>NC_088649.1:24501801-24546801 GCF_964019385.1 Sycon ciliatum
TTGACGAGATCCATTCGGATCTCTTTGCCCTTGCCCACAGTGTGCGGAGAACGCGAGGTCACCTTCTTGACGGCAAGGCTTACATGTATGTTGCTGCTTAGGCTTAGATGTGTTTTCGAAATACTTATGTGCGGTGGCCTTGAGGCATTCGTCATCATATTTTCGTATATCAACAATAATTGTTGATGTGCTGAGTATTGGATTTGAGTGGACATGCATCAGTGACATTGTACATTGGTATGTTACAAGTAGGGCACTGGTATTGCTTCCGGAATGCCATGGCTGGATCATAGGGTAGAATCGGAATTTTGCGGTGGCGTAATATCCTTTTTAGTTCCCATTCTGGAGGGCAAGGTTCAAGGACCCACTGAGAACAGCACTGCATAACGCACAGAGAACACACAGAGAACGCACAGAGAACACACAGAGAACGCACAGAGAACACACAGAGAACGCACAGAGAACGCACAGAGGACACGCAGAGTACGCACAGAGAGCACACAGAGAACGCACAGAGAACACACAAAGAACGCACAGAGAACGCACAGAGGACACGCAGAGAATGCACAGAGAACGCACAGAGAACGCACAGAGAACGCACAGAGAACACACAGAGAACACACAGAGAACGCACAGAGAACGCACAGAGAACGCACAGAGAACACACAAAGAACGCACAGAGAACACACAGAGAACGCACAGAGAACGCACAAAGAACGCACAGAGAGCACACAGAGAACGCACAGAGAACGCACAGAGAACACACAAAGAACGCACAGAGAACGCACAGAAAACACACAGAGAACGCACAGAGAACGCACAGAGAACACACAGAGAACACACAGAAAACACACAGAGAACACACAGAGAACGCACAGAGAACGCACAGAGAACACACAAAGAACGCACAGAGAACACACAGAGAACGCACAGAGAACGCACAAAGAACGCACAGAGAGCACACAGAGAACGCACAGAGAACGCACAGAGAACACACAAAGAACGCACAGAAAACACACAGAGAACACACAGAGAACACACAGAGAACGCACAGAGAACGCACAGAGAACACACAAAGAACGCACAGAGAACACACAAAGAACGCACAGAGAACGCACAAAGAACGCACAGAGAGCACACAGAGAACGCACAGAGAACGCACAGAGAACACACAAAGAACGCACAGAGAACGCACAGAAAACACACAGAGAACGCACAGAGAACGCACAGAGAACGCACAGAGAACGCACAGAGAACACACAGAGAACACACAGAGAACACACAGAGAACACACAGAGAACACACAGAGAACACACAGAGAACGCACAGAGAACGCACAGAGAACGCACAGAGAACGCACAGAGAACACACAAAGAACGCACAGAGAACGCACAGAGAACGCACAGAGAACACACAGAAAACACACAGAGAACACACAGAGAACGCACAGAGAACGCACAGAGAACGCACAGAGAACGCACAGATAACACACAGAGAACGCACAGAGAACACACAAAGAACGCACAGAGAACACACAGAGAACACACAGAGAACGCACAGAGAGCACACAGAGAACGCACAGAGAACGCACAGAGAACACACAAAGAACGCACAGAGAACGCACAGAGAACACACAAAGAACGCACAGAGAACGCACAAAGAACGCACAGAGAGCACACAGAGAACGCACAGAGAACGCAGAGAGAACGCAGAGAGAACACACAGAGAACACACAGAGAACACACAAAGAACACACAGAGAACACACAAAGAACACACAGAGAACACACAAAGAACACACAGAGAACGCACAGAGAACAGCACTGCGTAACGCACACCACAGCATACTGTCTTCCGAACAGAGACCGTCTTGGGAGTTAAGGAGTGAAGATTCTCAGAACAACAATGGCAAGCAAGGCTTATTACTAAGTTTTTAGCCGCTACTCTGAGTTTTATCCTCACGCAATCATAAATGTGAATGAACCCTTTGCTGCCCATTAAAATGTATACGTTTCGGCATACCCAGAACAGCAGGAAGAAAATTACTCCTAGCTCCAACACGAAGCATATTGTCAAATGTAAACCTATAGATATATTTCTGGAAGCAGTATACCCCTAGGAATCTAGCGAACTCAATTTGATCGCCATTATCACTTTTTCAATGCTCGGTCGAACCGATAGACGTATGTCGGTTCAAGTATGAGTGGGCAGCAAAGGGTTAGGCTGGCAATAAACGGAATCAGCTGAAGCGACATGTTACGAAGGTTTTATTGAGATGTAAACATTAATCATCGAACAATCGTAATCTGCAGCCGAGTCTCACGCGAACCGTGAAATTTACTTATATTGTAGTCGTAATCTAGCTGAGTTTAACCAGACTCGATTAGAGTCCAAAGCAGGGTGGTTTGCCTGCTCGAGCATTCTTCATCATCTTCCTTAGTACTTGGTCAGGAGCACCGCCTAAAGCGATTATGCTGACATTTTTGGGACACTGCTCATCTGCGTAGTGGATAAAGCCTGGCTCATCAAGTAGACTGACGCCTGTTGCGTTTGCAAGACCTCCCACCATCGCATCATCTACGTTACCAGGGAGACCCTCGCCATCCAGAATGTACTGCATGGCCTCATGCACAATGCGTGCAACCACGTCACGGGAAAGGACCCATGCAAAGCCGGACGCAAAAGGCGCATAAAAGGGCCCGCCATTCAAAAAGCGTGGGATTGTGCTGATGCAGTTTGGATTCCTGGGATCTGCGGAGCACTGCACAATTGGAGTTGATTTCCCATGCCGATGTCCAGAGTATAAATTATTGATAGGCTGACGCAGCAGCCAGGGTATGAGGTTATGTAGTGCTAAGTATGCATCATCATCAACCAGCATGATGTAACCAAATCGATTCTCCCTGTTCAAACTCCACGCCAGTGACCACATAGATTTGAGGGTAAGCCTGCCATAGCCATCCACGAATGGTGCAAGTAGTAGGTCGCCTTTGGTCGCGCTCTCCTGTCGCAGTGCTTCCATGACAGCTTCGTTTTCTGAAACGCCAGCAATGAAGAGACATTCCACGCTCGCTGTCTCTTGTAGATGCCGGCTTTCTGCCTGGTGTGGAGAAGTACTCTTGCCAAAGAGCTTACTGCTGTTACATTTTGAGAACCACAGTTCACGGGATAATTCTCGTCGCTCGAAATTGCCAGGACCTGTCTTCGTGAGGATTAGAACATTCAGAAGTGAGGTGTTGCTGGCCGGCAGTACCTGATGACTGGCTTTCTTCGAGGTCGCGTCTCGTTCAGTCTGCTGCTTTCCACTCACGTTACTCTGCTGCTGGTCTTTGCTCTCCAGAGCGCGTTCCCATATCATGATAGACTTCACTGCCAACGAGGATGTTGCGTGTACCGTCATCTGACTTTTGAATAAAGTCAGCAGGGACCAAACGAAACTCAGGCCCATAAGAGCCATAATCAGATGTCGTTTGTCCATAGTAGATCTACCGTTGATCCGCCCCCCTCAAATTGCCGCCCCTCTGCCAACTTTCTACCTGTGAAGCGACTTCGGCGAATACAACGAAGTATGTAATGAAGCCCGCTCAGGAGGTCATGGTTGCTGAATCCTGCCCTTGCCTACGGCCCTTGCTGCTTGGCCTTGGCTTAGGCCGCGGTCACACCAAACAAGCCGTTTCCCGCTTGCGCTGAAAGTGGCTTGTGCTGAATGGGGCGGTTGGTCACACCACGGCGCGAAATCGGCTGGATTTTTTTGTGTGCTAGAGTTTTTTTTCTTCCCGCTCATTTTTGAATATGATTTTCTCTTGTTTTCCCGTCTGCCTTCTCCAGCACACTTCTTCAGTTCGTCCAAGATCCACGCTCTCTTTCTGGTATTTTTTTCATAGTGGTCTCATACTTGTTTTTTGTTTCAAACCAAAGCTCCAGTAGTCGCCGCTCCAGTGCTACTGTCCAGGATTCCATGATGACCGACAAAAAGGCAAGGAGAGAAGTTTCACCAACAACGAAAGCTGGAAGGTGGCAGAACACGATGCAAGCTGCAAGATCATGTCAAGATGCGCTTTGAACGAGTTTATTTTTCCCGCCACTGCGCCAGAATGGCTGAAAGTGGCTGAATCCATTCAGCGCTCCCATTCAGCGCTTTGAAAACGGCTGACTGCTGAAAAAGGCTGAAGCCGAAAATTCAGCCGTTTCCGTAGCGACGATGACGTCAAAAAGCGCTTTTTTCCGCTGAATGGCTGAATCGCGCTTGGTGTGACCGCGGCCTTAAGCGGGATCCACAGAAGCTTTTTTGCGATGCGACACGCGATGCGACAGCCGCGAAACCGGGAAATCCCCAAATCGCAACCATTGCGGACCCTACGCAACTGACGCAACTGCGCCATCGCAGGCCATCGCAGAAGTTGAGCTTGGCTCAACTTTTGCGATGCGATGCGATGCGACAAGCGATTTGGCGTACGATTTTGACCTTTTCTACAGCAAAGTTGTACAAAGGTGCAAGAGTTGCCTATAAATTTGTACAAGTTGTATCAAACCGCGCGAATATCATGGTGACGTAGCCAAATCAGCAAGATGTTGTCGCATCACTGACTTCTTCTGTGAATGGTATTTCGCGAGTTCGCATCGCACGCGTCCGTCGCAGATCGCGTCGCATCGCGTGTCGCATCGCAAAAAAGCTTCTGTGAATCCCGCTTAGCTGCAGGCTCGGGCAAGATGTATACCGGTATACAATCATTTAGAAAAGCGATCCTGTCAGCTTTTCTATTAGGGAGGTTTCGCTCTACGTAATTACGTATGAAAATCCGTATGTCGTACGCGCCGGGGAGCGAGGGCAACTTTCATACGTAAATCTCTCTACGGATTTCCGTAGGAAAGCTCTTTCCTACGTTGGGTCCTCCGTAGGACTTTTTGAAATATTTTTTCGCATTTTCCGCATTTGTCCATGGCAACATTCAAGCCGCGCGAAACACAAGGTACACACACCGTACACCACGTGCAAAATATAATGGAAAACGCGGTTTCGGTTCATGGTGCATACGGTGGGCGCATGCAGCTAGCCAACGCATCTCCAAAGCAACAACGCATGTTGAGCAGTCGTGGAGAAATCACGTAGAGCGAAACCCAACAGCTCTGATTTTTACGTATGAAAATTCCGTGCAGTTCATACGTTATTTTCATACGTAATTCCGTAGAGCGAAACCTCCCTATTATTGTGTTCACATGGCAAGAAAAACGACATCGCTATGCTACGTAAGTTTCTACGTAAGGTGCTCGGTATTTCACTTAGGCTACGTAAGTCTCTACGTAAGGTGCTCGGTATTAGATCTACCAACGGGTGGTAGCCGCGTGCTGTGCACGTGCACGGCAGCTGGCAGACATTGTGTTGCAGTGCAGTCCATGTTCGGATGTGCATGCGCGAGGAACTTCCTTCTTTGGAACTGCTTCTTGTATGAGCTGTTTCGAATATTTCGTCTCCTGGCCTTGCTTATTTCGTTTCGGCGCTGCTGAGACCTCCTTTCGCGGAATATTACTCAATGACAGGTGAGTTGACCAGTTCCCTTTGATTCATTTGCTTGTGTTGACTCTTTCATTTACGAAAAGTGTGCTGATTTTGGGCGGAATGCAATAAATAATGGAAAAGCTGACAGGATCTCTTTTCTAAATTTAACTTTTCCGCTGCCGAGGCCTCCTTTTACGGAATACTCGATGACAGGTGATCTCTGAGTTGACCTGTTTCCTTCGATTCATTTGCTTATGCTCACCCTTTCATTTACGGAAACGTGTGCTGATTTTATTCGGATTTAGATCCATTTTTATCTCTTTGCCCTTGTCTACAGTGTGCGAAGAACGCGAGTTCACCTTCTTGACGGTAAGGCTCATGTTAGATGTGTTGTCGAAATACTCATACCGGTATTCATTGTACATTGGTACGTTACAAGTAAGGCACTGGTCAGTGGCATACTATCGTTGGCAGTTCCCAATCTGGAGGGAAAGATTCAAGGACCCGTTGACCGAGTTTGCAAAATAAATTCGCATACGGTATCAGGGAAAATCTCCATTGTGGAGAGGTTCAGTAAACTTGTTTGCTTCATACGAAACAAGCCAATGGGTGCAGTCTCGTGAAGATCTCGTACTTGTGTGATTGGATTTGTTTACTCGAGTCTGGGCTGTTTGATTTATTATTTGTGAGTACCGCCGAGATTGCACTGCCCCAAAAAAAGTTTCGTGCCGCCAAAGCAAGAATTACGATCTGCAATCTGTTTGTAGTCTGTTTGTAGTACCTGCAAGAATGTGCATGTATCGTACTTTCTCTATTGCTGTTTCAGTTGCCGTCATGTTGCTAAAGAAACGTTCAGTAGAGAGGTTCTGCAAAACGAAAATTCGAACGAAGTTTCGCGACAGTCCTTGCGAAAGTGTGTACGAATTTTTGCACGAACTTTGCGTTCTGCACATTTTCGTAGTTTGCGCGGGCCAAGTGCACGTACGCCATGACCTGATCTCACGAAATTTCCTACGACAGTTCATTTCGTGTTCCCTGCAAGTTTCGCGTCCAAAGTTGCGAAAGTTCGTGCGAAGTATCGCACTTCATCATGTAGAACGAAAGTTTGTGCGCATTTTCGTTTTGCAGAACCTCTCTAGTGACTCATTTGTTTCATACGAGACGAGTCAATGAGTTGGTGTGGCTTAGAATCTTTCGCTGTAGAAGAAATCTACTCGTATGTCTATTGGAGAAATAATTGTATTCACTGGTTATATATATATATGTTGGACTCAGTAGAGCGTCCAGCCCCTATATGATGTCCAACCCCTATATAGAGTCCATTGGTCCAAAATCCACTGTACAGAGTCCGAACTTGAAATCAACTGTGAGCTCAAAGTTTAGATGGACATCACTCCCTGTATAGAGTCCAGCCAATTGGCTTCACCCCTATATAGAGTCCATTTGTCCAAAATTAACTGTACGGAGTCCAAACTTTGAAATCAACTATAAAGATTAAAGAGTCTTATGTGGACAACACTCCTGTATAAAGTCCAGCCAATTAGGCATCCCCTATCCAGAGTTCGAAATTAGACATTATGACCTACTGTAAGCAGTGAATATTACCCAGAAAACGGCCTCTCCCTTTAATCCTTTGCATCATTCACTTCTCAAGGTAAAAAATATGTATTGAGGCGCCACTGCAGCCACTTCATTACATGAAAAAGCCTACAAACACCATCCTCAAATCAATTGGTCTCTTCGCAGACGCTGCAAATTACAATATCTCAATCATGTAGTGTTGCCAAAAAATTGTGCACGCACACACACATGCACATACACACACAACGCCAAGAAAATACCTAGAAAAAAACAAGAATCGAAAGAGAATAATGGAGAGCCCAGGATTAATTTGTTTTCAAATTATTGCGCGCACACACACACACACACACACAAACTTGTACAACGCCAAGAAAACACCAAAAAAAGAGTAGAGACACGATACACACTCAACTCCAACAGCCATGCAAACGTCCACCCATTTACAAGTAAAGTCAAGAGGGATAACACATAATTATAAGAAACGAATGCATACGTGGGCGGAGGCACGCACGTTTACATACATGTAGTAGTGTAAGAGAGTAACATAGTGCAGTAGTCAGCATAATACTAGCACATGCTGAGAGTGCAATAGCAAGCTTCGCCATTGCTCATGGCCATGCAAATGTTCAGCAGCACTCAGTTCCGCAAGCTTCTGAAAATCAGCACACCTGCAACAAATAGATAGCGCAAGGATACGCTTATTACCGTAATGATGCATGGGAGCACACAACTACCAAGTTCTCAACGAATGTGATGCTCAATGAAAATCAATCCACTCAAAGACCTGTGAACAGGTAACGGTGGGGACAATAATCTATTAGTAATACGAGGAATAAGATCGTTTGTTCACACTCAAGACGCACAGACACACAACCATACATGTAGTGTACACAGTGTTTCACTTCACTGCAACTAAATTGAAATGAGATGATTTGAACAATCTGTACAGCGTTGCCGTCAGTCAGTCTTCCCCAAGATGGAAATGCAATGATTTGTTGTCACGAAGCAGTTTCACTGACACAATGTCATGTTCGTGACATCAAAACGGTTACTTCAGGGAATACGAGTATTAACTTGAGAAGCTTTTTCTTGTCATTGGCATACAAGCAATCCTCCTACTACTACTAGTACACTGGCACCGCGTTTGTGGATCCCATTGTATTTGACATCATACTAGAGGAAGAGTGTCGTGGAGTTTCACATAATTATCACAGGGATAAAAATACATTTCTCATGAAATAATTATAATAATTGATGATAGCTTGACGATCGTATACAATTGATGCAAAGTCCTTGCAGTCCTTGAGGACTATTACGAAGTGGTTGATTACTTTTAGCGCATTCGTTCAAGCAACATCAAACAAACACGATACGCTCCTTGAAAATGGAAAAAAATTCAAGCATAACGACAGAACAGCAGACCAATCGAAACGAGTAAAAGCTGCCTTACCTCAGTCATCGTCCTGCCATGTAGTTGGACAGCCTTTTGACACGGTGGTACAGGCAGCTCTTGTCCAGTCAAACAGGGGTATCCTTGTGGCGTCGAACGAAAGAGAGTGTCAGTGTATCTGACTCGTCAGATTGGAACTGTGCTGAACTTTTCTCTTTCTCCGGTTTCTGCTTTCATCCCTCGCTCTGATGAAACCGTTCAAACGTCTTACTGGCAGCAATGCCCAGCCAAACAGGGGATCCTTGTGGCGTCGAACGAAAGAGAGTGTCAGTGTACCTGACTCGTCAGATTTGAACTGTGCTGAACTTTTCTCGTTCTGCAATTTCTGCTTTCATCCCGCGCACTGATGAAACGTCTTCAGAGAACCACAAGACGCTTTCCAGATTTGATTTTGAACGTCTCGTTATCCTCCTTGGTTACCTCGTGACAGATTACTGTCAGCAACTTCACAGCAGAACTGGCAGCTATGGCTGAAGTGAAGAAAGGAATGCGCTGCCACCAGGCAAGCAAAACTGAAAATGTGTTTGTTCTTTTTCGGGCACAACACACAGTCACAGGACGGCGTGACTGGATAAACTGGACTCCTGGACTGTGAATAGGGGACTGGTAGAAAAAGTGTACTCCTCATAGGGGATTGCGCGGCAGGTTGAAGCTGATCACAACTGAGTGGACTCCTGGACTCTGTATAGTGGATTTTGGACCAATGGACTCTATATCGGGTGCTGGACATCATATAGTGCATGGACTTTATACTGAGTCCTACATATATAAAATAGGTTAAGACAAACTCACAGAATAAATACCATCGGTCCCTTGGTGTTCGTCCTAAAGAGGTTCAACTGGATATCATTCATACTCACCAAGAGATGTGTAAGATTTTATTATTTATGGAGTGCCTTGTTTATCTCTCAGTACCTCCAAGCGTAGCCTTGCCCCTTTTATCCTCAGGATCAGTGTAGTTGTTGGAACGATGTGTCGGACTCAGCAATGTATTTGTTTACATTTTAATACATGTTTATTGTTTCTCCTTTGTTGTGTTGTTTTAGAAAATCGTGGACTAACAGTTTGAAGTCATCGAACTACTTCCAAAAGCTGTATCGACATCAACAGGATTACGATTTCAGTGCAATATGATGCAGAATGACCTTATCACGATAACCCATGATTATAAACCATTATAAACACAGAATCAACAAAAACATCTGCGACACGCACCTGGTTACATTTCTCAAATAAATCTGATCGAGGGTGGGGAAATCTGAAATATCTGAAAGGCAAGACAATTTTATGACAGTCATGAAATACTGCTACAGCAACATGCACAGAATGACCTCCGTATAAAAAAAAGTATCACCACGGTCCATCACTACTCACATGTTTCCCCGCAGAAGAACATGCTAGCCTTGTGCTATTTTCTGCAAGAAAAGGCTTGCACCTCAATGCGTATATTACGGTATTGAATTATTGATATGATGTGAAGGCCATCATTTACATATTGATATTGGTGACAGAAAAACAAAAGAAATTATAGCAATAAAAACTGCTTTATGGCAGTTTTCTAAAAAAAGGTTATTGTGTTCTAGTCCATGGACCCCGTCTAAAAAGTAAGAAATTAACGAAATGTGATAGCCGAAAATTAAAATTTCACACAAAACCTCACAATAATCACACGCAGAATGAAAGATACATGTTGAAGACCTTTACCCCTCGTGATCCTCTTTCCTATGCATACATGACATGCATGTTGCCAATTGTTGGTGCAGTACAAGTTTAGTGTTGAAAGCAGCAGTTCAACTGTTGTGATTATTGTGAGGTTTTGTGTGAAATTTTAATTTTCAGCTATCACATTTCGTTAATTTCTTACTTTTTAGACGGGGTCCATGGACTAGAACACAATAACCTTTTTTTAGAAAACTGCCATAAAGCAGTTTTTATTGAGGTCTGGCAGGACTTTATGGCTGAGTGCGTACGGCCAAGGGCGCAGGCCAAGCCGCGTAGCGCCGAGGCCTGCGCTCGCGGCCGTACGCACGAGGCCTTGATTCAGCAGGCCTCGGTCACACTACGGCAAAAATGCTGCGTCAGCGTCAGAATCATGAGCTTTTCCATGGCAACTGACGCAACGCGGCAAGTTTGAGCGTCAGACGCTGCTGCGTCTGACGTGGGGAAATCGGCTGCGTTGCCGCTGATGGGAGTGACGCTTGGCGGAAAAACAGTGTCTTTCAAGTAAAATTAGTTTCAAGACACTTTGCTTGAGTTGAGCAGTATTCGACATTCGTCTGTTCAAGGTTTTTTTTGTTCCCTCTTTTTGTTCGAGATGAGTCCGTGGACCTACGAGGCCGAGGCTGCTCTGCTCCGAACCTGGCGGAAGAGCGAGGCGTTTTCTGAGAAGAAAATGATGTCGAGAAAGGACCAGTTGTTTGAGTGGGTTATCGGCCAACTGGAGCCTGTTGACTTGTGAGTGTTGTGTTGTCGTCAAGAGCCCCAAAAAGGACAACCAGAATGACGAAGTCAGGAGAAACACAGCTGCGATGCGGACTTTTCTTGCCTGATCAATGACACTACAACTGAAAATGGCTTCAAATTCGGAAAGAAACAACAACGATCGTGCACGCGTGGACCTAGTACCAAGAGTCCATGGACTCTTGCTAGTACCTTTCGTCTTCTTGTAATCAAAAATCAATGAAAAATTCGAAAACTTTGTCCGACAATGTTTTTGTATAATAAGCAAAAGGCCGGTTTCCGTGGGAATCCGTGTCGTCATTGAGTTTTCCTGGTGGTTTTGTGACGTAGACAAATGCGTCAAGCCGCGGCAGTCATGAGCTGCAAAAAAAACAAAACACTGTGTGACCCCACGTCTCCGTCAAGTGCTGCGGCTTGACGCTGCGTCCAGCTTCAAACTGCCGTAGTGTGACCGAGGCCTAAAGTCCTGCCAGACCTCTTGATTGTATACTTAGGCGGTGTTTACATGAGGCGTTTCAACCCGGGTTGAGTTCGACCCGGGTCAGATTTCAACCCGCCATGTGCATAAAATGAATGGCGCGTTTTACATGACACATTGCGCTTGACCCGGGTTGAAATTTCGCCCCGGGTTGATTTCAACCCTCCCCCCAAGGGAGGTATATTATGTATCAGATTGCAACGACCAGGAGGCTCTTAGTAGTGGCTGCAAATGACCGATATCCGTCACTTTGCAGCTCTGCATCAGAGACCTGTAGCTGGCCTGAAGAGTTGTAAAATTACTCCTTCGTAGCCGGGGGAGTCAGAGCGAGGGCGATTCACGGCTTGGTCAAAAAACTGTCGGCCTGGAACGTAAACGTGGATCTGCCGACACAGTTCACCTGGTTCACACGCCTGATCTGGCATGCTGCCTTGCGTGAAAGGAACATTTTTCCGAAAGCAAGCTTCTTCTCCAAAATTCGAAATTTCTTTCCAAAAATGCTGTCGTCCTTGACCTCGAAGCTGAATGTTGTTAGGATAGAAAATTAGCGAAGATGTAGCCGACCCATTCTGGCAAGCCGTGTGCCCTCTGGATATGCAGTTGTTCGCCATGGTCAACAATCTTCTTCTCCTTCGTTCGTACTTTCACTTTCCTGACCACGAATACAAGCGGTACCCATGCTCAGGTTAGTATTTATTTGTCTGTCTATGCACATACATGTAATACAATGTACTGTTCGTGCTGCAGGCACTGGCCGATCATGGAAATAGAGGAAGCAGCCAGCTTTCTTTGAATTCTCATCCTTTCAACAAAAATATGTACACACTTTCCTTGGCTCCTTTTTCCCACCGCCACCATGCATGCACTGCTTTTCAAATTTGTGTTTGCTTTGGCAGTGGTTTCATGGGTATTCTTCAGCCTTCCGTGGCATTCAAAATTCAGAATAGTTTCCACCCAGGTGCTAGTGCCTCTGTTCTGCTTAGCACATTGTAGTAAAATTATTTGCAACTGTCCACCACTGCACTCTTGGCTCACATTCACCACACCATAGCGAGGAAGTTTGTTCTTGGATAGATGTCTGGAGGATGTAGAGCATCTATCCAAGAACAAACTTCCTCGCTATGGTGTGGTAAATGTGGGCCAAGAGCGCAGTGAGGAGAGGTGGACAGTTTCAAATTATTTAGCCACATCCGATCCTTTCTCCGATAATTATGGACATGTTTTACTATACCGGTATATTGAATGGCCACTCATGCTTCTATTGAGAGGTAACACCATTCAGGAAACTGAGGAAAGCCAACCGGTGTTGCACAGGATTTGAGGTTGGGAAGAAAAGATGTTCCGATAAAAGAACTGCGAGTACATGGGAAACGTATTATGGAAAGGGCAGTCTGAGTCGAACTAGGATCTCCTGTTCCAGAGCGTGAATATGAATACCGTAAAGTCGCGGATAAAAGCCGGGTTTGCATACAAGCACATCGCAGATAGAAGCCTGAAAATCAAACGGGTCGAATGCATATGAGCCCGTCGCGCGTAGAAGCCTTGCTCTATGCAAGCGCGGATCGGGTGGGTCAAGAGTGCATGCGCTATGTATGGTGCATAGCAAAACTGCTGCCATACCGGTAGTCAGTGGTAGATCTACGCGTGTCGCACGTAGAAGCCTGGCATACAAGTCTGGCAAAAATATCAGTGGTGCATAATAAGCATGGTTTGCATTAAAACCTGATGGAGAAAGCGGCTTATGTGCTTATAAGCCCGGCTTTTATCCGCGACTTTACGGTACAGTAGAATGCCGATATTCCGAACAATCACTTATTCGAAATGCCAGTTTTCATATTGAGGAGCTAGAGTGTGTCTAGTTCCTGTGAAGAGAATGTGAGAACTGATGGAAACGTGAAGGAATGTGCAAGTCTTAGATGGATGTGTGACTGCTCCGTTATCCGAATTTTTCCCCATCCGAACCCCCTGGAGAAAGCGTGCGCCCGAGGGGTGCGGATAATCTACACTCTGCTGTAACAGTTATGTACAATGCGTGCCGATGCACATTGGACAACGTTGCAAATGTAGAATTGTAGGTGGACTGTGGTTCACATTAGACGATCGGAGTACCCCCACCAAACGAAGAGAGCTCAACATCACAAGGTAGAGCTTGCATGTACAATCGAAAAAGAGTACATATACCATTAGCTGATGTTGTTAGTGTGCGTTACGAAGTCTGAAGAAAATGTTGAACGATCTCGGCTGGGATGACGGCTTCGCCTTAGCTCAGTGATTAGAGCATCGCTGGCCTCAAGCGAAGGTCCCTGGTTCGAATCCTGGTGGTGACAGTCAATTTTTTCTTCAGACCTTTCCCGTTTGTGCCTTTCCCTCTAACCAGTGAATATTACTGTTAGCTTCGTACTTTGAGTGATTATCACTTACAGTTACATATACAATGTACTTGATAATTTCTTAGCGCATGAAAATCGGAGTCAGTACCACAATATTCCTCCCTCACTATATGAGTCTAGATACTTTGAATGTGGAACAGGGTCCAGGACAGGATCGTCTGCTCTATCCGAATTATGGCCTGGTTGCAATTTGTCTATTTACCAGCAGGTACATCGCACCAGGGAGTCATAGCACCTACACTACACAATACTTTATAGAATTTTGGTTCAGGATTTGGAGGTTCTCCGTGATCTGTGCAACCCGCGATCACGGCCTTGACCTACTGACCCTGAGAACGGCCCAGGTTAGCAATACCATGTACGAGCGTGTATAGATCTGCCCGATGGTGCCCCAAGGGTGGCTGAAACAGGAACCCCTGGCGGCCTGGGTCGAACCCCATGTCATTTAGCTTTACAGTCGCCTGTGCCGTCTACCTAGATGCTACAACTCCCTGCGTTGCATCCAGTAAATGCAGCACATCAAGTATACAGCCATGTAGTGTTGGTTGTCACCTGTTCTGATCGTGTGATATCACAGACAATCTTCTACGGTCCATTCATGTTTAACCTGGCACGTTAGGGGCCGTCCATAATTAGTGAGTAGGTGGGGGTGGGGGACGGTCACAAGTTACTCATAACTAAACTTTTCATTTCGTGAAAATTATCGATAATGCCGGGTCCATAATTGTCGATCTTTTACACGAAGAGAAAAAGTTTCGTTTGTGGGTGGGTCAAGGGGAGTTTCGTTTCGAAAAAATATTGATATTACAGACATCAATCGGGGGGGGGGGGGGGTGGGGGGTGGGAGGAGGGTCCTTCTTTCATTTCGTGAAAATTATGGATAATGCTGGATAGCTCCTTTAGTCTATGCAACAAAATAGTTGTTTTCTTCACACAGTACCGTCAAGTTTAAACAATATCCGGCCATGTTTGTACCGAACATTTTTTCGAAAGGTAATTTCTCAAATGTTGCCTTGAGTACGTTCTCAGCAACATAGCAGGCCAGTTTCAAATAATTGGACTGCAAACTTGCATCGCTGGTTGTTGCAGCTCCATCACAGGTCGTATCACGGGAAATTGAGTCCAGCTTTACTTCTAGGTTGGGTGACACGTGATGGGCATCACTTCCTGCATGCTGGTGCATGTGACTCAAGAGCTCTGGCTGGCAAGCAGTTTTAGACTGCAGGTGCAATACAAGATTTTTCTGCGATGTGCTATGCATTGTGCATTGCATTTCTCGAGAGACACTTCACGCTATGTGAAAAAAAGAATTTCGCTCAATGTGGTATTGTGCATCATGCAGTGCAACTTTCCCACAAAACTGGACTCAAAGCACCTTATAGCTAGCTGTGGTTCACAGCAAAGATCTTCCTATTTGCGACTCTTGGTTTAATGGGTGCAGTAGCATGCATGTGCCTGGTGATATTGTTGCAATGGATCATAGTGAGGGCGTAGCAGTACTTGTGCACTGATAGTTGGTAATGGCATGAGTACATAACCAAGAGTGGGCAACTCGATGATCCCTCTGCCCACGGCAGAAAGTTTCATCACTTCGGTTTTTGTGGGCCATTGGGCTCATTAATACCATCATGCGTAGCCAGAGATCAAAACTTGTACATCACAGCTACGGTAGTTGAAGCAGAACAATGAACTGTGGATCCATGCCTACTGAACCTGATGAAACACTCTATCTACATGGCACATGTAGAAATATATGCGCGCTTGCTCATAATCATTGGATTTCGAAGCCGATCGTACATTATGTTAGTAGTTGCACATTCTTGGCAGTTATGTAGTTTGATAATAACGTTACGATAGATTATCAATACTGGTGGAAACGTTATGCTGGTTGCATATTTTGTACCCGGTATGCCATGACCAGGCATGCTAGTTCATCGGATATTAGCAAGTTTGCCTGCCTGCTGGGTGTTGTATCTTAACTTCACTGTACTACAAATACGATAGGCTTAGTTTTCCTAAATTGCTTCTTTATAACATCCAGTTTGTTTTGCTGCAATCTTTTCACGTGTTTTGCAGGATTGTAGCCAAGGGTGAATACCATTATCATGAGCGAAGGTCTCTGAGAACTCATGTCTGAAGGCTGGTCATGTTGGCCCAACGATGACTTTCATTGCCTGTATCCGCCACCTTCATACTGGAATGAACTGGAACATGTTCACTCTCTGTTTCTCATGTGGAAGGACGGAACAGATTGTTTGTCTGTCTCTGTGGATCACCGAAGGCTGAACAGAACAGTTGGAAGAATATTGGATCTCACGAAGTGACTGAATCTGAAGCGGCTGACATGCATCTGCACAGCGCTTTCTTTCTGAGATTTGCTTCAAGGCAGGTTATTGTGTACAATTTTGTCCACAGTATTCCTATATTTGCCAAACGTATTTCTCTGATAGTATTGTGACTACACACGCGCAATGATCTCTCCGTCATCAGTCTTTCGCAATGATGTGGCTCACTGACGACAGCATGCATAGCCATAGATCAAATGAGCAGCTGAGGTAGTTGAATCAGAAGAATGGATCAATGCATCCTGAACCTGGTGTACTGACTATATGCACCCTCAGTAGTATTTGTAACGTGTTAACTATGAAGTATCAACATTGTCGTTGCTTCTCTTCTATGTGGGTGGTGTGAGTGAATGTCAGATGGTCTGTACTGCCATGGCCGATGGTGTTCACTGGAAGATGTTGGGTTGGACCATTGTGCCCTCTTGCAATATGCTGTTGCAGCCTGAAGGCAATGAAAAAGTTCGAATGCTGATCTGCTTTCAAGCGTAGAATGTTACATTATGTGCATTACATATTTGCATAATTCTGTTTTGTACTGGAGTGTGAATGTGCGGCAAGGGCATGCACATGTAAGTATATCGCACTGCAAACAGCCTAAGAGTTCACGTGGTGTGTGATAAGTACACTTTTGGAAAGTGCGTGCACAGTCGAATCATGTAATGTTAAAACAGCCTTCGTGCTCCTCCCTGAATGGCTGCACAAGTAGAAATCTCCGTCTTCCTTTGCTTCTTTTTGCTTGAGCTGGCATGGTGGTCGTAGAGTTGGAAATTGTCAAGTATGATAACAATTGTTGTTTGGTCTGGAGACAAGAATGCATTTGGATATTTATCCCAGGACTGCATGGCTTCCCAAACTGCATGTTGAATGCGATAGATGATTATTGTTCGGTTCAAGAAAGGACTCGTGGGTCTGTCTGGCTATTGTGAGCTCTCGCTAGTCCATTTCCATAGCACTTGCTCTGGATTCACTCGCTGGAATATTCTCCAGTATAGAACAAGAAGTTTAGAAAACCTACTGGTGATATTAGTATGTTATACTAGTTTCTCCGCACTGTACCGCAGCTTTTGTTATCACACACATGCGGGTTATATAGTTTATCTACAATCCAGCATGATGTTCTTCCAAGAACGCCCCCGACCTAGGCCCTCGGAACGACGTTCTTTGGTGTGCAACATCACTTATAGTTCTAAATCTTAGAATTACCGGTAAGCGCAGGATTTTAGTGATCACGGTTCCAAATGCATGTCATTGCACTCCACCTTTGGGACTTATTAAACATGTCATTGCACTCCACCTTTGGGATTTATTAAGAGCTGCATGCATGCCAAAGCTTGTCATAAAAGAAGAGCAGACTTAAATAGGCATCTTGTACGCATGATTTCTAACATGTAACATCCCTGCCGAAGAGTGTTCTTCCATACTACAGTAGAGTCGAGCGTCCAAGAACGTTGTGTCCAAGAGGTTATCCTGGGGTGTTCTTATTTTTCAGCCATCCGGCTGCGCTCTTGTAGCATGTTCTTAGAAACAATCATGTTAGGATCATAATTATGTATCCCGAAAGCTACCGGAAAACCAACACCGCCATTCTTTTAAACTTAAGGCGGTGGTGTTCTTAGCATTTCAGGCTGGACATTCTTGGGCAACACGTTCTTCGGCGCCTGACTCTACTGTAGTACTGTACATGAAATACAGCTGCTACAACTGTAGTAATATAGAATGCTGATTATCCGAATGATTGATTGTCCGAACTGCTCAGGCTGCATGGCAGCAGGCTGTCATCAACATGCATCCCATGATAATTTCGAGGAGCTGGAGTGTGTGCCAAAAAGAATGAGAAATGAAAGTATGCATGAGGAAATGAGTATGTTTTAGATGAGTGTTTTCCCACGCCCTTATCCGAACATACATGCACTCGATCGCCATAACCCCTGGCACACAGCACACAGCTTCAGAACCTGACAGAGTATGATATGGGTATGTCACAAGTACTCCCAGGTCCCGAAGCTTTCGTCTCAACAAAGGATCACAATCGACGACTTGTAATGAACTACATTTTGGTGGTATAAAACCGTACTTGTTTACGAATGAGTTTAAAAGCATGAGAACTATCCACAGCAGACATTCTCACTGTTCGGAGTTGCCAAAAAAGTGGTGCATGTACAAATCAGGGATGGGTACAATACAGTGTACCAACATCTGAGGTGAGTCATCAGGAAAGTGAATGTCGTCCACTCTATAAAATGGGGTCCCTCAAGAAAGATGGGATTTTGCAGCCATGGACGTTTCCAGCCAGGTGACTGTATATACAGTGATCTAAGTTATGCAAAGCTTGACATGAATGATTGGCTGGACACGTCGAAGAGAAGGAAGAGAGAAGCAGACCAACCTTACACCAGCTGAGTGTAGTGGCCCAAAACAACAAACTAATTGTGTGTGGCCTTAGAGGAGCTGGGCAAGATGTGTACAGTGAATTAAACAATACAGTAAACGTGGGAGAAGAAGTGACAAGACTGAGTATGATACACTGTGCCAGCACAGTGCACATACTAGTGCAACTGTTGGTGTAGTTACAGTTAGCCCACACAAGCAGGTCACTCGATTGTAGATACACAGAGCGCATTCTACATCATACAAAACATGTTGAGCTAGGCAGCAGTGGCTGGCATTTACCGACATGCACCAATGCCAATGCGCGGCTTGAGCAAATATTACAAGCCTCAGAACACCCATACGCCATTTTAGAGACAGAACAAGGCAATGAGTAAGCACCAAAGGATTATATGAATAGCGGCCAGGCAATAATTCAGACCACTGCTGCTAATCAAGGACTAGTTCCTAGTACTAGTATGTTGTCAGTGTACCCTGAAACGATGCAATCACAGCGAACGTGATACATGCACATCATGTTGCCTGGTTCTTGGTTAAAAGTTGTATCCTCAATGCTTGAGGTTTGTGGGGTCCCTCCAGCTTCTCAGAGTCCTGCACAAAAAAGATAAAAGCAAGTGCAGGTAGAATAATAGTAAGCTCACATAAAACCTCTTCGTCTTGCTAACAAATTTCGTGATTAAATCCACAGCATGGGACCGAAGCTACAGGAAAAAAGTTCAACCATAATAATGCAAAAAGGCAACTTAAGCTAATCATATTTTTGGCAGCAACACTATACTGTTTGTATAGGAGAGTTGGCTTGGTGCATTCATGCCAAATGAACTCCCTATAGTATTGTATTACTGTACTTCATCATTTTACTTGAGCATTCATTCCCAGTAGCCCTAATGTCTTCTAACAGAGTGCGCAAGGTACTGCATATTCGGCGCATATTTTATTTTCGGCTAATATCGGCCTGTGCATTTTTAATTCGGAAAGTGGTGGACATCACGCAACTGAATTGTAAATAAAAGGAGGTTTGTCAACTGACAACCGCATACTTTTTCGACATCACTAATAAAAGAATTTTGCGTCCAGCGCATGCGCCAGGAGTGAATAGCAACTGAATAGAGCGGTTGTCATTTATTTACTAGAGGAAACGCAAAAGGTAACAAGATTACGTAACCAAAGGTGAGAAGGCACTGAACGAACTGTCAACCTACGAATACAACCTCAGTGCAACAACGTGCTCTTTCTGCTTACACAAGCAGAAAGAGAAAGAGCATGTTGTTGCACTGAGGTTGTATTCGTAGGTTGTATTCGTAGGTTGACACTTCGTTCAGTGCCTTCTCCCCTTTTATGTACTGGGCATTTGTAGCCTAAAATTTGTTTCGCAAGGTTCAATGTGACAGTGTATACAGGCATCAGCAGTACAGGCTGAAATTTCAATGTGGCCGAGATGTGTTTTTGCCCTGGGGAGACTGCAATTTAAAAGCGTCGAAAATTTGCATACTTTACAACACAGTACTGAGCATGCGGTGAGCTGATGATGAAATGAATTGGAGGTACTAATAATGCTAAGGGATTCGGGGGTGCATCAAAGGGGTCAGCACCAAGGAATGGGATAGATTTGTGCCCAGTTCGGGTATGTATATTGGGTATAGAACGGAAATTATTGGCTAAGCCTCGGGCGACTCCTACCAGTATTGCCACCAATGGCCCATGGCTACTGATCTCTGTGATAGAAATGAGACGTGTATGTGAAACCAAAATATGGCTTTTCAAGATGTACTGTAAGACATGCTGTTATAACGAGTCGCAAATTTAACGATTGTCCAAAATTCATAGGTTAACGAGAAGATATGTTAACAATCTTGCAGTATTCTGCCATATCCACACACAGCATATATGAAGCAGTACGGCCTCAACGGATCTATTATAACGAAGAAATGTCATCCGTTAAAACGTTAGATTTGCTTCCTCGTTATATAATATATACTGTAAGACATGATTGTATATTATAAAATCATGTCTTACAGTATGTGCATTTTGTGAAGATCTGATGTAAGTCATTAGGGACACCTTGTTGGGTCTTGCCAACATTCAATTATTATGATGTTCATATCTATGCAATAACGTTAATGGAATTATCAGCAAGAATCAATAACCCCAAGAGTATGCAGCTTTGCACATGGAGTCTGCCACAACACGTTTACCAAAGTACATGAACCTAGACACGAGCTGAGGAATCAGCTGAGCTGCTGCATCATTTATGATCTGGTATAGTTTCCAGTCTCCATGGAGGTTTTTCTTGGAGACGTCGAATCTACAGTATTAGGTGTGAAGCTGTTGTACTAAACCGCAGGAGATAGACTCTATTCAGCTCGGACAACATTTCACAAGCACGCCGATCAAAGCTTGCTACACTCCCGTTTAGTGAACTTAACGGCCCAAATAATGCTTGGGTCATGAACTCATCGCTGTTGGTCTTTCGAGGGTGCCTGACAATGGTTGTTAGTGCACAGCACCAGCCGGGCCAAATGACAAGATCAGAGACATAGATCTTCCTAGTTCAATTGCTGAAAGGTGACTTGTGCAAACGTTATGTAGCAAAAGGAACTGTACTATGGCACTACACGCCATTCACAATAATCAAAAATGCCCACTTGACAAAACAGAATTTCATCAACGGAGTCCCGGGATTTTTTCTTCTGTACATATGCATTATGGAGTCATAGCATAAGGGAGACGGCACGGTAGACTTTCAGCCTAAATCATAACGAGGGCCAGCTGGGCAGCTCAAAAGAGAGCTCTATGCACTATTGGCAGAGTGGTATACATGAATAGAGAGTGACCACCCAGTGCATGAAGCTTTTCACCCTAGAAAATTTCAAAAATTAATAATGTGGGTTCAACCCTGGGCTGCCAGTGACAGTTGCCTTAACTGCCTTAGGGGCAAGTGCGATACATACATGCTCGCATATAGCATCGCTTGACTGACCCATGCTTGGGGCCAGTGAGTCAAGTCCGCAATCACGAGTTGCATAAACCACAGATCATGTAGAATCTCCATGGATCCAATCTGTGTACTGTAAAAGCAGAAATTTTCGGTGGTGTAATATTTTCGGAATTCTCCAAAATCGGCGATTCGGTGGAGGGAAATTTTCGGTAATACCCGCTTTCCAGGTAAGGGTGCTAGTACCACTAAGTAGTACCGAAAAAGTTCGGTGCATTTTTTCGGTAAAAATTGTCGGCACCGAAGTTACCGAAAATAAAACACCACTGAAAATTTCCGCTTTTACAGTACATCATTTTGGGTATCATGATCTCGTGTTGTTTCCTTGGGTGCTACGACTCCCTGACATCCATGGCACGGTATGAATTGGGCGATTTCAGCCAATCAGTAGACGTTCTGAGAGGGGTATATTCAACGATACACCCCGCTCAGTTCACAAGGGTCGCGCCAAGAGTGAATATTGGAAGGAGTCTTGGGAAAGTGCCCTGGGAGAAATGGATTGCACCATTCTATACATGTACTGCTGCGCATTCCCCATAATTTCCTCGTGCTATGTCCTCAGGAAAATATTTAACGTATACCCTTCATATACTCATAGAATAATCCAAACGTATCTGCAGTCAACCACGGGTATAACAACCCACGGATAGTGACACTATCTTCAGACCTAGTAACAATATAGCCGTATATTTTCAACCCCGTGAATGACGACAACTCCCAAATACCAACACTTTTCTCATGCCCGATCAAGGGTCGTTCGTTACTGGCAAAGTTAGCTGGATATCATGTCATGTAGTCATTATTACTTCAGGCAGGGACAATGAAATACACCCCCCCCCCCCGCCCCTTTCCTGCAGAGGGAACAGTGCTGTGTCCAGGTCCGCATGCAGCATGGAGGTGCTAGTAAGTCACTGGCATTATTTTCTCTTGTGGATCGATGTACAGTGCATGACAATGCTTCCATAACGTTAGTGGTGGTGGTGGTGGCGGGAGCATACTGCACTGCAGGGCATTACAGCACTGGCATACTATTATTTTCTTTTGCAGACGTGCCGTGCACGACAATGCTTCTATAGTGGTGGTCACGGTGATGGTAGTGGTGGCGGTGGTGGTGGTGGTGGCGGTGGTGGTGCTGCTGCTGCTGGTAGTGGTGGCGGCGGTGGTGGCGGCGGTGGTAGTTGCGGTGGTGGGAGCATTCTGCACTGCAGGGCATTAAAGCAAGCTCGATTGTGCATGCATGGTGGCGGTGGGAAAGAGGAGCCAAGGAAAGTGTGTACATATTTTTGTTGAAAGCACGAGAATTCAAAGAAAGCTGGCTGCTTCCTCTATTTCCATGATCAGCCAGCGCCTGCAGCACGAACAGTACATTGTATTACATGTATGTGCATAGACAGACAAATAAACACTAACCTGAGCATGGGTACCGCTTGTATTCGTGGTCAGGAAAGTGAAAGTACGAACGAAGGAGAAGAAGATTGTTGACCATGGCGAACAACTGCATATCCAGAGGGCACACGGCTTGCCAGAATGGGTCGGCTACATCTTCGCTAATTTTCTATCCTAACAACATTCAGCTTCGAGGTCAAGGACGACGGCATTTTTGGAAAGAAATTTCGAATTTTGGAGAAGAAGCTTGCTTTCGGAAAAATGTTCCTTTCACGCAAGGCAGCATGCCAGATCAGGCGTGTGAACCAGGTGAACTGTGTCGGCAGATCCACGTTTACGTTCCAGGCCGACAGTTTTTTGACCAAGCCGTGAATCGCCCTCGCTCTGACTCCCCCGGCTACGAAGGAGTAATTTTACAACTCTTCAGGCCAGCTACAGGTCTCTGATGCAGAGCTGCAAGTGACGGATATCGGTCATTTGCAGCCACTACTAAGAGCCTCCTGGTCGTTGCAATCTGAGGCCTCATTTACACGACAACGATTGAAAAACGTTTTTCAATCGTTTTCGAAACGTTTTTGCTGTTTACACGAAAACGATAATCGTGTACACTGGAACACTTTTTTCGGCGCGCAATGGTCACGTGCAAAAAGTTGGCCTGGCGCAGGCTGGCGGCGGCATGTTTTGAGTACAAGGCTCGTACTAGAAAAACGTTTTTGCCGTTTACACGAGAACGAAACGGAACGAAAACGATTGAAAAACACTTTGAGGCCGTTTTTCGTTTGAAACGTTTTTGAAACGTTTTTCAGCGTTGTCGTGTAAACGCTCTTATCAAAATCTGTGGAAGCGTATTCTTTTGAAAACGTTTTTGACAAAAACGTTTTTCAATCGTTGTCGTGTAAACGAGGCCTGATACATAATATACCTCCCCAAGGGGAGGGTTGAAATCAACCCGGGTCAAGAAAATCGTACAAACGTACTTCTGTGCGTATCTCGCGCCAGGTTTGAACAGCACTGCAGATGCAAATTTCGCGCGAACGGATTCACGTGACCATACAGGACTGTAGAAGTGGACTTTTGGCGGCATATCAGTATTTGACCCGGGTCAACTGTCTTTTTTTTTTTTTTTTTTACATGAAGACAGTTGACCCGGGTCAAATACTGATATGCCGCCAAAAGTCCACTTCTCGCCAAGCCAGCTGAGTAAGAAAAAGAAAAAGGAAAAAAGGCCCAACCCTGCCCGGCCAGCTATTTGGACTTACGGGGGTCGCCATGGCAAATAATAAGTACTTCGAAGTAGTAAAAATGAGCTAGTGTGGCTGTGAAAACAGTCTATATGACAATATTCAGTCAGCCATAATGGATGCCTCCGCAGCGACCACAGCTGCAGATGACGCGACAGGAGCATGGGCAGAAAACATGGATCGGCTACCACGCACACACATTACACTGGCCCGTATTAGCGCTACGCTAAGACGACACCGGATGAACGCCATGGTGAGGGAGTAGGACTCACCGGTCTTCTCTGCAAGCAACACAGCAATTCTCTTGTACAGAGCTGACGCACACTTGCTCATGCCGCCAGTCGTAGAGAACACGGCCGGGACAAACGAGGCATGCTCTACATCACGCAAGCGCTGTTCGTACGAACGCTTCTTAACGCTCACCTCTTTTGTCTATCGTACAGACTTTCAACCCGGGCTGAACTCGACCCGGGTTGAAATTTCTCATGTAAACACAGCCTTAGGCTGTGTTTACATGAGGCGTTTCAACCCGGGTTGAGTTCGACCCGGGTCAGATTTCAACCCGCCATGTGCACAAAGTGAATGGCGCGTTTACATGACGCATTGCGCTTGACCCGGGTTGAAATTTCGCCCCGGGTTGATTTCAACCCTCCCCCCAAGGGGAGGGTTGAAACCAACCCGGGTCAAGAAAATCGTACAAACGTACTTCTGTGCGTATCTCGCGCCAGGTTTGAACAGCACTGCAGATGCAAATTTCGCGCGAACGGTTTCACGTGACCATGCAGGACTGTAGAAGTGGACTTTTGGCGGCATATCAGTATTTGACCCGGGTCAACTGTCTTCATGTAAACGCTCACCTCTTTTGTCTATCGTACAGACTTTCAACCCGGGCTGAACTCGACCCGGGTTGAAATTTCTCATGTAAACACAGCCTTACAGCCCATTCCGGCTCTGCTCTCCATGTGTTCTCATCTATTACGGAAGTGTCGTATCCATACGATTGGCACGTGCCTTTTAGGCCTCTACGGGACAAATATGCCTTATTTAGTTGTTTTATTATTTATCTATCTCCCGTAAACGGGTTCATAATCGTCTTTATTTTATATTTCCCCACATGGCTCCCGCTCTTTATGCAACAGTTCGTACGCATATTTATTACGGTGATACGCTATTGCATGCGGGACCAGCAATCTCGTGGCCATGGATTTCCATGGCCACAACTAGATCATATGTATAGGATATTACCCAAGTACGAGGGTGTTACCTCCCGAATATCATCCCGACTGCGTAGCAGGAGGGATGATATGAGGGTACGGTAACACCCGAGTACGCGGGTCAATATCCTACTTATCCCAGGTACATCTACGCATTTTGGGGATCGACGCAACTGCGTTCTGAACACAATTACCAAGGTACAGCTATACCAAAAACAAGATGCTGCCTTTCTTGTCAATCCAGTCAAGGTTTGAGAGCGATGGAGCTCGGGAGACAAGTTGCATTTTTGTAGTTGGACTAGAGAATTGACGAAGATTGCACTGTTATGATACATAGTCATTTGGTTCAAAGTAAGGGCCATACTTCAAGTCACGGTGAGATACAACGTCATTGTGGATGCTGGTGCTGACTTCCTTGTCATTGGATCGGCGTGGAACTTTCAACGGTTTGGGATCGTTGCTGAACACTGTCCGTGCAGGCAGTAACCACATTGTACATATCGTCGGACATAGGCACCAGTGAGTAAAGTGCATTTCGTTGTATCAAGACTCTTGGTTGTATCACTATCGGCCACTATGCAATCAGAAGAACGTTGATCTTGTTATAATATTATAGGCATACTGGATTTGTAGCAGCATCTACGTTTTAGATTGTTCTTGTGGCAATCGTGCTGGATACGATGTCATGATAATCACTGCGGGTCGCATCTTGCATCCATATCTTATCTACATCACACATGGATTGCTGAGCTCTTCTTCTTTCACACTGTTGAATATTCTGTACAAGATTTTTCCTCTCACTTTCACGTCTTGTACTTTTCGAGTTGTTGCGGTATCTCTCCTTGCAATTACATGTAGTAATTTTCACTCGGATGGTGATACTTTGTGTAGTTTTCGAGTTTACAAAGAGTGAATGAGAACTGATGCACTTCGAAGTCTCCTTTGTGTCGTAGTGTTGAGTTGAATAGTGATTGGAGTTTGTTGTTTGTTTGTGTGGAATCTGGTTTTGGACGTAGTCGCGGAGGTAAGTTCTCTCCGTTCACTTTTACTGTACCGACGGTGCACTCTGCATTGGCATGCTCTCACCCTCTCACGGTTCTGTGTAGTGCATTTTGTCGCTGGGTTCTGATCGAAAGGACTCTAGTGGCAAGATGCATTGCATCGAATCGAGAGGGGGTGGGGGCATGCCAATGCAGGGTGCACCGTAGTAGGTACGGTAAAAGTGAACCCAGTTAATAATGAATATCATCCCGCGCGGGATTGTATTGGCTATTATTTCCCGGTCAGCAAGGCTCCTGATTGGCTGAAACAGGCCTATAGTACCGTACCATGGGATAATGCCATCTCCTTGCTTTTCTCTCTCTCTCTCGCAACTTCGTCTTCACGGCAAGTCACGACTTTCTCTCCTCTCGTTTTGATAAGTATCGTTTGATATTATGTCTGACCGCAAGATGTGAGTCTCGATGTGAAAGTATTGGCGTGTGTGCGTGTGTGTGTGTGTGGGTGTGTATGTGTGTAAGTATGTGAATGCGGGTGCTGTATATGTGAGGGCATGGCGCGGCGAGTGAGTGTGTGTCTAGGTGTGGTGTGACCCGAACATGTCTAAATCTGTCTGATGTGCGAGTGTATGTGGTGTCGGTATGTTTAATAAT
The DNA here is from genome assembly GCF_964019385.1 of Sycon ciliatum. Taxonomy (NCBI): domain Eukaryota; kingdom Metazoa; phylum Porifera; class Calcarea; order Leucosolenida; family Sycettidae; genus Sycon; species Sycon ciliatum. The sequence continues at coordinate 24,528,878 of NC_088649.1, forward strand.
GTAATTGTAGTTACGGCCACCACTGCACGGCCTGTAATGGGATAGTTGTAGATTAGTCATGTTGGTGCCGCGGCTCCGGGGCCTAACTCCGGTAGGCCTTGACGGATTATGCTAATATTTTCGTGAAATTATGCTTTTCGCATTGCTGAAAAAATTGCAGAATTATGCTATTTTTATGCTAAAAGTTACCATATTATGCCGCATTATGCTCACATATGCTGCTAATGCAAAATGGTTCTGTGCAAAATAACAAGGGAATTTTTTTGTAGAGGGCGTTGTACTGTAGTAGCAAAAGTTCAACGGGGTCAACGCATCGTCCGACCTGGCTACGACCATCACTGATTGTAGTGGACTGGACATATTATCAAGGGAGTCGTAAACTTACAACTTCTTAGTGCATCTACTTGTACTTGTACTTGTAGAACATGTATAACTGTATGGAATTTGATGCGTACAGGCGGATTATTACAATTTTATGCGATTCGTATGCAATTTGCCTCGAATTATGCGATTATTCGATTTTGGCAGGAATTATGCGAAAAATTATGCTAGCATAATCCGTCAAGGCCTAAACTCCGGGCCGCCGGACTACGACAGAAGCAAATCTTTTGGCATATTCTCTACTTTTAGAAGACAGGTAGGTGGACAACCACAAAAGGTAAGTACAAGACAAAAAGGTAAGTTCCAGCTAATCGCAACTGTGCCAGGAATGGGAAGGTGGCGACTGGCTGCGCATGCCCACCGCCCTAAATGGGCGGTGAGCATGCGAGATTATGCGATACACGTCATTGCCACCCCAAATTCTTCTGTATAAGGGGTTCCTGTGCCCGCTTTGGGCATTCTGCCACCCCAACTGGCTCCTATATATGGTGGATTTGACGGTATCGCATAACCTCTGTAGCCAACGTACGAACCTGGCACAGCTGCGATTGGCTGGAAGAGGTCACGCGAACGAGCTTTATTGTCCATCGATTTGGCCTAGGCCTTTATCGCTCAATCAAGGATACCACGTGAAAGCCGCTCATTGGCCACGGCCATGGAAACGGTACGCTAAAAACCTGAATCAGCCATCATGACAGACAGAGCGTGCTTGATTTGATTTCTCACAGCGTGAAGCAACATCAGGAAGCTGCAAGATCGAAAGGTCGAATTATTCCCGGAATGACGTCAAACGGTCCTGAAATTTCGGAAACGACGTAAACGGTCCTGCTGGCCTGATTATGCCCGCGGCGGGTAGGAACCGGCGGATTCTGCTCTAAAAGGTGGAAGACTCTGCTCGAAAAGCAGTGAAATTGGCAGAACCATACAAACCTTATGGCGGGCAATTCCTCGAATTCTACTCCATTTTTTATCCACATACCAAACATGCATGAAACTTACCAGAAAAAGTACCGAATTCTGCCAATTTTTCTGCCGGCAGAATCCGCCGGACCCTAGCGGCGGGAAGACCGCCTGTTGAGTGCCTCCCCATCGCCTCTTTCCGCGCTTTCATGCTCACACCTGCCTGTTGCCCGCCACCCTCCTGGCACTTCCACTGTCGCGCCTTGGCCCACGCCAGCTTTCTCCCCATACCTCACACCAGATTTAGCGCTAAATTTGTTTATGCTTGTGGCCGTATGTGTTTATAAGCATACTGTTGGGTAGACCCGAGTATCAGTTGTCTGATGATTGCCTAGCGGCATGAAACTCAGGGTTACAACCAACCTGAACGTCCTCCGCTGAGTCTGCTATGTATCCCCTTTTATGTACTTAGTTATGGAACCTCAAAGTTCGGAAAATTGTGCCTTTTCCGTACTTGCAAGTGGCCACAAATACAACAAAATACATGAGTATCCCCATACCAAGGTGTAGACGTCGGCGGATACTGCTCGAAAATCCCACGGATTATGCTTTTCAGTATGCTGGCAATATGCTCTAAAAATCACTAAATTATGCTCAAATTATGCTTCTGGACACTGTGCTCTTTCATGTTTATAATGCCATTAAAATGTATAGAATGTGTACTCGGGAGTCGGGATCAAATGTGGACTTCCGGAGAAACCTGCTTGGAAGATCTAGTCTCAGCTATGGATAAGGAACCAGGATACAGCTACTTCTATATAAAGGTTTTGTCCGACCCGCCCTGGAACACGCCACCTCGGCCTGGTCCTATGCCATCACCAAAGCTGAGCTGGAGCGTTTAATTAAATATTTTACAAGCCAGAGTAGCTAGGAAGTATTTGCTACGTAAAAAAGTCAATGTAGATAGATGCGAAACGAAATGCCAGTTAAACGCCCTTTGTGACTTAGAGTCCTTGCACTTTCGCAGACAAGTATCAGCTCTTGTTACTCTATTTAAACTTATACATATCTCCAGAACACCTCCAACATTTTCACCTTTCACTGTCTTCAAGTCCAAGAAGACCAAACAAACTTAACATCAATTATCAGTTTATCACGGTAGGCGTTTTTCTTTCCTCTTTTCCAACAAAGCTGCAATGCTATGGAATTGCCTACCGCCTTCTCTTACCTCTATAACCAGCCTCCCAGGATTCAAGCATTCTCTCTATCAGCATTTTCGCCGATATATTCATTACACTGCAGCATTTTCGCCGATATATTCATTACACTGACGGTATCCCAACTCAGTCCTTAATCACCAGATTTTGTATGCTTCGATCTATTTCAGCCTATCCTCGATTAACTGCTCCCTCTACATAAAGTTTTCATTTCATTCTTCTTGCAGGAGATCCCCTCGACAGGCCAGGCCCAAAGCCTTTGGGAAATCTTTAAAGTTAAATATAGAAAAATACAAATACATGTAGGCACTGCAGCATCCATACAAGCATAATTATGTACAGAAATAATAGAACTCTGGACGGGGAACTTTTGACCTTTGACGCCCTAAACATTAGACATCTGTTACATTTACAGTGTAGATCAGGCCCTTTCACGGAGCCGTGCCAGATATATCGTGGTCGTGGTATGGTACGACTCCCTGCCGAGTCCCGGGTGTAGATCTATTAAATTTTATAGGAGGATTCCCTTGCCTTTGTAACAAACAACGGACTCTGGACGGTGAACTTTTGACCTTTGAGGCCCTAGCGGTTTTATGCAGCACTTATGCTGAAGGATCAACTAAATTATGCTCGGCAATGCTATTTTTCAGAAAGCCGTGATTATGCTCAAAATTATGCCGGCATTATCCGCCGATGACTACCAAGGTGTCCATATATGCTACAGATCAACATGGAAAATAGAAAACATGACTTCTTCTATTCATTAGTTGACTTCTTTTGTAAAAAGATTTTTCATTGCCAAATTAGTTTGAGTTACCTTTGAAAATTATCATCACCGTTCAACTGTCGCAATCGCAATCGTCATACTTGTCCAACCGATGTCAACTGACACCCTGCGATTAATCAGCTCATCTCTCCCGTAGCTCCACCTCTACTTCCATCATGACCGAACATCAACTATATCTCAATTTTTTTTAATTATTAGAGCAATATACGGTAATAATAATGTATGTATGTATGTTGAGTATGTATGTATGTATATATTTTTTGAATTCGCAAGTACACACGGGCTACAAGCCCAATTACATGGAAGCGAATGCCATAATGAGGCCAATTAAGACAAAAGGTGGAGGAACGAGGAGGATGGTAGCAAAGCAACAGGGAGGACAATTCAGGAGCAAAATCAACAATTGCACAAATGTGAGAGCACCTGAGACCGAGGGTACCTGTGGAGCGATAAAATGCCAAGCAAACAGAAGAAAGGAAATCACAAGCCAATACACGCAAAACTGCGCTTGAGTTATAATGAAGGGGAAAACCGGAGCTCAAGAAAACTATAACATGCAAATAGGGCTGAAACAATTATACCGAATACTCGAGTACTCGCTCGGTTTTTTCAAAAATAATCGTACTCGGAATAAATCAGAGTACTCGTTCATACATGGTACATGCATTCACCACGATATCTGCAGTTTCAGAGCAGCAGTCGGCAGATATTGATGTGCAGACTGTGTGGTGAACATTTGTTCACGAGTAGAGAGAGCCCAAATGACCCACCAACCAATATACCCGAGAAAAATGACTGCTACTCGCTTCGATCAGGGTTGTATCATGTGATTTTAAGGCCCTTGGTGTGCAATTTTTAGGTGATGAAGAATACTCGAATACTCGAATATTCGATCGGAGAAAATCAGAGTACTCGAACTCGGGATCTCAGTGCCAACTTTCACCCCTACATGCAAAGAATAACTTTATTGGGATGACCCAAAGGTTGTCCCCATCCATAGCCTGCGCAGTCATGGCTGCTCAAATCCAGAGGTCGTAGTAGACAATCATAGAGCCTGATAGAGGTCTGGCAGGACTTTCGGCTGAATCAAGGCCGAGTGTGTACGGCCAAGGGTGCAGGCCAAGGCACATAGGGCCGAGGTCTGCGCCCGCGGCCGTAGATCTACGCACGATGCCTTGATGAAGGCGAAAGGTCCTGCCGTGCCAGACCTCTTTGATCGTGTTTCAGGTTTGTCTTTCGCGTTTCTGATACAGTAAAACCTGTAACTAAAGACCACGTGACTAGCGACCAGCCTGGTACTACCGACCACTTCGCCAGGCACGGACAGTCTCACATTCAAAATGCACTGTGACTAGCGACTACCTGCTGAACGCGACCAGCGACCGCCTTTTCTTGTCCCAAAGACGATTTTTGACCCGTAACTAGCGACCGCGATGTAGGAAATCAAATGCTGCTCGAAGCTGTATATAAAAGCAAGAAACGCAAATGGGTGATGGTGGTCTTCAGCTTGTGAGTTTCAGCTCCGTCCGCTTCTCATGAATGGGATGATCCTTGCTTCAGAGCAGGACCATGGTCTTTCGCTTATTCAAAAAGTATCAGAGAAGTTCGGCAACTCGTCAACTAATTTTTAATAGTACATGTAGAACGAACATGGAAAACTGACCCCGGTGATTGCTACTTACTTAGTATTTATTTTGGTTCAGAGCAGATAGATACATACAGGTGCATGCTCTTTCGCTTTCTTCAAAACTATCGTACTTCTGAAGTAAAATTCCATCTCCACTCACGACCACAAGAACTTGAGTTGGAGACTAGTGTGTGGACAATTTTCATGCTGCCGTTTTTGGACAGGCTGTTTCCAGCTACGAGAGCATGTTCGCAGTCGAACGTGAGATGCGAACTGAGCTGACAACGAAAAACTGCCACAGACCCCTGCCGAGCTAGGCTGATAGAGTGCGGGGTGCCATTGACGACGGACTTTATTGCTGCCGTATTTGGCATATCCCTGTATTTTGTTCTCGTAACACATCATTGAATGAACTTAGAAGTTGCGACTTCGGCGGTAATAGTCATGAAGTTGATTGTTCCAACTAGGAACACACGCTTCTTGCCGAAGTTGACACTTGACTGACTCACGACTGCCATCCGGAGCACACGAGGAGCACGTCGCACCTTCCACTCGGCAAACCTGCAAGAAAGCACCACTCCCTGCTCAATACACAGTGTTTCGGGGAATTCACCCCTCATCAGTTGAGCTTGAGTAGGCTGAGGAAGATTGTGCCTGAAAAGCACCACTTATATACTGCTCTCCAGGCCAAACCATCACCAGGAATACAAACTTACAGAGACGCTTTGTTTCCAGCGCGACAAACACCTCGTGAAGCTCCAGGTAGCAGCGTGAGTCAGAGTCGCTCATGGAGTTGTGCTAAACAGACGTTGAGAGCCAGTATAGCTATTCGCAACGCTGTCACCTCCAACAACTAGTCGCACGTCCGCGTGAGGGACAACAATACGAACTTAGAAGTTGCGACTTCGGCGGTAATAGTCATGAAGTTGATTGTTCCAACTAGGAACACACGCTTCTTGCCGAACTTGACACTTGACTGGCTCACGACTGCCATCCGGAGCACAAGAGGAGCACGTCGCACCTTCCACTCGGCAAACCTGCAAGAAAGCACCACTCCCTGCTCAATACACAGTGTTTCGGGGAATTCACCCCTCATCAGTTGAGCTTGAGTAGGCTGAGGAAGATTGTGCCTGAAAAGCACCAATTATATACTGCTCTCCAGGCCAAACCATCACCAGGGATACAAACTTACAGAGACGCTTTGTTTCCAGCGCGACAAACACCTCGTGAAGCTCCAGGTAGCAGCGTGAGTCAGAGTCGCTCATGGAGTTGTGCTAAACAGACGTTGAGAGCCAGTATAGCTATTCGCAACGCTGTCACCTCCAACAACTAGTCGCACGTCCGCGTGAGGGACAACAATACGAACTTAGAAGTTGCGACTTCGGCGGTAATAGTCATGAAGTTGATTGTTCCAACTAGGAACACACGTTTCTTGCCGAACTTGACACTTGACTGACTCACGACTGCCATCCGGAGCACACGAGGTGCACGTCGCACCTTCCACTCGGCAAACCTGCAAGAAAGCACCACTCCCTGCTCAATACACAGTGTTTCGGGGAATTCATCTTCCTCGTGTGCTCCGGATGGCAGTCGTGAGTCAGTCAAGTGTCAAGTTCGGCAAGAAGCGTGTGTTCCTAGTTGGAACAATCAACTTCATGACTATTACCGCCGAAGTCGCAACTTCTAAGTTCGTATTGTTGTCCCTCACGCGGACGTGCGACTAGTTGTTGGAGGTGACAGCGTTGCGAATAGCTATAGAGGTTATGCGAATGACGTCACGAGGAGCGCCAAGGCGGCTGCGAGTGGCAGGGGTGGCAAAATGAAGTCGTTTCTGCTTGAACTATTTTTTACTAGTCTTTGAGAGGAAAAGTAAAATTTGTTGTTGGTTGTCGACATATCGTTCCTCACTTTATTTCCGCTGGTGTCTCGCTTGCTGAAGTTTTTAGCCTTCAACATGCCGAAGAGTTGTGCAGCCGTCGGATGTAGCAATCGTGCCGATCCTGGAACGGCTGTGAAGTTTTACAAGTTTCCTGTAGCGGACGAGCGGCGCAAACTATGGGTTGCGGCTATGAGACGAGAGAATTGGAAGCCAACTGACAGTAGCAGGATCTGTTCAGACCATTTCGTAGGCGCAGAGAAGAGCAACGATCCACTATCTCCCGCTTACGTTCCGAAACTTTTTGAACATGTCAGGACTCCTGTAAAGCGTAAAGCGGAGAGGGATTTGGTGGCATATGAACGCCGAGCGAAGCGGAAGCTGACGTTCGAGGAGAGCAAGACGCAGACACCAGTGAAAGTGGACGCCTCCGGGAATGACTTCACAGAGGCAATGGCAGATTTGCCTGGTGCCTATGGTGCAGAGGTAGAGTCTGATCCTGTAGCAGTCTCCAGTGTCTCATCGCAGACTGACATGGATATGGAGCACTTGACGCGGCTGGAGGAGACAAACAACTGTTTGGTCCTGGAAAGCAAACGGATGCCACACGCTCCAGGACAAGGTGACACCTTGTCAATCGAGTCGTTTGAGAAAGACAACGCGAAGGTGCTCTTCTACACTGGTTTGCAGTCTTTTGGGACCATGATGGGCATATTTGAACACGTGAGGAAGAGAGTTCCACAGCACCACCGCCACACGCTCTCTCTCTTCCAGCAGTTCTTGATTGTTCTCATGAAGCTTCGGCTGAATTGTCGGGACCAAGACTTGGCGTACAGATTCGGCATTCACCAGTCGACCGTGTGCCGGATTTTCCAGCGCTGGATCCGGGTGATGCATGTGATGCTGGGACCACTTGTCAAATGGCCGGAAAGGGACGAACTACGCAAAACTCTGCCACTTGAATTTCGTAAGCATTTCCCGGGCTGTGCTGTCATTATTGACTGCTTTGAAGTTTTTTGTGAACGACCTTCTGATCTGATGGCAAGAGCTCAAACGTACTCTCACTATAAAAGCCATAACACTGCAAAGTTTTTGATTGGCGTAGCGCCACAAGGTGTCATTACATTTATTTCGCATGCATGGGGCGGGAGAGCCTCAGACAAGTTCATCACAGAGCACTGCGGTCTGCTTAGTCACCTAAATCCGGGTGACCAGGTGCTGGCTGACCGTGGTTTCACTGTTGAAGACAGCGTTGGCATGTTCTGCGCAGAGTTGGTGATGCCCCCATTTACGAAGGGGAAGAAGCAACTCTCCAGGCTGAAATTGGACAGTGCTCGACAAGTGTCACGCGTCCGTATCCATGTGGAGCGAGTGATTGGAATGCTTCGCCAGAAATACACGATCCTCTCTGGCACTTTGCCCATTGCTTTCCTCATGCATGACGATAAAGCTACATCATGTGCATTCATTGACAAGGTTGTCACCGTCTGCTGTGCTCTGTGCAACTGTTGTGAGTCCGTCGTACCTTTCGAGTAAATTACATCATGCCGCTTTGTCAGCTGTAATGATTGCTATATTATTATTATATTATTATTCAAATTTATTATTAACCCTTTGTGCTTTTTGGACTGTCTGGATATACCGGCAATTATATTTCTGTTTTACCTATTCTGCAGTTGCATGCGCATGTGTTCACCTCATTGACCTCGCTTGTTTCTAGTTTCTTTTGTCTGGCTAGCCAAGCTTGCTTGGTCATGGCAACGCCAACAGACTTATAATAATAGTAATAATACTGGCTTCTATCATCACTCACGACATGCCTCCGTTTCTTGTTGCATCAATATAATGACTCCTGGTCCAAATAGGGACAACACAATATAATAATTATGAATAGCCCTGAAACCCAACTTAGGGTGCTGGGTAGTGCGCGATGTACCATCAGAATAATTTTATGTAGTATGCCCAGCACCAAAGAACAACTCAACTTATGCCAACATCACCCGGAAGAGACGTAAAGAGCGAAGTGTTTGATGTGTAATGATGGAGTTCCTCTGTTCACATGCATAAGCAGTGAGTGGTCTTCACGCATGTCCTGGGACCCACAAATACGAATCAGCATTATGGTCCTTCAGAGATACATGCAAGCAAAGAAATACAAGAAAGGTAACGGAAATCGTTGTGAAAGCCCAGCCACCGATTGTATGCACACACGTGGCAAGTGCAACAGCAAGTACCGTGGAAGGCACAGCAGAACAAGTTGAAAATGCAACTCTAGAAATACCAGAATAGCAGGATCACTTCTCAAATGCTTGAGACTTGGATTTACAAATGCTACGACAAAAATGACTATGTACATGGAAAGTTGGTTGCACCCCATACTAGAGGTCGAGCTTTTCTGCCGCCTTGACTGGACATTTGACTGACTCACGACTGCCATTCAGAAACTTGACAAACTCACGACTTCCATCCAGACACTTGACTGACTCACAACTGCCATCTAGAGCAGAGAAGAAGTCCCTCGAGCCCTCCTTCCGGCAAACCTGCAAGAAAGCACCACTCCCTGCTCAATACACAGTGTTTCGGGGAATTCACCCCTCATGCAGTTGAGCTTGAGTAGGCTGACGAACGTTGTACTTAGCGACCAACATTCCTATAAACTTGTCGCCGAAGTCGCTACCACTGTAATTGTACATGCATATCATTATTTAGTGGCAGATTTAATCTTGCGACACTCCGGGCAGGTCCAGTTCTTGCGCTTTGGCTTACTCTTCAGCTGCAAACAAGCCATGTGGAACAAACGAATACTGCAATCGTTGTTGGAACATCGCAGTACCTCGCCAGCCTTCACAGACTTGCAGTAGCAAAACTCCGGAGGGCGTTCTTGATCCGCAGTAGATGTTGTACTGGCAGCACCAAGTGGTTCCGAGGCTGATGTAGCCGCTGAAGACGCATCGGCAGGAAGAGTGGAGAACGTCTTAGTGAACCATTTCCCAACAAGCTCTGGGAGAACAGCACACTGGAAGAATTTCTTGGCACCTGCTACCGCTTCACGGATGAAATCTGTGTCTGCACAGATACGCTCCACAAACAGCTGACCTTCATTCCACACAACAAAGTCACAGTACTGCACCTTACACACCAGCATCTGTAGCTGTACTTGGTAGTAGTACATGTGGTCTTGCTTAAGATGGAGTGCTCCGCCGGACTTTACTAGACAGAACTTCCCTGAATCGGCAGCATCATGCAGGCTACTGTCTCGGCACCCGTACGGGCACTTCACTTCCACCACGCCGTTGCCACAGCAGGAGCACTGCACAAGGGAGTCGGGAGTAGCGCCAAGATATGGATAGTCCGGATGAATTACAAAGCCACTGGGCAGTACTTCAACCTTCTGATGTGTTGCACTGGCATGTTCACTATAGTTGTCAATTGCCTTCTGCTCGTGATCACATCCCCATTGTGTGGCTTTGCTACGAAACTTGTGTGCCTCAGGGTAACACACAGAGCGGACTAAGGACGCAGAGGGCTGGCTAATATCCGTACGAACAGCAGACTTCAACTTTGAAGCTGTGATCCGGCCGGCGCGAAATTCAAACCAGGCCTTGGAATCTGCCTGGTTCCGCGTAGCCTGTTCCACAGCGCGTGCTTCCTCCTCTGAAACACAGACCGCTGGAAATACTGCCTCGCAACGAACGAGCAGGTCCCCAAAACTAGCATCCAGCATGTCTGGTTCGTACAATAAATCCAAAATGGGTGGATATCCCTCCGGCTTGGAAGGTACGTACCTATCGCAGAACTCGGGAACAAGGGAGAGCAATGACGGTTTACCGGCTTGACATAAATTTCCATATATTTCACCCAGCTCAGCACTGGAGGGTTGCTTAATATCAGCAGGGACCTTCTCCTCCGACCTACGGCGCTTGCTCCCATGCTGTTTAGTGTCGGGTGCAGTGAAGTTTATGTCACGAATCCTGGCATACTCCACCTCCTTCATTGAAGGAGTTGACCATTGGCACGGCAATGAAGTGCTTCCTGTGTTCTGAATCAGCTGCGTTCTAGAATACAGGCTGAACAACAGTGCAGCAACGTGAGAACAAGACTCACCAAGACCAGCCATGCAGGTGCAGTGTGCACAAATCACGCTACCGTCGTTTTGCGCAGCAATCCAGGGTTGCAGATGGGTGCCGGAAACTGACTGGGAATGGCGGACTTTGGCGATGACAAACTTGCTGTCACATGTGTCAGATTCGGACGCTGGAAACGCACGAACATCGCCGACCCAGCCACTGACAAGGTATTTGTAGCCTTCCAAGCTCTTGTAGGCCTTGAGCTGCTCCTTGGTGTAGGGGCTGGGCGCGTTGACCAAGAAATTGTAAATATCGGGATAGTCCACAAGTGGAAATTTATCTTCCTCTAAAAAAATACTTCTGGGCAGGTAAGGATCACTCGAGTCTGGTGAAACGCGCTCGAGCTTTTCACGGTACCGGCATTTGCTGGAGTCATCTAACTCGTCATACACTTTTGAAAACTTGGGAGAAGTCATGGCCACTGATTCAGCGTTCGTACAATAGTCCTTTGTAAAGAACAGAAGAGGAACGTAACAGCGATACAGGAAATTTCCTTCGTGAAATTATTCCAGGCACATGTACTTCTTTTGAACTTTTCATCTCTTTTGCCACCCCTGCGGAGCGCGGCCGCTTTGGCCGCCTACACGCCGCCTGCACGTGATCCTTTCGCATAACCTCTATACTGGCTCTCAACGTCTGTTTAGCACAACTCCATGAGCGACTCTGACTCACGCTGCTACCTGGAGCTTCACGAGGTGTTTGTCGCGCTGGAAACAAAGCGTCTCTGTAAGTTTGTATCCCTGGTGATGGTTTGGCCTGGAGAGCAGTATATAAGTGGTGCTTTTCAGGCACAATCTTCCTCAGCCTACTCAAGCTCAACTGATGAGGGGTGAATTCCCCGAAACACTGTGTATTGAGCAGGGAGTGGTGCTTTCTTGCAGGTTTGCCGAGTGGAAGGTGCGACGTGCTCCTCGTGTGCTCCGGATGGCAGTCGTGAGTCAGTCAAGTGTCAAGTTCGGCAAGAAGCGTGTGTTCCTAGTTGGAACAATCAACTTCATGACTATTACCGCCGAAGTCGCAACTTCTAAGTTCGTATTGTTGTCCCTCACGCGGACGTGCGACTAGTTGTTGGAGGTGACAGCGTTGCGAAAAGCTATACTGGCTCTCAACGTCTGTTTAGCACAACTCCATGAGCGACTCTGACTCACGCTGCTACCTGGAGCTTCACGAGGTGTTTGTCGCGCTGGAAACAAAGCGTCTCTGTAAGTTTGTATCCCTGGTGATGGTTTGGCCTGGAGAGCAGTATATAAGTGGTGCTTTTCAGGCACAATCTTCCTCAGCCTACTCAAGCTCAACTGATGAGGGGTGAATTCCCTGAAACACTGTGTATTGAGCAGGGAGTGGTGCTTTCTTGCAGGTTTGCCGAGTGGAAGGTGCGACGTGCTCCTCGTGTGCTCCGGATGGCAGTCGTGAGTCAGTCAAGTGTCAAGTTCGGCAAGAAGCGTGTGTTCCTAGTTGGAACAATCAACTTCATGACATCATTGAATGTATATTTTAATCATTGTTCAGCATGGTTACTTTTCAGTCGCGACTTTCCACTGATGAATGTGACAAGAAAATTAATTCTGGTAAACTTTCATGACTTCGTTGTAGTGTGGCGATGACTGCGGAATTTGTTCTCTTTATTGCTATTATAAAAAAAATAAAAATGGCGTTGGCGCATGAGGTGCCGGCAGCACCCAGGTCGAGCTGCAGTTCTGGAATCTCTCCGACGTCGGGTTTGGTGCCCTGGTGTCACAAAAGATGCTACATTGCACGCCGACCGCTGCCCTGAGTGCTACAAGAAACATAGCAACTCACATCAGGAGCTTCTCCCTTCTGAGATCAAAGGTGTATGGGAGACGCACGCAGTAGATCTGGTGAATGTGGCAACTCCGGCCTGACCTGCTTCTGAACGAACTGGACCGGGCTGCGCAGGGTGTCCAGTTGACTTAGGCTCCTCCTGTCGTCTCGTCTGTGGCATGCTTGCAGGTGGCCGATCTGGGTGAGGAATGCTCGGCTGCCGCAGATGCCGCTCCTGCAGTGGAGCCTCTGGCTGCACTTGGCATCCCGGCCGGACCACTTCACGTAAGTGAACAAGATTCCCCAAGAGTATTCTGCACCCATCCGTGATTCCAACCTGGCGTCCGTACTGCACGACGACTTTCCAAGTTTGACTTGGGTTGCAGTAACCATCCTGCACTATTACTTTAGTGCTCGGCTTTATTGAAGGAAGCGCTCGCACTCCCCGGCGAGCATCATGCTGCGTGGCCATGTCTGCCTTGGCTTGGATCTGGTGGGACGGATTGACAATCGTTGGAGTAATTGACGCTGGAGCCTCGTGCGAAGCAACCTACTGAACAGCGCCTCGTTTGGTGCCATCCCAATCACTCGGTTGTTGGCTCCTTCAGTAAGCGATGAAAACGCTGAACCATGCCATTGGACCGAACGTAGACTTGACGTGACGGATCCCTAGGCGTTGGAGGAACGTTGCTATCTCTCTGCCAGCAAACCGGGGGCCATTGTCCGAGACCAATTGTGCTGGCAAGACGAACCTTGCGAATGTCTCCATTAACGCACTCACAACGCTGGTGGTTGACGTGCTTTGCATGTAGGATCACTTCCGTGTAGTGCGAGCCATAATCAGTGATGGAAAGGAGTTATCAATGGGTGTGATTTGGACTCTTAGTGACTTACGGGGTCCATTCATTGGAAACTGGTACCCTAAAATGTTTTGTGTCTCCCACATGGTTTTCTAGATATCGTGCTAAATAAACCCGGCCAAATTTTGCAAAACCCGATCGAAGTCTGCAGTACACACTGTACTGTGCAATCTGTGCAATTATTATTAATATTCCGTGCCCCATTTGAGATGAGAAAAGTCCAAGAACGGTGTGTTTAGACTTTCAGCCCGATTTTACAAGCTTAGGACAGAGACATGCATGCCATGGCAAAATGTATGGAGAAGCAGATACCAATCCCAGAATTATCAAGTTTAAATCCTACTCTATTAATTTTTTTCTTCTAATCTTTCCCTTTTTCCTTATATTTGTGTGCCTGTAGTCGATCTCATGTAACAAGGCAACACTGCCTGTTTGTTATTCGACATTAAATAAACCAATCCAATCCAAAGTGGGTTTTGCGCCCAAATTCGGCCAAAACCCGGCTTTCCAGGCTAGCGGGGCTATTTTAGATAAATAACTACAATAGTATATAGTGCCATTCTGGTGTGATTTTCAAGAGACACGTCAAAAGCCGTCTTACACGTGAAGGGGTTTGAATGAGCGTGTCTCATTACACTTTATGAAAAGTGGAGGAGGGAGTTAAGTTTCCTGATAGCAACCGAACTCAGTTTAGTCCACGCTGACAACAATTTCCACAGTCTGTGTTTCTTTCGCATGGTATGAGAATATTCCCATTATTCAAAATAAACTTGGTCAGAACTGCAATGACAGAACCGTACACTACATATTTGAGAGAATCGATAGCGTCATTATTTCGGTAATTTGTCACATACAAGTACAAGAAACCCGATTGGGACTGCTGGAGCCAAGATCAGATTTTCACGCTGTGGCGAGAGAAATAAAAGGGGTGTTTGAGGTAATCTGGTTTCCCAGGTGTAAGAACAGTCTCAACAGTTGATTCGATTAAAAAAGGGCATAAGATGCTGCGGCTGCCCCCCAAATCACTACAGACAATGTTCTGTCACTGATCCAGTCAGGTGAAGGAGACCAACTGCATGCTCTAATATTCTGAGTACTAACTTTAATGAAGGGGCAATGATGAGGTGCATAGTTGAACACATTGGGAAGCATTCACGGAGTTTATGTTCAATATAACAGGGGCAAGGATGAGAGGTTCATGGTCACACGCATTGAGAAGCAATCATGGAGTTGATGTTCATTTTATGAGGGAGGCAATTACAAGGTTCATTGTGGAACACAGTGGGAATCATTCGTGGAGTTTAGGTTCACTGCTTGATGGCGCACTGGTGATGGTGCATCATCTTCTTGACGCGCTTACGCAGGCGTTGCGTACGCTTGGCTTGACGCTGCTCCTTGTCGGCCGTGAAAGCAGGGCACAGGCACTGCTTCTTCAGCATCACGCGTACCGCACCCTTCTTCTTCAGGAATGCGAATGGGTTTTTCTTGGCCTGCACCTTCTTTATTGCCAGTGCGCGATGGGGCATTCTACTGTTGCGCGCGAACTGCTGTCCACGGCGTTGCATCTGGAAGCGACCATGACTCTGCATTCTCTTAGCGAATGGCGACTGCTGGCGCATAGGTCCTCGCCGCTGGGGCCCCCTGCGATCTTCATCATCGTTGCCTTGACGACGCTGAGGTCTAGATTCTTCGTCATTGTCACCGCTTTGTCGATCACCGCCTCTGTTGCCGCGGTAACCGATGGGATCGACATCGATTTGCCCGGGAGCATACCGGTTCTCCGAGTCCAGGGTACCTTCCTTCAAGCCAGAGCCGTCACCGGAGCTCTCTTCCTCCTCCTTGATGGGCTCTTCCTCGTCCATGACCTCCTCCTCCTCGTCTTGTTCTTCACCCTCGCTCATTGTGGCTTCGTCGTCATCGTTTTCCATCTCGGCGTCGACTTCCTTGTCCTCAAGGCCAACGCTGCACTGGCTGATGACCTGACAATGGCAGCCACGTTGCTTGAACATGGAGTCGTACACTGGGCTGCTGGGCAGGCGACAGTATCCCAGCACTTGCACCTCGTCATCGTCGATGGACGTGTCGTTCTGTGCCTCGGCATCGCTGGAGTTCATCATCATCATCATTGCCGGCCGGCTTCGGTTCATTCCCATGGGACGCTGTCCTCGTTGTCCTGGCCCTCGTTGCATCGCCTGTTGTCGTGGGCCTCGCTTGCCACCGCAGCATGCCGTCTTGCCATGAACCATGAAGCACTTCTGTCCGGCCGGGCAGGTTGAGTCGGTACAGGCATCTGTTGGAAAAAGCAAACAAGCATAAAGTATAACATTACGAAATGCGTAAGGTGTCATGACACCAGGCATTGTGCGTTTAGACTCAAGGCCACATGCGTACTACCATTGCGCAAGACCATGTGTGCATTGGCTCCCAATCATGCGTGTGCACCTATGCGTGGTTGGTAAACATCGCTTCAGACAGAGATGACAGCATATCAGCCTGGACACTGTTCTAAGGCCTCACAGTCTATTTCAACTTCCTAACGTAAGAGCCATGGCAATAATACGTACACTCCACGGACATCACAGGCTCACATTACACAACGGAATACTTCTATGCTTACCTTGTTCATGACCCAGGTGCTTCAGCAGTCGTCCGAGGTGATGTGCTTTCTTGGCCTTCCTCGCTTGCCCTGGGCGGCGCGCTCCAGGCTGGCGGCGCTCGTGATCACGCTCTCCGTCTCGTCGGCCAAATGGTCGTCGGCCAACTGGCCGCCGTTCCGGTCGCTCGCCTCGGTTCATGCCGGGTCGTCGATCGCTCAGAGTGACGTTCTGGTCGCGTGCTCCCTGCTCCTCATCACCGTGTGTGTCCCTAGACCAGCGGCGCTGCTGTTTCTGGCCATGACGGCGGAGTGGGTGCGAGCGCTGAGGGCGGCCGCGCGAGAATCCGCGGAATGGTCTGACCGGTCCTCGGATCAGGCGGAGCAACTGAACAAGGGGTTTGAGGGCTTGGAAGCGGCCAAGGTTCTGTGCCCGACGTATGGGGTGTCGCTGCTGCCGGAACGCCCCTGGCCGGCGTTGCTGTTGTCTTTTCTTCTGCATCATCTGCGTCTTCTTGTTCACCTTCTCCTTCAGCGCCATCAGCTCCAGAGGGTGGCGTGGCAGCTCAGTACAGCACACCGCCGTGTCGTCTTTGACGGCGCACACTTCATCTCCCACGCACTCTACGCTGTCACAGGGAGCTGCACCAAACACGTGAAAATCAAACAGATTCCATCATCCATTCATCGCTCTGCAGCACTGCTACGATTTGACGGTAAATGTTTGCGCAGTTGCACTGCTTAGCATACCGGTATACCGTTTGAAAGTTCCCGACCAGACTAAGAAGTTTTTTTTAAACAACAAATCCAAACAAGCACACATTCAGCGTTTTCACCACATGCAAAATCATGCAGGGAGAAGGCTGGCCAGCTTGCACTAAAAGCAAACGCTAGTGCAACAGTTCTAAAAACAACTTCCAGTACTGCTTCCACGTGAATCTACATGGCAAACACTGGTGAAAAAATCAAATAGAGACACCCTGCTATACTCTGGGTTTGGTCTCCCCAAATACGAGCTAGCAAACTAGTCTCAGTACCATTGTCTTTCATTATTATTGAATTTTACGATTTGGGTATGTGAAAATAGGCAAAAAAACTTACATTCTTCCTCGTCGCTCTCAAGATCTGCACACATCGGACAGCAGTCGCTCGCGAAGTGGATTGGATTTTCGCAGTCCTCCGGCAAGTCATCACACGTGACGTTCTCGCAGGAGTCGGCCAAGTCTGAACAAAAAAGTAACAGACGTGCACGCACCCAGACCAAAGCAGGCAAACATAATAATTATGACATTTTACCAGTTGCTTTACTGTTGCTTGCAAGTACTGAGTTTGGGAAAGAAAAAAGCAGTAGTCATACATTACAGTTGGCCTTATTTCCTTGCCGTTCCCTGTGCAAGAACTAATGAAGTACACTGTACCATTGTCTTTCATTATTATTATTTTACGAGTTGGGTGTATGTATGTGAACTTAGGTAAAAAATTATTTCAACATATCCATAGATTGCTATGGACTCTCTTACTCAGAGTGTGAGCGAAGTTAGGATTGTGGTGTCCAAGCCCTGCGCGGCGCGGGGGGGGGGGGGGGGGTAGGCCATGCAGTGACACGATGTGGTGTCCGTGGAGTACCCCTGGCTTGCTCACAAAGTGTCAATCAAAACTAGCAACTACAGTCATAAATAATTATGTGCAGTCACATTCTTCAATAATTAGTCATGTCATTGCGGAGAGTCAAGGCAAGTGGGGTAATAATAATTTTTATGGTTTACTAGTACTT
>NC_088649.1:24551801-24579301 GCF_964019385.1 Sycon ciliatum
GTCCAGTCGACCATGAAACGTAGAAGGCTGCTTTCCATAGCAGGAGGTGTTTGGCTGATGTTGAGATGAGCACGAATCGGCAAAAGCTCAGAAAAGCTAGGAGATCGGTGAGAAAACCGAACCAGCACTTGCATCACTCATTAGGACGTGAAAAAGCCTCTTACACGGGAAATCACAGAACATGTTGTCACGGCCCTGGCTAGAAAACTAATGAGAAAGAAAAACAAAATTAATTTTTTAGGGAAAATGAAACTTGACAAAGTGAACACAATGTATAACTCCATCAAACACTAATAGGGTGAGCAACGGGACACAAGAGTAGCTTAGACTTAGAGTGCGGGAAGCGACGCGACCGGTGACAACTCTCACAGCGTTCCTTCTCATGGCAAAGGGCCGTGTGCCGGCATCACAAGATCTTCAAACATGAGCAGGAGAACTATGAATGGAATCACATACATCTACTGCAAAGCAGTGGAGTGTCCTTTGTTCAACAATTCAAAAAACCGAAGCGAAAAACTCCGAAGGAGGAAACTGAACACTACATAATTATCATCATGAAATAATGTTGCAAGAAATTTTGTTTGGTCGCAACGTCCAGGCTAGCGAGTGTTGGAGCGAAGTGGCTGAATGTGTAGTCTTACGGGATGTCGTAACTCACTGGGCAGTCGCCAGTGTTTTGAAGCCAATTCACCAGTTGACATTGAAGAGCATTAGACCGGGGCTTGTACCTCTTATCTAGAGACCAACATCAATAGCGCCCCTTTTGCCCTAGCCTAAGAGGACTAGCAGTCCGATACAGAGAAGGTCCATTAGACATAAAACATAAATTTTGTAGAGACCATTATAGCAGCGAGAAGCAGTTGTGCTGTGTTGCCCACGAACGGCTAGAACAGTTCATACATTTTGTGAAGAATCGTGAGAGAAATTCCAAAGATGTCACTAAGATAATTGCGTGAACAAGACTGGCAAAAGAACCTTCCTCCTCCTCCTCCTTCCTGAACCCTGTATTACAACTCCATTCCCACATTCTCTCATTTATCTTTGCGTGCTTGCTTGCTTGTATTGCTGAGGGAACATATGCTGGTTTGTATTCGTGGGTCCCCATGGTGCATGGGCCACGCGTACTCATCCGGCGGATATGTGTGAATAATTCCCACATTCGCTTCCATGGAATTGGTCGTGTAGGCAGTGTGTACTCCCCATTCAGTCAATGTCTTGTTAGTCTGTTGTTTTGTCATTTCCTGCTTCTTTCTTCTTTTACGAATTGGGTGCGTGGTTTCAAGTAAAAAAAAACAAAACTGGCGAATTCAAAATAGAAAACATACATAAACATACAAAACTACCGATATCACACCAAGCTACTCAGCATGCAAGGCAGATAGTCCCAAAACGCAGCCACTACGAGTGTGGACTTCAGTTCGAAACGACGGTGTTGAGCGATGTCGACCAGAAGGAGTTGTAGAAGAGCGAGAATGGTATTCCTGACGGCGCTGGGTATTCCTCTCAAGCCCTTGCAGGATACGGTGGCCCGTGTCGATGCCGTTCCCTGCATGTGGCCAGAAGGTCGACGTTGACGTGCGGTGTCTCGAAATCTTGAAATATAGGCCGGCAGCTTGTAACGTTGAACCAGCAACGGGCCTACCCGAAGAATAGAGAAGGCGATATATTTCAACAGGTCTGCGGTAGACTTTCCAAGGCGTTTGAGTAGGACTGGGTATATCCTTGGTACGAGGAATTGCTCCAGACGCGTGTATACCGTGCTGACCAATCGGGAGAACACCGTTTGAACTACATCAATGCATTTGTCATCGACGTCCCAGACGCCTTGGCTTTGGTATAGCTGACGCGTTTGAACCAGCTCCGGTAGCCAGCATGCAGGGGCGGATCCATTCGAATGGCTGAAGATGAACTCGGATGGTCTTGAAAGGATGGTCACACACAGACGGGCCAGGATAATTCGATCCATCTGTCCTGTACTATTTTGTGGTGTGCTCGTTCCCAGGACGCCTCCAGTGCAAGCAACAGGTGGTTTCTGAGCATTGTGTGGCACCAGTAATCCACACCTGCGCACGGTCTGCTTGGCCATAGATAACAATGCCTCGCCGGTGCAGTTGGGAGGGTGTTTGCCAGATTTTATTAGTTTAGTGCACAGTGAGTGGCTTGAACGAACCAGAAACGCCAAGCCCACGAAACAATTTAATACCTTCTTTCCGCCGGGAGGACCAAAATTGAACTCCACTTTGCGACACTTTCTGATTTGCTCCCTTGCTGCCTGTTTCAACGCGCAGTACTTAACATCTGCTACATCTTCCGGAGTGCAATCACCTGCTTCGTCTGCACTTTGCCTTGGGTCAGCATTGGAGCACACATACCGCTCAAAATCCACTGTGTACTGAGGTCTGGTATCATTCACTGCTCCTTGAAGTGGGCTCACCCGCCGTCCAACAGCACAGAGGAGAGCAGAAATGAAAATCCACTTAATGGACACACGCAGACGTGCGCCGCAATGGCTTCTGTGCAACATTCTAGAACACCACGTTTGAGAGAGGGTTTTTAGGCGAAGTTCTCCAAGGCACATCGAATCGTGAAGTGAGGATCAGAGACTTCCCAGTGGTCTATTTGTTGGCTAAACAGGCTACATTGCCTCGCGATCTCTTCGGACAAAGACAAACCCGGCTAGCAGTCAATTGTTTTTGTTGTTCCTGAATTTTGATTATAAGCAACGGAGATAATTAATTTTGCATCTGAGAAAAAAGCCATCGTATGTGTTTGCACCAGCGACTCGCTCTAATCAACACACGAGCATGTGTAAGAATGCCGTGTGATTAAGTTGGGTATTAATTAACAGGCAGGCAGGAATAGTGGGATGGTCTAACACTATGATTGAGAAACAGAGGGTACCAGGCGCAGTTCCTGCTTGGAAGCGAAGCATTTTTTCCAGCGGTGCCGCGACCCAAAGTTAATTGGGAACTCGTGACCTGGCACGAGGCAAAAATGGATGCAGCGAATGAGATTTTCGGTCTCTGATCACTTTGGTGGTGGGTCTGATCTACTCATCTCTCACCGCTTCAGGAGCTGCATCTGCTCCCTGATCCTTGAGTGTAGAGGCGTTCATGCGGATGCGGAAGATTCGGCCTCCAGCCGAGTCTGACGCGAACCGCGAATTTATTATTTATTTAACATCAACATTAAGGTAAAAATGGGAAAGCGATAGTGCAGTCACAGACTGAGTTACACAAGTGTCCTGTCAGATATTGTAGACAGTTCCAATAGTTAACATGTACATGTAGTTTGCTGGCAGTCTATGATAACTCTCAGCATTTGTGCATATCTTCCCCAAATTGTGGAAGCACCCGTGCCCTACAACTCGCCAACGTGTGGGAAATTATCATCATTTACGTTGGAGATTAATATCGCTCGTGGGAACTTCGGAAACGATGAGGGAGAGGAAGGCAGTTTGCGAGGTCCTTATCTGCGTATTCCGCTACACAATTGTAGCGCACGGAGATTTCGATTCCGATCTTGATTGTCGAGCAGCTCGATCAACGTAATGCGCTGCTCTGCTATGTAGCGCGGCAGTAGCGACATGACTGGTGTCATGGTGCCAACAGGCCATTTTGCCAAGCACACAAATCGAGGCAAAGAAGTAGCAGATTACACGAGTTGCGAGCAGCAGTGCACCATTTATTGTTGTACCTAGACCACACGGTCAGACAAACAGTAAAGTAAAGTTCGCATACCCCCATTACCTGCACAATATTACAGTCCATTCAGAAAAAAATGAACTTCTAGCTTTTAGCCATAAATGGGTCAAACGTTGAGTTTTTTTAGAATTTTTTCTGCAATCCCATATGGAATCCTCTTCCAATTATGTTTCTGAAGTTTTTTTGTCCAAAAAGCAAGCCATAGCAAAAATAGGATTTCGGCCAGGTTTTGGCCCAAAAGCACTGAATTGGGAAAAAC
The DNA here is from genome assembly GCF_964019385.1 of Sycon ciliatum. Classification (NCBI taxonomy): domain Eukaryota; kingdom Metazoa; phylum Porifera; class Calcarea; order Leucosolenida; family Sycettidae; genus Sycon; species Sycon ciliatum. Next base: position 24,555,765 of record NC_088649.1, read on the forward strand.
CATCAAAATCCAGGCCGTTTGACCCCGCCTGCAACAGTGCATTCTGCGGTTCGAACCCCAGTTCAGGCACCCTTTTTGGACCCCTTTTCAAATTTCAAAGTTCGCAGCACTGCACTGTGTACGATGAAATCACGAAAAATCGCCAAATACGGGAGCTCGCCAGAGCCAGGACCCATCTTTTTATGAATGGACTGTAGAGAGGTGAAGTTGCACGTTATTTCCGATGTGACGCGTAATTTCATTCACATCAAATTTGGCGTAAAACTCCAATTTCGACGTGAGCTGCAGGTCACTCGTGTTATTTTTCGATGCGCGACACAAAATAACGCGAGCTGAACTTTCGCTTCACGTCAGAAATAACGTTCATCTTAACCTCTCTATTGTGTTGAGAAACACAACCAGCTTTAGAGACGTTTCGCTTGTGTGAGGCCACCAGCATGCCTGATCATGCCACGGTGGCCGATGCAGTGCCTAACGGCGAGGGTGAGTTGAGAAAGTCTCACAGGCTATGCCCGACAAGGGGGCGAGCCTCCTTGGCCGCATACATGTTATGATCATAGAGTGCGACAATTAGCCCCCATTCGACAGAGTACGAGCTGACGCCTGCATGTGCGTACAGGTAGCTCCAACACACACTGGATTGGATTTTTGGTTTATTTACACTCGATGTGCAAACCAACTGCCGTCCAGATGGGTTCAACGTTAACGAGGGAAGGCAAAGTGGGCGCAACGAACGCCAGATACCACCTAGCTTCTATCTCCTCACGTTTCAGATTCAAATTGTTTGTACTTATTTACAGATCATTACATAAGGTGTGCAGCCCGCTCTTAACAGACTGTGTTGTGACTAGAGTCAATGCCACACACACAGCGTCAATCACCCGCTCGCAGGTTACTCTGTCTCTTGCTCTTCCCCCGGCTAATAACCGCTATGGCTTGTACGCATTAAGCTTCTTAGGTGCAGATCGCTGGAATTCGCTCCCTGCTTCTGTTCGTACTTGCTCCACGCTATCAGACTTCCGCTCATCTATACAAAAACATATAGGGTACCCCGTAAGAAGGCCTTAGGCCTGTGGGAATGCCCTATTAAAAATTTAATAAATAATAATAATAATAATAATAACGAAAATGACTAAAAGGTAAATCGGCATTAGAGAGGTTAAGATGCACGTTATTTCTGACGTAACGCGGAAGTTCAGCTCGCGTTATTTGCTTGCACGTCGAAAAATCAACGCGAGTGACCTGCTGCTCACGTCGAAATTTGGAGTTTTACGCCAAATTTGACGTGAAATTGCGCGTCAAGCGTGTACAGTACGCATTGCATCATCAAAATGACGTCAACTTGAAATTCTGTCGGGACACCCATATGGCCATACTGGGCCATAGTCGAGTTGCACACTCTGGGGTTATGCGCTCTTGGTTTGTACTCGTGCAGTAAATCAATACAGGTCTGCTCTCGATATAACAACTCTCACTTGTACATAAACCTCGTTAGTACATAAAAAATCAAATCCCGCGCCGAAACAGCATCACTCCCATACAAATTTTGTTCTACACAACATAATCCTACATAACATAAACCTCGACATAAGACACGCTACGGCGGTCCCCGACGTGCGCACTCTCGATACAACATAAATTCACGTGCACGGTATGATCAAGCGGTAGCTGTAGCTAGGCAGTTTAGGCCAGTTTAGTCCTACATAACGTAAACCTCGGCATAACGCACCCTACGGCGCAGTCCTCGACGTGTACACTCTCGATACAACGTAGATTCACGTGCGCCGTACAATCAAGCTGTAGCCGTAGCTAGCCAGTTTAGTCCTATGTGCATATATTCTGTGGCATTGATGGTATCTGATGTCGATGGTGGTACAGTGTGTATATGTTTGCACGGTTGAACCCGCCTTGTAATACTCTTCATTTTGAGGTGCATCCTGTATTTTATACACAGTTTTCTACATAACATAACTCTCGATATAACATGATGTTTGCGTGGTCCCAGAGATTACGTTATATGGAGAGTAGACCTGTAATAGGCTTTCGGCCTTTGGCCCCAGTTTGGGGAATCCCTCAAATACGTACCCAAATATAACAGAGCGAAACAGTTGCTGTCCACAGATTTGTGTACCCAAATATAGCATGTTGCCACCAGCATGATCATATGAGTCCATATTTAAAATATATAAGTCTTGACACTACAATTATAAGCGATGTCGAAGAGAAGTTCGGTGCAAGAATTGACCAGTCACGCGACATAGAGACTGTAAGCCACTGCACGAAAGTTTCTGTTCATTTGGTAGTTTGCGGGAGAAGAGCGTGCAGACACGAGACAATGAGTGTGCTTGCTGAGTAAAGTTCTGTTGAGTATCTAGCTGCTGGGAAGAAGAGAAAGACGGTCCACAGAGCGAGGTGAACGACGTTTGTCAAGAGAGGCAACTTACACTTGTTTGGATCAGCTGTAGCTTGGATCCCACGAGCCGTTTGCATCATGCAAGCTTCGAAGCTACTTGTACGTACTGACTAGTTCTGAAGTTCCATTCTTTGTTGTACTGTGTTTTCAAGAATAGTATACAGTTTCTAACATTAAAAGTTGGACGGGTCTTCCCTTGCATGCTCTCTCTCATGCAGCACACGATAGAGTTGGATTCAGAGACATCATTCACAATTCTCTCGCTGATTAATGCCTCTACGATCACCTTGTGATTATGAGTTATGCATACATACATACATACATACATACATACATACATACATACATACATACATACATACATACATACAGTCATGTACGAAACAGCTTGCTGTATACTGCATTTGGTACATAATAATAATAATATCTTTATTAGGATGACCCAGAGGCGTGTCGCCTATCAAGGGGTTCACCGCTTTGAATGGTGTACTTGTAGATGTAGGAGCTAAAGTGAAAGTAGTGGAAAGTAAAAGTTGTGCAGCGTGAATGCGTTGGGGAGCACACAGGGGGGTTATGTACATGGCGTGGGCATACTGGAGAGAGAAGCACTATGTTTGCAAGTGAGTTTGCGAAGCTCATTCTTGAAAACAATAATGGATGGTTATGCAGTTAGACTTGGTGGGAGGCAGTTCCATAAGAGGGAGGTTTGGAAGAGAAACAACAATTTTGATGTGGTCTTTGCTATGATTGTATTACCGTATTTTCGGAGTATAGTGCGCACCTTTGTATAACGCGCACCCCCAATCTTCATTGGGGATGCGCACTTCAATCTTCATTGAAGTACATGCATTTCATATTCGGAGCATAGTGTGCACCTGCGATTTAGGGCCTAAAATAGCACATCTAAAGTGCGCACTATACTCCGGAAAATACGGTACATACATGTTCACGCGCTCAAGATTTATTAAGATAGTCTAACTCTGCTTCCTTTTGACGTGGGTCCGCCAACAGTGAAAGTTATGTGGTCGAGCTTTCACACTGTGTTCTCCCAGTTGGCCTAGCTGGGCGAACAACCTCTGTGTCATCCTTATAAAGATAATATCGCGATTGTGGAGTTTCCAGATCCAAAAAGGGGAGGATGCAGCTTTGCGCAATGTCGAGAAAAACGCATTTGAAAACTGAGTTTCCGTTATGATCACTGTATGTTTCAAATCTTTGTTCTCACGATAGCCACTGGCCAATAAGAGATCAGAGAAGAGGAATATTGAGGAAGAATTGGGTGGGCAGAGTCTAGGGATTAATGACTATTTTAAAAGCGTACGGGCAGGGGTGGTCGCTACACGAGCATACAGAGTTGTGGAACAGCAGGGATATCAGGGATTTGAAGAGAGCACGAGAAGGGATTTCGCGAAGCTGGGTGGGCAAGCAATTAAAGTAATTTTAAAAGGGCCTTGTACAGGGGAGAATGGAGACAGCAATCAGTCCGCGCAGTTGGCAAGTGCCAAGTACGAGAGCGAATTCTAACTTGGCTTATCTTCGATAACCGACGAAGAGACAATAGTGGTGAAATAGCAGTGAATAAAACTATTAATTTTAAGAACTCAGATGGTGAGCGGGAAAAATATTGAAATTGTGGGTACGGAGACATTCCACGGCATAGGGGGACTCCTTGTCAGTTTTGTGATAGATTCTGCACGTTTGACTGTTCAAAATTTGGTTTAGTTGGTGGACTCGATCGCATAACTCGTGCTCACAATTTCTATGTTACATTTTAATGTAAAAAAACTATTTGTGCACTCATAACCATGTATAAAACAATAATTATTATTGATTCAAAATTTTGAAGGACGCTTCACGCAGCTTCATTATACTTGAATCGTTTGCAGGCAACCTGCCTATACTCAAGAGAGCACTGCATTTCACACAAATCCATTAGAGGTAACGGTACCTCTAATGGATTTGTGTGAAATGCAGTGCTCTCTCTTGAGTGTAGGCAGGTTGCCTGCACACCATTCAAATTATTATTGAAATGAAAAAAATTCCAGAACGTTTCCTCATGACTATCATCAGTTGAACATCGTCACATGGTGAGAATCACTAAAACAACCAGTTATATAGCTAGAATAATAATCACAAATGGCAGCTAGCAGTTGCACATAGCGTCATTTCCACCAGCAGGTCGAGCTTATGCATTGAATGTGAAAATGGTATCTTCGGCGCATAATGTTTCTTTACTTACAGTACACAATCTGTAGCATGGGCCGTTGTGGTACTCGTTATAATCTAGAAAGTCGATAATGATGAAAATGCTCCGTTGTAAATTCTCAGTTTCAAACAGGAGCCACAATGTGTCGTGTTCTTCTACACAATTAGGGTACCTCAACTCGAACTTTCCAAATACGGTCTCTCCGTTGCATACGTCACTTCAAAATAAATAAATAATTGAACTCACCAAATTTTCAGGCATGGCCCATCCTCAGGGTGACTTACATTCAATGGGTATGAGTGGCTTTGTGTTTGATTTGTGTGAGTGGCTGCGATGGGGTCTGCGAGTTCTTAGAAAGGTTTATTTATGCTCTTCTCTGCGTGTAAATCTGCTATCGCATGCTGTCCTTTCTTTTGTGTATTCCCAGGCCCTGTGTCTGGTCGTGACGTCCATGTTGGTAGGAGCAATGTGATGCCAGTACCAGTTGTTTCCCGTGCCAGTGTGAGAATGGAGTTCTCATTTCATGCCCAAACATTACCCGGATGTGAGTTCTACCTTGTCTCTCGTCTGCATGCTTAGGCCATATAGGGTATGCACTGTATGTGGAGGGAACGCTGGTCACCTAATTCTAGATTACACCTGAAACCTGGCAGGTCCCTGGCACCGAAATTTTAATGCACCTAAATTACATGTTTTACAGAACTGTGAAGACTGCTCAGTAGCATAATAAGAAGGAGAAATACTTTAGGAATGGGCTTGCTTCCACATTGAAGCTCGCGCTATTCCGTCGACTTGACTCTTGACACTTGACTGACTCACGACTGCCATCCAGAGCACACGAGAAGTCGAACGAACCTTCAGAAATTCTTCAAAAATAGTTAAAACACCTGTACGTGGCGAGGCGTGTATTTGCTGCCCAACATGTACGTGGTCTGCTGTTAGCTCAACGTTGTCATTAGTGTATAACACGTTATTTTCGGTGTAATTTTACTTAATTTCGGTAGAGATTTCAGGCACCTAAATTTAGATTCCACCTAAAAGGCACTAGAGTTTGCACTGTATGTAAAGGGTACGCTGGTCACCTAATTCTACATTTGCCTAAAACCTGGCAGGTCCCCACTTCTCGTGTGCTCTGGATGGCAGTCGTGAGTCAGTCAAGTGTCAAGTAAAGTCGGTGGAATAGCGCGAGCTCCGGTGTGGGAAGCAAACCCTTTTCTTACAAATCATCGCCGACGTCGCAACCACTACTTCGTAGGTCCCTGGTACCGAAATTTGAATACACCTAAAGTTACATGATCATACAGTACTGTAGTGTATGCTGCCTCGCAGGATAATCATCAGTCAACAAATTTACGTTGTTCACAGTCCATGCCTAGTGCAAGAGTTCCTGAGACCGGGAGTGTGCAGCTTCTGACTTTTTCTGCATGTCTGTCCGTACTAAGTCTTATACTTAAAAAGATAGGGTCTGTTTGTCATAATTCTCATAACAAGGACACACTTCAGGCTCATTACGAAGATCTTGAAAAGATTTTGGTTTCGCGAGTATACTTTCAAGCCTTCTCATCAGGTGAAATACAGTGTGTCCTTTTTATGAGATTATCGCATTTTTGTCTCAGAGGAAACTGTCTGTTTGTCACGCTAAACTTCCAGAAATATATCATAGTATTTGATGCAGATCTGAGGCGGAAAGTGGCATGGTGCCCACGACTGAACTGCAGTTGTGCAGAAGTAGATCTGCATGAATCCTGCATGCACGCACTACTAAAAATCGATCAGTCCAAATCTACAATAATGCCGTAATCCCGGAATTGTTCCGCAACGGCAACCCATCAGAGCTGCACGCTCTGAGTTTCATGCAATCTTGCCTACAGAGTTCTATGGATGGGATGAGTGAGCAGAACGCAGGTGTCGCCATGTTGCACAGCGAGGTGAAGATGAATGTGCTGTGCCTGAGCATGAGCGGTGACACTCCACTGAAGAAATAGTGAAAGACCAAGTCAGGTTATGGATTTTTCCCAACTGCACAATCAGGTGCAGGTTAATTTTCCCCGTTTGGATTTTGCGAAGTAAAACAAAGTTCAAAAAAAAATTTGCAGGAGTAGAGAGCGACTTCCCCTTTTGTGTACGTACTTTTCACTTTCTTTTTCCTCTTCTTCCGTGGTTGGTCTCACCCACTCCTCAATTCATTCGGCGTTCTTGACATGCTATGAGGTGCAGAAATAAATAAAATGAGGTAGACTTGAAAAGCACAGAATATCTTTCAAGTAAGGGGCGTCCGTAAAAATCGATATTTTTCAAGACGATATTTGTTCATTAAATTTTCTCCCAACCCCCCCCCCCCCCTCAAAACGAACATACACATGTTTATGCAGAGGATGGATATCTTTTTAATGAAGGGCAATCGCCTCATGAAACGTGACCAGCTGCAACTCTGAATTCACCATACATCTATATGTAGGTTTACGTTGCCACGGTCGCACAACCTTGCCGTGGCTATGTTCGTGTGTTCACGAGGTTGACTTTCACTTTGTGTAGGTCATAAACAACATGTTTGCACAATGCCCGTCCATAGATGAGTTCGATATTTTTTCACAAAGACAGAACAGGGCTCGAACCCCCTCCGTCAAATGAACAAATATCTTCTCTAAAATTTGTTCGATATTTGTGGACGACCCCTAAGGTCGAAGGGTACCAATAAAAAATTGAAAACGAAAAGCTTTCGTTTGGGGGTGGGTGGGTTTGATGGATTTTCGTTTTGGAGATAATTATTGAATGCAAATGGAGGATACCCAGTTTCTTCTGGGTGTTGAAAATCGATATCAATTATAATAAATCGTTTCATTTTGTAAAAACAATCGGTAACCCCGGATGGCCCCTAATATAATCTCCTGTGTGTTGTGCAGACCGAAACGAGTGTCTAGACTACTCTGCAGGTTGCAGTACAGATGCCCACTGCCACAACACCTTGGGATCCTTTCAATGCACCTGCCGATCAGGGTACACTGGTGATGGAATGTCTTGCACAGGTAAGTTACATGTAGAAACCGTAACGACTAGACAGAGTTGTGAATTATTCATGCATTTGGGCTACTCGCATACTATGCATGTATTCGTCGAAAACAATTGACACCAGACACGAGAGAGCTTGAAAGCTGAGGGCCCTATGCTATGCTTATTTGCCCAGCTCATCATGAATATTTATCGATCTGATGGAAGCGTTTTTGCTATGCACTTATGTAGCCGATCAGTTTTAATCCGGCGACTGCTCGACGTCGTCAGGCACAAACAAACAAACAGATATGGAATTAAAGCGGTGTGGACCCTGGCTAGCGCCAGACGTTACTGAAGTAACGACTCTTGTATAGCTACGAAATAAATATTCATGCTATCATCATCATCATCATCATCATCATCATCATCATCTGCGTTGCCGAAAAAATAATAAAAGTAAAATTTTAAAAATAATAATAAACGGCATTATGCAGCTGTGTAAGCAATAGATGCACAGTGCGACTGCCAGGCATCTCTGTCAGATGCCAACTGGCAATTCTCATGCAGAGACATACCAGTCCACGAAACGATGTTGTCAGCAAAGGAAATCTTCGGACGACCACGCTTTCTCTTACCATCCACGACACCAAACATCACGTCACGTACAAGCTCGCAGACCTGAAGTGCGTGCTTTCGAACCTGCAGGTTTGTTACACTCATAGTACTATTTTGCACTCATAGTACTTATTTTTGCACGCATAGTACTATTTTTGCACGCATAGTACTTATTTTTGCACGCATAGTACTATTTTTGCACTCACAGTATCTATTTTTGCACTCATAGTACTATTTTTGCACTGCAACGGTTTTTAATTAACAGCACCGCCTTTTGCACTGTGAAGCCGAAGAAAAGGCTGTGTCTAAATTCTAAACTTTACGTGTAGTCTGGCTTACGTGCGGAATTGCTTCAGAGCCATGCACCGCTTCAAACGAATAGATTCAGTTTGATCTAGTTCTGCCTACAGAGACAAATTATTATAATGAGAATGCAGGTACTTCAATGAGAAGTGCAATGCATCAAGCTGTTGCGAGGTTTACCACCTCTCACCCAAAGCAAGACAGGTGCTTGCATTCTTATGCCTACTGCAAGCTTCACCGGAAATTCGCGACGGGCACAAGACTCCAAAAGACCGAGAATCCATCAAGCAAATAATACACATGATACGGTAGTTTTGTAGATGATCGCACTTAATTACTTACCTTTATACTCAGTAATGGGTTTGCTCCCACACTGGAGCTCGCGCTATTCCGCCGACTTGACTCGACACTTGACTGACTCACGACTGCCGTCCAGAGCACCCGAGAAGTCCGTCGAACCTTCGACTCGGCAAACCGGCAAGAAAGCACCACTCCCGGCTCAATACACAATGTTTCGGGGAATTCACCCCTCATCAGTTGAGCTTGAGTAGGCTGAGGAAGATTGTGGCTGAAGAGGCAAAGTCGCAACCACTATTTCACACTGTTTATACTTAATACTGTACAAGAAGAAATATTCGTCTGGAATTTAATGTCGTCTTTTCGTCCAAAACGCTTTTGGACTAAATTAAATGCCAGACTAGTGTCCATTTGCCCAGCTTTTCTATACCCTCTTATGATCCATGGACGAAATTTTCACCCGAACAAACTCCCTTTCTTTGGAATTGGACGAAATTATTGACAGACGAAATTTTCTGCCTCTACAGTAAATCATAGTAGAACTAGGCTGCACATCCTACTTCAAAATACCTTGAATTGCCAAAACGTTGCTTAGTAGATACTGAGACAGTAAAGTAAAATTGAGGAAATCACATGGAAACGAGTAGCATGCATCATTCTCAGGCGCTGCTTATACTGTGGCAAATACTGGTACTTCACTTCTCTTCTGCTCAGATGACGACGAGTGTGGAGATAAGACCGACCATTGCAGTTCTAATGGCACATGCAACAACACAATGTACCTGTGCCGCAGGGTACACAGGTGATGGCTTCTTCTGCGCAGGTAAGCCAACTCACCGCTAATGTCGCATATTAAAGCTGGGCTTATTCCTTTGGAAGCTAATGTGAGGGCTAGGCTTCTATTCACCCCAGGCTTCAATTCAAACCAGGTATTTCTATGTTTTTCAACACTAGGCCATGTAAAATATGAGCCGTCGACTGACTAAATACACCTTAGAACCTGGTTTCAACTTTCATCAAAAAGTGACGCCAAAGTTATTCAAAGAAAACGTGACCGCGATCGATCGTGAACCTGCTATCTTTCCTAGAACCCTGGGCACTGCGTTGTGCTTGGGAATACATTGTACAGTCGTCCCTCTCTAATCCGGCACTTTTTTATCCGGAACCCTTGCCAAGCGGCGCACTTTCTGACGACACCACTTTTTTTCGTTCTATTCCAACATCTTAATCCGGCACTTGAATTCCGCCTCCGGCAGTGACTTTTTAAAACGAATCGCTCAAACTGCACGTAGTTATATTTCATAATCCAGCAGTCGTAAATCGCGTACCGCACAGGTGCACTCCAGGCTAGGCCAGTCTGGTCAATGTTGTGCAGGAGACAACGGCAGTCAACCATACTTTCTTATTTTAGCAAGGAGTAGTGTCCTGCCAAATTTCAGGTGTGTGTGTGTGTGTGCGTGTGTGTGCAAGAGTACATGTGAACATGTTCTCTGTTTTACTTTATCACTGTGTATATTCCCGGAGAACAATTGAGAATATAAAGCCGTGCACCAAATACTTGGGTCGACACGGAAAAACCCTGCGTTTCGACGTACATATGATACATGCATGCATTTGGGTAGGGCCGGGTCAGAGGGCAGGATTTCTTAATCCAGCACCCTCGTTAATCCAGCAGAAAACGCCGTAGCAAAAGGTGCCGGATTAGAGAGGGACGACTCTATTCCTTTACGTTCTAGTTTATTGCACCCTTCATAATTATACCTTATACATATTACTGGTAATCTGCAATGTCATTTACAATTTCCAGTATCACCATCTCTGAAGAGCCTTTGACAAGTGAGACAGCTGTCCGAAGGAAATGTTTAACCCGCGAACCCTTCGTTGTTTGAGATTATTGGTATAAGCAAGAGTACCCCCCCCCCCCCCCCCAGAGAGTGCAACGCCTGATCCAACTCATCATAGGGTCTTGGTAGAGCGTCATAGACGGATCTTTGCGTCATAACACGGTACACATCTGAGGGGAACCCGGGGAGTTGCGGGTACTCTCGGATCAAAAACAACGGTGCCCTGCCTCGAGACCGGCCTTGCGCTGGTGTGGAGTGTACGCATGACATCAGAAGATCCGATTACGCTCGAGCAAGACCCTATGCCGAGCTGGATCAGGCATTGCACACTCTGGGGGGTTATGTACTCTTGGTGTGAGTAATGGCTACCGAGGGTAGCAATGGTCGACTTTAGAGCGCATGGCGGAGGAGAGTTTTATGTATTTTAATTAAAGTTGCATACGTGTCTTCTGTTTTCGCCTATGTCTCCTCTTGTTCTCCTCCTGTAGCTGAACAGTCTACAAATTCTCCATGCACTGGCCTAAATAGATTGCCCAGATGTGCCTCAGTAATTGGGCTGTTCCTTACAGGGTGTGTTTAAGATAGCTATTTGGACTGAGCACCTTGTGCATGATCATTGTATAGTGCTTGCGGATTGACCAGCTCAGGTATCATACTGGCACTCTTCATATCCTCAATCCAAGTTACCCGATGCACAGAAAAGAACCAGGCATTATCACCATCATTCCTCGAGTATTGCTGCAAGGACATAATCTGTGATGAAAACGAGAAGGGCCGAACGCTTACAAGTCATCCATTGTTTGTGTGTATTGGTGGTATTTACTATTCGACTAGGGAAGTCCCAACAGGCATGGCCTTGTAACAGGGAACCCTAGGTGAATCTTTGCGTGGTGAGCAAAAGTGTGCAACACCAACAAACATGAGCAAGAAATCGGCGAATCAGAACCTGCAACAATTACCACAACACTGATCATAATGAATTTAGAAGTTGCGACTTCGGCGGAAAAAGTCATGACGTTGATTGTTCCAACTAGGAATTAGGAACTGTGTATTGAGCAGGGAGTGGTGCTTTCTTGCAGGTTTGCCGAGTGGAAGGTGCGACGTGCTCCTCGTGTGCGCCGGATGGCAGTCGTGAGTCAGTCAAGTGTCAAGTTCGGCAAGAAGCGTGTGTTCCTAGTTGGAACAATCAACTTACTTGATGACTGGTCATAATGCTGCAGCTAAGCTCCGGGTCGTTGAATGTCAGTATGACGTCATTCAGTGTTCTGGTGATTCTTCTGGCTCAAGTTCAGGCAAATCCTGTTCCAAGATGTCCTGAGTTTTTCATGCGAACAAAACATTATTTTGTATGACTGCTGTAGACCTCTAGCGTGTAGTTATAAAACCGTGTGTTTGTGTGCTGCTGCGTCTTTCGTTTGTGTAGTCTCCGCAGGCCCTAAGTCTCTCAAGGGTGCTAACAGTGGAGCACCGACACATTTGCCTTGTTTGGGAACGCAAGCAGCCTTGGTTATGCTCCTAGGCGTGGTCCTACCGTGTGCACATACACTGGTGTAGAGGGTGAAATGGTTATTCATTCACATGCTTACACAGAGTGAGAGCAGCTGACTTTCTACGGAGCCACCACCGATCTGCCGCATCCTTTTTTTGTGTACTGCGATTTCTGGTTTTGCTTTGTTTGCAGCGTAGAGATTTGCTATAGCGATACAATTAATTTTCGGTTTCCCGTTTTGTTGCACAGTATATACAATTTCTTATTTGCATGGTTATTATAGGTTTCATGCCACATACCGTAGTGTAGTGTAGTAAAGCGTGTCTCATATTTCAGAGAAGCCTCTTTGAATGCAAGCCTGATTTTCAAGATACACTAGCGTCACGTAAAGCCTGGTTTTAGTGTCGACACACATAGAAATACCTGGTTTGAATAGAAGCCTAGGCCTGACATTTGTTTCTACAGGAATACGCCGCCCGGCTTTAATACTCGGCATTACGGTATAATTATAGTCGCGTAGAGTACCGTGCCCCACGTTGTTGATATCTGGCATTCCCGCTGTGTGCGTTACACATTGCATTTCTAACACCTTATCAATTTTCTTTGTGGAATGGATTTTTGTTGTAAGTGTAGTTCCTTGGTCCTCATCTCTTCTTATTTTTGACTTGCCTTGTTATTGTGAAACATCACTGATTCAGTAATGACAATATAACTGAGTTTAGGGGGTTAGAAAATCAGTTTTGATATGGCCAGGTTTGCCCATTATACAAACAGGAGCCGGCTTGATGGTGGAGCATTGAAAAAATAAAAGTACAGTCTCCAATACTACATACCACAGTCTTTAATAGTGGTACTTGAAGTACGCAACTGCTTCACAATACACACAGGCGAAGGTTGAGAGATGGACCAGATAAGTAACCGAACTCACAATCAAGTCAACTTTTTGGCCTCGAGCGGACGCTTTCATGTCTTTTCCTTTTTTTACATGAAGTGTTGGGGCCGAACAAGAGAGGTTTCTTACTCACTAACATAACTGACAACAGGAACAGGTAGGTAGATGGGAACGACATTTGACTAAGACCAGGACGAGCGGAACGACGACATGGTGATTGTTGAAGAGAGCGAGTTGAAGAGAGAGGCAACGCAATACAAAGGGCCTGGGTAGCTATGTCAAACATGGGCGCGCAAGTAGCTATCCAGGGCAAATGAATAATGCATGAACTAATGAATATGAACTAATTACTTGTAGGCATAACACACCACCCCTCCTTGAAAAAGAATCCCGCGTCATCGCTGAGAAAAAAAGAAAGAAAAAAGAGAGAAAAAGATAAAAAAATGACTGGGGGAGAAAAACACACACACATTTATTTATTCAACATCTCCTGGCCCGTCCGAAGACTGCCAATAAACATGAGAGGTCAGGTGATAGCCAACCACGGCAAGCTAAAAGGGAAAAAAAGAAAGATGCTGGCAGAGAGGGAAAGGAGATAGGGAGAGAAAAAGAAAGGGAGGCACATTAATAATACATGGGATCACTTCGGATGAGACAGTGTGGAAAGCTGAACTGTGAATTTCCTGATATCCTGGCATGTCTTAATGCTAGTAGGCAGGTTAGACCAAAGGGAGTATGCTGAGAAGAAAGGGGATTTCAAAAACAGAGAGGAACTAGCTCGGGGCAGTGATAAGGCATTGCGTGTTGGTCTAGTGGTAACAAACCAGTTGTACTTGGCAATATGTTTCGGGACTTGGGCTAGGAAGATTTTTTGCACAAGGATACAAAGATGCTGCTGATGTCGGGCAAGAAGAGGGTGCGTGGAAGCAAGTTTATAAAGACAAAGGGAGGCAAATGTTTGGTCTTTTCGAAACAGAATTTTCAGAAGCAAGCGTTGATGTACCTCCAGTCTGTGGAGTAAAGTCTGAGACAACCCGCACCAAGCTATATCGCAATAGTCAAATATAGGCAAAATGTACGACTTAAAGAACAAATTTCTGCAGTTATCATTCAAGTGTTGGCAGTGGGGTTGTAGCATACCTAAGGACGCACTCGCACGCTTGCACACAGACTGGACTTGTGGAGACCAGGAGAGTTGGCGGTCGAGAATAACGCCCAGGTGCTTGTGCTCGTTAACAACTTTAATAGGTGTACTATTTAGACCAGGAAAATACAGAAGTTGAGTGGGGGGCGAGGGAGAGAAGAACATGGCCTCGGTTTTGGCGAGGTTAGGCTTCAGTTTCCAGGTTTCCATCCATGTTACTGTAGCGTTGACCCCGGACTGCATGGAGGCCGTGAGGTTGTCTGCCGAGCTGTCGGAGCACATCAGAGCAGTGTCGTCAGCAAAAAGACTTACATTTGGTACAAGGGCTGGCAAGTCATTAACGTACAGTAGAAATAGGAGCGGCCCAAGTATGGACCCCTGGGGTACCCCAGACACGACTAGTAATGGGTCTGATAGGGAGGTAGATACTCTGACAGTCTGGTGGTGGCAGGAAAGATAGGATGAGAGCCATTGCAGGGCTGGACCGTGTACCAAGAAGACGGACTCTAGCTTTGCAAGCAGACCACGATGCCAGACGGTGTCGAAAGCTTTCGCTAGGTCAAAGAACACGATGCCAACATGCCGCCTGAGGTTCCGCTGGGTGTAGATGTCTTGTACTAGACGTGTTAGTTGGAAAGTTGTGGAGTCTCCACGGCAGAAACCGGATTGAGATGGTGAAAGCGCTGGGGTGACGTGGCAGTACAGAGACTCAAAGAAAATACGTTCACAGACCTTGGACACAGCGGGAAGGAGAGAGATTGGTCTGTAGTTGCCAGCCTGAGAGCGTTGGCCTTTCTTATAGATCGGGACGATAACAGCAGATTTCCAGACGGACGGAAATACTCCTGTACGATATGACATGTTAAAGAGCAGGCACAAGGGATAGGACAGAGATGGCGCAAGCCATTTGAGAACCTCATTGGGTATGCCATCTTCGCCAGGGGACTTACAATTCTTCAGGAGTTTGAGGTGCTTACAGACGGTAGCAGTCGTGGTAACGACGCGTGTGAGTGGTGCGCTAAGTTCAGGGGCTGGGGACAGCGATGGAATGACCCAATTCGGATCTTCCGGAATGCCGGATGAAACAAACTGCTTGTTCAGTGTGTCTGCAATCGCCTTCACATCGTGCTGGCGGTTGCCATGGGAGTCCGTCAGGTACTGGATTGGCGCGCGGGAGGTCCCGCGGCACTGGTTGCGAATGAATTGGTGGAGTGATGGGCGATCGGGGGAGGAGAGTGTTGCAGAAAGAGAGTTTAGAAAGGAGCGGTGTGAGGTACGAGAAAGGTGCTTGACGAAGTTGCGTTGAACTCGGTAAGCCTCCCGGTTAACCGGCGTTGGGAATTTCTTGTAGATGCTGAAAAGATCACGCTTACGCTTCACTTCAGATACGAGGGACCGTGTCACCCATGGGGGACTAGATGTCGAGGATGTTGGGTTGGAATGTTTCCGGTTGTGGTAGCCGATAGCAAAGTTAGAGAGGTGCTGTTGGAACCCTCGTTCAAGGACGGCTGCAAAGTGATCTACCGCGGCGTCAACAGTTGGAGAGCCGTCTGGTTGCAGAAACGACCAGTCGTGGCAGGAGAAATCAGCGTTCATAGAGTCCCAGCACTGAGAGGGAACTCGACGGAAGCGATATGGGAACGGTTTGCGAGAAGGAAGTGGCAGGTCTGGATCCGAGGGCAATGAGACGGCGAACTGGCATGAAACCATGAGATGGTCCGAGGAGCCAAGAGCGCAAGCTGTGTGAACGTCCGTCGCCAGCAGGGGTTGGTTCGTGAAGACAAGGTCTAGACATGACTGTGTTCCGGAAGATGTTGTGTGCGTTGGACTCTGCACCAGCTGATCCAAGCCGAAGCAGGTAAGGGTGCGAAAAAGTGCCGCCCCAGCAGGACACGTTAAATCCGATGGGCACCACCGTTTGTGCTTACTGTTGAAGTCCCCAGCCATTATGACATGGTACGATGACATGGGAACGGTTACCAAAGCACTAGCTAGCATATCACAGAAGTGGTCTATTTCCGTGGTTTTGACTGAGGGCGGACGGTAGGTACAGCAGACGAGGATGGGTGTCGGGGAGCCTAAGATTGGGTGAAGCTCAACCCATACGGATTCACAGGTCGGACGAGCAAGGTCGTCGCGAACTTGGACTCTTCCGAAGCGATTTTGCCGGACAAGAATCGCAACTCCACCATATCCTCTGGTTGCCGTACCGGATTTGTTGTTGTTGTTGTTGTGACATACACACACACTGCACGCGCGCACGGATATCACAAAAGTGTTTACTAGTATCATGCATTACAGTTATTGTTCCTGTACTTCTCTAAGTCTAAAGATAAGAGACTAGATGTGATGAGGAACCTACTGATACTGCTTGCATGGCTAAAAATAGAAGTTGCACTTCTGCTAAACATCAAAAATTAGAAATGGTTTCTCTAGACTTGGAGAAGATGCTTGGTATTCGCCATCTCTCCTGAGAAATGTTCAGGAAAAATTTCAAAACATACGACATTATTTCGTTCGCTAATCTCCGCTACTCGTCGTCTCACCTGGCTTCAGAAGATGTTACGAGAGATAGGAGAGTCTCCAGCAGGCAGCGCATCCATCTTCAGGAAGGGGAAAGAGCAAACTGCATGGTCCTTGGTTGAGGTAAATGCTGAACATTTGATTAGTCCCAACCAAGATTTCAGCACTTGGTTCGTCACGATTTTCGCTTGCCAGCTAAGGTCTCCGCACTCCAGCTTTCCCCTGTCGGTGTCACGTCCCAGTACACAACGGAGAGGACTACTAATAAACAGTTCACGGCACTAACAGCCTTGAAAACAGTACTTCTTTCAGTTCGTGAATACAAGAAGACAACTGAAAATGACACAATTCTTCAGTGATCGACCTTCTCTCTCACGGAGCTAAGCAGAATGTGCGTCATCACCTGTAGTCGCCATGGAAACGGGATCAGGAAATCGGCGATATGGCAAGTTTCCCTTGCCGTACGCAAGCGAGAGATACCATCGGAACCGATATCCAATTGTCTTTCATCTGAGCCCTACTTGAAAAATCGATGCACTTCCCCTTTAAATTTTTGTCTATCATGCAGACTTTCAACCCGGGCTGATATCGAACCGGGTTGAAATTTCTCATGTAAACACAGCCTAAAATTAAAAGCAACCCATTTCAGAAGTGTCTACGGTATTTGCCTCCCGCACTCTTTCATGTGTACGATTTCCCTTTCTCAACAGAAGAGCAAAGTCATTATAGGTATGAAAAAAGGGGCTCTCGAAGCCCCTAAATAGCGCCACAAGCTATGAATAAGGGTGAAGGTCGCAATAAGAACCCAACCTTTCATTTGCTTCTATTTTATTTTTATTAGTCCTCAGTGGTGCTGAGTTACATGTACCAGAAGACAATATTCTATCATACCACGCCAATTCTCTCTGCACACAAACCAATAAACTACCAAATATAATGGTACACAAGCATAATGCAAGTGAGATAATGCATGTAACCTCGTTCTAAAATAGTTAGTGCATGGCAGGGAGGGTCTTACGGCTTGAATGTGCCCTTCAGGTTAGCCTTCGGGCCTATGGCACTCAGGCTAACCTGTCGGGCACTAACACGCCATAAGGCCCTCCCTGCCATGCAGTATTATTATAAAACGGTTTAAACCTATAATAGGGACCTTTCGCATTTGCTACGAAACGAATGCGAAACGAAAGTTTGATTCGGCTCGTAATCGTTTCGTTGAAAACAGATTTCAGGTTTCGCAAGTCGTCATGCAAATGTGCATGGCAACTACGAATACTGCCGCGGGCGCCGGTAGCTTGGCGTACGGGTTTTTACACGCACATGTGCATGGATCATGGAATCAAGGGAAAAATGTGTACCTTGCAAAACATGTGTACCTATCCAAATAAATTATAGCAATAAAAACTGCTTTATGGCAGTTTTCTAAAAAAAAGTTATTGTGTTCTAGTCCATGGGCCCCGTCTAAAAAGTAAGGCTGTGTTTACATGAAGCGTTTCAACCCGGGTTGAGTTCGACCCGGGTCAAATTTCAACCCGCCATGTGCACAAAGTGAATGGCGCGTTTACATGACGCATTGCGCTTGACCCGGGTTGAAATTTCGCCCCGGGTTGATTTCAACCCTCCCCCCAAGGGGAGGGTTGAAATCAACCCGGGGCGAAAATCAAGAAAATCGTACAAACGTACCTCTGTGCGTATCTCGCGCCAGGTTTGAACGGCACTGCAGGTGCAAATTTCGCGCGAACGGATTCACGTGACCATACAGAACTTTTGGCGGCATATCAGTATTTGACCCGGGTTAACTGTCTTCATGTAAACGCTCACCTCTTTTGTCTATCGTACAGACTTTCAACCCGGGCTGAACTCGACCCGGGTTGAAATTTCTCATGTAAACACAGCCTAAGAAATTAACGAAATGTGATAGCCGAAAATTAAAATTTCACACAAAACCTCACAATAATCACACACAGGATGAAAAGCGAGAAGACCTTTTCCTCTCTGGGTCCTCTTTCCTATTCATGCATGTTGGCGCAGTAAAAGTCACCCGTGAAGTGTCAGACTAAACAAGTGTTGAAAGCAGTATTTTTTTAAAACTAAGATCCTCAAGTGCTGTGATTATTGTGAGGTTTTGTGTGAAATTTTAATTTTCGGCTATCACATTTCGTTAATTTCTTACTTTTTAGACGGGGCCCGTGGACTAGAACACAATAACTTTTTTTTAGAAAACTGCCATAAAGCAGTTTTTATTGCTATAATTTCTTTTGTTTTTTTTAGCTAAGGATATTATCAAGAGTCCATAAACAAATGTTTATGCACTCTTGATATTATGTTAATAATTATGTCACCAATGGAATGCCCTAAATAATGGCCTAGCGCCTCTACATGTACATGTGCATCATATCAAATTCAATACCGTATTATACGCATTAATGTGCAAGCATTTTCTTGCAGAAAATGGCACTAGTCTTGCATATTCATGTTCTTCTGCAGGGAATCATATGGGTAGTGGCGGTACGCGGTGATACTTTTTTTTATACGCAGGTCATTCTGGGTATGTTGCTGTTTCAGAATTTCATGACTCTATCATAAGATTGTCTTGACTTTCAGGAAATTCAGATTTCCACACCCTAAATCACATTTACTTGAGAATTGTAACCAGGTGCGTGCCGCAGATGTTTTTCTTGATTCTGTGTTTATGGTAGTCATGGGTTGTCGTGATAAGGTCATCCTGCATCTTATTGTACTGAAATCGTAATCCTGTTGATGTCGATAAAACTTTTGGAAGTACATGTAGTTCAATGACTTCAAAGTGTTACAAGTCCACGATTGTCTAAAACAACACAGCAAAGTAGGAACAATAAACATGTATTAATATGTAAACAAATACATTGTTGAGTCCGACACCTCGTTCCAACAACTACACTGATCCTGAGGATATTATAAGGGGCAAGGATATATAGTTGGAGGTATTGAGAGATAAACAAGGCACTCCATAATAATAAAATGTTACATGTCTTTGGTGAGTATGAATGATATCCAGTCAAACCTCTTTAGGACGAACATCAAGGGACCGATGGTATTAATTTTGTTCTGTGAGTTTGTTTTAACCCTATTTTATAACCAGTGAATACAATTATTTCTCCAATAGAGACACGAATATATTTATTCTACAGCGAAAGATTCTAAGTCAGACCAAACCATTGACTCGTCTTGTGTGAAACAAATGAGTCACTGAACCTTTCTTTAGGCCCTCTTCAGACTAGGTACAAAACAGCCTATAAGTCACATTTACATAGAAGTTTCCAAGACAACAACAAGAATCTGGCGGGAAGCCTAAAAAGCTGCCCGATCCTTTCAGGCAGGCGGCCAACCCTTGTACAAGGCAACTTTCCTGCATTTATCGTACTTTCACCAGGCAGTTGTACGAACTTTGTACCCGGGTACGACTGTCCGCTGCTTTCACACATCCCAGGCCCTTTGCAAAATTTCGTAGGGTCAAAGGTTGCCTGTATATTGCATGCAAAATGTGTAGTCTGAATGCAGGCATGGAAAAATGTTGCCTTTTAGGTTTTATGTGATTTTGTACTGGATTTTCTATGTACGTAGTCTGATGAGGGCCTTAGGAACATGACGGCAATTGAAACAACAACAGAGAAAATACGATACATGTACAGCACATTCTTGCAGGTACTACAAACAGATTGCCGATCGTAATTCTTGCTCTGCCGGCACGCAACTTTATTGGGGCAGTGCAATCCCGGCGCTACTAACAAATCAAACAGCCCAGACTCGAGTAAACAAATCCAATCGTACGAGATTTTCAAGAGACGAGACTGCACCCATTGGCTTGTTTCGTATGAAGCAAACAAGTCACTGAATGCATGAACCTCTCCATATTAAAATTAAATGGAGATTTAAATGGAGATTTTCCCTGATATGCGAATTTATTTTGCATACTCGGCCAATGCTTCCCCCCCCCCCCCCCCCCCCCAGATTGGGAAATGCCAACGATGCTATGCCACTGCAAAATTCAGATTCTACCCTATGATCGGAGCACGGAATGCCGGAAGCAATCATGACCAGTGCCTTACTTGTAACGTACCAATGTACAATTAACATGAGTATTTCGACAACACATCTAAGCCTCAGCAGCAACATACAACATACATGTAAGCCTTACCGTCAAGAAGGTGAACTCGCGTTCTTCGCACACTGTTGGCAAGGGCAAAGAGATACGAATGGATCTAAATCCGAATAAAATCAGCACACGTTTCCGTAAATGAAAGGGTGAGCATAAGCAAATGAATCGAAGGAAACTGGTCAACTCAGAGATCACCTGTCATTGAGTATTCCGTAAAAGGAATACAGCAGAAAAGCTAAATTTAGAAAACAGTTCCTGTCAGCTTTTCCATTATTTATTGTATTCCACCTAAATCCACCTAAAATCAGCACACTTTTCGTAAATGAAAGAGTCAACACAAGCAAATGAATCAAAGGAACTGGTCAACTCACCTGAGTAATATTCCGTGAAAGGAGGTCTCAGCAGAGCCAAAGCGAAATAAGCCAGGAGACGAAATATCCGAAACAGCTCATGCAAGAAGCAGTTCCAAAGAAGAAAGTTCCTCGCGCATGCACATCCGAAAACGGACTGCACTGCAACACAATGTCTGCCGTGCACGTGCACAGCACGCGGCTACCACGCGTTGGTAGATTAATACCGAGCACCTTACGTAGAATATTACGTATCCTAAGTGAAATACCGAGCACCTTACGTAGAAACTTACGTAGCATAGCGATGTCGTTTTTTCTGCCATGTGAACACAATAATAGAAAAGCTGACAGGATCGCTTTTCTAAATGTGTACCTGACGGATTCGGAGCGTGCCACGAATGAAGGGGCTTCCATTCGTGAAAACGAGTTCTCCGCAGGACTCTGACGAATCCTCGAACCCAGGTGACGAATCAGCATTCGTTTCGTATCCGTACACGGGGTGCGAAAGGTCCCTATTGATGAGCGTTATGCGAAAGCTAGTTAGATTCATGTACATATTTTTCATCGTTCCTATTA
Source organism: Sycon ciliatum (assembly GCF_964019385.1). Lineage (NCBI taxonomy): Eukaryota > Metazoa > Porifera > Calcarea > Leucosolenida > Sycettidae > Sycon > Sycon ciliatum. The sequence goes on from NC_088649.1 coordinate 24,577,543, forward strand.
TTGTTCGTCACTTTACATTTACGTCATAGTTATTTCATTGTCCATCACCACTTCACATCTCAATAAAACCTTCGTAACATGTCGCTTCAGCTGGGTCTGTTTATAGCCATCTTAGAATCAACTCGTAAAAACTCCAAGTCATGCAATCTCCCATTGACACAAACCTCGTTTATTCAACATAATCATATCCTATCCAACAAAAAACAGTTCATAAAAACAGCTTTTTAGGATCGGACCCAGTCCGCATAACCAAGAGAGCTAGCTCCCTTGGCTGCTGTTGGAATATGCAAGAATGGGCCTTCCAGATAAGGTCTAACAAGGAGAAGTGGCTATAGTTATGAAATGAACACCGGTAACCATGGAGACAGACCACACTCTCATTATAGATACTGGTTATAAATAGACCGAATCAGGAAAATGATCTGATAGCCTATGAAGAGTAAAAGAAATTGAACCAATGACAACAAATACTCGTCCAGCACACGAGTTGTCATGGCAACACAAATAACAGCTGTCCACTAGTTTTGTTGTTGGAGATTGAGTAGGAGTTTTTACTGGTTGATTCTAAATACAAGAAATGCTCCGGCCTTGGGTTTATGACCAATAAACCCTCGGCCTCCTCATTTATTGTATACTTAAAGGGAAGTTAAGACTAAAATCAAAATTTCACCAGTTGTAGTCTTCGGGGTAAATTGGATAAAGGCAAGAATTAAAGAGAATTGCAAGGGCTTAATAGATGATATGCCAAATAACGTGCAACTAGACTTGAGAGGGCATCGCACACAAGTTACATACACATTATACTACAATGTGTACACGGTAGGCCCTGAACTCTGCATGAGGACAAGTCACAGGTAACTGTACAACTTTGAACTTTGTATGCAACTACTCTGCAATGCCCTCCCAAGTCTAGTTGCGCGTTATTTGGCATATCATCTATTATACTACTATCTTGATAATATTATCAGTCGTCTTGCTTGCATAGAGCTCAGGAGAGATAGGTTTGCGTAGACGCCGAGACCTTTGAGGTCGGCAGAGTAGCCTGGCCCCGCCACCACTTCTCACACATATTCGGAAATGTAGTGGATTTTCGTATAAAAAAAAAAAAATAATAAAAATAGGTGTGGGATGGTGGCAGGCATAAGATCATGCGGACTGAACAGGATGTATCACCTCCGTCCTCTGCTGTAGCTTCACTTGGATGTTGCTGAGCGTTAGCGCAAAGGCTTCGTACAGGGGGTGTACGAATGCGCGGCATATTGCCCGGTACAGCAGAGCCCACATGTAGATAGTCATCTTAAAGAGACGATAGAATGGGTAGTACCACCAGCTGATGAAGTGCGTGTACAGCGCAAACCAAAACGCCCACCAGAACGAGAGTAGGATGCCGAACGTCAGCGTGAAGATGTGATACCAGATGAGCTTAGACCAGGTGTAAGTCATCTTGTTGACGGTTCGGCAAGTTGCCAGGATCTGAGTTCCAGGTTGCTCACGGATAACGTCTTCGAAATCAGACTGTAGGCATGGAAGTAGGACAAATAGACACGATCACACCACCGCACACACATACACACGCATACATACACACACACACGCACACAGACACAGACAGACACACTCACACACATATACACACACATACAGCCACACACATCATCACACACACACACACACACCTCAGACCTCAGACATGCCCATTGCGGAAGCGATGATAGCGAAAAACTATGTTAGACATAGCAACTTGTGCTGGGATTACACC
>NC_088649.1:24584301-24601801 GCF_964019385.1 Sycon ciliatum
ACCATCCAGACATGTACACACTGTACCACCATCGACATTAGATGCTATCAATGCCGCAAAGTATATGCACAAAACAGAGTAGGACTAAACTGGCTAGCTTCAGTTACAGCTTGATCGGACCGCACACGTGAATCTATGTTGTACCTAGAGTGCGCATGCCGGGGTCGGCGGCCGTAGCGCATGTTATATCGAAGTTTATGTTATGTAGGACAAAACGGGCTAGCTTCAGTTACAGCTTGATCGGACCGCACACGTGAATCTACGTTGTATTCAGAGTGTGCATGTTGGGGACCACGCCGTAGCGTCCGTCATGTCAAGGTTTAAGCTATGTAGGACTAAACCGGCTAGCTACAGTTACAGCTTGATCGTAACGCACACGTGAATCTATGTTGCACCTAGCGTGCGCATGCCGGGGTCGGCGGCCGTAGCGTGCGTTCTGTCGAGTTTCACGTCATGTAGGACTAAAATGGCTAGCTACAGTTACAGCTTGATCGGACTGCGCACGTGAATCTATGTTGCATCTAGAGTGCGCATGTCGGGGTCCGCGGCCCTAGCGTGCGTTATGTTGAGGTTTATCGAAGGATGTACCCAGAGTGCTGACAGTGCTCAACACCACAAAGGCAGAGCGAAATACACAACAGGACAACAAGGACAATCAAGGCTTGTTTGCTGCTACTTTAAGTTTCATGCTCACGCAATCATTAGGCAACACATGTCGAGGTTTATGTTATGTAGGAGTACGTTGTGTGGAACAAAATTCGTATGGGGGGGGGGGGGGGTGCTGTTGCGGCGCGGGTTTTGTTGTACGTGCTAGCGATAGGGGTGTGTGGATAATGCTCGAAAAGGTGGCAGATTCTGCTCGAAAAGCAGTGAAATTGGCAGAACCATACAAACCTTATGGCGGGCAGTTCCTCGAATTCTGCTCCATTTCTTTATCCACATACCAAACATGCATGAACCTTACCAGAAAAAGTACCGAATTCTGCCAATTATTCTGCCGGCAGAATCCGCATTGGCCTAGCTAGCGAGGTTTATGTATACGGGACCGGCGGAAGCAGTTCTTGACTGGTCCGGGCATACCATGATCTTTCCTACAGCTTGTGTATGATATGGTGGGTACGTATAGCCTACTCAGTAATAAACATGATATGGTGGGTACGTATAGCCTACTCTGTAGTATACACACGTTGATGGCCAGCAAGATAGTCCGGTGATGACGTGAACAACCGGACCGGTTCCGTCGGGTCTGATATAAGTGAGAGTTGTTATATCCAGAGTAGGTGTGCACATGATTTCTCTACGTGATCATAGAGAAGAACAAGTTTTCTTTGCGTCAAGGCAATGCGAAGAGAGCTCCCAGGATTCTTCGCGTCGCGCGTCCGTAACATAGAGCAGAAAATCCTTAGTGTCACCAGGACTTTCCAGGTGTTAGAGATATCACAATGCCTCTTGCAGCAAAATTCAACAACTGCTGCGTTCAGGACTTTAGTCACTTTCGTATCAATCATTGCACCGAAAAATGTCGGAAGCGCAAGGAGAAGCTTGTCGTTTGGAGTGAGGAAGTGCGGATCACAGATGCTTTTCCTTGTCTGAATCAACACTACACTTTATTGTGTAGCACTGGGAGTACTGTTGGAGTAGAAATTGTCCGAGGAGATGTCTCGGAGGGGTGAGCTTTCCTGCGCAGGTATGAGTTTGGGCGTATTTCAGAATGGTGCAGTGGAAAAATTCAAATTGTTAATTGGAAGAAACCCCCCAAAAATGGAAGATGGGGGACATGTCACAGTCCCTATAGCAGAGGTGTTCTACTAATAGCAGGTGTGATTGTGCGTGCTTCCCCTAGCTGCATCTCATGTTTGGCTTTTAAGTGGTCTTTTGTAAGAAATAAAAAAAATAGTTATTGCAAATTAGGGGCATAGCTGGCTGGTTTATGAGAGCTGGTAAAATGGCTATTTTCAAGACGATCATTTGTGGTGTCAAGGGGTGTTGACCCTCGCTCTCTGGGATGCTGACATGGTCGTGAGGCCCCATGAACTCTTCTAAGGTGAGGCAATGTTGGCTTGGTGGGGCTTTGTTTGCAGTTTTTTGTGTACGCTGTGGGGTGACATAACGAATGTGATTTTCGCCCTTTTTTGAGAGGTATGAGAGTTTCAAGGTTCCCTTCAGAAACGTTCTTGGAGGGCTTTACACAGTCGATCTTCACCCAAAGGTGTACCTGCAACTTTTGAACGGAATCGAAGTGATCGGCTTGCACACATACTTTGGTATTCTCAGACCAGCTCTCTCAACGGCTGAGCTTTGCTTTCCTCCCTGTTCCATTTTTCTTCGCCGGTCTTTTTGTAATCTTGCCATGGCTGGGTATCGCCCTTATCTCTTGGGTTGCTCCCCAGATTAGAGTTGCTTGCATATGCTGGAAGATTTAGGTGAATAAATTAATAAGTATATGTTATCGCATGGTTGCAAGGGCCTTATGGGATAATAGGGAGGTTCCGGAGTACGATCTTTCGTGCCAAAATCCGTGGAGGCTCTACGGATTTTTTATACGTTGTTTTCGAGCAGTGAAAAGTTCCGGGGTACGGAACTTATGTGTTTGCCGTCATTGCCTAGGTTACGATCGCAAACACGTCACATTCCCACGCTATGCCTTTTTATTTTGAAAATTTGTACCGAAGTCAAAACTTCCCGCGAAAAATCGATGTTTCTCGTACCAAATTTGTACGCGAAAAATCTTTCTGCTCCCGATGACGCAAAATCTCCATACGGTTCGTATGAAAGCCAGTCCACACGGATTCTCCGTGCCGAAAAATCGTATGGAGCACGCCTGGAAAAAATCCGTAGCGCCCATATGGATTTTGGCACGGAAAATCGTACCCCGGAACCTCTCTATTAGTAGATATCCTTAGCTAAAAAAACGCTAACGTAAACGGAAACCTTTCCGTACTTCGGATCGTTCAAGCTGACTTTTCCCTTAGCACAAAGTACGTTATAGTTGAGACGAAGTAGTCGTGACAACCATGGCGATATGAATTTTCGTGGAAGCAGATGCGGGAAATTCAAAATTTCGAACCAGGGATTAGTTTGCTGTCGTTCCGAAAGAATACCTTGGCGAAGTCTTTTACTCTGGAATAGCAAAAGCACGGCGAAAATGAGTTTTTGCTGTTCCCAGGTCCTTGGAAACCCTTTCCTAAACGCAGCAACGGAGACTGTAAGGGTTCTCCAGCTCCAGCACGTCTGGGAGAGGCCGATGAATTTCTTCCTCAGGAGTGCTGTGGAACTGGTCCTTTGTTTCCCAGATGGGATAGAGGGAGAAAGGCACGAAGCAGAGGATGCAGAAATTGTCAACTGAAAGGCAAAACTCGCCAAAAAAGCTAAATGTCACAAGAGGAAGTAATCTCGACTCTCGATCTCATCGCGATCTGCACGACGTGTTTTTATCTCCCACCAGTTACAAAACAATGCGAGTTTCTGCATTTTTTGCAGAATTTCCATAACGAACGTCGGCCTGTTATTTTGAGCTCTGTAACGTTTTTCCGTTATCCGATAACGTCTTTTGTCACGGCTGGGAGTGAGTACCGTAAAAGTTAGCGTTATCGTACTTTTGCTAAGGATGTCTATTGCCCCGAGAGGTTAGCCCGAGGGCCGTAGGCCCGAGGGCTATCCTCGAGGGGCAATAATATGCCATAAGGCCCGCAGCAACCATGCGATAACAAATTTATCACATGGCCCACAGAGCAACCATTGGGCTGCTGTTGAAATTAGCCCAAATTCCAACACATGACCACAATGTATATTGATGTGCTATCATTATCAAAACAGGAAAAATGAAGATATTTCTCCTACACCCTAACAAAAAGTCTGCTACAGGCCATCAGAGAGTATACAGTATTGAAAGACGGAGACAGAAAATAAGTGCCGGCACCGCATCGTCATAGCAATAGACATGACAACGACAATAAAATACAGCAGAATCATAATTTCAGTTGAAAAATTAAGAGTGCTACCACAAAGAGTTTCTTCATGTTTACATGTGTATCAGGAAGTTGTCAAATACAGTACTGCAACAAGTGCAAGTATTTGACGACTCCCTGGTGTGTAATTCTGAGGACAATTTTTCTTCTTTTTTTTCAGCTCCAGATAGCTGTATTTTTCATTGCAAAACATTCCTGAATTGTTGTGTTTGTTGTTCAAGAAAAGGTGAAGGCAGAGGACAGATAAGCCAGGTAAGAGTTTTGCGTGGCACATGAAGACCACACACAGGCAGTGACTTTGCAAGGATTTGAAAACGCACGACGCTGAGTTGAATTTGTGTTATATCAAATAATTGTTTGTGATCACAGTACCACTTCGAGCAGAACTGAATCTTATCCACAAGCTTACCGACGGTCAGGCTGCCAACATGACTGAACAAAATGATCCCTGCAAGCACCACACGGCAGACGTCCGAGGCCATGTCCATTGCCGGGATGTCCATCTCCAAAAAGAATTCCATCTTCGTCTCAAGCGGGATTCACAGAAGCTTTTTTGCGATGCGACACGCGATGCGACAGACACGAAACCGGGAAAACCCCAAATCGCAGCCATGTCGCACCCCACGCAACTGCCGCAACTGGGCCATCGCAGAAGTTGAGCTTGGCTCAACTTTTGCGATGCGATGCGATGCGACAAGCGATTTTGACCTTTTCTACAGCAAAGTTGTACAAAGGTTCAAGAGTTGCCTATAAATTTGTACAAGTTGTATCAAACCGCGCGAATATCATGGTGACGTAGCCAAATCAGCAAGATGTTGTCGCATCACTGACTTCTTCTGTGAATGATATTTCGCGAGTTCGCATCGCACGCGTTCGTCGCAGATCGCGTCGCATCGCGTGTCGCATCGCAAAAAAGCTTCTGTGAATCCCGCTTCAATGCTACACTGCGACTCGTCGTAGAGTCGTACAGTCTACAGAGTCGTCGTAGTCGCGCGATCACTGAAATAAACTTTTTTTTGCAGGCAAATAAACTATTTTTGCGGGCAATATCGCATATTATTGCCCGCGGCGCGAAAGGTGCTGATTCGCTGGAGTACGGGCAACAATCACGTGTCATGTGATAAATATAATAATTATAAACAAGACCGGTGTAGGCGCTGCTATAAGCAGCTCGAGGTAGAGTGCTCAATGCACAAATGTGCAGAACAGTATGAATGAACAACAATAATTATTATCATGCCAGCAGAACTTGTGGTCTCAAAGAATCACAAAAGAACGACGAGGTGCAACTCTGCATTCATGATACGTAGTATCGGAAAACCCACATGTCTAAATTCAACAAGGTGTTTACCTGCTGTTCCTGCTGTTCTTGTCGGCACCTGCTCTCCGTATACTGGCTGCTGACTCTCTCCACCCGAGACTGGGATGCATCCGTAGGCCTGTGACATCAAGTCTATTGCACGTTCTGGACCAAGCCTCCAAGATCCTCAAACTCTCCAATGGCCTGAAAGAGCTTGCCGTGAGCTGATAATGGCCAAGGTCATAAACTGAGAATTCGAAACAGACTTTTCCGAGCACCGAAAGTACGAGTGAAATTATGAGAGATACTGTACTAGTGAGGTTTTGCATTCCGAAATTCGGCAAAAAGATTCGGCACGCGGGAGCGAGGTCGAAAATGCACACGAAGATTCGGCATGTTTGTTCGGAAAAAGCTCACTTTGCCGAAAATATTTTTCGGATGAATTTTCTTGTAGAAGAGCGCTAGCGCTAGCGCGTGATTTATTCAAAGAGGTTTCTTATCTCGGCATCGCTTCGCAGGCGTCTTGGGCGCATCAGCATCGCCAGCTACAAGAGTGTACTTCTGATTGCTCCTCTCCACTGCATGCCTGTCTACTCTCTATCGCCTGGAGTGTCCTCACCGTCATCTGTGTGGCTGAAAAGACTATGGCGATACGCATAAAATTTGACTTGGCCATGGAGTTGGTTTTTCTGAGGCGACTGAGGAGGCAGGTTTGGCCCTCGACTCTTTGGGCGATCAAAGTTCGTTGGAATCAGCAAGAACGGAAGCACGGGACAGGACGTTGCTGATGCTGGGGCTCACGAAATGAAAACACATCATTTTCGACTTGCAAAACAAACGTTGGAGCGAAAATTCGACATTTTGATGTTCGACAAATGACCGAAGAACGCCGAACCGAAATTCGGAATGCAAAACCTCACTACTGTAGAATTCCCGAGTTCGAGTGGGATGACCAAAGCATACAATGGTGCTCGACTTGCTGACGCATAATTATTATGAGTCGCATATGGATCGTTTTTAGATTTGAAGCCTGTTTTCCTGCCGACTTCTACAAAAGTGTCGTATGTATGCCGGGTTGTACATAGTGTGGATCCATGTTTGCTATTTTCTGTTTATGGATCCTCCACAGGTTCTTCTCGTACTCTTCGAGAATGCGACGTGAATAATAATAATATCTTTATTAGGATGACCCAGAGGCTTGTCGCCTATCAAGGGGTTCACCGCTTTGAAGGATGTACATGTACACGTATGAGCTAAAGTGAAAGTAGTGAAAAGTTGTGCAGCGTGAATGCGTTGGGGAGCACACGGGGGGGGGGGGGGGGTTATGTACATGGCGTAGGCATACCGGAGAGCGAAGCACTATGTTTGCAAGTGAGTTTGCGAAGCTCATTCTTGAAAACAATAATGGATGGTTCTGCAGTTAGTCTTGGTGGGAGGCAGTTCCATAAGAGGGAGGTTTGGAAGAGAAACAACGATTTTGATGTGGTCTTTGCTTTAGGGAGAATAATTTTGTTAGGGCGTCTCGCACTCTGCGTGATATTGAAATGGAATGAAGCTAGGCAACGTCGATACTTGAAAATAAATTTATGCATGGTAACCAAGCTTAAAAACTGCCTGCGGTAAAGAAGGGATTCAATGTTAGCTTTTTTATTAAGATCCTGCTTGGGTGTATTAAAGTCGATTTGGATTTTGCGTTTCCTAAGGTAGGATCTTGCAAACCTGGCCTGGACTCTATCCAGCTCAGTCAAGTCGCTTGAACGAAGACGAAAGGACCACACTACGACGCTATACTCAATCACAGGTCTAACATAGCACTTGTAGAGGAGCATCATGGCCTGCGGTGTAAGACGATGTGCCATGTGACAAAGTAGGCTTACTCTCTGCTTGAATTTGCGACTGATGTCAAGGTAGTGTTGACGGAAGTTTAGGTCTGCACTGAAGCGAACTCCCAGATGTTTGAGGATGTCAATACTGGGAAGAGGTAGACCCTCCATAGTGTAGGTGGCAGATGTTGGTGCTGGTGATGATGCTGCCGCTGGCTTATAACGGAAGCTTAAAACAGAAGTTTTTGAGGGCGAAAACTCTCCGCCTCTTTCCCTGGCCCAGTTTTGACATGCATGAATGTCCGCTTGGATACCAGGACTTGACAGAGAGCCTTTGTACGGCAAAAGTAGAGTGACATCATCCGCAAACAAGAAGGTGTGCGAATGATGTATGGCTTCTGGTAGGTCATTAATGTAGATCACGAACAGTAAAGGAGACAGATGCGATCCCTGGGGAACACCACAGTTGGTGACTTTGGGCACTGACATGCATGACTCAATCTTCACGGCTATGCTTCGATCCTGCAAATAGCTCTTAGTCCAGGCAGTGACTTTATGGTCCGAGAATTTGCTGACTTGACGGAGGAGAGTTGAGTGGCTTACTCTGTCAAATGCCTTGCAGAAATCTAGGGAGACCAGGTCGAAGTTCAGACGCTCATCAATGTAGTCGGCCATTTGCTGGGTAAGTATAATAAGCTGGTCTATCGCAGACTTCTCCTTCACGTATGCGTATTGTTGACTGCATATCTTCTGTTTTATTGTTAGGTAAGCCTGGAGTTGTTTCGCTACTATTTTTTCAAAGAGTTTTGCTATACAGGGGAGGAGGGATATTGGGCGGTAGTTCGTAGGGTGAGTTGGGCAACCTTTCTCCTTGTACATTGGGATAATCGTGGCCATCTTCCAAGCGGAAGGGAACTCGCCTTGCTCAAGACTGTAGTTGAATAGTTTAGCCAGAGGTACACACAGGATGTCTGCACAGCGGCTGAGGACGGCATTTGATAGGTAACTGTCAGCAGATGATTTGTGCACAGACAATGTTCTTGCAGCTTCATAGACATCTGTGGATTTGATTTTTGTGAACGAAAATTGCTCTTGGTCATCAATGGTGCTGGATGATGGACAACGACTTGGTTGCTGATTTGAGGAATTTGCGGTGCATTGCTTCCTGAAGAATTCACAAAGGATTTCAGCTTTGGCTTTGCTAGATGTGTGGGTGCCGTCATCATCCGCGAGAAGTTGTATTCCACGCGGCTTACTGCCAATATTGCATATCTTCTTTGCTCTTTTCCACCACGAGTAGCCGCCTGCTCTGCCTTTGCTTAGCCTCGATGTCCCCAGTGTAGACAAATACGAGTCTCGAGCTTTCCGTATGGTGTAGCGGTACTCGTTTCTGCAGAGAATGTATGCTGCTTTAAGCGTCGGATTGTGTAGGTCTCGGCGGTGAAGTTTGTACAGGCGTGAGACTCGTTGACGGTTTTTTCTATGCGAGGAAGTGAACCAAGGCTGGGTATTCACACGGAAGGTTTTGTTAGTCACGAGGGTGGACCGTGCGATGGCTTGATCTAACGATGAGCACAGTGCCATGCATCTGTAGTCAATGTGCACGTCCTCCCCAAGTATACACTCTTCCAAGTGCATAGTACTGAGTATTGTGCGCAACTTGTTGAAATTGATTGTTCGTTTCTCTGTGGTGTTCTCCCTAGTCTGACCCTTGGTTGCTCCTGATACTGAGCGATAGATTGCAGACAGTGCTGACCAGGATGCGGAGCATATGACAGGGCAGTGGTCCGTCAGTGGCATCCCCACAATGCAATTGTCAAAGACATCAGGTGCATTTGATAATACCAAATCTAGTGATGGATTCGAATGGCTGGACGGTCGAGTCCCACAATTCTTTGACACCAGACTCAAGCCAAGATCATTGAAAACAGAATTTAGCGCACAACCGTCTGTATTTGTTCTATCGTTCGTGTTCCACTCCTCATTTCGGGCATTAGTGGTGAAACGAATGTCAAAACCTACCAGCCGAATATTCTTTGGCTTAACGAACGAATGAACGAATATTCTTTTGGTAGCAGAGATGACATCACATGCCCTCCTCCCAGTCATTTGATGGATATTGTCATTATTATTAGGTATGACAAACGGTAGTGCCATATAAAATGAACTGCCGCATAAGGTTACTTCGAAGTTCATACATGTTATGTGCACCATTGGCAGTCCAGTATGGACATACATGTGCATGCATACAGTACAAAGTCACAGGCAGGCTGTACGCACTGCACTGTACCGTGTTTGGCGTGCATGTATGTACATGCACTGCATTCGAAGTGACGTAACGAATACTCGAATGTGACTTAACGAATATTCGAATGTGACAAACCGAACGAATGTTCGAATATTCGAATATTCGTTTCACCACTATCGGGCATTGAAGTCGCCTGTAACCACTAGTGGGCTGTTGTCCACCACCTGAGACAAAACCGAGAATGCATGCTTGAAAGAGGAGGTGTGATGACGTGGTGGCCGGTACATGCATGAAATAATGATACCATTGACTTGAAGTGTGATCATTTCTGATGACTGGTGCTCTAGGTCCGTGCGACGGCGTGCTGAGAGATGTGACGCACTCAGTATGGCAACTCCTCCACCTCCCAGTGTGTTCCAACTTACTTGAACACTGTCCCTGTCCCGTCGGTGAAGCTCGAACTCTGGAACTGATACTATTTCGTCGGGTGTAGTGCTATTTAGCCATGTTTCCGTCAAGCAGAGGACATCGATGTGGTGCTGCTCAATCAAGTCGATGAGTTGAACTAATGTTGACTGCATGCTGCGACAGTTCAGAGTGCATATGACCAAAGAGCCTGAATGCATGGTGCTATTCTGCAAACTAATGTTGTGGTGGAGTGGTGTAGTATGTACATGGGAAATAGAACAAGAAGAAGAAGAGGAGGGGTGCTCATCACATGCATTCATATGGGAGAAGTGAGTAAAATTATTAATGTGAGTAGTATATACATTGACAGCGGGATCACTTGCCTTTGCCACTGGGCCAGCGCTGTCCTATGCGTTGCCGTCTTGTAGGAGCTGGGCGATACGCTCATCCGGCAAAGGCACTCCTCCTTGGACTATCTTGTCGTACGGCAGCGAGCAGGTCACACCTTTCTTTCGCAGCGTCCTAAAAAGGGGAACAACAGCCTTTCTCGCCGCCTGTTGGTGCGGGGTCAGGTCGTGACCCACATACAACGGCCTGTCGAGGAAGGTCAGTTTGAACCGGTGCCGGAAAACCGCGTCCTTTATCGACATCGACGTACGGATGCGTACTGGTCGGGGGCGAGTTTCACTGTCGGTGGTGGTTGCCTTTTTGCCGATCCTCTCGATCGTGGTGTCTTCGGGAAGAGAAACACCAGCTTCTGACATCACATTCCTGCATGTTGTGGGCACTGCACTCACAGACTCAGGCAACCCGAACAAGATGATGCTATTGGATCGAGACATAACATCATGTTGCTCTTGCAACAGGGCTTGCACTTCCGCCCGTTTCACGAAATGTGTTGTTCCAGTCGCGGACTGATCATTTGCATTGGACGTGACATCATTGATCTTCGCTTTAGTGACGGCGGCAGCGTCACTAAGAGAACCGATTTTCTCGGAAAGCACTACTAGTTCTTGTCGAATCCGTTTTATGTCTGTATCGGTATGGACTTTCACTGATCCGACATCCTCCATGCATTGCCTGATTTTCAACTCATTCTGCTTCGTGCCTTTCTCTAAGCTCTCAACTTTTTGTTTGACATTCGTCAAATCGAGCGTAATGGCTGCAATCTTCAAGGAAACATCATCGAGAGTGCCCTTCATGCTCTGTTGCCCGGCGAGAAGTTCTCTTAACAGGCTTTCAGAGGTGCTTACCGGTGCTGCGGGCAGGGTGTCCGGTATCATGGTGACGGCGTCACAGGACGCGTCATCATCCATTAAGGTGGCTCCTACCCCTCGGGTCCAAATTTTTTTTGTTTGAAACGTGGCTACGAACGATTGTACTTTGTTCCGTAGGATATCTAGTGTACGGAGACAAAATTTTATCAAGTTCTACCGGCCGGTTTCACTCGGGGGAGGGGCCAAACATAGCATACTCACAATTGCCAATTTAGGCCAAAAAACACCGGAAAACCACTTTTTTGGCCGTAGCACTCGTAGTTACTCCATTTTTCTTGATGTCCAACATCAGGACAGTAGTATACTTGCTAATTACCAGCATAAGCTTTAGAGGTGGTCAGAATTCTGCTAGAAGGTGACCTTTTTCTCTTTTCGGAATCATCCCATTTCAGCGCATACGTCCCACATATTAGCCCCGCCCACAAGTATTTGACACTGGACTTGCCCTGTATTCGATGGTTATGCTATCATTACCTAATAATGGTACTGTGTAGCAAGTTTGAGCAGGTTCTACCGAAGGTAACTCTTGAAATAAAACTTTGAAGTGTCAGGTGATGCCATATTTTCAAGAATCAACACATTGCACTGGGACATTGTCCAACGCCTTAGAACCCCTGACTCCACCATATGACAGATACGTGTCTTACAATAATTGATTGCAACATCTTCAGAACATAGTAGTAGAGCTTTGGATCAAGTTTTAGCAGTTTCCACCGAAGCTAACTACCAAAATAAAACTTTGAAGTCGCCCACATACTAAATGCAATAGCTGAGCATGTGCATTGAGTGTATGGTCTAAAGGTTTTCACAACTAGCTCCAATACGGCAGATGCGTGTCTTACATTACTTGATTGCAACATTTTCAGAACATAGTAGTAGAGCTTTGGATCAAGTTTTAGCAGTTTCCACCGAAGCTAACTACCAAAATAAAACTTTGAAGTCGCCCACATACTAAATGCAATAGCTGAGCATGTGCATTGAGTGTATGGTCTAAAGGTTTTCACAACTAGCTCCAATACGGCAGATACGTGTCTTACATTACTTGATTGCAACATCTTCAGAACATAGTAGTAGAGCTTTGGATCAAGTTTTAGCAGTTTCCACCGAAGCTAACTACCGAAATAGAACTTTGAAGTCGCCCACATACTAAATGCCATAGCTGAGCATGTGCATTGTGTGTATGGTCTAAATGTTTTCACAACTAGCTCCAATGCGGCAGATACGTGTCTTACATTACTTGATTGCAACATCTTCAGAACATAGTAGTAGAGCTTTGGATCAAGTTTAGACAGTTTCTACCGAAGCTAACTACCAAAATAGAACTTTGAAGTCGCCCACATACTAAATGCCATACATGTAGCTGAGCATGTGTATTGAGTGTACATGTATGCTCTAGTGTTTTTCACAACTTTCTCCAACATGAAGCCAATACTGATGTGGAATTTTTTGACTGCTTTGTCCAAAACACAGTGCTGAAGCAATGCACACTGGGCACTTTCTACTGGTAATGCAATTATTATATTCTAGTGTTTGCTGCCAACATAGCAACCAATACTGCTATACTAAATGCGTATTCCATTGGGTACGGTCCAATGGCTTTTCACTTCGCATCTAGCCACTGTTCTTCGTGCATTACTTGAATGCTTAGTCTCCATGGTAATGAAGCTAAGAGCCACACTGGAGAAGTTTCTACTGAAGCTAACTACCAAAAATATAAAATTTCCAAGATGCTACTATTACATAAAGTAGCTGTGTGCAATGCCACTCTGTTGAACACAGTAAGCAAAATTGAGTCACTAAAACCCTATTTGCCAGATATAAGCTGTTGAGACTGATAGCAGCTAAGCTGTATGATCTGATATTGATGGCGGTTCCACACTGACCAGCACATGTACACGTGCACAGGCAGAAGAACATACAAGTAATACACCTAACGTTACTTCGAAGTCCATCATGTAAATACAAGCGTATATACAAGCATCACTCCTGTTCTCCACAACCTGCAGTCCTGGGCCACTCCAGCTGGTCAGAGTGCAATAATTTCTGCAGCAGGCTTGACTTGGAAAGCTAATCACAACTGCCATGGTTGCAACATGAGTATTACCAGCGCTTTTACAGCGCTACTTGTATTATATTATTGTCAATCCATTGTGGTGCATGGCACTCGTTTTCAACAACCGAGTTTATGTCATTAGTTGCATATCCAACGCCAATAGAAAAAAGAAGGGGCGGGGCAAATTACCACGGTTCAACACTAGTCATATTGAACGGCGTTATGCCATGCCAGGCGCGCACACAAAACGCCCGCGCGAGTGCGCATGCATATACACACCCGGGTAACACACATTCGTGCGACTCTACATAGCCTGCACTGTCGTTCTATGTCATAGGAGTGAGTGCACACACATATGTACATGTAGATTGCCTAATTTTGCATACGTAATAAAATTGTGTAAGTATACACACATGTGCGTGCACATATAGATAGACTCAGCGGCATACGCATTAGTGTGTGCCGATAGGGCCACATACCAATTATCGGATTAGTCCGTGAAAGTTGCACGGCACGACAAACTTTCGAACAGTCTAAAGATATGACACAATGAATGTGGAATACCCACCAGTGTGTAAGACCATTTCATACCTATTTCGCAGCGTTTGTGATTTTCGGAACGTCCCTGTTGATATTTGATGTCCTCACTTGGTTGATGACACAGTCACAAATTATCAAATTCACCTCCAATGCCATCCAATCTGCGTTCCGCGATACATGTACAGTGAACGGTGTTGAGGAAAGCCATACAGCAATAAACCAGTCGAGACTCCCAAGCAGAGGATACAATTCAACAGCGTATTGAAGTACGAATTGTTGTAAACAATTTTCAAGACACAATTACAAAATTTGAAGTGCGTCTTGAAACGTGTTTGAAGTGCTTCGATGTATTTACCTTCGATCTCCCTGAATCGATCGATCCACAGCTACCCGACGAATTTACCAGTCAGTGCGGGAGATGATCGAGCAAGTTATATTTGAAGGTCGCGAGATGTCAGTGGCACTGGCAGGAAATCTACACAAGCGTATTCTGAAATAATTTTCTAAGACTCAGGCGTGATTCAAGAGCGGACTTTGATTTCTCCCTTCTTATAGTACGAGCACCAGTCGACATTGCATTCTTGGAAAATCTTCTGCGAGTGCTGCCTTCCCCTTTCATAGAAAGAACGAGTGAAGAGGGACACTAGCACAGTAGCAGCAGGTTCTAGCTAGGTCGCCAGAATTGCAGAAAAGCGAGAAGACGTTTCCAATTCCAAATTCCTACAACGATTGATCGCACAAAAATCATCGCTACCGAAAAATTTACTGAAAATCTACACTTTTCAAACGATGCGCGCGCAGAGGGTGTGAGCCACCTTAAGTCCGTGTCTCCTCGTCTTGACTTTTTCTTTTTGGCCAGGCTCTCAGTGCTGCTGCTCCCTATCAGACTGCTGCTACTGGCTGAACCAGACTGATTAACTTTGCGCTTCCTACCCAGGCTGATACCTGGTAGGGGGAAAACCTTCGACAGAGCAGAAAGAATCACAGGAGCACTCTTCGTGCAGGAAGTAGGCATAGCCCGATGTTGCTAGCTAGCAAAATATCGATGAGTTCTGAAAAGAAGGGATCAACATGTCGGTGGTGTCGATCGACCAAGTTTGCTACAAAAACAATCGCTTACCAGGGAAACTGTGCAAAACAGAGATTTTCAGTCGCTCGTTTTTTTCTACTTGTAATATTGTACGAAACGACGAGATAGTCAATTATCCCCCCCCCCCCCTCCCCCGCCCCCCCCCCCCCCGTCTCGAGCTCGTGAAGATCTCATACGCGTATACGGTACATTAGTCATTATACATGTACATGTAGTTTGGCTTCGTTTGGAGTCGTTGGGCTGTTTGATCCGTGAGTAGCTACGAGATTGAACTTCCCCAAATAAGGATGCACCCTGGCAAAACAAAAATTGGATGAATAATCGGGAATTACGCAAGTACTCTATGGAGTATGCAGTGGAATTCAGGTTGTGTAAGGAGGTGAAGGCAAGAATGTGACAGTCTCTCTCTCTCTTTCTCTCTCTCTCTCCCCGTAGCTCTCTCCCTTTTGAAATTCGCTTCCATAGAATTGGGCACCATTGCCCGTTTGGCCGTGCGAAGCAAAATAAAAATCAACAACAACAACAAGTGTGTTGGGCCTAAACTCGCTCGATTTTCATGTTAATTCCTAGCGTTTCAAAGTGATTTTTTCCTTGTTTCTCTTCGTTGCCATAAAAGTCTCCTCTCTACCATCTTCCTTTGGCCTTTTAGGACGCGAGACTGGAAAGCACCTTACATCGTCAGTAAGAATGGACAGTGTAGCCTACTGTAGGGTCAACGGGATACATGCCAGGGCGGGAACACAGTGCAACATTCTTGCCTTCACCTCCTTATTAATAATATTAATAAGGAGGTTCACCTCCTTATTAATAATATTAATAAGGAGGTGACGTCAAGAATGTATACAACCTGAATTCCGCTGCATGCTCCATAGAGTACTTGCGGAATTTCCGATTGTATTTTGGAGGCCACACCGACTTCGAATGTGACAGTGTGATGTTCAAAGTGATGTTCAAAGTGATGTTCAACATAGGGACACGGTGTAGTATAGACTATAGTGTTCATATCAGCAACAGCACAGTAGCACAATAGCAAATAAGAGCCAAAGGTATACAATGGACGAGTCCAATAGATGATATGCCAAATAAGCGCTCGAAAAGTTGCATGCGATTGATGCGCCCAGGCTTAGCTTGTCAAGTGCACGGGATGTGCAAAGTACACGGATTTTAGGCTTGTTGCGTGCTTATGTGATCAGGTGCTGCATGTGCATGAATGGAATGCATGCAGTTCCACCGTTACTAGTTTTAGCACTTCCTTCGGCGTTGAGATTACTGAAAAACTAAAGCTGTAAACCTGGATAGAAGAAACAGTTTTGCTTGCTTTATAGCGGCTGGAGTGATTTTTCGCTGTCTTGTTTTCAGACAGCCCTACCTGCCAGATCGTGCAATGTTGCGATGCGCTCTTTCCCGGAGTGCCTCATCGAAGCCTGGAATTAACTGCCAGCCACTTTCCTCCGCGATGCACCGCCTGCCGAAAGGGATGCAGCAGTTCAAGGTTCTGACCTACCTCTACCTGAAACAGTCGGGTTGGTCATTGGCCACGGACATCGCCCCCTAGGCTACTGCCAGTACGACCCTGTTCATGTTCTCGGAGCAATCCCTTCTCATCAAATTCCCAATCCATCTGTCTTTATCTCTCTCTAACTCTCCTCCATTCTCACTCTAATCTCTCATCAAAACTGCTCGGCAATCAGCCTCTACTTTCGCCTCAGCATCATGATCTTGATACTGCTATCTTTGTACTTGTTTGCGTACTTGTTTGTACTCATACCTTGGAATAACAAGTTTCTTGGTTTCCTCCCCTCCCTCCTCTCTTTCGTACCCTTAGCTTAGAGTTCTTGCTCTCCTGCTCCCCGCCCTTCCACTCCCCATTTTGTTTCCTTTGGCTTTGGTGCACATGTGCAGCTGTGATGCCGAGACCCTTGGTCGGCTGAGCTTCACAGGTCCCATCCACTCCGTCCTGCTGGATATGTACCATTGTGTCGAGTTCTCCTCCTCATTTTAGTTCACCATGCAGTGAGTGTTCGATAGCAAAAAAAACCCTCGTCCATCATCTTTTCCTTATTTTATTTCTCTTTCGAGTGGCTCTATCTCTATTTCTCTTTCGCGTGGCTCTATCTCAGGGAGTCGTCAAATACAGTATTTGACGACTCCCTGCTCTATCTCTATCTCTCTTGTTCGTGGCTCTCTCTCTCTCTCTCTCTCTCTCTCTCTCTCTCTCTCTCTCTCTCTCTCTCTCTCTCTCTCTCTCTCTCTCTCTCTATCTCTCTCTCTCTCTCTCTCTCTCTCTCTCTCTCTCTCTCTCTCTCTCTCTCTTTCTATCTATCTATCTCTCTCTCTCTCTCTCTCTCTCTCTCTCTCTCTCTCTCTCTCTCTCTCACTTGATCTCCCTCCGTCCCTAGCTGCATTCCCATTGATGCCTGGTCATAGGCTCTGATTCCGAGACCTCCGGTCGGATGAGCCTCGCCAACCGCATCGGCACATCGCCCCTACTCCCCTTTGTCTTGTTGTCCAGTGTCATTTCAGTTGTCCTCTTCCCCTGACAAATTGGTAGGGCTGTGTTTGCTAGTAAAAAAATCATTACAACACTCTGGATAATGCAGAAGACCATATACATAGGATCAGCCAAAATACTGAAATGTCCTCCTTATAACGACTCAATAAGCTAAGCCTTAATTCTAGCAGTCTTGAAAACGTCTGAAAAGAACCTAGTGTATGCTGCACTAACACCGTACAATACAATTTAGACACACAACGTATCCCAGGCAGTAGCATGATCATAATTATAGAAAAATC
>NC_088649.1:24604301-24606801 GCF_964019385.1 Sycon ciliatum
GATGCCAACTTCAGAATCATTCAAATCCAACGTTGACGCCATCTTCAGAATCAGCCAAATCCTGTATTGATGTCATCTTCAGAATCATTCAAATCCAGAATTGATGTCATCTTCAGAATCATTCAAATCCAGTATTGACGCTATCTTCGGAATCATTCAAATCCAGTATTGATGCCATCTTCAGTATCTGCAACGGTACATGTACACAAAGGTCGGTCATTGAGCAGTAATATCACTGGACACAAGAACGTCCCTAGATGTGACTGCCACTAACGAGAGCTTCGTATACTTTGTCTGCATGCTCCTCAACACGAGCATCCATTTCGTATACATTGTCTTCACCACAGGCTGGGACGTTAGTCTTCTTGCTCCGATTTCCATTCGCCAAACCACTTGGCGGGGCAGCATCCATTTCATAAATATGGTCTTCTGCATCTTCTTGAGAAATCTTTTTCTCTCGACTGACCTTGGCTAAAGAGCTGGACAGTACGTCATCCAACACATACATGTCATCTTGAACAGCGCATGGGGTAGTCTCACACACGTCATCTTGAACAGCGCGTGGGGTAGTCTCAGACACGTCATCTTGAACAGCGCGTGGGGTAGTCTCACACACGTCATCTTGAACAGCGCATGGGGTAGGCTTGTGCATTTGATCTACAGTCGCAGAAGGGATTGAGGGGGCATCATCCATTTCATAGATATCAGCTGCAGCAGGATCTTGGACAGTTCCGTTGTTCTGGTATGCATCATCATCCGCGTTGTCCTGGTATACATAATCGTCCACGTTGTTCTTGTATACATCATCGTCCACGTTGTTCTGGTATACATAATCGTCCACGTTGTTCTTGTATACATCATCGTCCACGTTGTTCTGGTATACATAATCGTCCACGTTGTTCTGGTATACATAATCGTCCACGTTGTTCTGGTATACATAATCATCCACGTTGTTCTGGTTTACAGCAGCATCCATTTCATAGGTATCGTCAGTAGCACCATGATGAAAGATCTTGTTGCTCTGGTTGACAGCCTTAATACAGCTCGAAGGTGCACCGTCCATATCGTAAATGTCATCTTGAACAACCCGTGGGGTAGTCTTTCGCATCTGCTTTACAGTGGTAGTCGAGATTGATGGGGCATCAACCATCTCATAAACGTCATCCTGAGCAGCGCATGGGATAGTCCTGTGGCTCTGCTTTGTGTTCAGAATAGAGGTTGACGGGGCATCACCCAACTCATATATACCGTCTCCAGCAGGACTCTGCACAGTTTCGTCGTTGTTGTATATTTCAGACTCAGGGCTGTCTTCTGGGCTCCTATTGTTCTGATAAGCATCTTGAGTTGAGGAGCTGATGGGTGGCTCAAGTTCGTGAGTATCTTCTTCATTTTCAATGGGTTCGATGCTCTCAGGTAGATCACCTGATTTTTCTTTCTTTGCCTTGTTGTTCTGGTAAACTTGAACCGCAGCCGAATCCAGTCCGGCATACACCTCGTTCTCGGAGCTTTCTTCCGGGATCTCGTTCCCGTAGACTGGAAAGTCCACAATGGTACCCGGGGTGCTTGGCAGCTGTCGTAGCGTCAAAGTGCGATCATTAGCTGGACGACTAGGAAGTGACTCGTACATGTCCACTTCCACTTGGCCCTCCCATCCGCATTGAGAAGAATTGTGATCATTGCCACTGTTTATACTTATTGTTTGTCCAGATTCAGTCCTTGCAACGGAACGGTCCTTGAGGTATCTCCACGCATTGGTCAGTTTGGTTACCGGGCCTGCGACGATGAAGAGGGAAACATGCAAAATACACATACATTCCAATTAATTTACTTCAAGTAATTTTATACAAAAAGGTGACAGTCACTTCACTGGCACTTTCACCATCGATAGTGCAGTAATATTCACAGTCCTCCATTCGCTCGCTTCGCCGCATGTATTTTTGCACACCACGAAAAAACAGATGTTTTACAGCAATTTTCTGAATTTTCTCACACACTTTTGATCTCTGGTTTGTTGTATACTTCGAAGTAGGTTGCATCTGATATTGTATATTTTTAATTACATACTACTCAATGTTGTCAACAATGATCATTCTCCGTTGAAAAATGTCGTAAGAAAAGACAGAGAGAGAGAGAGAGAGAGAGAGAGAGAGAGAGAGAGAGAGAGAGAGAGAGAGAGAAGAGAGAGAGAGACAGAGAGAGAGAGAGAGAGAGAGAGAGAGAGAGAGAGATAGAGAGAGAGAGAGAGAGAGAGAGAGAGAGAGAGAGAGAGAGAGAGAGAGAGAGAGAGAGAGAGAGAGAGAGAGAGAGAGAGGAAGAGAGAGAGAGAGAGAGAGAGAGAGAGAGAGAGAGAGAGAGAGAGAGAGAGAGAGAGAGAGGGAGAGAGAGAGATAGAGAGAGAGAGAGAGAGAGAGAGAAAGAGAAAGAGAGGGAAAGAGAAAATAGAGAGAGAAAAAGAGAAAGAGAGATAGATAGAGAGAGAGATAGATAGATAGAGAGAGAG
>NC_088649.1:24614301-24764301 GCF_964019385.1 Sycon ciliatum
CGACACACAGTATCATAGTGTTGGTTGCTTATTTCGTATCCATGGTTACAGGTAACTGTATATTCAATGACATCACCATTGTTGTTAGTTCTTGTGGAGTTCACATTTGAATTTGATATCTGAGGCAACGGGCAATGCGCTGGAGTGTAACCGATAATCAATATGCAAAGAAATTTCCTGTTAGTCAATTCATTTCCAAACGGAAGTAGGGACAGAGAGTGGTTGTTTGTGTTTAGTTTAAACATTTTAAAAGAGCACAGCACTGAGAGTAGTGAAGACGAGTAGGGAAGACAAGCAGCAAGGAAGGAAACAGGAAAGCATGCAGCAGATTGAACTATGAAGGACTAAAATATTACCTTCACAGCTTGGGGGTGATGCAAACACTGGAGGATTCATACATCTCCCCTCGTAGTTGATATTGGTCAAATGGTATCCGTCATCACAAGTTACGTTATACAGACTAAACAAACCATCTTGGTTATCGTCATGTAGTTTCAAACCCGTGACATTTCCATTTGGTATTGTTGGTGGATTGCAAACAGCTACAGTAAACAGAAGAGTGGGATGAAATTAGCAGAAAATTATGGGTGCGTGGAGAAATTGTGACTCAATATACTTTTTTAGTCTGATGACTGAACTGATGGATCATTGCCAAGCTTTTATGACCTGTATTTTGATGCCTGTGAATTGGCTGACTCAATCCTAAGGGAAGATATCCCAGAACTAATTACTGAGGACCAACATCTAGGGATTGCACTTGATTCAGATTAGTGTCTTGGACTCCCCATGTCAACTATATTTGTGAACGCTCCAGCGCTTCTCTTGGTGTGCGTTTCTCTCACTGCTACTTTCTCCCAACCTCTTGCACAATTCCTTTCTATTCCTCCTATCCTCACTGTCTTTTCGACTACACATACGTTTCTTGGGCTGGCTTAAATAGAATAGACATCTGATCATCCAGCCACCTCACCCTCACTGATCTATGCACTGCGATGTACTGCGCACATCTCATGACGTCTATAGACATCATCAGCACGGAAAAGGTTAAAAGCGATTTAAAACTATTGTCTTCAAATCCAAGTTTTCCAATATCCTCTGTGTATTCGTACTTAGCACGTCTGTCACTTCAAAGCCTGGAAATGTGCTCTTATGTGCTCACAAATATTTCCTGTAGATAATGCTGCAAATATTTTCTAGCCATTCATCCAGTATTTTCAACCTTCACGGATGAGACCTTTCAATGGTCGAAACAGCACTGTATGGAGGAACACATTATGTGCATGTCGATCTCTACAAATTGCAGTACTGTGGCTGGTGTAATCTGGTCGGCCAAAAATACCACCCAATGTCCATGTACCAGCTTCCAAGCCCAGGGATTATACTAGAGGGGAAACTGTGTGTTTCTGATGTCTATTTCTCCAAAAAGAAAGCCCTAACAAGAACGGAATTTCTGCCAGGTTTCGTCTCAATAAGAACTGAATTAGGAAAAAACATAATAATATCGCGGCTGCTTGACTCCATGTGCAACAGTACATTGTGCAGTTCCAACCCCAGTAGAGGTATCTTGTTTGGACCCTTTTCAAATCTCGTGATACTGCTCTCTGTACTATAAATCCGCAAATTGACACACATTATAACGGATCTCACCAGACTCGTTATGGACAGCAGTAAGAGACAAGCCGAAGATATCTAAACATTGAATCCAGCAGTTTTCCATTTTTAACATTGAGAAATCACTTACCCACACATGCTGGGGGAGTCGGAAACAAGGGCGGATGCCGGCAATATTGATCATAGCTGCTGTTGGTCAATTTGTACCATGTATCACATAGCGCAGTGTACTTGTTGAAACGTGGAGAAGAGTCTCTGATGCGTTCACCAATGCCAGAGCCATAGTTTATTGTTGGCAGTGTACAAACAGCTATACACAGACAACAAACAAACAAACGATGCAGTAGCCAGTAAAGGGTTTCAAACCTTTATTCTCACGATGGCCTGTAGCCAATAAGAGATTTTTTATTTTTTTATTTTATTTATATTTTTTACTAGAGCCACGTAAACCCGTCATGTGGGAGCCATGAATAAGGGGAGTGGTGGCGTGGTCTGAGATGCTCTGCCGCCCTTGGGTCTCAGCTTCATCACAACCAGGCGCGTCAATAGCAGAGAGAGAGAGAGAGGAAGAGAGATAATAATTATAGTGAGATAAATATGATGCGGAAGCTTCATGGCTAGCAGTGATCAAATTAGATGTACGGGTGAGCGTGGCTCGTGCACGAGCAGATTGAACTGATCAGCAGTGTTGATAATTATAATCTTGCTTAAACAAAGCTGGTGATTGAATATCGAGTAACGTTGATGAGTCCATTGAAATAATGGAGAGATTTGTACAGAGGAGAATCAAGGCAGCGGTCGGTTCTTGCAGTTGGCAAATGCCAAGTGCGAGTGTGCCGGAGGCACTAGCCTGTCCTGGCACGATTTGGGGCTGCAAGCATTAGAATATGAGACGGGGCGTAATTGTGGTGGATGGAGCGAGCAAACAATATATGTTTAGCTTTAAAGCGTGGTTACAGCGATGCTTGCATAAGAGTACAGGGACAGGATGCGGGTTACGTAACATCTTGTGTCTGTTCCTGGAGTGAGCCGTCATGACGGCAGCTAACACCCGAAAAAAACACAGCGGCAGATGCAGTGCGTAACGGCGAGGTGACGGGATAAGTCTCACAACCACTGGCACAACTGCCAAAAAACATTAGCCCCATCCATGTACCCCTTGTGCCTGGCCACAAGTTCCCAGTTGACCGTGGGTAGCAGCACATGAGGAAAAACCACGTCCAGACAGAACTTGAACCAAGTAGCTCTACTACCTCGATCATGACCTTTGATACATCCAGTGGGTGTACTCGATTATGCCAGCGAATCTTTGTTTAAATCATTCCTGAATAGTACCTGGCTATTCACATCTCATCACATTCACATTCTGCCGTCGTGAGTCCCATTCGGAACGGCTGCGAGAATACCAATAGTGATAATAATAGAATTTAAATATCCGACGAGGAGACAACAGTCGTAAAATAGCAATGAAAAATATCAATTGTGCACTCATAACCATGTATAAACAATTAAAATGAAACAATTCCAGAACGTTTTCGTGTGACCATCATCAGTGGAACATCGCCACATAATAAGAATCGCTAAAACAACCAGTTATATAGCTAGAGTATTATGAATAGGCACTGACAGCTGCCACATTCATCTACTGCTACCATTCACAGATACACTGCAAAGGTTCACACTACACGCGTTGTGCATAACCGCTGGCTGTGCTGCATTCTCACGCTTCTTTTCATAATACTATATAACTGGTTGTTTTAGTGATTCTTATTATGTGACGATGTTCCACTGATGATGGTCACACGAAAACGTTCTGGAATTGTTTCATTTTAATTGTTTATACATGGTTATGAGTGCACAATTGATATTTTTCATTGCTATTTTACGATAATAATAGTGATAACGGTAATGATAATAGTGCCGTGGTTGGCAATCACCCACACTCTTAATATTGGTCTTGAGATATTGTAATAAAAATTATAATAAATTAACATCACCCCATAGGAATAGTAACTCCTTGTCAGTTTTTGTGCCATTTTGTCGCACTCGCTGACTGTATAAGATCTGGTTACGTTGGTGGACAGTTAGTCATAATTCGTAACATTTTGTCCTTCTTCTTTTCACCATATGAATAGGTTGAGTATTTTCTGAACAGATTGCAGGGCTCGTGACATGATGTTGAACGACGACATGCCATTCGTGAATCGCTTCATGGCAGTAACTTTAATAATCGAACGCACCCGCTGATTCTGCATAGTTCAGTTATAATTACATATACTATACATACATACACAATACAATACTTTACATATACTATACATATATGATATTGACCAAGACGAGGCCCATATTTCCCATATAGACCGAAGTCAAGGTCAATATCCTATTTATCACAATTCCGCTGCCATAACCCCAAAATTTGAACCGTTAGGAGCTATTTTAACCTTTTTAGTATAGCATTTGTACTATAGTGTACATAGGATGTTGCCTCTTTTGGGTACAAGACTGTAAGAACAACAGGGTTCAGCATCTGCACCACAGTGGCTGGGTGGTTTAAGGGGTTGCTTGAGATTCATACTATTGTGGGCTCGAATCCTGCTTCTTTTCTTCCTTTGTCTTCTTTCTTTCAAATTTTCCAAGTCCCTCCAAAGTCGTAAGATTACAATGCCTAAGTGGTCGATACAAGCGGTCGATACAAGTGGTCGATATTACGGCGATATGGGTAATATAGGACCAGTCGGGAATGGCACGTATTCACTGAAGGCGCACGTGACTAGAGCTGCGGGGAAACAAGTAGGTTTTCTCATTTGCGTACATAGTAAATTTGCAATTTACTCTTGACTTGTTGAGCCGTCTCGAACATTGTATTCCACAAATTCCACTTCGTTGGGTCACTACTATTGTATACCTTGAAGACCAGTAGTCTATATCGAAAGAAACTCACAAGTTCCAGCGATTAGAGCAACTTCTTTTCCGCGCATTTGTATGCATTTGTATGCGGAATCGAACAAGTGTCCCCCCACTGGGCCCCCAGCGTCCATATCATTAATGCAGCGTGGGCGTCCGCCATTTTAGATGAATACGTGCCATTAGTGGAGGTGGATATAGAAGAGTGATAAACATACTATACATGGATTTGATCACTGGCTTCCACTGGATTCTAGTATACAAGTCTTCAGATACTGTAGTATACAAGTCGTTTAGCAAGTTCTTTCTGTACATTATCAATCGGGTAGAACGACCTCGAAAATAACGACACATTGGATTTACCCGACCTTAAAATACACAGAGTGTAACTATGTTCGTGTCGCATCATGCGGAGTGGCATGCATGGGATATGTCTGTTTTTGTTGTTGTTTTTTTACGAGAAACCACAAACCTCGAGAACAGAATACTGCATGATAGAGGTAGCTGCACACGCAACTGGGGTAGTGAAACCGGAGCATCTCCGTCGACCTGAGGTCTCGGCTTCAGCGACACTTTAGTGGACAAAAAGGTGGTGAGGAGTGGGCTGTGCCACTTACCCGGACCCCTGGGTCACTCCATGCATTCTTTTCACTGCACATTATAGCCAGAGTCATGGCTGCGGTGTAGCCATGGCAGCACATTATAGCCAGAGCCACGGCTGCGGTGTAGCCATGGTAGTTGTATGCATGACTTTTGGTTTGCCGCTAAACTCAATTTGTCGTTATATCGAAGGTCGTTATATTCAATCTCCACTGTACAGACTAAAAGAAGAACACACTTAAGACAGTCTCCGATGATATTTAAGTTGGTAGTGGCACACAGGGACGACCCTCTGTGATGTGTTCTGCATTAACCAGCCCCTGGCAGTACTGGTTTGCAGAGTTACTGAAAAGCAGCTTCTGGATCGCATGAAGCTAATGTATTGTACAAGTATCTTCCTGAGGTAAGGCTGTAGTTTATTCCACAGTGACAAGTATTGAACTCTAGCACAACGTGTACCCTTTTGGCTTCGTGTTTTACCCTGTGATGGGAGGATTATCCTGCCCGACTCCCATCCCATCCGATTCCTATCCAACACTACTCTTATTAGTATCCCAGTCTTATACTATCCAACTCTTATATTCTCCGAATGTTATACCATCCGACCGTTGTGCTATCGGACTTTTTGCTTTCCGAGTTTTATCCTCTCTGACTCTGCTTCACGTTCAACACAACGCTGATGGTAAGCGATGTAAGGGCCTGTCCCGACGGCTGGGGACCTGGGGTGAGCTGTAAAATATTGTACGATTCGGACGGCATGGTATGCAGTGTGACAGCTCGTGGAAATATTTGATCCAGGACTGATAATAAATCAACAAGTTTGTAACAAGAGGATTTACAATACAGCATTGATACTCATGGGACGGGCTGAGTCACCCGTTATCTTTGTCCAAGCGTATGCTTTTATTGGAAATTTTCCAATTCATAAAATATACCGACTCAATCCTAGAAGAATGCCAACTTACCTATACAGCTCGGGGGTGAGGTAAAGGCAGAAGGATCACGACACACCGTATTATAGTGTTGATTGCTTATTTCGTATCCATGGTTACAGGTAACTGTATATTCAATGGCATCACCATTGTTGTTAGTTCTTGTGGAGTTCACATTTGCATTTGATATATGAGGCAAGGGGCAATGCGCTGGAGAGCAACCGATAATCAATATGCAAAGAAATTTCCTGTTAGTCAATTCGTTTCCAAACGAAAGTAAGGACAGAGAGTGGTTGTTTGTGTGTCGGTTTAAACATTTTAAAATAGCACAGTACTGAGAGTAGGGAAGACGAGTAGGGAAGACGAGTAGGGAAGACGAGTAGGGAAGACGAGTAGGGAAGACGAGTAGGGAAGACGAGTAGGGAAGACGAGTAGGGAAGACGAGTAGGGAAGACGAGTAGGGAAGACGAGTAGGGAAGACGAGTAGGGAAGACGAGTAGGGAAGACGAGTAGGGAAGACGAGTAGGGAAGACGAGTAGGGAAGACGAGTAGGGAAGACGAGTAGGGAAGACGAGTAGGGAAGACGAGTAGGGAAGACGAGTAGGGAAGACGAGTAGGGAAGACGAGTAGGGAAGACGAGTAGGGAAGACGAGTAGGGAAGACGAGTAGGGAAGACGAGTAGGGAAGACGAGTAGGGAAGACGAGTAGGGAAGACGAGTAGGGAAGACGAGTAGGGAAGACGAGTAGGGAAGACGAGTAGGGAAGACGAGTAGGGAAGACGAGTAGGGAAGACGAGTAGGGAAGACGAGTAGGGAAGACGAGTAGGGAAGACGAGTAGGGAAGACGAGTAGGGAAGACGAGTAGGGAAGACGAGTAGGGAAGACGAGTAGGGAAGACGAGTAGGGAAGACGAGTAGGGAAGACGAGTAGGGAAGACGAGTAGGGAAGACGAGTAGGGAAGACGAGTAGGGAAGACGAGTAGGGAAGACGAGTAGGGAAGACGAGTAGGGAAGACGAGTAGGGAAGACGAGTAGGGAAGACGAGTAGGGAAGACGAGTAGGGAAGACGAGTAGGGAAGACGAGTAGGGAAGACGAGTAGGGAAGACGAGTAGGGAAGACGAGTAGGGAAGACGAGTAGGGAAGACGAGTAGGGAAGACGAGTAGGGAAGACGAGTAGGGAAGACGAGTAGGGAAGACGAGTAGGGAAGACGAGTAGGGAAGACGAGTAGGGAAGACGAGTAGGGAAGACGAGTAGGGAAGACGAGTAGGGAAGACGAGTAGGGAAGACGAGTAGGGAAGACGAGTAGGGAAGACGAGTAGGGAAGACGAGTAGGGAAGACGAGTAGGGAAGACGAGTAGGGAAGACGAGTAGGGAAGACGAGTAGGGAAGACGAGTAGGGAAGACGAGTAGGGAAGACGAGTAGGGAAGACGAGTAGGGAAGACGAGTAGGGAAGACGAGTAGGGAAGACGAGTAGGGAAGACGAGTAGGGAAGACGAGTAGGGAAGACGAGTAGGGAAGACGAGTAGGGAAGACGAGTAGGGAAGACGAGTAGGGAAGACGAGTAGGGAAGACGAGTAGGGAAGACGAGTAGGGAAGACGAGTAGGGAAGACGAGTAGGGAAGACGAGTAGGGAAGACGAGTAGGGAAGACGAGTAGGGAAGACGAGTAGGGAAGACGAGTAGGGAAGACGAGTAGGGAAGACGAGTAGGGAAGACGAGTAGGGAAGACGAGTAGGGAAGACGAGTAGGGAAGACGAGTAGGGAAGACGAGTAGGGAAGACGAGTAGGGAAGACGAGTAGGGAAGACGAGTAGGGAAGACGAGTAGGGAAGACGAGTAGGGAAGACGAGTAGGGAAGACGAGTAGGGAAGACGAGTAGGGAAGACGAGTAGGGAAGACGAGTAGGGAAGACGAGTAGGGAAGACGAGTAGGGAAGACGAGTAGGGAAGACGAGTAGGGAAGACGAGTAGGGAAGACGAGTAGGGAAGACGAGTAGGGAAGACGAGTAGGGAAGACGAGTAGGGAAGACGAGTAGGGAAGACGAGTAGGGAAGACGAGTAGGGAAGACGAGTAGGGAAGACGAGTAGGGAAGACGAGTAGGGAAGACGAGTAGGGAAGACGAGTAGGGAAGACGAGTAGGGAAGACGAGTAGGGAAGACGAGTAGGGAAGACGAGTAGGGAAGACGAGTAGGGAAGACGAGTAGGGAAGACGAGTAGGGAAGACGAGTAGGGAAGACGAGTAGGGAAGACGAGTAGGGAAGACGAGTAGGGAAGACGAGTAGGGAAGACGAGTAGGGAAGACGAGTAGGGAAGACGAGTAGGGAAGACGAGTAGGGAAGACGAGTAGGGAAGACGAGTAGGGAAGACGAGTAGGGAAGACGAGTAGGGAAGACGAGTAGGGAAGACGAGTAGGGAAGACGAGTAGGGAAGACGAGTAGGGAAGACGAGTAGGGAAGACGAGTAGGGAAGACGAGTAGGGAAGACGAGTAGGGAAGACGAGTAGGGAAGACGAGTAGGGAAGACGAGTAGGGAAGACGAGTAGGGAAGACGAGTAGGGAAGACGAGTAGGGAAGACGAGTAGGGAAGACGAGTAGGGAAGACGAGTAGGGAAGACGAGTAGGGAAGACGAGTAGGGAAGACGAGTAGGGAAGACGAGTAGGGAAGACGAGTAGGGAAGACGAGTAGGGAAGACGAGTAGGGAAGACGAGTAGGGAAGACGAGTAGGGAAGACGAGTAGGGAAGACGAGTAGGGAAGACGAGTAGGGAAGACGAGTAGGGAAGACGAGTAGGGAAGACGAGTAGGGAAGACGAGTAGGGAAGACGAGTAGGGAAGACGAGTAGGGAAGACGAGTAGGGAAGACGAGTAGGGAAGACGAGTAGGGAAGACGAGTAGGGAAGACGAGTAGGGAAGACGAGTAGGGAAGACGAGTAGGGAAGACGAGTAGGGAAGACGAGTAGGGAAGACGAGTAGGGAAGACGAGTAGGGAAGACGAGTAGGGAAGACGAGTAGGGAAGACGAGTAGGGAAGACGAGTAGGGAAGACGAGTAGGGAAGACGAGTAGGGAAGACGAGTAGGGAAGACGAGTAGGGAAGACGAGTAGGGAAGACGAGTAGGGAAGACGAGTAGGGAAGACGAGTAGGGAAGACGAGTAGGGAAGACGAGTAGGGAAGACGAGTAGGGAAGACGAGTAGGGAAGACGAGTAGGGAAGACGAGTAGGGAAGACGAGTAGGGAAGACGAGTAGGGAAGACGAGTAGGGAAGACGAGTAGGGAAGACGAGTAGGGAAGACGAGTAGGGAAGACGAGTAGGGAAGACGAGTAGGGAAGACGAGTAGGGAAGACGAGTAGGGAAGACGAGTAGGGAAGACGAGTAGGGAAGACGAGTAGGGAAGACGAGTAGGGAAGACGAGTAGGGAAGACGAGTAGGGAAGACGAGTAGGGAAGACGAGTAGGGAAGACGAGTAGGGAAGACGAGTAGGGAAGACGAGTAGGGAAGACGAGTAGGGAAGACGAGTAGGGAAGACGAGTAGGGAAGACGAGTAGGGAAGACGAGTAGGGAAGACGAGTAGGGAAGACGAGTAGGGAAGACGAGTAGGGAAGACGAGTAGGGAAGACGAGTAGGGAAGACGAGTAGGGAAGACGAGTAGGGAAGACGAGTAGGGAAGACGAGTAGGGAAGACGAGTAGGGAAGACGAGTAGGGAAGACGAGTAGGGAAGACGAGTAGGGAAGACGAGTAGGGAAGACGAGTAGGGAAGACGAGTAGGGAAGACGAGTAGGGAAGACGAGTAGGGAAGACGAGTAGGGAAGACGAGTAGGGAAGACGAGTAGGGAAGACGAGTAGGGAAGACGAGTAGGGAAGACGAGTAGGGAAGACGAGTAGGGAAGACGAGTAGGGAAGACGAGTAGGGAAGACGAGTAGGGAAGACGAGTAGGGAAGACGAGTAGGGAAGACGAGTAGGGAAGACGAGTAGGGAAGACGAGTAGGGAAGACGAGTAGGGAAGACGAGTAGGGAAGACGAGTAGGGAAGACGAGTAGGGAAGACGAGTAGGGAAGACGAGTAGGGAAGACGAGTAGGGAAGACGAGTAGGGAAGACGAGTAGGGAAGACGAGTAGGGAAGACGAGTAGGGAAGACGAGTAGGGAAGACGAGTAGGGAAGACGAGTAGGGAAGACGAGTAGGGAAGACGAGTAGGGAAGACGAGTAGGGAAGACGAGTAGGGAAGACGAGTAGGGAAGACGAGTAGGGAAGACGAGTAGGGAAGACGAGTAGGGAAGACGAGTAGGGAAGACGAGTAGGGAAGACGAGTAGGGAAGACGAGTAGGGAAGACGAGTAGGGAAGACGAGTAGGGAAGACGAGTAGGGAAGACGAGTAGGGAAGACGAGTAGGGAAGACGAGTAGGGAAGACGAGTAGGGAAGACGAGTAGGGAAGACGAGTAGGGAAGACGAGTAGGGAAGACGAGTAGGGAAGACGAGTAGGGAAGACGAGTAGGGAAGACGAGTAGGGAAGACGAGTAGGGAAGACGAGTAGGGAAGACGAGTAGGGAAGACGAGTAGGGAAGACGAGTAGGGAAGACGAGTAGGGAAGACGAGTAGGGAAGACGAGTAGGGAAGACGAGTAGGGAAGACGAGTAGGGAAGACGAGTAGGGAAGACGAGTAGGGAAGACGAGTAGGGAAGACGAGTAGGGAAGACGAGTAGGGAAGACGAGTAGGGAAGACGAGTAGGGAAGACGAGTAGGGAAGACGAGTAGGGAAGACGAGTAGGGAAGACGAGTAGGGAAGACGAGTAGGGAAGACGAGTAGGGAAGACGAGTAGGGAAGACGAGTAGGGAAGACGAGTAGGGAAGACGAGTAGGGAAGACGAGTAGGGAAGACGAGTAGGGAAGACGAGTAGGGAAGACGAGTAGGGAAGACGAGTAGGGAAGACGAGTAGGGAAGACGAGTAGGGAAGACGAGTAGGGAAGACGAGTAGGGAAGACGAGTAGGGAAGACGAGTAGGGAAGACGAGTAGGGAAGACGAGTAGGGAAGACGAGTAGGGAAGACGAGTAGGGAAGACGAGTAGGGAAGACGAGTAGGGAAGACGAGTAGGGAAGACGAGTAGGGAAGACGAGTAGGGAAGACGAGTAGGGAAGACGAGTAGGGAAGACGAGTAGGGAAGACGAGTAGGGAAGACGAGTAGGGAAGACGAGTAGGGAAGACGAGTAGGGAAGACGAGTAGGGAAGACGAGTAGGGAAGACGAGTAGGGAAGACGAGTAGGGAAGACGAGTAGGGAAGACGAGTAGGGAAGACGAGTAGGGAAGACGAGTAGGGAAGACGAGTAGGGAAGACGAGTAGGGAAGACGAGTAGGGAAGACGAGTAGGGAAGACGAGTAGGGAAGACGAGTAGGGAAGACGAGTAGGGAAGACGAGTAGGGAAGACGAGTAGGGAAGACGAGTAGGGAAGACGAGTAGGGAAGACGAGTAGGGAAGACGAGTAGGGAAGACGAGTAGGGAAGACGAGTAGGGAAGACGAGTAGGGAAGACGAGTAGGGAAGACGAGTAGGGAAGACGAGTAGGGAAGACGAGTAGGGAAGACGAGTAGGGAAGACGAGTAGGGAAGACGAGTAGGGAAGACGAGTAGGGAAGACGAGTAGGGAAGACGAGTAGGGAAGACGAGTAGGGAAGACGAGTAGGGAAGACGAGTAGGGAAGACGAGTAGGGAAGACGAGTAGGGAAGACGAGTAGGGAAGACGAGTAGGGAAGACGAGTAGGGAAGACGAGTAGGGAAGACGAGTAGGGAAGACGAGTAGGGAAGACGAGTAGGGAAGACGAGTAGGGAAGACGAGTAGGGAAGACGAGTAGGGAAGACGAGTAGGGAAGACGAGTAGGGAAGACGAGTAGGGAAGACGAGTAGGGAAGACGAGTAGGGAAGACGAGTAGGGAAGACGAGTAGGGAAGACGAGTAGGGAAGACGAGTAGGGAAGACGAGTAGGGAAGACGAGTAGGGAAGACGAGTAGGGAAGACGAGTAGGGAAGACGAGTAGGGAAGACGAGTAGGGAAGACGAGTAGGGAAGACGAGTAGGGAAGACGAGTAGGGAAGACGAGTAGGGAAGACGAGTAGGGAAGACGAGTAGGGAAGACGAGTAGGGAAGACGAGTAGGGAAGACGAGTAGGGAAGACGAGTAGGGAAGACGAGTAGGGAAGACGAGTAGGGAAGACGAGTAGGGAAGACGAGTAGGGAAGACGAGTAGGGAAGACGAGTAGGGAAGACGAGTAGGGAAGACGAGTAGGGAAGACGAGTAGGGAAGACGAGTAGGGAAGACGAGTAGGGAAGACGAGTAGGGAAGACGAGTAGGGAAGACGAGTAGGGAAGACGAGTAGGGAAGACGAGTAGGGAAGACGAGTAGGGAAGACGAGTAGGGAAGACGAGTAGGGAAGACGAGTAGGGAAGACGAGTAGGGAAGACGAGTAGGGAAGACGAGTAGGGAAGACGAGTAGGGAAGACGAGTAGGGAAGACGAGTAGGGAAGACGAGTAGGGAAGACGAGTAGGGAAGACGAGTAGGGAAGACGAGTAGGGAAGACGAGTAGGGAAGACGAGTAGGGAAGACGAGTAGGGAAGACGAGTAGGGAAGACGAGTAGGGAAGACGAGTAGGGAAGACGAGTAGGGAAGACGAGTAGGGAAGACGAGTAGGGAAGACGAGTAGGGAAGACGAGTAGGGAAGACGAGTAGGGAAGACGAGTAGGGAAGACGAGTAGGGAAGACGAGTAGGGAAGACGAGTAGGGAAGACGAGTAGGGAAGACGAGTAGGGAAGACGAGTAGGGAAGACGAGTAGGGAAGACGAGTAGGGAAGACGAGTAGGGAAGACGAGTAGGGAAGACGAGTAGGGAAGACGAGTAGGGAAGACGAGTAGGGAAGACGAGTAGGGAAGACGAGTAGGGAAGACGAGTAGGGAAGACGAGTAGGGAAGACGAGTAGGGAAGACGAGTAGGGAAGACGAGTAGGGAAGACGAGTAGGGAAGACGAGTAGGGAAGACGAGTAGGGAAGACGAGTAGGGAAGACGAGTAGGGAAGACGAGTAGGGAAGACGAGTAGGGAAGACGAGTAGGGAAGACGAGTAGGGAAGACGAGTAGGGAAGACGAGTAGGGAAGACGAGTAGGGAAGACGAGTAGGGAAGACGAGTAGGGAAGACGAGTAGGGAAGACGAGTAGGGAAGACGAGTAGGGAAGACGAGTAGGGAAGACGAGTAGGGAAGACGAGTAGGGAAGACGAGTAGGGAAGACGAGTAGGGAAGACGAGTAGGGAAGACGAGTAGGGAAGACGAGTAGGGAAGACGAGTAGGGAAGACGAGTAGGGAAGACGAGTAGGGAAGACGAGTAGGGAAGACGAGTAGGGAAGACGAGTAGGGAAGACGAGTAGGGAAGACGAGTAGGGAAGACGAGTAGGGAAGACGAGTAGGGAAGACGAGTAGGGAAGACGAGTAGGGAAGACGAGTAGGGAAGACGAGTAGGGAAGACGAGTAGGGAAGACGAGTAGGGAAGACGAGTAGGGAAGACGAGTAGGGAAGACGAGTAGGGAAGACGAGTAGGGAAGACGAGTAGGGAAGACGAGTAGGGAAGACGAGTAGGGAAGACGAGTAGGGAAGACGAGTAGGGAAGACGAGTAGGGAAGACGAGTAGGGAAGACGAGTAGGGAAGACGAGTAGGGAAGACGAGTAGGGAAGACGAGTAGGGAAGACGAGTAGGGAAGACGAGTAGGGAAGACGAGTAGGGAAGACGAGTAGGGAAGACGAGTAGGGAAGACGAGTAGGGAAGACGAGTAGGGAAGACGAGTAGGGAAGACGAGTAGGGAAGACGAGTAGGGAAGACGAGTAGGGAAGACGAGTAGGGAAGACGAGTAGGGAAGACGAGTAGGGAAGACGAGTAGGGAAGACGAGTAGGGAAGACGAGTAGGGAAGACGAGTAGGGAAGACGAGTAGGGAAGACGAGTAGGGAAGACGAGTAGGGAAGACGAGTAGGGAAGACGAGTAGGGAAGACGAGTAGGGAAGACGAGTAGGGAAGACGAGTAGGGAAGACGAGTAGGGAAGACGAGTAGGGAAGACGAGTAGGGAAGACGAGTAGGGAAGACGAGTAGGGAAGACGAGTAGGGAAGACGAGTAGGGAAGACGAGTAGGGAAGACGAGTAGGGAAGACGAGTAGGGAAGACGAGTAGGGAAGACGAGTAGGGAAGACGAGTAGGGAAGACGAGTAGGGAAGACGAGTAGGGAAGACGAGTAGGGAAGACGAGTAGGGAAGACGAGTAGGGAAGACGAGTAGGGAAGACGAGTAGGGAAGACGAGTAGGGAAGACGAGTAGGGAAGACGAGTAGGGAAGACGAGTAGGGAAGACGAGTAGGGAAGACGAGTAGGGAAGACGAGTAGGGAAGACGAGTAGGGAAGACGAGTAGGGAAGACGAGTAGGGAAGACGAGTAGGGAAGACGAGTAGGGAAGACGAGTAGGGAAGACGAGTAGGGAAGACGAGTAGGGAAGACGAGTAGGGAAGACGAGTAGGGAAGACGAGTAGGGAAGACGAGTAGGGAAGACGAGTAGGGAAGACGAGTAGGGAAGACGAGTAGGGAAGACGAGTAGGGAAGACGAGTAGGGAAGACGAGTAGGGAAGACGAGTAGGGAAGACGAGTAGGGAAGACGAGTAGGGAAGACGAGTAGGGAAGACGAGTAGGGAAGACGAGTAGGGAAGACGAGTAGGGAAGACGAGTAGGGAAGACGAGTAGGGAAGACGAGTAGGGAAGACGAGTAGGGAAGACGAGTAGGGAAGACGAGTAGGGAAGACGAGTAGGGAAGACGAGTAGGGAAGACGAGTAGGGAAGACGAGTAGGGAAGACGAGTAGGGAAGACGAGTAGGGAAGACGAGTAGGGAAGACGAGTAGGGAAGACGAGTAGGGAAGACGAGTAGGGAAGACGAGTAGGGAAGACGAGTAGGGAAGACGAGTAGGGAAGACGAGTAGGGAAGACGAGTAGGGAAGACGAGTAGGGAAGACGAGTAGGGAAGACGAGTAGGGAAGACGAGTAGGGAAGACGAGTAGGGAAGACGAGTAGGGAAGACGAGTAGGGAAGACGAGTAGGGAAGACGAGTAGGGAAGACGAGTAGGGAAGACGAGTAGGGAAGACGAGTAGGGAAGACGAGTAGGGAAGACGAGTAGGGAAGACGAGTAGGGAAGACGAGTAGGGAAGACGAGTAGGGAAGACGAGTAGGGAAGACGAGTAGGGAAGACGAGTAGGGAAGACGAGTAGGGAAGACGAGTAGGGAAGACGAGTAGGGAAGACGAGTAGGGAAGACGAGTAGGGAAGACGAGTAGGGAAGACGAGTAGGGAAGACGAGTAGGGAAGACGAGTAGGGAAGACGAGTAGGGAAGACGAGTAGGGAAGACGAGTAGGGAAGACGAGTAGGGAAGACAAGCAGCAAGGAAGGAAACAGGAAAGCACGCAGCAGATTGAACTACTTGTATGAAAATAGACCAGAACTAGAGATGTGCAATTTGTTCACCATAAGCACTAGTAATGTTATTCAACTTGTCTCCTTACACTTTAGTGACTTAAGCTTCCAGGCTAGATTGCTGTCTGAAGAGGAGGTTTAGCCAGGAGCTTCAGAAAATTTAACTAGAAATTTCAAACTCATAAAATTAATGAGGTACTACCTCCGACAAGCGACACTTGGCGCGTTTTTTTAAATATTTTTGTGGTGGTACCACAACT
This sequence comes from Sycon ciliatum, assembly GCF_964019385.1. Classification (NCBI taxonomy): domain Eukaryota; kingdom Metazoa; phylum Porifera; class Calcarea; order Leucosolenida; family Sycettidae; genus Sycon; species Sycon ciliatum. The sequence goes on from NC_088649.1 coordinate 24,630,089, forward strand.
TCACAAGGCTGTGAGGTACGACCTACTTGTAGTTCCATGCAATCGGGTGCAGGGAGCCAAGCAACAAGCTGGTGAGTGGTACATTGCTGAGTCTTAGTCAGAAGCAGGCCAGTCTCTCGTGTACCAGCGCAACAGTGCGCTCGTCCATTCTGCGAAGGAGAATCGTCGTGCTTTCGCGTTTCAATGCAAACCCATGGAGTTCTCTCTTTCCACTTGGTTACTCAGCCAGCAGCGAGTCCATACGTCCATGCCAAACAATCCTAGCGTCTTTCAATAGCCTCCAAAGCGATGCGTCTTTCGGGGCTAAGGAAATCGCCAGGAATTGCTGCCTGAAATTTCGGACAGTTGGCGAGAATACAAGGCAAAAAGGTTGGAGTCCAGGTGCGTGCGGAGGTCTTGCACAGTTCTTATCACGTCAACCTGGATAGTGACGGCAGAAATGACACCGTGGCTCAAGCAAAACATACAGGGGCGACATCGAGATTTCCAGAGCGATCACAACAGAGGAACTTGCTGCGACTGAATCCGCACTTTCGTCTCAAACAGGGACAATTCCTCTCAGAAGAAACGGGAGGTAAGTAATCCAATGTCACTTCAGCTCGTCCACCTAATTGCGATAATTTATTATTGTTTTCTCCTCGCCGAATATTTAAGTACTTCAGGTCGAGATATCGCCAGACTCAGATTGATATGTTAGTGTCGGACAAAAAAAACATATTTTGTAAACCTTTGGTCCTCTCATTTTAATTCCAACACGTTTTGTGGATTTGATGCAGTATCATTGTGCACAACGGGCACGCTTACTAAGACTTAGTGATGATTTACAAGAACCTTATACAATTCTTGATCCACAATGTCACATGCTCAAACGTGCACTAACATACACACACATGCACACACACAAAAACATACACAGACTAATATATTACCTTCACAGCTTGGGGGTGATGCAAACACTGGAGGATTCATACATCTCCCCTCGTAGTTGATATTGGTCAAATGGTATCCATCATCACAAGTTACGTTATACAGACTAAACAAACCATCTTGGTTATCGTCATGTAGTTTCAAACCCGTGACATTTCCATTTGGTATTGTTGGTGGATTGCAAACAGCTACAGTAAACAGAAGAGTGGGATGAAATCAGCAGAGAATTATGGGTGCGTGGAGAAATTGTGACTCAATATACTTTTTAGTCTGATGACTGAACTGATGGATCATTCCCAAGCTTTTATGACCTGTATTTGATGCCTGTGAATTGGTTGACTCAATCCTAAGGGGAGATACCCCAGAACTAATTACTGATGACCAACATCTACTTTAGGATATTGATCGAGATTGGGTCCTTTTGGGAAATGAAGGCCGGGTAGAATTCCGAGGTTCCTTCACTTGGCCTACATTTCACATAGAGACAGGTGACATCTGCAAGTTTGGCATCTCCAACCCGAATCGGATCCTGCATGTGTTCCGATTGTGAGTTATTTCTTCCAAATTTTCTTTTTGATGTGCAGAGCAAATTTCTAAGTGCCTCTGAATTGGATTGCAGCTTGTGCTCGTCTCGATGGCGTTTGCCTTCTCCTCAAATTAGCACTAATATCCCTGAACCTTCCAAGTTGTAAGGACGTTGGTTGGGGCAATCTAGCAGTACTCAAGTTGGCTTTCATGCCGTGGAATATCTGAGTACTCCTTATCAGAAAATGTTGTGCTAGATTGTGCACGTCTGACTGTTCAAAATCCGGTTCAGTTGGTAGACTCGATCGCATAATTTGTGCCTACATTTTCCATCGTTATTAGAAATTTTTCCTTGGCTCACCATCTGAGTTCTTAAACATAATAATTATAATAATCATGATACAACCTACTGAAAATAAGGGTGACAGTTCATACTTAGTGCTTCAACACAGCACTGCAAGTAGTCATGCGAGAGGTCCCAAGGGTATTTGCTTACAACCAAACTGGGTTGGGTGGAGGTTGAAGTGAAAGCGGCTGCTTACCCGTTAGGTCGAAAATGATCCACCTGTAAAATCTAAACCACTTAATTTGAAACTTTTTGAAATAGAAAACACTGGCATAATCCTAAGGGGGCATTCGTTTTTGATCTATATGTTGGGGTAGAAACTACTCCTTTCGGTAGAAGTTTATACAAAAGAGAAAGGACGAAGGAACTACAAGTTGTGCTATGCTGTCCACTAACGCCACCAGCTACTAAACAATCAGCTTATGCGATAACATTGCACGACACTGACCGAAGGTACTGACGTTCTACAACTAACTGGCTAACAGCTCTAGCACATCTTAGATGCACACTTCAACAGCTAGTTCCTAGTTTTAGCTCCTTTGTCCTTTCTCTTTTGTAGAAATTAAATCTTGGCTCTCCATCCGAGTCCATTCGGTAGAAGTGCTCGGGTTTTTTCTACTCAAAAGCGTGGATTCCACTTTCCTCTACTAGCCCTAACAGGAAAAGGTTTAGGGCTGAAACGATCATTCAATAACTCCTAACGATCAACCAATATTATAAACGATCGATATATTGGTTTTATCGATTCTTGTCAGCTCTATCGAACACCAGTTTATGAAGAAATTCTATGATACCTTTGCTACGAAGTAGTGGTTGCGACTTCGGCGATGATTTGTAAGAAAAGGGTTTGCTCCCCACACCGGAGCTCGCGCTATTCCGCTAGTCGTGAGTCAGTCAAGTGTCAAGTAAAGTGGGCGGAATAGAGCGAGCTCCGGTGTGGGGAGCAAACCCTTTTCATACCTTTGCTACGTTAGAAATTTGTGGCACCGCACTGTTGACATCCGTGGATATCTGGCCGGTTTTATCAACATGAACTACTCAAGTAGAGAGCTTCATGCTGTTTCTGGAGCAAATAATCTTGTCATCACCCTCTGGCAACTGCTCCGACTTCTCCCATGAATGAACCGAAAAGGCAACGTCTTCTCTCCCGATCTCTTTCAAAGACACAAATCAATTTTACTGCACTTGAAGAACATGATTGTACTCGTATTCACTATTAGATGGAGTACAAGGGCTAGAATATTGTAACTAACTTGTTCCCGTTGTCAGTCATCCTGTTTCGAACTCAACACTAATATGCATGCATAAAAAATTGTTAGCACTCGTTTTGAACACTAAAGATTATCGATTGTACTCTTAACGGTCGATATGCGAGTTATCGGTACAATTGTTTCAGCCCTAAAAATGTTGGTAGAAGCCGGTAGAAGTTGGTAGAGGAACGGGACTTCCAGCAAAATCAAGGAGTTGTGCACAACTCCATACAGAAGAGACACATTTCACGTACACATCGCATAACCTAGTAAATCCGATAGAACAGCGTCCGTGCACTTACCTCTACCATCTACCTCTTTCGGTAGCGTGACTCTACTTTACTCTACCAGGTAGCTAAAAACAAACGCAGCCCAAATGGATGCCAACTTACCTATACAGCTCGGGGGTGATGTAAAGCTAGAAGGATCACGACACACAGTATCATAGTGTTGGTTGCTTATTTCGTATCCATGGTTACAGGTAACTGTATATTCAATGACATCACCATTGTTGTTAGTTCTTGTGGAGTTCACATTTGAATTTGATATATTCGGCAACGGACAATGTGCTGGAGTACAACAGATAACAAGTATGCATAGAAATATTCTGTAACACGCTTCATTTTATTTAGGAAATACTAACACAAGTTACTTATCGGCTTTAATTGATCACATTGAATGAGTACAGGACTGGGACCACTAACATACTTATAGCCAGGAAAGGAATGGAAAGCAGAATTAACTAAAAAAAATAGACGGTGAGTGATTGCTGTGTACACAATGAAATTGTCAGGGTGTTAGTGATGAGGTCGACAGGCAGTGAAACCAGCAGGAAATATACACATGCTGACGACTGTTATCTATTAGAACTGTGCATAGGCAAAGGTGGTGTTGGGCCACGTTTGTTCATGTCCGTATGTGCTCAAGTCAGCAATGCAACTGGACTAGTGTACGAGTAAGTCAGGGCTTCATGGTTACCTGCCGATTCTCTCCTTACTGCCATATTGCTCAGATCATAATAGTAATTACCGTAACCTTGATCAGCCGCCGCAGGCTGTATTCAAAACTAGCAAAACGGGTGCGGCCCTGAAAAATAGTTGTACGTCACAATGTACGTGCTGTATGCGTAGAGTTCACGTACGATGTGCACTGTTGAACCTGTGTTGTCCAGCTACACTGTACTGTAACCATGTATATGTCTGAAGAGTTTTCTCTAAACCTAAAGGGAATAAAACATCTCACTATATTTCTTGTTGATGCTGCAGCTTTCGATCTTCTCATGTTTATAAATTGTTTATATTCTCCACGAAAACTATTGACCATGGAGCGTTAACATGGAGGCTTTGTTACTTCTAAGTTCTTACCAAGATGTCCTTGCTCTGATCTGCTTCACAACCTCAAAAACGCCTCACAATTACTTGCCTCTCCTATTAAATTCTGGGATTCTACTCAATTATCATTCTCAACAACGCTCACGCATACTAAGGCTATGATGGTTTGGTCGGATCCAGATCCAGATCCAAATCTTAGATCCGTCGGATCCTTCAGACTCAACCGAACACTTTTGTTTCGGAACTTGTCTGTTGCCATGTTGACGAAGTAAAAAAATGGCGCTGACAGGTCACCAAAAAGCCAAAACTCGTACTGATCGCGCGTGTCGTAAGAAAAGTCAACAAAAGTCCACTAGACGTACGACAATGGGTACAAAAATGATTTTTACCCGCCATGTACGCACAAAGGTCACATTTGGATCCAATGGATCCAGTCAACCATGGGGCAGGGTTGCTCGGATCCAAATCCGGAGTATCTGGATCCGGATTTGACCAATCGATCATTGCAGACCCAGTGGATCCGATGTATCTGGATCTGGATCCGACCAAACGATCACGTCGTAAGTGATGAGTTACTGACAAGAACCTTATACAATTTTGATCAACAAACTCACATGGTCACATACTCAGACGTGCACACTTACACATGTACGCACATACACTTGTACACACATACACACACACACACATACATACACACACGAAGTGAAAATATTACCTTCACAGTTTGGGGGTGATGCAAACAGTGGAGGAGTCAGGCATCTTCCCTCGTAGTTGCTATTGGTCAAATGGTATCCGTAATCACAAGTTAAGTTATACAGACTAATCAAACCATCTTGGTTATCGTCATGTAGTTTCAAACCCGTGACATTTCCATTTGGTATTGTTGGTAGATTACAAACAGCTAAATAAAAGCCAGAACAGTGTAATGAAATGAGTAGAGGGATATGCTGGACTGTACGGGGGTTGTGATTTACTTTTTTTTCTACTTCAAAGTAAATCTCATGACGGATCTTATGGATGATTTCCAAAGTTTTGGGAACCACATCTGATCGTGATGGTAGATCCATTCCATCCAAAGTAAACATATTCTACTTCAAAGTAAATCTCATGACGGATCTTATGGATGATTTCCAAAGTTTTGGGAACCACATCTGATCGTGATGGTAGATCCATTCCATCCAAAGTAAACATATTCTACTTCAAAGTAAATCTCATGACGGATCTTATGGATGATTTCCAAAGTTTTGGGAACCACATCTGATCGTGATGGTAGATCCATTCCATCCAAAGTAAACATTACAGACATTAATTATTATTAAATTTTATATTTATACAAGTTTCTATTTCCTGAGGTTGCAGATGGTGCTTACTGCTTACTGCTTACTGATTCAAAATTACCTGAACAAAGCCTATCGTAGAATGCCCACGACGACAAACATGTCCAACCTTCCAACCAGCATAGCAAAGAGAAGCCAGATATCTTCAATTGGCAACTAACCAAACTAACATGGAGTACGTTGGTTGAAGAAACAGCGACACTCCTCTCATATGGTCGCATGTCTGCCGGAATTGTAGTCAGGGCAGGTAGAGGTCTCAGCGCAATGCAGCGTAATTAAGAAGTATTCAAGCAATTAGCCTAGTTGTGGCTCTCCTTATCCAACATAGCAGTCATGTGTATAATCAGCCGGACCTCTCACATGTAGCAAAAGTATGGAATGTTTTGTTCATTTTTACACCATTTCTAAGTGACGGTTGTCCAGGAGACAGAACCCAGTCCAATCTCAACCAAATTGATCAATCACGGCAAGGACCAGGAATTCTAAAACTAATTGCAATAGTGGTTCCCCATTTTTCCGCTATGCACAACATAAACCGGACACTGCTGAGACAGTGTCGGACACCCCTAAGGCATCTAACGAGAAATCACTAACAGTTCGCTCAGGAGCAATGATAAAAAACCTTACCTACACATCTTGGGGGAAACGGAAAAGAGGGAGGACGTGAGCACACGTTACCATAGCTGCTATTCGTCAATTTGTAACCATTACCACATTGTATTGTATAGGTGATGAAACTTGTAGAAGTAGAAGTCAGGCCTGTGCCATTAGTAGAGCCATGAAGTATGTTGGGTAGCATACAAACAGCTGTAAAAACCAGACAAGCGATGCAATAGTCCGTATTGTAATAGAATGCACATATACGGATATGGAAGAGTGGGCTTGTAGTTTCTTGATACTTTTAACCCTTTGAGGACAAAGGACGAACACATCCGTTTTTTAAGGTATAGCTGGGTTCCTAAAGACGAGTACATCCGATTTTGAGAAAATGCGATATCGGTATATTTTTAGGTGCTTGAAGTCGCTCATATGTTGCTCAGACCAGCATGATCTGATTCTTCGTCAAGGTGAGAAATGTCGCAGTCGATTCGAGTCGGTCCCGTGGAGAACCGGCCACATTTGAGTTTACTCAGAGAATGCGCCGATCGAGAAATTATTTGGAATTTGAAACTAACTTGTTGAGAGTGCCAGCTGCTCATAAAGATAATGCCGAGGGCCTCAGACAAGGAGATAGTTGACAGGTTATGTGCCATCGTCACTCTCAACAAAGTAACAAGTTAGTTTCAAATTCCAAATAATTTCTCGATCGGCGCATTCACTGAGTATACTCAAATGTGGCCGGTTCTCCACGGGACCGACGCGGATCCACTGCGACATGTCGCATCTTGACAAAGAATCAGATCATACTCGTCTGAGCAACATATGAGCGACTTCAAGCACCTAAAAATATATCGATATCGAAATTTTCTCAAAAACGGATATACTCGTCTTTAGGAATCCAGCAATGCCTTAAAAATTGGATATATTCGTCCTCAAAGGGTTAAGTTCCCTGACATGGAGAAATACCTGGTTGAGTGTATCACTTCCCAGCGTGAAGAGGGAATTGGTGTTCATGGGAAAGCAATAACGTCGAAGGCCAAAGAGCTGCTGAGAGACCTGTTCGATGGTTAAACCGTAGTTTTCAATGCGTCTAAAGATTGGCTCTCGCGATTCCTGCAGCGGAATTATTTGTGCCCAAAACGAGTGACTACTGCTGGCCATCAAATTCCAGACAATGCACAGAACATTGCCAAAAAATTTCTGGAAAAAGTGCGCGAGACGATCCTGAAGGGTGATTTGAAGCCAGTTGGTGTTGGAAACATGGACGAGTCTAAATTTTAGTTTGACTTGCCTAGCAATGAAACCTACAATATGCAGGGTGTCAAAACAGTTCGCATGCGTAATACCGGCTTTGAGAAGCTTCGGTTTTCTGTGGTAATCACCGCTTTGGCCAATGGTACCAAATGGATCCCGATGCTGACCTTTCGGAATCTGAAGAATGTACCGAAAGGAGATTTCCCGAAAGAGTGTGATGGGCAGTCTCGAAAGGTGGCTGCATGACTAGTGACCTAATAAAGCAATGCATGGACAAGGTTTGGCAGAGGCGACCTGGAAGTATTTTCCGCAAGCCAGCTCGCCTCGTGTATGACCAGCACAGTAGCTACACCTAAACAAATATCCTTCATGTCTCTTCCTTCAGTCTGGTGGATCTCTCTTCATTTCTTTCCTGTGATAACAATTTTATGGGTTTTTTGGGTTTTTAACACACTACCCTGGTGTGTTTGAGATACTTTTGATACCACCATGAGTCGGTCCACACCTGTAATATTTTTGTTTCCTGACCCCCAATGCCAAGTAGAAGCCGAAAATGGGAAAAAGTCATGGTTTCATTAATAAACAAACCGAAAGCGGCTGCTGGCCCGTTGGGTCCAAAATAATCCACGCGTAAAATATAAAAAACTTGATATGAAACATTTTGAAATGGACAACACCGGCATAATCCTAAGGGGGCATTCCTTTTTATCTACATGTTCGGGTAGAAACTACTTCTTTCGGTAGAAGTTTATACAAAAGAGAAAGGACCAAGGAACTACAAGTTACGCTATACTGTCCACTAACACCACCAGCTACTAAACAATCAGCTCATGCGATAACATTGCACGACACTGACCGACAGTACTGACGTTCTACAACTAACTGGCTAACAGCTCTAGCACATCTTGGATGCGCACTTCATCAACTAGTTCCTAGTTTTAGCTCCTTTGTCCTTTCTCTTTTGTAGAAATTAAACCTTGGATCTCCATTCGATTCCATTCGGTAGAAGTGCTCGTTTTTTTCTGCTCAAAAGCGTATATTCTACTTTCCTCCACCGGCCCTAGCAGGAAAAAGTTGGTAGTAGCCGCTAAATGTTGGTAGAGGTACGGGATTTCCAGCAAAATCAATGAAATGTAAACAACTCCATACACAAGGGAAACATTTCATGCACTTATCGTGAAAAACTACGAAATCCGGTAGAACAGCGTTCGTGCACTGACCTCTACCATCTACCTCTATTGGTAGAGTGACTCTACTCTACTCTACCAGGTAGTTAAAAACGAACGCAGCCCAAATGGATGCCAACTTACCTATACAGCTCGGGGGTGATGTAAAGCCAGAAGGATCACGACACACAGTATCATAGTGTTGATTGCTTATTTCGTATCCATGGTTACAGGTAACTGTATATTCAATGGCATCACCATTGTTGTTAGTTCTTGTGGAGTTCACATTTGAATTTGATATATTCGGCAACGGACAATATGCTGGAGTAGAACAGATAACAAGTATGCATAGAAATATTCTGTAACACGCTTCATTTTATTTAGGAAATACTAACACAAGTTACTGATCGGCTTTAATTGATCACATTGAATGAGTACAGGACTGGGACCACTAACATACTTATAGCCTATCAGGAAAGCAGAATTAATTCAAAAACAGAAGTGTTGTCTCTAAACCTAAATTGAATAAAACATATCACTATATTTATTAGGGCTGAAACAATTATACCGATAACTCGCATATCGATCGTAACGAGTGCAATCGATAATCGTTAGTGTTCAAAACGAGTGCTAACGATATTTTATGCATGTATATGAGTGACAGTATTCTAGCCCTTGCACTCCATCCGATAGTGAATACGAGTACAATCATGTACTTTCAAGCGCAGTAAAATTGATTTGTGGCTTTGAAAGAGATCGGAAGAGAATACTCTTTTGTCTTTTCAGTTCATTTGCGGAAAAGGTCAGAGATAGGAGCAGTTGTCGGTGGGTGATGACAAGATTCTTCACTCTAGAAACAACATTAAATTCTCTAGGTCATGTTGATAAACCAGTCAGATGTCTACAGATGTCCACAGTGCGGTGCCACAAATTTCTAACGTAGCAAAAGTATCGTGGAATTTCTTCATAAACTGGTGTTCGAGGTACACGGGTAGAGCCGACAAGAATCGATAAAACCAATATATCGATCGTTAATGATATTGATGGATCGTTAAGATTTATTGATTGATCGTTTCAGCCCTAATATTTATTGCTTTTGATCTTCTCATGGTTATACTTGGTCCGACTTATTAAAATGTGCGTTTCGCTTCGAACGTCAACCAAACAAATTCAAATAATCTCAGGACGGAATAAACTTTCCAGCTACCTAACACTATCCTTCAGTTGTCAATTTGTGATGTTGAAGAAGAAATGGCTCCAACTGCAACGGAGGCAGCGGCTCAGGATCCTAGTCGACTCGAGCATTTTGCGTCCAAATTTTGTCGTCAGAGGACTTCTGTAGCTTCTCGCGCAACACAGAGAAGGCCTGGTGCTGAAATCAACACCCGACTGCAATGGGGGATTGTTACGGAGTACCAGAAACTCCTGGGCGATCGTTCTCGAGTGCCTCCTGGCGGATTGAAATCGCTGCAATCGCTGTTTTCTTGGCAGAATTTCAGCAAACACGTCATCCAGAAACTCGTGCAGAAAGCACCATAATCGCTTCTTCCAGTTTGATGATCTCTCTTGCAGTCGTTCACGGTGTGGCGGCCGACGAATCAAGATCACAGAAGAGATCTTAGAGAAGTTGATCGAAATAAATAACCGGCCTAGAGGTCGACTTTCAGGCGACAACCTGGCTGGAAAACTGAAGCGCAGAAAGGGTGAATTATCCGGCGGATACGGTGCGGAGCCCTCGGAGCCGAGATCGCGATGCGTCACAAGATCGCCAGTCTCCGGGGCCAGTGGATTCGTGAAACAGGCAGGGAAGAGCATGCATGGTCTGACTTTATGACATGTCGACACAGATCAGACTCAAAAGTGACAGTACGCGCGGCACACGGTGATGAGAAGTGATTTTTTACGCTGCGTGGTTTACTTGTTCGCCTCATTTGAAGGTGTCGTGGGAGCGTCAGTCGAAAACACCTACAGCCACCATTCTCGCAGCCGTCCTGGACGAGGAGGAGGCGAAGTCGATCGTCTAAATCGTGCCTATAGAGTGAAAAAATCCAGGAAGCGCAGTGTAGCTTGGAGGAGATGGAAAATATCTCGACGTTTTGCAGGTTGACGCACTTGCAGATGCGCCCTGAAACACCAGCAGCGACGAAAACTAGAAGGTTAGGCCAAGAAACGACACAGTAGTTATCTATCTACCGTCTCTTGGTTGATGTTTTATTACAGGTGCTCCTTTGTTCATATGCTTGAGTTTTGAAGTGAAGTGCACATTTTAATAAGTCGGACCAAGTAAATAGTTTATATTCTCCATGAAAGCTACTGACCATGGAGCGTTAACATGGAGGCTTTATTACTTCTGAAGTTCTTACCAAGATGTCCTTGCTCTGATCTGCTTCACAACCTCAAAAACTCCTACCAATCACTTGCCTCTCCAATTAAATTCTGGGATTTTACTCAATTATCATTCTGAACAACGCTCATGCATACTAAGGCTATGATGGTTTGGTCGGATCCAGATCCAGATCCAAATCTCAGATCCGTCGGATCCTTCGGAATAAACCGAACACTTTTTTTCGGACCTTGGCTGTTGCCATGTTGACGAAATAAAAAATGGCGCTGACAGGTAACCAAAAAGGCAAAATTCCTGCTGATCGCGCACGCGTGCGCCCGCGTCGTAAGGGAAGTCAACAAAAAACCACTAGACATACGACAATGAGTACAAAAATGATGTTTACCCATCATATACGCACAAAGGTCAGATTCGAATCCGATGGATCCAGTCAACCATGGTCAAACCCTGCTCCCAGGGCAGGGTTGCTCGGATCCAAACCTGGAGGATCTGGATCCGGTTTTGACCAATCGATCATTGCAGATCCAGTGGATCCGATGTATCTGGATCTGGATTCGACCAAACGATCACGTCGTAAGTGATGAGTTACTGACAAGAACCTTATACAATTTTGATCAACACATTCATATGGTAACATACTCATACGTGCACACATATACATGTACGCACACACATACATACACAAACACACACACACACACACACACACACACACACACACGCACACACACACATACCCTTGTACATACATACACACACGCACAACGTGAAAATATTACCTTCACAGTTTGGGGGTGATGCAAACAGTGGAGGAGTCAGGCATCTTCCCTCGTAGTTGCTATTGGTCAAATGGTATCCGTGATCACAAGTTACGTTATACAGACTAAACAAACCATCTTGGTTATCGTCATGTAGTTTCGAACCCGTGACATTTCCATTTGGTATTGTTGGTAGATTACAAACAGCTAAATAAAAGCCAGAACAGTGTAATAAAATGAGTAGAGGGATATGCTGGACTATACGGGGGTTGTGATTTACTTTTTTTCTACTTCAAAGTAAATCTCATGACGGATCCTATGGATGATTTCCAAAGTTTTGGGAATCACATCTGATTGTGATGGTAGATCGATTCCATCCAAAGTAAACTTAACAGATAATTATTCTTGTAGCTATGCAGAAGACGTTACTTCAGTAACGTCTGGCACTAGCCAGGGTCCACACAGCTTTAATTTGGTGTTTGTGTGTTTGTGTAATTGTGTGTTCGTGTCACGCCTGGCGCTATCCCGTATCTGTCCCGTACCGTACCGTACCATCAAACACAGCTGGCCACATACAGCTGGCTGCACTATTCAAATAGGGCTTTCAAACGCAAAATCATAACGTGAAGCAACTTGGAAGAATGAGTATGAATGCGAACCGTATGGGGGATGCATGTAGGGCGATAGTGCGGGTTTGAATCCCAGGTAATGCTTGAAAAAGAAAAGGAGAATTGAAAATTGATAACATCCCTTTTCTTTTTTTGCCGTCATCAAGGCGGTAGACGGTGTCGTATTACCCTCGACCATACATGTCCCGTACCTGTCCAGTACCTATCCCGTACCGTACCGTACAATCAAAGACGGCTGGCCACAACGCATATCCAAATAGGGCTTTCAAATACAAGATCATATTAAACGTGAAGCAACTTGGAAGAATTAGTATGTATGCGAAGTGTATCGGGGGATGCATGCAGGGCGATAGTGCGGGTTCGAATCCCAGGTTATGTCTAAAAACAAAAAGTAGAAACTGATAAGAATTTATAACATCCCTATGCTTTTTTGTCTAGGTCATCAAGGCAAAAAAGCACAGCGTAGGGCCCTGAGCTTCCAAGCTCTCTCGTTATTATTAAGTTTTATATATTTAAACAAGTTTCTAGTTCCTGAAGTTGTAGATGGTGCTTACTGCTTACTGCAGACTGATTCAAAATTACCTGAACAAAGCCCATCGTAGAACTCCCACAACGACAAACATGTCCAACCTTCCAACCAGCATAGCAAAGAGAAGCAAGGTATCTTCAATTGGCAACTAACCAAACTAACATGGAGTAAGTTGGTTGAAGAAACAGCGACACTCCTCTCATATGGTCGCTTGTCTGCCGGAATTGTAGTCAGGACAGGTAGAGATCTCAGCGTAATGGAGCGTAATTGAGAAGTGTTCAAGCAATTAGCCTAGTTGTGGCTCTCCTTATCCAACATAGCAGTTATGTGTATAATCATCCGGACCTCTCACATGTAGCAAAAGTATGGAATGTTTTGTTCATTTTACACCATGTCTAAGTGAGGGTTGTCCAGGAGACAGAACCCAGTCCAATCTCAACCAAATTGATCAATCACGGCAAGGACCAGGAATTCTAAAACTAATTGCAATAGAGGTTCCCCATTTTTCCGCTATGCACAACATAAACCGGACACTGCTGAGACAGTATCGAACACCCCTAAGGCATCTAACAAGAAAAAGCTAACAGTTCGCTCAGGAGCAATGATCAAAAAACTTACCTACACATCTTGGGGGAAACGGAAAAGAGGGAGGACGTGAGCACACGTTACCATAGCTGCTATTCGTCAATTTGTAACCACTACCACATTGTATTGTATAGGTGATGAAACTTGTAGAAGTAGAAGTCAGGCCTGTTCCATTAGTAGAGCCATGAAGTATGTTGGGTAGCATACAAACAGCTGTATAAACCAGACAAGCGATGCAATAGTCCGTATTGTAATAGAATGCACAAATACGGATATGGCAGAGTGGACTTGTAGTTTCTTGATCCTTTTATATTGACTACCGAATTTCTGCGCATTTAAAGCCATGGCATTATAGGTGAAACTTCGCTGTTTTGTACCAAATGTTTGGAGAAAATCGCGTCGGTTTGAACACCATGGCGCTAAGAGTGAGAGATGCGTACATGCAAAAATCGGCAGAGTATGAACCTCGAGTACTCGTACGGTGCCGTTCCCCGTTCATGTCAAGCATCCATGTACTTTCAATTTTCCCATGGTCTTCAGCCTGAGTTTGTTTCTTCGAGATCATGCCCAAGTCGAGGAAGAGCTACTCGATTTTGCAGAAGTTTCGTGCAGTTTAGCTGGCCTGGAGCAGCGCCCCATCAGCGCCGTGGTGCCGGATTTCAACTTTTCTAGGTCGATGCTTCGAGCATGGCAAGGTCAGCATGAAGATTTCCTCGCCCACAGTCGTTGAGAACGGAAACATGGCGATGTTATTCGTCTTTGATGCCGTGTGAAATACAAGAACTCCCTTTAAAAGTTCCCTGACATGGAGGAATACCTGGTTGAGTGTATCACTTCCCAGCGTGAAGAGGGAATTGGTGTTCATGGGAAAGCAATAACGTCGAAGGCCAAAGAGCTGCTGAGAGACTTGTACGATGGTTAAACCGTAGTTTTCAATGCGTCTAAAGATTGGCTCTCGCGATTAACACATTACCCTGGTGTGTTTGAGATACTTTTCATACCACTGTGAGTCGACCCACACCTGTAATATTTGTTTCCTGACCCTCAATGCCTAGTATAAGCTGAAAATGGGAAAAGTCATGTTGTCCTTAATAAACAGACCGAAAGCGGCTGTTTACCCATTGGGGTCCAAAATAATCCGCCTGAAAAAAATCTAAACAACTTGCTTTGAAACATTTTGAAATGGAAAACACAAGCATAATCCTAAGGGGGCGTTCATTTTTGATCTACATGTTTGGGTAGAAACTACTTCTTTCGGTAGAAGTTTATACAAAAGAGAAAGGACCAGGAAAAAGTTGGTGGAAGCCGCTAGAAGTTGGTAGAGGTACGGGATTTCCAGCAAAATCAAGGAATTGTAAACAACTCCATACAGACGCGAAACAATTCATGTACATATCGTGAAAAACTACTAAATGCGGAAGATTAGTGTTCGTGCACTGACCTCTACCATCTACCTTTATCGGTAGAGTGACTCTACTCTACTCTACAAGGTAGTTAAAAACGAACGCAGCCCAAAAGGATGCCAACTTACCTATACAGCTCGGGGGTGATGTAAAGCCAGAAGGATCACGACACACAGTATCATAGTGTTGGTTGCTTATTTCGTATCCATGGTTACAGGTAACTGTATATTCAATGACATCGCCATTGTTGTTAGTTCTTGTGGAGTTCACATTTGAATTTGATATATTCGGCAACGGACAATATGCTGGAGTACAACAGATAACAAGTATGCATAGAAATATTCTGTAACACGCTTCATTTTATTTAGGAAATACTAACACAAGTTACTGATCGGCTTTAATTGATCACATTGAATGAGTACAGGACTGGGACCACTAACATACTTATAGCCTATCAGGAATGGAAAGCAGAATTAACTCAAAAAACAGAAGTGTTGTCTCTAAACCTATTATATATTATTAAAATTGAATAAAACATATCACTATATTTATTGCTTTTGATCTTCTCATGGTTATAATTAGTTTATATTCTCCATGAAAGCTACTGACCATGGAGCGTTAACATTGAGGCTTTATTCCCTAGCTATGCAGAAGACGTTACTTCAGTAACGTCTGGCGCTAGCCAGGGTCGACACAGCTTTAATTTGGTATTTGTGTGTTTGTTTGTTTGTGTGTTTGTGTCACGCCTGGCGCTATCCCGTATCTGTTCCGTACCGTACCGTACCATCAAACACAGCTGGCCACATACAGCTGACAGCAATATTCAAATAGGGCTTTCAAACGCAAGATCATAACGTGAAGCAACTTGGAAGAATGGGTATGAGTGCGAAGTGTATGGGGGAATGCATGTAGGGCGATAGTGCGGGTTCGAATCCCAGGATATGCCTGAAAAAAAATAGGAGAATTGAAAAATTTATAACATCCCTATGCTTTTTTTGCCGTTTTCAAGGCGGTAGACGGTGTCGTATTACCGTATACCCTCGATTTTAACTGTCCCGTACCTATCCCCTACCGTACCCTACCATCAAAGACGGCTGGCCACAATGCATATTCAAATAGGGCTTCCAAATGCAAGATCATAACGTGAAGCAACTTGGAAGAATTAGTATGTATGCGAAGTGTATCGGGGGATGCATGCAGGGCGCGCGATAATGCGGGTACGAATCCCCGGTTATGTCTTGAAAAAAAAGGATTTTTTAAAGAATTTATAACATCCCTATGCTTTTTTTGTCTAGGTCATCAAGGCTAAAAAGCATAGCGTAGGGCCCTGAGCTTCCAAGCTCTCTCGTTACTTCTGAAGTTCTTACCAAGATGTCCTTGCTCTGATCTGCTTCACAACCTCAAAAACTCCTAACAATCACTTGCCTCTCCTATTAAACTCTGGGATTTTACTCAATTATCATTCTGAACAACGCTCACGCACACTAAGGCAATGATGGTTTGGTCGGATCCAGATCCAGATCCAAATCTCTGATCCGTCGGATCCTTCAGAATAAACCGAACACTTTTTTCGGACCTTGGATGTTGCCATGTTGACGAAATAAAAAATGGCGCTGACAGGTAACCAAAAAGGCAAAATTCGTACTGTTCGCGCACGCGTGCGCCCGCGTCGTAAGAAAAGTCAACAAAAGTCGACTAGGCGTACAACAATGGGTACAAAAATGATTTTTACCCACCATATACGCAAAAAGGTCACATTTGGATCCGATGGGTTCAGTCAACCATGGTCAAATCCTGCTCCCAGGGCAGGGTTGCTCGGATCCAAACCTGGAGGATCTGGATCCGGCTTCGACCATTCGATCATTGCAGATCCAGTGGATCCGATGGATCTGGATCTGGATCCGACCAAACGATCACGACGTAAGTGATGAGTTACTCACAAGAACCTTATACAATTTTGATCAACACATACATATGGTAACATACTCATACGTGCACACATATACATGTACGCACACACACACATACATACACATGCACACACACACACACATACAAACACACACACACACACACACATACACGCACACACACACATACCCTTGTACGCACATACACACACACACACAGACACACACGCACAAAGTGAAAATATTACCTTCACAGTTTGGGGGTGATGTAAACAGCGGAGGAGTCAGGCATCTTCCCTCGTAGTTGATATTGGTCAAATGGTATCCGTGATCACAAGTTACGTTATACAGACTAAACAAACCATCTTGGTTATCGTCATGTAGTTTCAAACCTGTGACATTTCCATTTGGTATTGTTGGTAGATTACAAACAGCTAAATAAAAGCCAGAACAGTGTAATAAAATGAGTAGAGGGATATGCTGGACTGTACGGGGGTTGTGATTTACCTTTTTTTCTACTTCAAAGTAAATCTCATGACGGATCTTATGGATGATTTCCAAAGTTTTGGGAATCACATCTGATTGTGATGGTAGATCGATTCCATCCAAAGTAAACATAACAGATAGTTATTCCTGTAGCTATGCAGAAGACGTTACTTCAGTAACGTCTGGCGCTAGCCAGGGTCCACACAGCTTTAATATGGTGTTTGTGTGTTTGTGTCACGCCTGGCGCTATCCCGTATCTGTCCCGTACCGTACCGTACCATCAAACACAGCTGGACACATACAGCTGGCTGCACTATTCAAATAGGGCTTTCAAACGCAAGATCATAACGTGAAGCAACTTGGAAGAATAAGAATGAATGCGAAGTGTATGGGGGAATGCATGTAGGGCGATAGTGCGGGTTCAAATCCCAGATAATGCTTGAAAAAGAAAAGGAGAATTGAAAAAATTATAACATCCCTTTTCTTTTTTTGCCGTTAACAAGGCGGTAGACGGTGTCGTATTACCCTCGACCGTACCTGTCCCGTACCTGTCCCGTACCTGTCCCGTACCTATCCCGTACCGTACCGTACAATCAAACACGGCTGGCCACAACGCATATTCAATTAGGGCTTTCAAATACAAGATCATATTAAACGTAAAGCAACTTGGAAGAATTAGTACGTATGCGAAGTGTATCGGGGGATGCATGCAGGGCGATAGTGCGGGTTCGAATCCCAGGTTATGTCTAAAAACAAAAAGTAGAAACTTATAAGAATTTATAACATCCCTATGCTTTTTTGTCTAGGTCATCAACACAAAAAAGCATAGCGTAGGGCCCTGAGCTTCCAAGCTCTCTCGTTATTATTAAATTATATATATTTTTACAAGTTTCTAGTTCCTGAAGTTGTAGATGGTGCTTACTGCTAACTGCTTTTCTGCAGACTGATTCAAAATTACCTGGACAAAGCCCATCGTAGTATGCCCACAAAGACAAGCATGTCCAACCTTCCAATCAGCATAGCAAAGAGAAGCCAGATATCTTCAATTGGCAACTAACCAAACTAACATGGAGTAAGTTGGTTGAAGAAACAGCGACACTCCTCTCATATGGTCGCATGTCTGCCGGAATTGTAGTCAGGACAGGTAGAGATCTCAGCGTAACGCAGCGTAACTGAGAAGTGTTCAAGCAATTAGCCTAGTTGTGCCTCTCATTATCCAACATAGCAGTTATCTGTATAGTCAGCCCGACCTCTCACATGTCGCAAAGTATGGAATGTTTTGTTCATTCTTACACCATGTCTAAGTGAGGGTGGCCAAGGAGACAGAACCCAGTCAAATCTCAACCAAATTGACCAATCACGGCAAGAACCAGGAATTCTAAAACTAATTGCAATAGAGGTTCCCCATTTTTCCGCTATGCGCAACATAAATCGGACACTACTAAGACAGTATCGGACACCCCTAAGGCATCTAACGAGAAAACACTAACAATTCGCTGAGGAGCAATGTTGGAAAAACCTTACCTACACATCTTGGGGGAAACGGAAAGGAGGGAGGACGTGAGCACACGTTACTATAGCTTCTATTCGTCAATTTGTAACCGCTACCACATTGTATTGCATAGGTGATGAAACTTGTAGAAGTAGAAGTCAGGCCTGTGCCATTAGTAGAGCCATGATAGTCCATCGGCCAAATCTCAGAAAGGGCCTCTTTCGGCGAAGGTGATGCACTGAAGCTCCAACTAAACGCCCTTTGGCACACTAGCTCATGAGACCCCATAGAATACGAATCCTATTGTTGGACGTTGCCAATCCAGTCCAGGATAGTCGAACTGGGTCGAATACCTTCTTCCGATTTTCGTAATTTCGTCCACCATTACATCTTTCTCATCGACTTTTTTTTCGCGTGGCGAATGTTCTTGAGCCGCTGAAAAGAAGCTTTGCACGCTCGAACACTTGAAATGCCTGCATGTTGACGGTTCGCAAGATTCTAGCGAGCTTGGTGGAAATCTATTATTTATTCAGACATTTTTGGGGAATCTGAATTATTATTATTTAGAACGGTAGAAGCTCATTCGGAGAAGACGGCGTGTCGCCGCTGTTAGATTGTCGCTACTGTGTTTCAGACGTATTTGCTTGAACGTGCTATTGAGGATGGACAGAAGATGAAGTGACGGCTTTCTTGAACACGGACGTTTTGTCTACATTGTAGCTGAAACATCTCATCTGGCGT
This sequence comes from Sycon ciliatum, assembly GCF_964019385.1. Lineage (NCBI taxonomy): Eukaryota > Metazoa > Porifera > Calcarea > Leucosolenida > Sycettidae > Sycon > Sycon ciliatum. The sequence continues at coordinate 24,649,705 of NC_088649.1, forward strand.
CTAGAACGCAATTATTATGAGTTGTGAGTGCCAGCTGAGCTGAACACAAGCTGGACACCATTCGTCCGCTGGGAATTTGCATCGAAGCTCTTGATAGCCACGATAAGCATAATTATACAGAGGTAACCTTTTTTGACTCAATACGCATGCAGGTGATACCACTAGTGGCACTACAATGTAAAAATGGTGCAAAATTGATGCAACAGCGAATATGTACTTCGTACAATCACGAACAATTGTAAGGCAAGTGTTCATGCCTGTCATAGAAGAATTTCAGCCCGGAATACTTGTTGTCATGGTCATAAATAATACAGGACTTGAGTTGGCTCTGGACACAAACACACTTGTGGTGAATACGGTCATTATTGCGAGAAAAATATTTAGCCATTGTATGTTAACACCTGATGCCGCACTACAAGCAATATTTCATGTACATGTATGTGAGACTCCATTGTATCCACAAGGCCGTAGATGCATGTAAGCACACAATGCTGTACAGTATAAGTAGTAATCGACATGTGGTGCCTTCCTGCTGCAAATGCATGTGCGGCAAGTTGGCAACGACGCATGACCTATCCGCACCGCACAGCGTGAGCTTATAAAGGAATATTGCACACATGGTGTTATTTGTGTTCCGATATCGTTAAGCCGGTATACATGTACTAGTATCCTTATACATGTACCTGGTTACTCGATAGGCAATGCCGACTGTACTAATCTTATCCGTATTACCCGATAGGCTATAGCACACTGCGTCAGATCACTATGCAACAAAACAAGAGCTTTGGAGCGAATATACACGGAAGCAAAGTAGGTTTCAACGGTACAGCACTAGTCACAATGAGGGGAGGTACGAGGATGGTTGGGCCGTGACACATAGATGATGATTGTTAATGATTCGTGCATGGTGGAAAATTACCACCAGTGGCGATGATATCGCTTTCTTAACAATGACATCAGTAGGAGCAGTGACAAAACCTTACTGCTCCAAGTAGGATTTACAAGCGAGCGAAGGGAGAGCAGACTGGTCTAATAGCAGACCGGGTCTAAGCAAGGAAGTAATCGGCATAGAGGTGAGCTTGCACATCAGAAAACAGATGATGATCACCAAACACAGAGAAGTTGGCTATGTGTATGTTTGTGTCACTGTGTGTGCATGGGCAAGTGTCTGCATGTGCGTTTGTGTGTATGCGCGCACATCTGTGTGTGAGAGAGAGACGGACAGACAGATAGCATATGGTGGGAGGGATCAAGGTCTGACTTCAGAGTTAAATGCTGACGGTGTGGAATAGCAACAGTGCGAAATCGGGCAGGGTGGGTGATGGCCCACACTGGAGCCGAGTAGGAGCGCCAGTGGTTGAGGGCTAGCACAGGAGTAGCAGCAGCTCCAGCCTAGGAAGATCAGCTTCTGGATGAAAATCTCCCTGACACAGTAGGTACCAAGCTTCACTAGCAGATTGCCGGCAGGGGCGCACGGCGAGCACCCGTACATCCCTCAAGCCACCAGAGCCGCAGTACAGTCAACTTCGCTAATAACGACTGCGGATATAACGACAATTCGCGAATAACGACAGAATTTCCATGCCCAGAGCAAAGTCACATCCAACTGTAATACATAATGAGACTTCGGGTATAACGACACTTCGCGAATAAGGACACCTTTTTGACACCCCACCGAGTGTCGTTATAAGCGAAGTTGACTGTACTTGGACACGATCCAGGTGCTTATCCGCCAACAATGCTGAGAAGGCACTGGAGCCACACAGGAACTTATGATCGAGCATGACCACAGACTTGAAATACAGGGTCCGGCTTTGAATACTGAGACAGCGACGTCTCCTCCACAGAACACCACTCAGCTCCACTATTGCATTATTTTCGCTTTTTCATGATTTTTACAATTGTGTTAGAGCACACAGCACTCGATGCAACATTTACCAGTGACTAAATGACTCCGCGTCTCCGACCACAACTGCAGCGTTCCCGTGAGCCTGTTGGATTTCCATCAGCCTGTTGAGATTATCTTCATCTCGTCACATGTGAGCCTGTGTGTTTCATCCGTATCGTGGCACAATTACACAGACACGATTTCCAACAAGGCCGGTTCCGTTGCTCAAAGGGTTGGCGGTAAGAATTGCTACGCCGTCTGTGGCTGCATGGGAATGTGGCGAGTCGTCGTCTTTCTCCGTAAATCCTGATCGTCACGTGAACAACAGCCACTATTGACTAAAAACTACGACACAACAGTATCAAGCTCGCCCCAGCAGAAGGACACGAATGACGAGCGCTAAGACGGAGAAAAAGAGACAGGGTTAGCGAGAGCCGACTAGTGCAGGTACGCTGTCATCTCCTGAGGTGGTGGGCCAAGCAGCGAAGTGAAACGGAGGAAGATAGAAGGCATACGGAGGCACCGAAACCTATTGCCTGTCACATACTAAGTGCCATTTAGCGTTGACAGCTGTCAGCTGACAGCCTCAAAAATTTGAAAATCTGCTCAAAAAACTCTCGATCAGAACTCTGCGCACTCTCAAATGGAGCGCACAGGAAAAAACTCGGCGACAAAGAACGCTTCGTAACGACGCCCTGGACTGAATTCGGCACGTCCAACAAACGGAATAGTGTTCTCTGATATATTCTCTACGTGCTGGGTATGGTCGTGTTTAGTTGGAAGCTCAGTGCATCACCACTTTCGATTTGGAGACTTGGCCGATGGACTATGAAGTATGTTGGGTAGCATACAAACAGCTGTATAAACCAGACAAGCGATGCAATAGTCCGTGTTGTAATAGAATGCACAAATACGGATATGGAACTTGTAGTTTCTTGATACTTTTATATTTACTACCGCATTTCCGCTTCTGCTTTCAGCAAGGAGCAGTGCAAAAAGTGCATTCCAAGAGGAGCTCACATTGCACCCCTGTGAAAAAGGTGAGCGGGTTTCCAGTTACGCAGCAGAGGTCTGCAAAGTTTCACCTCCGAAAGTAGTAGAACTCAGAAATTTGGGGAGTGACGACCTTGGAGAACACGCTGTGTGTGTCTTGTTGCTTAGAAACACGCCCGGTTTGCATGCGCGCCAAAACTGAAAGCAAAACTGGGCACACTAGCTGCTAAGTACTCATTCCTTCTGTGTCTCTCCTGGGTTTGGTTAATGTCTTCGTGCTTCTTGTTTTCTAGAACAAGGAGTGACGAGCTCCTCAGAAGCATGTTTTCGGGTGTATCAGCTACGATGACCTGACAACGCTAATAGCTGAGGGTGTTCCCAAGAACACTCGCATGCCTGCTCAGTACTGGCTGCGATTGTTTGATGAGTTATGTCTGAAGAACAGTCTTCACTCTACGGGTGCTGCTCTTCAGTGTCACATATCGTCATTCTCGAGACAGATCAACATCTGCAACGAAAGTACTCGTGTGTCATGGATGCACTGTAGAAAGTACGAAACGTGATGGTCTAGAGGCTGCAATTTGTAATTTGTAATTTGTAATTTTTATTGTTTAAGGATTCCCCAAAAGCTTTCGCCTATCGACGGGGTTTCCAAACTTTCCATAATACCAAATCTGTAAAAGAAGTGATAAGCAATAGGTGAGCAAAGAAAGAGAAAAAGACTACAGTCTATTCATCGGAAACTGGCCCGCTGGCTTTTGAAAGTCGGATTTGGGCCGAATTGAGGATCAAAAACCCACTTAAAATCTCAAAAATCTGGGTTTCGGATCTGCTTCTCCATACATTTTGCCATGGCATACCTGTCCTAATTTGGTAAAACCTGGCTGAATTTATATTTCCTTGTTCTTGGACTTTTCTGGCCTCAAATGTGGCAAGGAGTAATTGCACGGGTCACACAATGCAGGATGTACGTTTGTTTTCACGATATCTACAACTATGTGAGAGAGACACCAAAAAGTTAGGGTGCCAGTTTCCAATGAATGGACTGTAGTCTCCGGCAGAGCTCTGCGCTTGAGCATATGGCCCAGAATCCAGGCTTAGGCAAAATCATCGGTTATTTTGTTTGCACAGTGATTTTCAGCAATGTACTTCTCACTTCCTTGATACTTTTCAATAGCAAAAGTTGGTGTCGGCGTATAAGCCCGTGCCCGCATATAAGCCCATGTTCTCGTATAAGCCCACCGAAATGTCCTTGTGAAACAGATAAGCCCATGGGCTTATCCACGGGATTCTATGGTATTGCACCGATCCACGTGGATCGATATTTGAATAGACCTTATTCGATAAACGTCACAATCACGTGAACCGGGGTCCCGGGAACCAGGGAGTGGCAAGAGATCTGCGCTCAGTGCACAGTGGACTCTGTGTGCGAACATAGGAGTAGATAAATACCGGTATTTTACTACTCTTTTGTACGAACTGGGCCTTTCTTGCCACTCGTTTCTCGTACGCGTGCCGTAGCTTATGACAAATCCCTGGAGGCGAGTCCAAAAATCACGTTATCGAATAAGGTCTATAGCTGGTAGTGAAAAAAATAAGTAAAGTTTGCACGTCCGCGTTACCACCGGCTATACAATTGCAGTGCTGCCAAACCGCCCGATTTTTCGGAGTGTCCAATTTTTGAAGGCTCTTCCGAAAACCGGTCCGAAAAGGGAAACTTCAGAAAAGCAGCCAAAATGTCGGAGATCATTGCTTTCCTATGCAGAAGTCCTGTACTTTCACTTTTCAGCGCAACTGAAGGCACAAATCACTGTACATTTGCTTCTAAAAAGGCGCTAGCGCTTGGCTGTGGAAGTGCAAAGTAACATGCCTGGATCAGGCTGGATGGCATGTACGCTGACACTGACAGTCTGTACAGAGTCAGTGTGGGACCACACTCATCATTACAAAATTCATGACAACTCCGGGGTTACCATGGCAACGAAGCAAATTTTCATGGTGTTTTAGGCGCTATTGTATTTCTCTGTAAAAAAAAATGCCGAGGAGAAAAATTCGCACCATGTGGCCAGCCTTGGCGGTGAAGGGTGTCCGATTTTGGGTGAAAATTATTTGGCAGCACTGCAATTACGTTGAGAAACACCACCAGCTTAGGAAGTTTCGCATGTGCCAGGCCACCACCACGCCTGTGCTACGAGGGTGGCAGATGCAGCGCCTAACAGCGAGGGTGAGGTGGTAAGTCTCACAACCAATGCCCCACAAGGGGGCTAACCTCGTTAGCTGCATCCATGTTACCCTCACTCCGAGTAGTGAGTACCCAGTTGACCGTGGGTGTCGGCGCAGTTCACTGCATGTAAAGTAGCTGGTAGTGAGAGGATTAAATAAAGAAACTAAAGAAAGGAATACAAGTCCTTGTCTTTGACTGTAACATTCTGAAGTAGTTGGAAAAGGCGAAACTAACATTCTTGTGGCAACCGTTTTTAGCTTACCTGTGCAAGATATACCATCAAATGCGTACCCCGCAGATCTACACATGCATTGATATGATCCAATTGAGTTGTTGCATGTGGCATCAGAACTGCAAGTGTGTGTACCATCTAGGCATTCATTTTGGTCTGAGAAAGATAAGTGAAAATAATATAGTTTAAAAAAATTGAATTATTGCGTCCACTCCCGAAGGGCACTCACGACGACCGCTAACACCCGGTAAGTCCTATCAATTACAGCATACAAGAGAGTCGCGACTTGCAGCTGTTCGGCTTGTTGGTCACCCGGAGCTCTGTAAACGCGGGCATGGAGCTAATGCGAGCGCATGGCCGAGGTTGCGCTGACTAATTGGCGGCGGCTAGCCGAGCTCGACGACTTGTACAACGGCCTCAGTAACGGAGCTGCCTCCCAACACCTGCAACGCAACGGCTGCAGAATCTTGGAATGTTCGAGTCTGCCTCGTTTGTTCTGCCAATGTGTCGTGCAAGTAATGTCTTCTCCCTGAACCTTTGCGCAAATTGTCTGTACATGTGAAAATGGGTTGCCCATCTTGTGCAGCTTTCCACTACGTGGTTCGCGGCTGTAGTTATTATGGCGGGAGGTCCTAGACCTAGACCTCTCCAGAGCCTGCGAGCCATTTCCCATGATCGACCCACATTGCGAGATCTATGTATGAAGATCTGTGCATCGTGATATTCCGACAGATCCTGAAACAGTCAAACTCAGGAAATAGCACTATTAGTATCACTTAGGCTGCAATTTTCATAAATGACATAATTATATGAGGCATCGGCAGCAAGAAGGTCCTGGCGATTTTTCAAAATGTCAATATTTCAGAGAAACCGAACCGATATCGTTTTTTAGTCACAACGATCAAAGCGGAAAGCCTTCTTGTGCTATCGCATTGAAAGTGCTTTCCTCTTGGTGGCTTCACTATAATTTGTCGTCATCGCAGTTGTAGTTTATTCGACAAGCACTTTGGACGTCCAGGTAGGCGTTTTCAGCCACCATGGAGGCGTTTGCGCTCTGGGTAGCGTCTGCAAATCATGCCCTCAGAAGAGAGCGGAACAAATAATTTCTTGGCGGGATGATCCCATTACAGATTCTCAGCTGCCTGTGATAGTCCCCACAAGGAGAATCAGGTGAAAGTGAAGAGGTTTCGCTCAGATGACAAGCCATCAGCGGAGGCAGCGCAGACGATGAGTTTGAGAGCTCCGTGACACGAAGTGGCGACGCGGACAGCAGCGCTGAGAGTGACGAACGAGATTCAGTACTCCGTGGCGACTATTCGCAGCTGGATAAGTTGGTGAGATACGGAGACAGCCCTGAATGAACTAAACCTTACTTGATATTTTGTGAATAAAATTCTAGCAAGTATACGTAGGAGAGCAAGACATGCTTGGTGGATGTATCTGGCTTGGTCCAGAATGCATATCTAGTCTTGTACTAAGTAATTAGTTGCAGATTCTTCCCAGCCATGTAAAACGTCAGTTGCTTGGTTTCTTTCTTTCTGACAAGTCTGCGTACAACACCAGACCTGCACATGACAGGGATTGAGTTTTCAAGTAACATTGCAGCAATGGCAGGCAGCAATGTTACTATAATATCAACAAGAGTACTCTGTGCTTCCCTGAAGACCAATAAATATGCTAAATTGTTCTCAACCACTCCATTAGAGCTAGCTGTAACTGCGTTCCATTTTGCCTTTTTTGGTGATCTTTTTTATTGACCGTCACCCATCATTTCGGTAGTTCTTTTTACCATCTTGGAAGGTGCCCAGAGCTCCAAAATTTGGCTCATAGATCACTCATTTAGTGGGCAGTTCAAAGCCATCAAAACTCATTTTCGCCAAATATCACCTAACCTTGGTTTTTGCTGCCCATGCCTCCTCATATACATATTCATAAATAACACATCTTCAACACCCATGAGCTACATTGTACATGATATAATTATCATAATTATATCATCTATGTAGCGCAATTTTCCCCCTGTCATAGTCCTGTTTATCATGTTCAGCATAAGCGAAGTTGTGAATTATGCTGGCATGGTTGACTCCAACGTGTACATGGAAGTAATAACAACAATAATAAAAATTTTAGAAAGGAAAAGGACATATGGGTACGAGTTGTTCCTTTCTAAATTTATTCATGGCTCAACATCCGAGTTTCAAATAATAATAATAATAATAATAATGTGGAAGAGAAAAAGACATATGGATACGAGTTAAGAGTAACTCTCCATCACTGTAACATGATACTATATACAGTCAGAAAGTGCAATAACAGTTTTGTGCCTAGTTATTGCACTTTCTGACTGTATATAGTATCATGTTACAGTGATGGAGAGTTACTCTTAACTCGTATCCATATGTCTTTTTCTCTTCCACATATATTTATGGCTCAACATCCGAGTTTCAAATAATAATAATAATAATAATACAAGGGAGCTAAAGAGAGAGAACATGAGGAAACCGATGTGCTTGTACTACAGGTCAATAGTAATTTCAACAAGCTCTGTTAAACATCTTTGGGGCAATGTAGAACCGAAATGCTGGCTATCTCTCGCTCGCCCTGAGTTGAGCAGTTTTCAAGTAAGAGTGAAGATAAATGGAGAAACTTCCAAACGATAGGTCAGGGAAGTAAACAGCCTATAGAGGCAAAGCTATTTCCACCCCACCAAGAATCAAACCTGGGATACTGCAAAGCTATTTCCACCCCACCAAGAATCAAACCTGGGATACTGCCTTCCGTGAATGATACACTCACCATGTCAACCATGGAACCAGGCCAAACCTAGAAGGGGAATGCGTGTGGCACGTGGTTTTTGCTGATGTTTGATTCAAAAACTTCCAGCAGCTCTGTAGACACCCTACATTTTATGTTCAGATTTCAACCTTAAACGCGGAGAAAACGAAATATGGTGAAGCCACAAATCTTTGTGAATTGGATAGCCTTCGGGCCCTAGATCAAGGATACTGGTGGACATTGTACATAGATAACAACATTTCGCAGGAAACCAGTGTCGACTTGATTCACCATACGCACTGGACACATTTAGTATAGAAAGCTGTCGTACCTCGGGGTCTGCTGAGACTAACCACTGCGATTAACGGGTGTTTAGTATCGATATCCAGCACATCCCCGCTTGCTGGGATGTAAGGCTAGCCAATGCAACAGCTCTCATTCGCCAAAGACATTCCCCAAGCTCCGCGTTTGTGGATGAAGCTGTCATTGCTGTTTCAAAATAGCCGACATTCATTGGAAACTGGCACCCTAACTTTTTGGTGTCTCTCTCACATAGTTGTAGATATCTTAACCCTTTATTGGCTGGCCTATACATTGACGCATGCACGTGAGCAGCCGAGCATGTATGCACTTGAGTAGGGCACTTGACTCCCACGCGCGACCGCTGACCACAACTGAGTCTGTACGTGCTGGTGTCGTTGCGACTTGCAATGCAAGTGCACTCTGTACTGATGTACTGACTCTGTCTTTATGTACAGAAACAAGTGCAGTTTTCAGTGCATGGACTCGGCTAGTACTAAAACATTTTGTGGAAGCAAACAAGCCTTCTTTGAGATCTTGGTCATGTTTCTCAATCGACTTTGCGCTTCGAGCTAGATGTGTCCGTGGAGTATTGCCCAACTAGAACTCCTGCTCGCGACTCAACACATTTATTCCGTCCGTTGTCATCCACCTGCAAGTGGGGAGCTTCATGCTCACGATAAAAGAGAACATCATGAGATTTGAATCCTTCATCAGAGAAATCTATTCGAGCTCAAAACGACACAAGGCAATGGCCATGATAAAGATACTCGTACAGATCGCGATATACATGTGGCTGGCCTCATGGCCTCCAAGTGCTGCAAAATACTGGAAGTATTTTTCAAAACAAGATTTTGAAAAAAAGCTGAGCGCTCGAGTGCGGCGAACACGGCCAAATGCCATGTGTTCCTTGGTAACATGAAGTCAGCCGCATTATCACCATGGCGAGTTGCAGCGCTGATCTTGAAGTACAGCGGCACCAGAAAAGTGTCCTTATTCTACCTGAGTGTGTGTGCGTGTGTGTGTGTGGGGGGGGGGGGGGGTAACGCCGGTCACCAGTACATCCTGAATACAGCAATGATCGTGGTTGGTCGGCATCCGAACACAATACATCGAAAACTCCAGCCACGATAAAGCAAGCAAAACCGTTTCTTCTATCCAAATTTACAGCTTTACAGCTTTAGTTTTGCAGTAATCTCAACGCCGAAGGAAGTGCTAAAACTAGTAACGGTGGAATTGCATGCATCCCATTCATGCACATGCAGCACCTGATCACATAAGCACGCGACCTAAAATCCGTGTACTTTGCACATCCCGTGCACTTGACAAGCTAAGCGTGGGCGCATCAATCGCGTGCCCTCTCAACTTTTCGAGCACTTATTGGGCAAAGCATCTATTGGACAGCGCTGACACAGTATCGGACACACCTAAGGCATCTCAACCGAAATCACTAACAGTTCGCTCAGGAGCAATGATAAAAAACCTTACCTACACATCTTGGGGGAAACGGAAAAGAGGGAGGACGTGAGCACACGTTACCATAGCTGCTATTCATCAATTTGTAACCATTACCACATTGTATTGTATAGGTGATGAAACTTGTAGAAGTAGAAGTCAGGCCTGTGCCATTAGTAGAGCCATGAAGTATGTTGGGTAGCATACAAACAGCTGTAAAAACCAGACAAGCGATGCAATAGTCCGTGTTGTAATAGAATGCACAAATAAGGATATGGCAGAGTGAACTTTTAGATTCTTGATCCTTTTATATTTACTACCGCATTTCCGCGCATATAAAGCCATGGCGTTATAGGTGAAACTTCGCTGTTTTGGGCCAAATGGTTGGAGAAAATCGCCTCGGTTCTAACACCATGGAGCTAAAAGTGAGAGACGCATACATGCAAACAAATCGGCAGAGTATGAACTTCGAGTACTCGTACGGTGCCGTCCTCGTACGGTGCCGTTCTCCGTTCATATCGAGCATCCATGTACTTTAAATTTTCCAAGGGTCTTCAACCTGGGTTTGTTTCTTCAAGTTCATGCCTAAGTCAAGGAAGAGCTATTCTATTTCGCGGAAACTTCGTGCTGTAGCTGGCCTTGAGGAGAGCTCTGTCAGCGCCGTGGCGCCGGACTTCAACATTTCTAGGTCGATGCTTCGAGCATGGCAAGGTCAGCATGAAGATCTCCTCGTCCACAATCGTAGAGAAAGGAAACATGGCGATGTGATCCGTCGTCGGCGCCGTGTGCAATACAATAACTCCCTTAAGTTGCCTGACATGGAGGAATACCTAGTTGAGTGGATCACTTCCCAGTGTGAAGAGGGGATTGGTGTTCATGTGAAAGCAATAACGTCGAAGGCCAGAGAGCTGCTGAGAGACCTGTACGATGGTCAAACAGTAGTTTGGAAACATGGACGAGTCTCCAGTTTGGTTTGGCTTGCTTAATGAAACCCACAATTTGCAGGGTGTCAAAACAGTTTGCATGCGCAATGCCGGCTTTGAGAAGCTTCGGTTTCCTGTGGTAATTACCACTTTGGCAATGGTACCAAATTTATCCTGATGCTCATCTTTCGGAATCTGAAGAATGTACCGAAAGGAGATTTCCCGAAAGAGTGTCCTGTGGCAGTCTCGAAAGGTGGCTGCATGACTAGTGACCTAATGAAACAATGCATGGACAAGGTTTGGAGGAGGCGACTGGGAAGTATTTTCCGCAAGCCAGCTCTCCTCGTGTATGACCAGCACAGTAGCCACACCTAAACAAAAATCCTCCATGTCTCTTCCTTCAGTCTGGTGGATCTCTCTTCATTTCTTTCCGTTTGTGCACTTACCTCTACCATCTACCTCTATCGGTAGAGTGACTCTACTCTACTCTACCAGGTAGCTAAAACGAACGCAGCCCAAATGGATGCCAACTTACCTATACAGCTCGGGGGTGATGTAAAGCCAGAAGGATCACGACACACAGTATCATAGTGTTGATTGCTTATTTCGTATCCATGGTTACAGGTAACTGTATATTCAATGACATCACCATTGTTGTTAGTTCTTGTGGAGTTCACATTTGAATTTGATATATTCGGCAACGGACAATATGCTGGAGTACAACAGATAACAAGTATGCATAGAAATATTCTGTAACACGCTTCATTTTATTTAGGAAACACTAACACAAGTTACTTATCGGCTTTAATTGATCACATTGAATGAGTACAGGACTGGGACCACTAACATACTTATAGCCTATCAGGAATGGAAAGCAGAATTAACTCAAAAAAATAGATGGTGAGTGATTGCTGTGTACACAATGAAATTGTCAGGGTGTTAGTGATTAGGTCGACAGGCAGTGAAACAAGCAGGAAATATACACATGCTGACACAGCATGCTATCAGGAAAGAATTTCAAATTACTGTCACTACTTGAACCAAGTATACAGTCTGTATCGGCTATAGAGTGACCGGATATGTATAGGATATTGACCAACACGAGGTCTTTATTTGCCATATAGACCGACGTCGAGGTCAATATCCTATTTATCACGATTCCTTTGCCATGACCTGTCAAGGATCACAAGAATTAGTGGAGGTTGGTATAGAAGAGTGATAAAAGAATATATCGGCTACAGGGATATTGGTACGAAATATCAAAAGCAAAACGTATTTTATCCAGTAAAAATATCACTATGACCAATATTAAATGTAGAAAGGAAAAGGACATAATTATGGATACGAGTTAAGAGTAACTCCCCATCACTGTAACTGGATACTATATACAGTCAGAAAGTGCAACAACTCGGCACAAAACTGACAAGAGTACTGAGGACGTCCTGACACATAGCTTCAACACATCTCTGTATCGCTAACCGACAGCCCTCCAACTTGGAAGGTGAAAGGTTACGGAAAGACCAAAGAGGGGAAGGCAAGTCCTTTTCCTTTCTACATTTATTTATAGTTCAACATCCTAGTTTCGAATAATATCAAAGGCCCTGTTTTTTTACTTTCTTCAAGTTGTAACTCGGACTCGCCAATTAAATAATTGTGAAAAGAAGAAGGAAAAAATGTTACAAGTCATGTTCCCCTCTTGGACCTTTCCGAACCTGAACCTTCCAAGTTGGAAGGTTGTTGGTTTGCGCCTTGGAGAAGTGTTGGAGCTAGGTGTCAGGTCGCCGAATGTCTCAATACTCCTTGTCAGTTTTGTCTTTTGTGCCATTTTGTCGCACTCGCTGACTGTATAAGATCTGGTTACGTTGGTGGACAGTTAATCCTAACTCGTAACAATAGTCATTTTGTCCTTCTTATTTTCTTCAATTTGCTTATTTTTATAGTGATACATATGCATGAACATAACAGTTTTTTTTATAGAAATGCGGGCACTGCCCACTATGCAGCATGCTCATTTGTCAAAACGCCATGCTGGAAGTATTTCCTTGCCTTTCATGTGTCGATCGAAAAAAGAAGGAAAAAAAGATTGTATCGCATATAGTGATGCATCGGTTATCGTGATAAAATCACGCAAATCAAAAGGGTACGCTATAGGCGATACAAACTGTATGTCTGAAGTGTCTTCTCTAAACCTTAAAGGAATAAAACATCTCACTATTTTTCTTGTTGCTGCTGCAGCTTTCGATCTTCTCATGGTTATAAATAGTTTATATTTTCCATGAAAGCTATTGACCATGGGGCGTTAACCTTTCAGTGCTAATGACAAGATATCTCGTTCTGCACGGTGTGCCTGAACGGCAGATGACGAGATATCTCGCTCCACTGCGCACGCAATAGTACGAAGTGCATGTCACTGTACAAACTGTCGTAACTCAAGTCAACGCCGGGCGATTCTCACAAACGATAATTATACCGTTGGGAAGGTATTGAGCTCAGCTTTCCAGTGATATCGTTGCGATAGACTAGATCTGAGTGAGCGATGACGAATAGAATTGCAAAAATACGCTTTCTGACCATCAGTTCAAACCTTTTGCTCCCGACTCGCTTTTTTTAGGAGATTTCCCTTTGCTATGGCGCATGCGCGTGGGGCATCAAACAAATCGGTTGGATCTCAGCTTTGCAGCGCAGTTTGAATCGTGAAGTTTGGTTTAGTTTGAGAGATATGGCGATTATGAGACATGTAAGGGCTTCTTCTAGAGAACATAGAAAAGACGCTGGCATGCCTATGGAGCTGAGAACTGCCAGAGAGTCTTCGCTTGGCTCAGGCCTTTCCAACAAGCCATAGATCGTGGAAATACATCAAAAGATGCAAACATGGCGAAAGATTTTGATCGGCGACGTGCATGCATTGTCTGAAATGAAGGCAAGTGCGCTGAAAACTTAGCCGGCCGGGGGAAACTAGGTCTGCTGCGAAAGGGTTAACATGGAGGCTTTACTACTTCTTACCAAGATATCCTTGCTCTGTTCTGCTTCACAACCTGAAAAACTCCTCACATTCACTTGGCTCTCCTATTAAATTCTGGGATTTTACTCAATTATCATTCTCAACCACGCTCACGCATAGTAAGTGATGAGTTACTGAAAAGAACCTTATACAATTTTGATCAACAAACTCACATGGTCACATACTCAGACGTGCACACATACACATGTATGCACACACGCACACACACACATAAACACACACACATACATACACACACACACACGCACATGCACACACACATACATACATACACACACACACACACACACACACACACACGCACACGCACACACACATACATACATACACACACACACACACACACACACACACACACATACACACACACACACGCAGAAAGTGAAAACATTACCTTCACAGTTTGGGGGTGATGTAAACAGTGGAGGATTCAGGCATCTTCCCTCGTAGTTGCTATTGGTCAAATGGTATCCGTCATCACAAGTTACGTTATACAGACTAAACAAATCATCTTGGTTATCATCATATAGTTTCAAACCCGTGACATTTCCATTTAGTATTGTTGGTAGATTACAAACAGCTAAATAAAAGCCAGAACAGTGTAATGAAATGAGTAGAGGGATAAGCTGGACTGTACGGGGGGTTTGTGATTACCGTATATTCTCTATTATAAGCGCTGTGCTTATATTTTTCAACACCTCTCTACCCCGTGCTTATATTGGAGACCGCGCTTATATTGGAGACCGTGCTTATATCGGAGACCGTGCTTATATCGGAGACCGTGCTTATATTTTTTCAACACCCCTCTACCCCGTGCTTATATTGGAGACCACGCTTATATTGGAGACCGTACTTCTATTTTTTTTAAACCAATACATCCATACAGAGCAAGAAGAAATACATGCTAGATATCATTCATGCAGAATTGATTTCCACCAAGACCGTGCTAACAACAGAGACTGTGCTTATAATGTTTCGAAAGATGCTCAAAGTGCGCTAGTATTGGAGACTGTGCTAGTAATGTAAGTGCTGTTGGAGTAGAAATTGCTGACTAGACATCGCGGAGGGGTGAGCTTTCCTACGCAGGTATGAGTTTGGACGTATTTCTGCATGGTCGGGTGGAAAAATTCAAAATTGTTTATTTCAATAAAACCCAAAAAGGACGATGAAGGACATGTCCTCAGTGCTAGAAGAGGTGTTCTACTATGCCGGTGTATAGTGTTTGCTAATTGAGGACGTAGCTGACTGTTTTATCAGTGCTTGTAATTTGGCTATTTTCTAGGCGATCATTTGTGGCGTCAAGAGATGATTGCCCTCGTCTTCTGGGATGCTGGCGTGGCTAAGTGGTGCTGCTTTAAGAACTCTTCTAAGGTGAGGAAATAATGGCTTGATGGAGTTTTACTCGTAGCTTGGTCTTGTACGCTGTGCCGTGGCTCGTTTGTAGACCCATAAATCGTGCCGATATAGGGCCAATATTGAGGGGAATGCCAATTTCATGGTTCCCTTCAAAATATTTGGCGCGGGCTTTGGAATGTCGATCTACACCCCAAAGCAAACCTACCAGCAAAACTTTAGCGAAATCTGAGAGATCGACTTGCACAAATGTTCTGGTTTTCTCAGACATGCTCTCTTAAAGTTTTACTTGTTTACAAAGTCATGTACGACCACATGTCCATGGTACCATGCCCTCCAACAGTAGATCTACGCATTTCAGACACGACCAGGGTTGGATCTCATGACTGCATATAGCAGATTGTTGAGAAAAACCTGGTATTTCTCAATATTATCTACGTATAGACCATATCCAATAACGTCACGGATCGCGCGGCCAAGGGGGCTGCAGAGTCACTGAGTGGCAAAAGAGAGCAGCTGAGAGTTTTGAGTTTGTAAGTACAAACGGTCAAACCACTGAGTTTGGGCGGAAGAGATTCAAGACGAGAAGAAGAAGGCAGCAGTTAGTAATGGGTGGCGAGTAGTGGTGAAACGAATGTCAAAACCTAGTAGTCGAATATTCTTTGGCTTAACGAACGAACGAACGAATATTCTTTTGGTAACACAGATGACATCACATGACCTCCTCTCAGTCATTTGATGGGTGTTGTCATTGTTATTAGGTATGACAAACAGTAGTGCCACATAAAATGCACTGCCACATAAGGCTACTTCGAAGTTTATACATGTTGTTTGCTACATTGGCAGTACAGTATGCACATACATGTGCAAACATGCAGTACAAAGTCACAGGCAGGCTGTACGCACTGCACTGTACTGTGTTTGGCGTGCACGTATGAACGTGCACTGCATTCGAAGTGACGTCACGAATACTCGAATGCGACTTAAAGAATATTCGAATGTGATCAATCGAACGAATGTTCGAATATTCGAATATTCGTTTCACCACTAGTGGCGAGCAAAGCGAGGTAGTGGAGTTTTCATCAGAGTACAAGAAGTTGGATGAGGCTGCAAAGAAAAGGTACGACGAGAAGCTAAATTTGATCGCGAAGGGAGCGAAAGACCCGTACTGCATCAGTGGCCATCAAGGCGATCATTTGTCAGACTTGCTTCCTCTAGTCGAATATCCGGATTTGTACAACTACTTAATTACAGCCCCTAGCCCGGTAACGAAGGAAGAACTGAAGGCATATAAAAGTCTCCACGGTCACAAGTTCTTGGTGGCAGGGTGACTGGGAGATGTGAGTGCGTACGAGGCGACATCAGATCATGAAAAGAGAGTTGTGAAAGCAAAGCACTCCCAGTCAGTCAGCAGCGACCCTCTCACACCGTGGATAGCTGCAGAACACAATGGCACTATTATTTGCGCCCACTGCACCTGCAAAGCGGGGCTGGGTGAAGCATGCGCCCACATCGCTGCTTTATTGTTTGGCTTGGAATCGCACACTAAATTTGTGTCTGACAACGCCTGCACATCAAAGGGATGTGTGTGGTTGCCACCGTCCATAAAGTCAGTTGACTACAAGAGAATAGCTTATATGGATTTCACCTCCCCCAGCAAGAAGTCAAAGACATCCAAGTCGTCTGCTGCTTTACCCAGCCCAACATCTCCTCCTGTTATTTCGGCCAGTGCACCAACAACGTCAGAACTGGATGGATTTTACAGCAAATTGTCCGAGGTTGCAATGCTAGCCCTGCTGTCCATCGTGCCAACTTACGCAGATGCATATGTTTCAAAGCTACCATCTGATATTCCTGCACCACTGTCCAACTTGTATGAGGAGTCGATGGTCTCAGCCAATTACACTGACTTGCTTGACCGATGTGATGCAGTGTTCTCGACAATTTCTGTGACACCAGATGAGTGCATGGCAATGAAACGAGCAACGCGCGAGCAAGCAAAGTCAGACTTGTGGTTTATGTGCCGTGCGGGTCGCATCACTGCCTCAAAGTTTAAAGCCGCTTCCCACAGTGACGCCCATCAACCTTCTGTATCACTGGTGAAGGCAATTTGCTACCCACAGAGTATGAAGTTTACATCCAAAGCAACAACGTGGGGATGTGAACATTAGCAAATTGCCAGGGATGCCTACAAGGTACATGTGATCAAGAAGCATAAGGCATTTCAGCTTTGTGACAGTGGTCTTGTGGTCCGTAGCGACTATCCTTACCTTGGTGCCAGCCCAGATGGTGTTGTGTCTTGTGCTTGCTGTGGGAACGGTGTAGTGGAGGTTAAGTGTCCCTACAGCTGCTGTGACAATGTTATTTATTTAGCATTGGGTCAGCTATCTTCACCATGTTGGTGTGCTTACATGTTTCTGTTGTATTGCATTGGTGCTTGTTCCCTTGGCCTTTGTGTCTTGCATCAAGAGTTAGCGTGTGCATGCTTAGCTGTGTGGCTGACTCATGAGTCATGCTGATGCTTGCGAGCTGTATGCTACGGTACGTGCTGTGTGCGGATCATTCTGCTGCTGGTTCTACATATGACGTCTTTATTTCTTTAGTACAGCCATAGTACTTGCTGCTTTGTCCAACTGTCTTATGCACTTTCCTGTGACCTCGTGCATGAGCACGTGGACCTGAGTTAGTTCCGGAGATGCAAATGTTCCGGGCTCGAGGTAGTAGTTGGCGAGTTCCTTTCGATCTTCTTCAGATTTCTCTTGGACTGCAACGTTCGTTATACTATAATTTGGTAATGCTATAATTATTATCTGTATCCCTGTATTCCCCTGGATTGGCTGTGGTTGTGCCTGGTTGGGGTTCGGTCGTTGTGCAGTTGGAGTCGCGTTCCGTTACAGCACCCACTTCTGGCATGTACGCACGTGCACACTTCTGGTCGCATATGCGTACTCTACCGCATACTCACGCATTCTCAAAGAGAGCGAGAGAGAGGCTGCATTATTGCCTGGACGAATGAATTGTCCAAGCTATCACTGCATGACCAATAAAGGAAAGAAATAGTACATGTGAGTCAGGGTAAAGCATGCAAAGATAAGAGAGAGGCAGAGAGAGAGAGAGACTGCCTTATCGCCTGGACAAGTGAATTGTCCAAGCCATCACTAAAAGACCAAGAAAGGAAGAAATCATACATGACAGTCAGGGTGAAGCATACAAAATTAGAAAGAGAGAGAGAGCGAGAGAGAGAGAGAGATGGGGATTTTATGAAGGACTTTGACATGAAGTTTGATGCAAAAAAGGTTAGTATGATGAGCCCTCGCTTAGGATGAGCTTTCTTTTTTTATGGCAGCTTAAGCGAAGGCTATATACCTGCTTTATGCAGGTTGATGCCAACGCGAACAAGCAAAATAATAATATGATGAGCCCTCAAGGGGTCGAAACAGCTAGCTGTCCGAAGATGGAGCAAGCACTACTATACACATCCAGCTATCCAGCTCTGGCTTTGTCTCAGAGCTAAGGATACATCCCTGCTAAGCCAAAGGCACGACTGACTCACAGCATTTGCACAACGCGCAGCACACAGTGGCAATCTTGTCAATGACAGCAATGTTTGGATCACCGCTGTCACGCATGAGGAGGTTGATCGGCAATGTCGATTGCAACAGTGTATACTTGTTGCGTAGCACACCAATCACACGCTCAACATGAATCCGGACTCGGGAGAGCTGTCTCGCTTTGTCAATTTCAATTCGAGACAACTGGCTCTTCCCTCTCGTGAGTGGTGGGATCACAAGCTCAGCACAGTACAGACCCACGCTGTCTTGTACAGTGAAGCCCCTATCTGCCAGTACCTGGTCACCCGGGAGGAGTTTCTCCAGAAAGCCACAATTCTCGGTGATGTGCTTATCCGATGTCCTCCCACCCCAGGCTTGTGAGATGAACGATATTACACCTTGCGGTGTAATGGCAATGAGGAACTTGATCGTGTTGTGCGATTTATAATTTGAGTATGACTGCGCTCTCACCATCAGATCAGAGGGACGCTAGCAGAATACTTCGAAGCAGTCGATGATGCACACACACTTCTTGAAATTCTTGGCAAACTCTGGCGGCATTGTCTTGCCTAGATCACCCGGATCTGGCCATCTTACACGTGGCTTCATACGCACATACATAATGTTCATCCACTTCAGCACATACCTCGACACGGTACTCTGGGCCACACCAAAACGATACTCAAGGTCAGAATCATTTAAGTTCAGGCGGAGCTTCATTAGCGTCATCAAGAACTGCGTGAACAATGAGGTTGCTGAGCGGTGGTGACGCTCAACGTCGCTGGAAACAAACTCAAAAACAGTGATGAGCACAGCGTACGTTGGCAATCCGGTGTAGAGCTTCACCTTGTCATCATTACATATCAGATCGTTCTCAGAACGTGCTGCTCCACCACGGAGAGTTGAGTTTTGGGCCCTTAATTTCTTCACCTCCTCTCTCAGCAGCAAGTTCTCACATTTCAAATTATCGAATTCTGACTCGTGATGACAGCATTTACCACCGGTGTCTGGACTAGCTGAGTCGGTCCTATCGCTGCTCTCCACAGGGATCTCCACAGGTCATCACTCTTCTTTCCACCAACAAAATGTGCAGAGCACAGCCAAGTGTTTTGATTTGGTGACCACTTGTCAAGACGAACAGCTACAGTCCACTTCTTCCGTTTCACAGGGTCTGCCGGAAAGCGGTAGAAACTGACAACCGAACCAACCTTAGACCGGTTACTGCAGCCAACAGCACAACAACTTTTGACCATCGTACTAGCAAAACTGCAGAAGGAATGACTCTTCCACAACAAAACGAAAAATGCCTCCTCCCTCATAATAATCAGATCAGCAGCTACTTCTCAAGTAACTTACTTAGTTAGTTCAAAAATTTAGTTTTTTGCCACTCAGTCCCTCATGATGAGCTCAGCGGGGCACCGTTACTATGGAGATTGCAGCCTGTGACGTGTATTGCATAAGGTCTATAGGATATTACCCAAGTGCAAGGGCGTTACCTCCCGAACATCATCCCGACTGCGTAGCATGAGGGATGATATGAGGGTGAGGTAACACCCGAGCAAGCGGGTCAATATCCTACTTATCCCAGGTACATCTACGCATTTTGGGGATCGACGCAGCTGCGGTGTGAATGCAATTACCGATGTACAGCTATACCCAAAATAACATGATGTTTTTCTTTTCAATCCAGTCAAGGTGTGAGATCGATGGAGACAAGCTTCATTTAGTAGTTGGACTAGAGAATTGACGAAGATTGCACTGGTATTTCATGCGGTATTGACGATTACTGCGATGATTCATTTGGTTCAAACTAGGTAAGGGCCATACTTCAAGTGACGGTGAGATACAACATTAGTGCTGACTTCCTTGTCATTGGATGGGCGTGGAACTTTCAACGGTTTGGAATCCTTGTTGAACACTTTCCGTGCAGGCAGTAACTACATTGTACCTATCGTCGGATATTGGCACCAGCGAGTACAGTGCATTTCGTTGTATCAAGACTTTTGGTTGTATCACTATTAGCCATTATGCTATCAGAAGAACTTTGACCTTGTTATAGGCATACTGGCTTTGTAGCAGCATTTACATTTTAGATTGTTCTTGTGGTAATCGTACTGGATACAATGTCATGATAATCACCGCAGGTCGCATCTTGCATGCAGATTTCTTCACACCTTATCTACATCACACATGCATTGCTGAGTTCTTCTTCTTTCACACCGTTGAATACTCTGTACAATAATTTTCCTCTCACTTTCACGTCTTGTACTTTTCGTGTTGTTACGGTATCTCTCCTTGCAATTAGTAGTTTTCACTCGGATGGTGATACTTTGTGTGGGTTTCGAGTTTAGAAAGAGTGAATGAGAACTGATGCACTTCGAAGTCTCCTTTGTGTCGTAGTGTTGAGCTGAATAGTGATTGGAGTTCGTAGTTTGTTCGTGTGGGTTCTGGTTTTGGACGTAGTGGCGGAGGTAAGTTCTCTCAGTTCAGGTGAGTACTTCACTTTTACTGCACCAACGGTGCACTCTGCATTGGCATGCTCCCGCCCTCTCACGGTTCTGTGTGGTGAATTTTGTCGCTGGTTTTCTGATTGAAAGGACTCCAGTGGCAAGATGCATTGCATCGAATGGAGAGGAGGTGGGTGCATGCCAATGCAGGGTGCACCGTATAATAATAATAATAGATTTTTGGTTGGATCAAAACAATAGCAATTTTAACACTATTATCTCTTATTGGCCACTGGCTATCGTGAGAATAAAGATTTGAAACATACCTTGGCAGGATGTGCCGTTACCTGAAAACCCAGCGTTACACGTGCAGTTGTAGGACCCAACCGTGTTGGTACACGTAGCTTTGGAGTCGCAATTGTGGGTCTGATGTAGACACTCATCTCGATCTAGACCACCAGCCAGGTTGAAACACAAGAAGTACATACATGTATATGTAGGATGAGCAAATCAAATTCACGTAATGGATACAGTTAGCACTAATACACTGCCGGTAATGATTGACACCCATTCTAGGAAATCATGAAATCTGCTAATCTGGCGATTGAGTGCTTCTCGGTGCTAATGTTGCATTTGTTGTTGTCCCGTCCAGTGCTCGGATCCAGCGGATAATGCTCCGAAAATGGTTTGTATAGTTCTAGCCATAATGCTCCAAAAGCTACTCTATAAATTATAATTTATAGAGTAATACAAGAATTTTTCATCCAGCGCATGCGCCAAGTCGGGCGATAGTGTCTATAGCAATACTAAAGTAGACACTGATTCATTGATGAATTTGGACGATGATTTAGGAGAAACTATGAGCAGAAACAGCTAGATACACATAACTGCTATTATTGAGTCTTATCCAGCGGGCTCAAAAAGAACTAGATCCTTGATAGCATCAAAACTAATGTCCATTGGTGACAATATCGCTCCTGGACTCGCACGTCTCTGGATGAGAATTGTCAGCTGATATGTGACACAGGTACCTTGCAGTTAGATTGTGGACGTTCTGCTTACATAACTGCATGATCTTGTTTCTCTTCTTATCATTGCGTTCTATATTTTATAAGATGAACTCAGATGTTGAGCCAAGGAAAATATTTGTCACATGGAAATTGTGAGCACAAGTTATGCGATCGAGTCCACCAACTAATCCATTAGTTAGCGCTATCGAGCAGTGCTCAAGCTGACTTTCATGCCGTGGAATGTCTCAGTACTCCCAGTCAGTTTTGTGCTAGAGTGTGTTCGTCTGACTGTTCAAAATCTTGTTTAGTTGGGCAACTCGATCGCATAACTTGTGCACACCATTTCCATGGTACAAATTTAACGATATATTATAAATTTGTAATGGAAAGCATTTTACTTTATTATCGTAATTTCGCATACAAAAGCCGGGCTTATTCCTGTAGAAGAAGATGTCAGAGTTGGGCTTCTATTCAAATCAGGCTTGTATTCAAAATGATTATTTCTACTTATATTATGTCAACACTAAAACCAGGCTGACGTGGCTATCATAATAATTATTGTCTTCAAAATCATGTTCGTATTCAATTCAAACCAGGCTTATGTTGCAGGGTTTTGCACACGACAACACAATTTCCCGAAAAGGGGGCAAATCCAGGAATTGTGCACTGACGACCCAGAAAAAGCACTGTCAGCACTTTGCTGGCATGGTCTGAGTCTCCACTACTTACTACTTACTTACTTACGTACTAGTCAAATACCACTACTCACCTAGGCAAGTGTAGTTGAACAGATAACCGGTACACAAAGCGCATTTGTCCATGGAGGAAATGATGCTACAGTTTTGCCGGCAAATGGTCTCATTCAAACCTATGTGAAAGAAGACAAAACCATCCGTTGTTATCTTGTCCGGACCATTTGGGTGTGTTAAATGATTCTCAATTCTCTGTTCGTTCCCGTGCTAGTTGTGTGAGGCAGTTGAATGTTCAAGAAGCTGTCCATTTCTGTATAAGCCTGTTCCTTTAAACAGAAGAAGCCAGTTGATCTGAAGTTGTTTTCGTAGGTCTGCAGATCACTCATCAACATCATATCACTTGGAATAACTAATAATATGTTTTACATGTTCATGATGTATATCAGGTGGCAACCACACTAGGTACAGGTACAAAATCCGGAATTCCGGGATTCTCACATGCGTGTGGAAGGTCTATGGTGTAGACGAGGAAGAGAAGCGGCCCAAGAACAGATCCCTAAGGGACGCCGGCAGGGATCTCGAGGAAAGGCGATATGTCGCCATCCACCTGGACCCTCTGCCGACGCACCAACAAGTACCATCGGAACCACTCCAGGGCGTTGCCCTGGACACCATAGTGGGAGAGTTTTCCTAGAAGGCCTGCATGCCACACACGATCGAAAGCCTTGCTTAGATCAAAGAAGCAGGCACTGACGTGTTTCCCGTCGTCTCTCGCAGTGGAGAGGGTATGGACGAGACGGGCAAGCTGCTGCTCAGTGCCGTGTTTCTCACGGAATCCGGACTGCTGGTTGGGTAGGTGGGGTGTGATGTTCTTGTAGAGGAGTTGATAAGCATTTTTTCTTGGATTTTTGATGTAGTGCTCAAGAGAGAGATGGGTCTATAGTTTGTTGGTTGGGTTGGGTCACCAGGCTTGGGCACTGGTGTAATGGGGCGATGACGATGGTGCAAGTTCCTTAGCCGCTCAAACCCTGAGCGGCTAGGGTATATGGATGAAAAAATGAAACGATATGGAAAATATGGATTCAAACAAGTTTTCGTACAACACTCATCAGGAATCGTCGTTGTACTAAAGGACACTGAAACAAAAATTGAACTATTATAGAAAATCTAGGTAAGAGAAATAACACTAAGAGCACCAGCAGTGAAATTTACAAGTGTGAATTTTAACAACGACGATTTTAACAACGACTTTTTTTTAACAACGACGATTTTAACAACGACGATTCCTGATGAGTGTTGTACGAAAACGTGTTTGAATCCATATTTTTCCCTACACCATTTCTTCATATTTTCATCGTTTTATTGCACATCGTCTCCACCGTTTTTACATTGCATGAATAAAGTACACAAATGTTGGTTCAATTCATTCCCAACTCATCACAACCACGCGCTCTTCAGCCGAACCATACAGACACCAGCAAGGACACTTCCGTTGAGAGATAATATTGCTCCACGCCTCTAGACAGCTGTTTTGCTCCCTGTCGGAGCTCATCAGTAGAGGATAATAATGATGACAATGGAGGAATGATCATTCTTATACACCAGAAATGGCGCAAATGCGCGCTTTCCACATATATCAATGGCATATGCAAGCTGCTAAAATGGTAAAGTGTGAGAACAGCGATAAATAATCATAGTACTCGCTCATTGGTGGAGAAACACACCACACAAGCGACGAAAACCTGACGCGGAATACTGATGCCAATGGAAAGTACATGTATGTTATTTATTATTATTATGATGTTGCAATGTCCATGTATGCAGGCGAGGCGAGACTCACCGCCGAGATCCCCAACGCGACAGGCTCGGTTGCCGTTCAGGATTCACACCGACCTGTCCGCCCGTCAACAGGATCGACAGCGGGAGGCCCCACTGATGCCGATGTCGATGCACACCAGGAAACTTGTAGTCGTGAGTGTGATACTAACAGGTCTAGTAGCAACCACTGACAAACGAGAGGCCAGCTGGGGCATTCACTCCAGTCAGGGATGCTTGGTCGACGCTTCGTATCAGCAGCTCAGCTCAGTTTTATCAAAGATGTTGCAGATGTGTCTTGCTTTCCTCCTTCCTTCTTCACCGACTCGTCTTGTCACCTCTCCTTCTTGCTTCACCGACTCTTCGTGTCCACTCTGCTCTGCCACTAACGGCGCATTAAAACTTCAGAACTAAATATTGCGACAGAGCTTTCGGCCATATTTTCAAGTCATTCCCAACTCATCACAACCACGCGCTCTTCAGCCGAACCATACAGACACCAGCAAGGACACTTCCGTTGAGAGATAATATTGCTCCACGCCTCTAGACAGCTGTTTCGCTCCCTGTCGGAGCTCATCAGTAGAGGATAATAATGATGATAATGGAGGAATGATCATTCTTATACACCAGAAATGGCGCAAATGCGCGCTTTCCACATATATCAATGGCATATGCAAGCTGCTAAAATGGTAAAGTGTGAGAACAGCGATAAATAATCATAGTACTCGCTCATTGGTGGAGAAACACACCACAAAAAGTGGTTGTGATGAGTTGGGAGTGAATTGAAAATATGGCCGAAAGCTCTGTCGCAATATTTAGTTCTGAAATGTCGGTTCAGCTAGTTCTATTGATTGCGGTTATTAAATTATTGTCTCCTCGTTGTGTAATTTGAAACTCGGATGTTGAGCCATAAATAAATGTAAAAGAGAAAAGGACATATGGATACGAGTTAAGAGTAACTCTCCATCACTGTAACATGATACTATATACAGTCAGAAAGTGCAATAACTAGGCACACAACTGACAGAGTACTGAGACATTCGACGTCCTGACACCTAACTTCAACACGGTGTGCTGCTTTGCTGCTTCGAATTGTAGTTAGACCGCTTTGTCAAATATCGTACTGGTCTCGTCATCGTCCAGTAACAATCGACATTCTTTGTTCCGTTGGGACTGTGGCTTTTGCTCGTTTTCGTTGCGCTTGCCTTCCCCTCTTTGGTCTTTCCATAACCTTGAACCTTCCAAGTTGGAAGGCTGTCGGTTAGCGCTACGGAGATGTGTTGAAGTTAGGTGTCAGGACGTCGAATGTCTCAGTACTCTGTCAGTTTTGTGCCTAGTTATTGCACTTTCTGACTGTATATAGTATCATGTTACAGTGATGGAGAGTTACTCTTAACTCGTATCCATATGTCCTCGTTGTGTGTTCAAATATTATTATATTTTTTTTCATGTTTGTCATATTGAACACGTAAAAGTTTGATAGGCCTAGCTGCCCGGGATACACTACAGTTTATAAATTAATAAATCACTAGTCCACTCCAGGCATGTTCGTTTCATCAAAACACTGCTTACATTCGACGTATCTTTCTTTCTGTTCTTACCGTACGACGAAGTTTTCAGTATGTATTGGCAATGTTCCACATGATTTCAATAAAGAGTTATGGACCTTGCTTCGATGGAAACTCGCGGAAGAAAAGCGAAGCCCCGGGTCCTTGAGTCGCGGCCGGAGCAGCGCTTCGTTCTGAAGCAGCGCAAGTGGATCATGGACGCACATATTTACGTCTTCCAGTCGACAACATTTTTGACGAACATCTCTACTGCGCACATGAGCGAGAACGAAAGGCTGTGGAGATCTTGATTTGAGTCAACAGTTTGGAAGGAGATATCGTCGATCACATCCTTGAACTGACTTGCATCGCGCGTGCTTGGCTCAAATTTCGAGACAAAACGGATTTCTTCAACGTCATCGCCAATCCAGGAGCGGACCAGAGCTAGAGATCGATCTCTCTGTTGCTACTATCCACTGAAAAAAGAGAGAATAATGTATTTTGAACTGCACGAAAAGCAACTCTCTCTCACTTCGAAATAAGGACATAGTCATTGTACTGTAAACTGTCCGTCGATCGACGCGTATGCACGATAACCAATCCAGTAGGCTCGCTTTTCCTTTGGCAAGATTGCCCGAAAAAAGGTGGTTTCCAGACACCAAAAAAACTCATACGGTGCACGCGCCTGCGGCTTGCTCTGTGAAATGAAGAATTCGTTGAGGGCAGCGGCTTTTTGTGCTGGTGTCATTGCAGGAGTTGCTTGGCTGACGAGTTCGGGTATGCGTTGTTTTGTAGCTGTAATTAGGTGCTTCATGAGGCGGTGTAGGGAAGTAGAGGAGGCTGTTGAGTTGTTTACATGTCTCACCGGCCTTGGCTCTCTCCTCCATGGTCGAATGGTTGTGGCTGTGTCGGCGACGACGAGGCCGTAGGGTATTCAATCCGCATCGTCAGAGGCGTAGGTGGCCCCGTCGCCGTGGCCCGCTCCCATGTGAGCCGAGGGGTGCCGGACATTGGGGGTGTACTGGGAGCGATTACCTGCAAGCTGGAACTCTCAGCCACCTAAGTTTGGCCGGCAGAGGATGGGGTATTTCCTTGGATTCCCCGTCGCTGGTTGTGTTCTCGGATGCACTGGCGCTGTTCATTTCCGCAGTTTTCTTTGTTGCGTCCTTCACTAGTACTACATGTAGTAGCAGGAGACCTGTCCGTTGCAGTGCTCACCTGTTCGGCCGCTCCGTGCGTACAGTTAAAGGGGAAGTTAAGGCAAAAATTAAAATTTCACCAGTTGTAGTCTTCGGGGTGCTGAGTCGAATGGTCTTGGTCCGAGGAAGCTGAGACGCTCCCTTCCTACTTGAATCCCAATCGAACTCGCGCACTTCCACCGAAACTAGGTGACTGCGCCCTACGAGATGGGGATTTGTATGCAAAATGTCACTAAAAGCGCCATTTCGTTCTTATAAAAGCACGGATGACCGCGATTGGCCCATATGTTGTAGTCTTTGGGACGCTGAGTCGACTGGTTTTGGTCCGAAAAGGCTGCGATGCGGCGTTCCTCCTTTATTCCCAATCGAACATGGTTGAAGAAGCGGTCACGTGGTCCTGGGTGCCCAAATCACCTGGTCACCACGCCAGCAGGTGACAACTTTCACACCAAGGTTCAACTCGGGTTCAACTCGAGTGACAGGACTGCACCCAAAAAAGGTCAAACAGGCTAGTAAGTTGTACCCTGCAGGCACGGTGACCAGGTGACTGGTGTACGCAGGAGCACGTGACCGCTTCTTCAACCATGTTCGATTGGGAATAAAGGAGGAACGCCGCATCGCAGCCTTTTCGGACCAAAACCAGTCGACTCAGCGTCCCAAAGACTACAACATATGGGCCAATCGCGGTCATCCGTGCTTTTATAAGAACGAAATGGCGCTTTTAGTGACATTTTGCATACAAATCCCCATCTCGTAGGGCGCAGTCACCCAGTTTCGGTGGAAGTGCGCGAGTTCGATTGGGATTCAAGTAGGAAGGGAGCGTCTCAGCTTCCTCGGACCACGACCATTCGACTCAGCACCCCGAAGACTACAACTGGTGAAATTTTAATTTTTGCCTTAACTTCCCCTTTAAACTGTGCACGGGCTCCCTGTTGAGCTGCGCTGGCGTACGAGTGTGAACCTTTGGGCTCTGTGCGCGTGCGTGCTGAGCTGTTGGATGGATTTGAGCTCTCGAGCTCCGCGCGCTGGGTTCCGTGTTTGTACAACTACTACCTGAACTAGCACTCACGCCAGCTTCACTACCTCCTGCATCGGGCACACTTGTACCCGAGCTCCGCTGTGATGCAGGGAGTGCAGCCGAATTGGTCCTCCGGTCATTTGTTGGTGGTTTGTTCGTGGGTCGCTTGCTCGGACACGATCGAGCTTGTTGTTGTTGTTGTTGTCGTCGTCGTCGCCGTCGACAGCAGGGATATCTATGATTTGAAGAGAGTACGAGAAGGGATTTCGCAAAGCTGAGTGGGCAGGCAATTCAAGTGATTAAGGGCCTTGTACAGGGGAGAATGGAAACAGCAATCCGTCCGCGGAATTGGCAAGTGCCAAGAACGAGAGGGACGTAAATTATACGAAGATTGCCCGCTGCTAGCAGTATGCAGCGAGAGTATATGTGGTGGGGCCTAATTGTGGTGCAGAGAATGTGCGAAGAGTATATATTTAACTTTAAAGCTTGAAAATAGTGTTGGCCATTTGATGCGATGCAAAAGGTGGGAGTGTTCTAAGTGTGTGTAAAGGGGAAGGCGGAGACATATTCTGGTGGCTTTCCGCTGGAGTCGTTCTAGCCTGTCAAGGGAAGTGTGTGACAACGGTGTGAGAGCATTGCTCGCATATGAGAATGTAGGTAGTATGTATGCCTGATAGATGCAAGAAAAAGAATTACTGGTGAGTGTATATCTTAGTCTAAAAAAGAATATTGAAAGACTTGAGTGATTTTGGACTATGTATTCAACATGCTCCGTCCAACGGAGGTCGAACTGAAAGATTATTCCGAGATGTTTGTGTTTGTTGTGCTACGGTAAGCGGACTGCTCCTGAGGGTGATTTGGGGTAGCTGTTCAGGGGGGCGGTTATTTTGGTAGAACAGGAGGATGACTGTTTTCTTCGTGTTAACCAGCAGGTGCCATCTTTGAAGCCAGTCTCTAGCTGCTGTGACACTGTGAGAGAGAGAGAGAGAGAGAGAATGGGAGAGAGAGAGAGAGAGAGAGAGAGAGAGAGGGAGAGAGAGAGAGAGAAGAGAGAGAGATGATTATCAGTGGCGCTAGTTGTTGTCCGTTGCCCAAAGCCAGTGCTTGTGGGCTTGTGAACATTTACTTTGAACGCCTGCATTTTCTTAACCTGGAGATTGGCGAGCATCTCTGCTGGGAGGCTGTTCCACACTTCCACGTGGCAGAATGGAAATGACCAGTGGATGTAGTTAGGGGCACTGTGTGGGAGGTCAAGCTTCAGGTAAGCAGGGTGGCGGCTGGCGTCGAGCTGCCGTCTAGTCTTGGAGCAATGTCTTCCACGCTTTATCCGGAGTCTTTCCGAGCGAGGCAAGCAACTCTCGCTTTGCTTCCTCGTAATTATTGCATCCAGTACATATCCTCTCCGCTTTGCTACCCGCTAGCGCGATGCGCAGTCGCAGCAAACATTCGCTCTCTTCGAACTCGTTCTTGGAACAGATGTCCTCGAACAGGTCAAGATAACGCTCCAATGGCTGGGTGAGGCCGTGGCGGTTCCGGAGATGGAATCATTGCGGTGAGTTGCGCTGGGCCATCAGTGGAGCGTAGCTTGTACAGGTACGTGAGGCCAGCAACCGAGCGGCGTAGACAGAAGGAATCCAGGAGGGTGCCTGTGCCGATGATGTCCAAAGCCCTCCTCTGGACTCAATCTAGGTTATCGAGATGGGTCTGGAAGGCGCCCATCCAGACCATTGGGGCATACTCCAGGACTGGGCATACGAAATCTTTGTACATTGCCAGGCGGCTGCCCCGAGGCAGGACGTGGGCAGCTAGCAAGAGAAAGCCCATCCGTTAGCTTGCACGGACTGCGACATTGTGAAGGTGGTTGCGGAATGACAGCTTGGCATCAAATGAGACTCCCAGGAGTCTCAGTCTTTGCAACTGGGGTACCTCCAAACGTTACAGGGTCCAGCGCTGGGGTTTCTGATCTTGTGCTGATCACCAATTGCTGTGATTTCTGTGGCTAGAAGCGGATGCGCCACGATTCTCCCCACAGGTAGAGGCGGTCGAGGGCCCCCTGGAGCCTGTGTCCGGGGTTTGCAGGGTCATCAGTTGGTAGCACGAGATGGTACATTGCAGTATCATCGGCGTACGTGCTCAGCTTAGTGCCTGGTGTTAGGCACTGGTCGATGTCACAGACGTTAAGCAGGAAGAGCGTGGGGCCAAGTATGCTACCTTGTGGCACACCACCTGTGATTGCAAGCGGTGTTGATGCTTGCCCGTGTATAACCACTTTGAGCTGGCGATTCGAGAGGTAATTCAGGAGCCACTGCAATAATTTCCCTCCTTCCAGCGGCATAGGGTAAGCAGTTCCGCACCTTTCGCACTGATTCTGTTGGTGTTTTTAGACCTGCTACCTTCGCAGCAACATGCGCAACAAGTAGCGCATTTTAGGAAATTGAGAACATTTTGTTTTTGCCATCGTCAACTTCAGCATTTCGTATTCAGGAGAGATACCAGTATTCTTATACCCGAGCTTGAAGTCTTGATAAATGCCCACGCGAACGATGTGGGGACGGCACGAACTCCAGAAAAACGATGTGCGCTCTGGGGCGGAATAGTGCGGAACACGATGAATTTGCTTGGTGCGGAAGAGAGCTCCGACAAAGTCCGAGAACACCACGGCTTCAGTTACAAGTAAATATTGCGCAGGAAGGGTCGCACCAATGTTCCAACACAGAAAACAGCGATTCAGAAAGTCTTACCAAGACGAGCCAAGTCACAAATATTGCGATCTGCGAAGCTACAATTTTCATGACGCGGAGAAAGTACCTATATTTCCCCATTATGCGAGTGTTAGGTACCTCCTCCCGTACCTTTTCTAGCTGGCCTGCATGTACTTGCGAACTCACCTTTTGTCTCCTTTTGTTACGTTGGCCTGGGTAGCTACTTGCGCGTCCATATTTGCCATAGCTACCCAGGCCCTTTATCTTGCCGTTCAGACTTGATCTCATT
The DNA here is from genome assembly GCF_964019385.1 of Sycon ciliatum. NCBI lineage: Eukaryota > Metazoa > Porifera > Calcarea > Leucosolenida > Sycettidae > Sycon > Sycon ciliatum. The sequence goes on from NC_088649.1 coordinate 24,681,140, forward strand.
CTCTCTTTTCTCACTCGTCAATAATCACCATGTAGTGGTTTCGTTCGTCTTGGTCTCTTGTCCCGTCTCTAATAAATGTCGTTCCACCAACCTACCTGTTCCCGTTGTAATGTCTGGATAAAATGTCGTCAGTCGCCCTTTCTCGTATTCAACATTGGCGCCCGATTATTGATCGACCCACGACCCTGAGATCATCCCATGCCCAGCCGTCCTCAACCGCCATTTGTCTCGTCTATGTCAACCTCGTCTCGTCCATGTCAGTCTCGTCTTTCCTACGCCAACCTCGTCTCGTCTCTATCAACCTCGTCTCTCCTACACCAACCTCGTCTAGTCTCGTTCAAGCCATGCAGGTCAGCTACCTTTCTTTTTTTTTGTATGCGTTCCTTCTTCGTCAAATGTACTTTCGTGAATTTTTGTAGTGTGTGCGCGCGTGTATTCATAAAACATTACCAAGTTAGTGGTCCGATCATGGTGAGCCACGCTCTAATTTTTGGATGCTTAGCAAAAGTGCAACTAGGCTGTATTAGCCGTGCAAAATACTAGTAATTCACCTTCCTCGTCAAACTCCAATAGTTATTACACACTAAAACTAGTACAGGAATGATCTGTAGTGCATTTTTAGTACACACTTTTGTGAGATCCGTGCGCGCGTGCAACATGTGTGTGTTTTGTCTCCGTCACTCATTTTTTTAAATCTTTTTCTCTCTTTTTTTCTCTCCGCGAAGACGCGTGATTTTTTTTCATGGAGGAGTGGTATGTTAGGTACCTCCTCCCGTACCTTTTCTAGCTGGCCTCCATGCACTTGCGTACTGACCTTTTGTCTCCTTTTGTTCCGTTTGCCTGGGTAGCTACTTGCGCGCCCATATTTGCCATAGCTACCCAGGCCCTTTATCTTGCCGTTCAGACTTGATCTCATTCTCTCTTTTCTCACTCGTCAATAATCACCATGTAGTCGTTTCGCTCGTATTGGTCTCTTGTCCTGTCTCCAATAAATGTCGTTCCACCAACCTACCCGTTCCCGTTGTAATGTCTGGATAATATGTCGTCAGTCGTCCTTTCTCGTATTCAACACGAGCAATGCTGTCAAACTGTTGTCACATATTTCCCTTGACAGGCTAGAACGACTCCAGCGGAAAGCCGCCAGAATATGTCTCCACCTTCCCCTTACACACGCTAAGAACACTCCCACCTTTTGCATCGCATCAAATGGCCAACATTATTTTCACCCTTTAATGTTAAACATATACTCTTCGCACATTCTCTGCTCCACAATTATGCCCCACCACATATACTCTCGCTGCATACTGCTAGCAGCGTGCAACCCTCGTATAATTTACGTCGCTCTTGTATTTGGTACTTGCCAATTCCGCGGACTGATAGCTGTCTCCAGACTCCCCTGAACAAGACCCTTCATTACTTTAATTGCTTGCCCACCCAGCTTTGCGAAATCCCTTCTCGTACTCTCTTCAAATCATAGATATCCCTGCTGTTGCACAAGTCTGTATGCTCGTGTAGCGACCACCCCAGCTTTTTTTCTTTCTCTTTGTTTTACTAAGTCCACAGCTTCCAATCATGACATGCAAAGCAGCAGTGCAGCATCGCAGGCATGAATCGTGGACGTGGGGACGGGGTCTGATGTGCTCAACCAACCTAGGGTCTCGGCTTCCCTGCACAGCAAACTCATCGAAAGAAAACGGGGAGCTAATAATTATCGGTAGATGAGGGGGGGGGAGAAGGAGAGGAGAGAGAGAGGGAGAGACAGAGAGACAGAGAGACAGAGAGACCGAAAGACAAAGAGAGAGACAGAGACAGAGAGACAGAGAGAGACAGAGAGATGACAGAGAGATGACAGAGAGAGAGGGAGAGAGAGAGAGAGAGAGAGAGAGAGAGAGAGAGAGAGCGAGATCGGGAGAGAGGGAGAGAGAGAGAGGTTAAGTAGTCATTAATCCCTAGGCCCTGCCCACTTAATTCTTCCTCACTCTTTTCCCTCTCTTACACTATTACCTGCTATTTGCCACTGGCGGTCGTGAGAATAAGGATTTGAAACAACAACTTGGGAAGCTTCTATTCCTCGTCTACACCATAGACCTTCCACACGCATGTGAGAATCCCGGCACCACCTGCAGCCAATTTGCAGATGACACCGCTCTGATTTCCACACCGAGAACTCTTCAAGACTGCACCCGAAACTTTACAACAGAGTGTCAAAGCAGCTGGAGACTGGCTTCAAAGATGGCACCTGCTACTTCCTCCGGAAACAAAAACTTCGTGACTTTTGACATGACTTTTCAAGGAGTTACTGTGCCCAACAAAAGTGTTCTTTTGGAAGAGAAACACTTCAAAACAGTCAATCGACATAATATTAACAATATCTACAGGATCGATTAGTGGGAGTAGCGTCTCAGACTGGGTCGCCATCACTCGGCTCACCACCGCTGAAATCATTCCAAGTGGCAGGTCGATCGACGCGATGTCGTATGTCACGGAGAAGCTTCTCTGTGTCCCTGATCATCTTCGCTGTTACCTGAGTGCCTTCTCCAACATCTCGGCGGAGACCACGGCAGCGCTGCAGCGCTGGTACTCATCGCCGCCTCCCTTCTCGCCCGAGGAGGGGCCCCGGAACAACACACACAGGCAACTCCAAACATTTCAAATGTCCTCCAAGGGATATCATAGTCGTACCAGCACTTCCCGACTGCCGCGATCAGATCTCGACACATCGTCGAGGCTGCTGGAAAAGGCGATATCATCCACGTTGAGGTATGGGTTCTACAGGGACTGAACGACTTCTATTTTGAATTTGTTCATCTTCCTCTGCTGCGGGAAGGGACGATTGTCACACCTCTGCGTTTTGGAGTTTTGACACCGCGCCGAACTGTTCGCATGCAGGGATGGTGAAGATTTCAAAACGCTAGCTGCTATTGCGATTCATGTTCCACTCTTCTTGCTCCTCAGTGACATTGTGCTGCTCTGTCAAGTTCTGAACTAAAAAATAGCTACGACGAGCAGCGTACGCAGTGCGTTTCTCCCCATTGCGCCTGATGGACGAACGATGAAAAACATGTTCCCTTGGCTTTGTTTGCAGCGTCGACACCCTTGCTCTGCGACGACTGTCAGCTCTCCAAAATATGAGTCATATTTTCCTACGATTCTGAACCGTCATGTCAGTGTTTCTGGATGACAGAAGCAGAGAGAGAGAGCGAAATAACAGCAGCAAAAAGTAGTGAAAAAAATCACGAAGTTTTTGTTTCCGGAGGAAGTAGTTAACACGAAGAAAACAGTCAACCTCCCGTTCTACCATAATAATCGTCCCCCTGAACAGCTACCCCAGATCACCCTCAGGAATAGCCCGCTTACCGTAGCACAAAGACACAAACACCTCGGAATAATCTTTCAGCATGACCTCCGTTGGACGGAGCATGTTGAATACATGGTCAAAAAATCACTCAAGTCTTTCAATATTCTTTTTAGACTTAGGGCCTTTTCACACTAGGTAAAAAACGCCGTATAAGTGACATTTTCATGAAAATCGTCATGACAATGGGTGGAAAATGGCGCTAAAATGAAAACGGCGCACGTGCCTTTTACGACAAGCGAGGACCCCTGTAGAAAGTGCCATTCTTCCGTTTTCACATTCGTGAAGAGTTTTTTGTTGTGGCCGTCGTGTTGGTCGAGCGTTTCCTCAACTCTCCTGGACAATGCCCTTGGTTCACTTCAACGAGGAGTTAGAAAAAAATTGATCGAGCTGTGGGGCGAGCAACAGCGGAAGAAAGGCGGTCAGATGATCAAAAGAAAAGTAAGGGAAATGGAGGTGGTGCAGGCTCTCAACAAGTATGCTGTGCAACTATATGGGGAGAAGAACGAGCATGAGTTCTCGCTCAAGGTTGTCAGCAATAAAATCGACCTCAAGTCGAAGGCGAGAGATTTCTACAAGAAGTACACAGCTTCAACCTAAACCGGAGCAGCTGTAGGTGATGGTTGTGGTGGCAATGCAGGCAATTTAGATCTCGCAGCTGCAGGTGCCAAGTGGGGCAACTTCAAGCTGTGGCACAAAACGTTTTCGGACGTACCAGGCTATGGGCCCATTAGCTCATTGAGCTCAACGCAGGTGCCGTCTGTTCCTGCATCACCTGTTCGTCCGTGAGATCAACGCCAAAAGTCTTCTTCGCCGCCTATCATCACGAACAGGAGGCATTCTTCAACAAAGAAGTGAGAAAGGGATTTTTTGTTTCTCCTTCACCTTCTCGAGCGATCATGAGTCCAAAATTTCTTGAAATTCTTGTGCGGATGTAACTTCAAACTTTTCCCGCCGTCAGTGATGTAGGCTGTCGCCATGGGGAATCCCGTGAAAATGTTTCATGACGTTCTCAAAGTCAAGCAGTGTGAAAAGCAGCCCAAACAAACCTGGTACATGATGTCGCGTGCACTCATGTTCTTTTACCTAGTGTGAAAAGGCCCTAAGGTCTACACTCTCCAGTGATTTTTTATCTCACATCTATCAGACATACATATTACTTCCTCCGCGTCATTAGAATTGCGGTTTTTCGAATTTATTTTGTCCCCTGGAAGGCCAAAGAAATCAGTTAGTTCATCAGAGTTTGTGGGAGACCTTTCAGCACTCAACAATACTCTGAACAAGACGCGCGTTCAAATTCGGGTCGAGAAACTTCGTTTTCAAGCGATCCATGCCTCCAGGTGGCAGGCGATGAAGGCAAGCTAACATTTATCAAGTACACTGTAACGACCTTTTTGAACAAAATATATACTATGTGCACATCCGTATAAAGTAATAGGGGTAATAAAAGAGACAAAGACAAAAGACAAAGACAACAAAGGAGTCTTATGTGCTACAAGAGCTGTGCTGGTCAGGCGCATTGCACCCCTCTGACAATTTCAGTGATTCTTTATCTCACATATATCAGACATACATACTACCTACTGTATAGCAGGAAAATTTCGGATGGAATTTATTTTCGAACGATTTCGTACACGGCCTCTTTTGTACTAAAATTAATTCCGTACTAAAATTTGTTCCTGTGAAATCATGCACACTACACATGCATACTGCTTGCGAACACGTGCATTTAGCATGCAGCACTGTACGAAAATAAAATCCGGACGAAAGGTCGAAATTCGGCTTTGTCCGAAAATATTTCCGTCTGAAAATTTCCTGCTATACAGTATATTCTCATATGCGAGCAATTCTCTCACACCGTTGTCACACACTTCCCTTGACAGCCTAGAAAGACTCCAGCAGAAAGCCGCCAGAATATGTCTCCACCCTTTACACACACTTAGAACACTCCCACCTTTTGCATTGCATCAAATGGCCAACACTATTTTCATGCTTTAAAGTCTTCGCACATTCTCTGCGCCACAATTATGCCCCACCACATATACTCTCGCTGCATCCTGCCTGCAGAGTGCAACCTTTGCGTGATTTACGTCGCTCTCGTACTTGGCATTTGCCAACTCCGCGGACTGATCGCTGTCTCCATTCTCCCCTGTACAAAGCCCTTCGTTATTTAATTGCTTGCCCATCCAGCTTCGTTAAATCTCTTCTCATACTCTCTCCAAATCCCAGATAACCCCACCCAATTCTTCCTCACTCTTTCTCCTTCCTCATACTATTAGAGAGGTTTCGTTTCACGTTGTTCTGCACTACACCGTGAAATTTCACGTCAGTGTGGCAAATTTTGGCGTTGAAACTCCCGTTCATGACGTGAGATGAGGTCAACTCACATTCGACGTGAACGCGAGTTTTGCAAATTTAGCCTTGCTATCAGGTTGGGATTATTGACTCGATTTTTCCTAAACTAGCTAAAATAATATTTGTGCGACTTTGGCCTCACCAAAATCACTTTTTCACTTTTTGAAGTTTTCTCTCCCAGTTTTCGCTCCTGTCATCAGCTTGCTTCACAAGCAATGTGAAGCGAAAGCTCTTTCTGAGCTCGCGTCAACGCAAAAAATTGACGTTCACGTAAGAGCACAAATCACGCGGGTTGAAACCTCTCTATTATCTCTTATTGGCCACCGGGAAGCCCTGGAATGTGTGATGTGGTATAAACGGGTTACTTACTTGAAGCAATATAACTCCATACACTACCTGCATCTATTCTGTTCTCGGACTTTGAAAAATCCTTAGGGTACTTGATAGCGCACAAGCGAAGGTTTTGTGGAAATGAGTGCTCAAGATATCTGTGCATATGCAGGACACAACATGAGCCAGAGCACGCCAAAATAGTATGACCACAGACCAAAAATTCGATTTTCAGATTTTTGTTCAAAAATGATCTGACACACCTAATGTTCACTGTCTGAAAGTTTTGGATTGATCCGACATGTCTAAGTGTTGCTACAATGGTATTATATGCAGCACTGTTGAAATGGTGAAATTCTATGTACAGCAATGGGATTGTCATTTTTGCACACAATTGATATGCCCACTTGGTTCATCCTTTCCGAGTCAGTTCCTCTGTCCAGGGTCTTATAGCATGAGCTGACAGGTACTCAGCCACATCCAAATTGTCTATAGGCAGCTGAGCTGGGTGTCCGAAATACCTCCTGTTTGGAGCACCACTGAAGAACCGCCAGCGAAAACACGGTCAACATCTGTAGATGGCCGAAGAAGTTGGCACTCCATGTCCTCTCCATCACACTCCACCTGTACTTTCAGATATACAGTATAGTTTAAATTTTATTATTATTACACTGCTGCACACAGTGTTCCTCAACATACTAGACGTCGCACTCATATTCCCCTCACCAAAGCCCATCTGCACACGGTTTTCTCCGCTCGCCAGAGAGTAATGCTTTCGCTGCATACTGCTCATGCTAGCGATGTTCCGCATAAGGCCCATTAAGGGTACTCAAATTATCGACTTGAGCAAGTTGAGGTAGCAGCAGAGTCCAGTGATTGTTTTTGCACTTGCAACCAAAACTGGCATTGTCCCGGATATGTGCAGCGATGTCCATTCTGGCCAAATCATCGGCCGACTCACCTCCCAAGTCAGTGTCGATGCCAATCGCTTGCCAGGTTGTCATCAGAGTGGAATTCCTCGTCACTGCAGATCGTGGGACTACCAGCATCAATTCTTTTTACGCTCGATGAAAGTGTCGCCCTCAAATGACTCGTCGCTGTAGCCATCATCGTCTTCCTTCTGTTTCCGACTCGAATCCTCAAAATATTTTATCCTGCGCATGGAGTGCGGTGATGTCGTCTTCTTCCGCTCCGCAGTACATTACTACTACTAGGCTCTTCTGTCGATACATCGATGACGATCAGTTTTAGGCGACTCAGCGCAACATGGAATACAAACTCTAACAAATAAACTTACTTGCAACAAAGAATTGCATCCGGAACAGATCCAGTCGACCGAGGAGAACAACAACAGCGACTCGCGTTGCGCTGCACTTCGAGCTTCGTATTTTTTTGCCGCGGAATTCAAATCGCGATTATCTCGACTTTTTCAAAAAAAGCTGTGGTCATGTTTTAGCGCTCACATATAATTAGAAGTTGCAAGAAACTACTCAATAGCCATGAACAGTGTAACAGTATCCACTACAACTGGCACAGTTGTCCTCCTATTATCGTTATCACCTTTGATATTATCGTCAAGGGAGAGTTTGCTCACGTATTGCCACTGGTCTTGTTGTGATGTTGCATATTGTGATTGGTATATTCTGATCCGTGTAAAGTCTGATTTAGTTTTGTACTTGATGTACCAGCCTGCTATGTCGGTTACCGCCAACCATGCATCGAATAGACGCCAGGCGGGAACTGATAGCGGAGGGTGGTGAGAAGGAGAGCTCTGTGCCAGAGCTTTGCAGCATAGAGAGCGTGTGTGGGCAGGCGTGTATTTACCGCCATATTGTCTGGTGTGTCTTTACCCCCATATTTGTCAACCATAAGTACAGCTGCAGTGGGTCTTCAACTTCATTCTCCTGAGTCAAGCTCCATATGAAGACATCCAAGAAGAAGATAGCCTGATGGGTCCAGCGGAGACGAAACATACGTCGCGATCGAGCTATGTCGTTGCCGTGTAACCTTCTATGTGCCATGCGCTACTTGATGTACCAGCCTGCTATGTCGGATACCGCCAACCATGCATTGACTAGGCGCCATGCGCGAACTGATGGTGGTGGTGATGAGAAGGAGAGCTCTGTGCCAGAACATGTTTCAGCCTAGAGAGCATGTGTGGGCAGGCGTGTATTTACCGCCGTATTGCCAGCTGTGTCCTTACCACCATATTTATCAACCATAAGTACAGCTGCAGTGGTGTCCTCAACTTCATAATTCAAAGATGACACATATAGAAAAGAACAGGACCAAGTAACATTATTTTGTCCACTAGCACCACCAGTTTTATAATAATGTAGAGAAACAAAACATAGAAAGGTGTCAAGGAGACACGTATTTCAGAGAGCACAGCTGAGTATACCAAAGTGTGTGTGTGCAACTCGATCTCTTCGATTTCGCTCCAAATTTACATAAAGGTTCCCTTTGGAGGTTTTAATCGACTGTGCAAGCCTATGAAAAAGTTTCTTAGGGGAATCTTGAAACTTACATACCCGTATTATCTCTAATGTAAGCACGGTCCTTTATTTTTTCAATGCACCTCCGCCCCGTGCTATTAATGGAGACGTTCCTTTATTGGAGACTGTTCCATTATTATTTCAACCTCATTTCAGAGGCATGTTGCCATGCCAAATTCATGTATGACACACACATTTCAGGGTTTTTTTCGCCGGTACAGATAATGAATTTACACAATGTGCTTATAATGGAGACTGAGCACTTTATTTTTTGAATGCCGCCCCAAGGTTCTCTATTATTGGAGACTTGCTATTATTGGAGACTGTGCTTATATTAGAGATAATACGGTACCCTCAAAAATGGATAACATGGAACATTCTGGTTCTTTCTATTAAATTAAATTCCCACATCATTCAATCATATACCTGTGCAACAAACGCAAACCACAAATTTCGATCTTAATCCTTGATCTTGCACAGATCAGTCCTATTGCAAATGTTTATTTGTACTGATGTAGTATCCCTGCCCGATCAATACGGAAGCAGTACGGAACTAATACGGAGCTTGCCTGATGTATATTTAGTGTATCTCCGTATGTAAGCGTACGTCGTCTGCTGCATAAAAGCGGCTGCGCATTTCTGTTTTGATGAAGATTAGATTAGATTAGATTAGATTGGATAGCAATGAAAGCTAACTCGAAGAATAAGGATTCAGCCTCTAGGTGAGCACCGGAGAGAAAGTTATTTATTTTGCCGCTTCTTCTTTCACGAACGATTATATTTCAGGTGTGTACCTGAAAGTAGAATAAAAGTAATTATTGTTGATTTCACCGCGCCTACCACTCGGCTACCTATTACATTGGTGGCAGCGGTGTAGTTTTAAATAAAACAACGTGATTCGACCCCAGACCCCATGGCTCAACCCGCTGCAGCTCCGTGCGACGAATCAAGATGAGAATCATGTTTCTTGCTTTCCTGGGCCTGGCCATGCTTATTAGCCTGCAGCACAGTCATGGTGCTAACGTGGATCACCATTCTTTCCGCACGGCATCCATTGGAGACTCCGATGGCGATTCCAAGCGACCCGCTACCTACACGTATACTACCGGTGGTGATGGCGAAGCTGATGAGGAGGACGACATGCAGGCTGCTGACCAAGACAAGGAGGGTATTCCCCAAGACCAGCAGCGTTTGATTTTCGCCGGCACGCCGTTGGCAGACGGCCGAACCCTGAGTGACTACAACGTTGAGCAGGAGTCCACTATTCACTTGGTACTTCGTCTCCGTGGTGGGATGCAGATTTTCGTCAACACTCTTCCTGGCTAGACCATCACTCTTTACGTCACGCAAAGCGATGCTATCGACAATGTGAAGACCATGATTCAAGACGAGGAGGGAGGTTATTTGTCTGACGCCGAGCTAGCCGCTCTGAGTGACCGGCTCAACCAAGATGAAGATAAAACCTGGCTCGCCCTCCGCCATAGCTCCAGCCGCCGCCGGGGTTACTAACGCTGATTCCAGGTATGGCATTTTCTTTCCTGTCTTCCTTCAGTCTCTCTGTTCTCTTCAGTCTTCCTTTATGCGAGTGTGTGAATCCAGTTTAGTTTGGTAGGCGTCTGATCATGGTGAGCCACGGTTTACCCAGCTAACGTGGGACAATGTGTGTGACAACGCCCCTTATAGTTATAATGTATTCAGTTCGGTTTTTGAACTGCGATGTTCCTGGCGGGTTGTGCCAGCGTTGTGCAGCAAGAGTGCTGTAGTTTTTCAGGTCCTATTTGGAGGACAGTTCTTTCCCCTTTTGACCCCGTGAGATCGTGTGAACCTGGTGTGCTTCTACTTTATGATTTGTTATCAGTTCATTTCTTCTGTCTACTCTAAACGTTATCATTTCCGATATAATTTGCCATCTTCCGGGTGACGCTGTTGTTCATAACTCTTCACTAATTTTTGAGAATCACGAGGGCGTGATTATCTGTAGGAAGGGAGGGTGTAGTATCCCTGCCCGATCAATACGGAAGCAGTACGGAACTAATACGGAGCTTGCCTGATGTATATTTAGTGTATCTCCGTATGTAAGCGTACGTCGTCTGCTGCATAAAAGCGGCTGCGCATTTCTGTTTTGATGAAGATTAGATTAGATTAGATTAGATTAGATTGGATAGCAATGAAAGCTAACTCGAAGAATAAGGATTCAGCCTCTAGGTGAGCACCGGAGAGAAAGTTATTTATTTTGCCGCTTCTTCTTTCACGAACGATTATATTTCAGGTGTGTACCTGAAAGTAGAATAAAAGTAATTATTGTTGATTTCACCGCGCCTACCACTCGGCTACCTATTACACTGAGGTACTCCCAATTTTGCGTTCCTGTAACCTAAGGGAAGCTAAAACGGAAAACCCAATGTCTTTCATGTTTCTCTGCAAAACCAAGCTTTTTACCAGAACATTTGGCTCTCGAGATAACGGCAGGGTGAAATACGGTCCACATAGAAGAAAAACATCCAACTTCTATGATAAAAAGGAGATCCAAATTACGGCTATTTCCCCATCTACTCCCATACAAAGTCTCTCGAACGTCATAAATCCGACCTAGTCTGCGCAAGGTGATGATGTCATCATGATGTCACCAAATATAGTGAAAACGTCAAGCTGATAAAACATGAGAGCCGCTGCTCCGATCAATTATTTTTTGGAAGAGACATCTTTTTGTGTACGTTTGTGTTCTCACAATCCCTACATCCCTCCATACCTGTGCCTATAAGGAAGAAAACTTTCTTCTGCCAGGGGGGGGGGGGGGGGGCTACACACAATGATGTGGAGTGCTATTACACACCAAAAGGCTAAAACTGAGGTTTACAGGTTACGAGATTGCTCTCAACTCTATCAACTCTAGGGTCTTGGGGTAAGCAATCATCAGGCGACCTATGATATGTTCAGTGGGGCTTGGCCAACATAAAGCATAATTTGGTGATAGCGCAAACAATATTGCCATGTTGGCCGTGTGGATGGTGACATGGCTGAAGGAGCTGTTAGCGCAGAAAGTATAGATTTGTTAACTAGAAGAAGAAAACACATTGAAACGAGTTATCAAGTAACTATCCACCGAATGTAACAATATCTTTTAAAGTGGTCAGTACTTGCGATAACAGGGCACAAAACTGACAGCGGCTACTGAGACATTCAGCGACCTAAGACCTAGCCCTAACACATCTCCAGTGCGCATACCAACAGCCTTCCAACTTGGAAAGTTCAAGGTTGGGTAGAACCAAAGAGGGGAAGGTGAGCGCAGCGGAAATGAGCACTAGCTAAGTCCCACGGCAACAAAGAATGCCGACTGTTACAGCACAATGACGGGACCAATTAATAACATGATAATGCGGTCTAACTAAAATTCGAGGCAGCAAAGCAACACACCACCCAACTTGGGTGGGTCAGCAATATCGGAGATAAAAACATAACTCGTTTTCATGTGTTTTCTTCTTCTAGTTTACATTTCATTCCGGCTCATTATCCGAGTTCAATTTTGCACACCTGGTGAGCCGCCACTAACAATACGCGAAACGTACGTCGTGTGAAACTACTTTTTATTAAAATCAACTCGTCCACAATAGTGTCATGCATGAGAAGCAACATTATGTATCGGCATCCGGTGTTGCACAATTCAGTTTTCGCACAGCTTTCCCCTTCAATTCTCTACGATATTGCCATTGGTGAGGGCTATAGGCTCACGCGAGTATGCTCGCTTCAGATCAAATCACAGTATGTTTGTTTTGCAAGTGCGCACAAGTGTGTATGTGCATGAACATGATTGTGTGTATGTGTACATAGTGTGAATATGCTGTATTGGCGTGGTTGCACACCTGTGATTATGTCATGGTTGCACTGGCGTACTTGAGTAGGAATTTGTTGACGTGTCATTTACATACAAGCTCACTCATACAATTCAGTAGTGTGGTATTGTCTGCAGTGATCATCTGGAGATTTTCTTCTAGGCAGAGGTTGCATCATCTTGCTCATGTGCCCATGAATTTCCAAATTAGATTTATAAGAAATGTATGAACTTATATGTGTGAAAATTAATACTTTGTGGGTTTGAGCCGAAAGACGCTATGCGTCCTCCTAAAGGAATTTGCAACACACTGCAAAGTCTTGATCTGCTTATGATAAAACACCTTCACAAACAAAGTAAATGACGCTCATACTCCTCATCATCGACAGTAGTATCCTTTGCTACTTATCTTGCATACTCCACAGCCACAATAGTGGGGCAACTTCCGATGGCTATCCTAAACAGCAACTGCAGCCTACGCACTATCCCAGGTGTGCAGAGATCCTTTGAGGAAGAGCAAATGGCTGAATCAGGAAATAAAGCGAAGTAGTACCTTAGCTGTATTTCTCGCCGGCCGAGCGCAGCGAGATAGGCGAGAAATGATTTCTCGCGAAACATTTTCAGTTGCAAATATGGCAGCTGGTGTGTTCCTTATTGTCGCTTCTTTTCCTGACTTCTTTAGTCAGATTGTGATTGGGAGAACTTCAAATTCAAAGGAACAGTAGGGAAGTGAACTGCCTGAAAAGAGGCAGGCAAATCACTTCCCCTACTGTTCCTTTGAATTTGAAGTTCTCCCAATCCTTTCATAAATGTATCACTCTCTTTCACTTCTGGTAGTTTCCAGAAACTGCCCGTGGTTGGTCCCCTGGGGGAGGGAAAAAGACCCAAGTGCCATCAGTATGTGTGGCACGTGTTGTGAGCTGCCTTTGGAGTGAAAAACTTGTCAGCGCCTTCTAGGTTCAGCCCGGTCCCATAGCTCAGTAGTTAGAGCATTGCTCATGACAAGCAGGGTCCCAGGTTCGAGTCCTGGTGGGTCTGGCGTTTTTTTCTCTTTTTGGGCAGTTCACTTCCCCTACTGTTCCTTTGAATTTGAAGTTCTCCCAATCCTTTCATAAAATAATAATAATAATAATCCTGGTGGTGACAGTCAATTTTTTCTTCAGACTTTTCCCGTTTGTCTCTTTCCCTCAAACCAGTTAATAATACTAATAATAATAATACGAAGTAGTGGTTGCGACTTCGTAAAATAATAATAATAATAATTTAATAACGGAGGTACGTGTTGGTTCGTAAGTATCCACGCAAACACACATCCAGTCAAAATAAGGCACTTGTCAAAGTATCCGAACGTTTTCGGTCCCTTCTCATCAAGGATTTTACAGGGAATGGCTCAAGTTGGAAAGACTAAACTTATATAGCGTAAAGATATGAGATAACAACACTCGTGACAAGGTGGAAAATTATCAATTTCAGCACGACACAAAACTCGAAGGAAATAATAATAGTGACAAGAACATAGTGAGCAAATTAAGTTACATTGTTAACACCTCGACGAGGAGTAACACCAAACAATTGTAGCGACAACACATTTTCTTTCTGTACGCAAAGTTCAGGATCTAATTTACGGATATACAAAGCTTCTAACACAGCCAGATGCAACGCACATCTACCATGTGACAATATTGAGAACACATTATCACTGTACAACTCACGACAATCGGTACCTGGCTGACAGATGTTGCTTGATTGACGAAGTGCGATTCTTAGCTCCGTTGGGTGTTGTCTCCTCCAATGTCCCGTCATCTCGCCTCTTCGCGGCATCACCACTATCCGTCTCTTTGCTTTTCCGCGGCCTTGCACGTTTTCTGACACTGGCCGTTGTGTGCGCGATGCCCAGTGTCCTTTCAGCTAAGTCTCCTCCATTGCGGATTTCTATTGAGCTTCTTACTCCAACTTGTCCGGTGTTCGATATTGAGGTTCGTTTTCACGGTCTACCGCGGTTTCGAATATTGACTGTTGTTGTCACTTCCGTTGTCGTTGTACGTGCGTCCTCACCAGTCCGTATTTTTACTTGGCTTCGCGTAACCCTTCCCGACGGAGACAGATCCTTTGTCAATTTCGGTGGTTTACGTGTCGATCTTTCACCATCTTTCACGCTGTTCTCAGCTGGACCGTGGATACTTACGACCCAACACGTACCTTCGTTATTAAAGTATTATCCGCCTCCGACCTCTTGTAAAAAAAAAGATATAAATGAGCCAGGGACTACAGAAACCACCCTATGGCACTTTTTTGGCGGAATTTTTTTTCTCTCAAAATGTTGGTACGGTATGGTAATGTGCTCAAACAAAATTTCAAGTTGATCTGCGATGGTAAATGTGCCTAACCACCTATTTAATAATGGCATATCAATTGAGCGATAAAGAGCAAATTTATGTACACAGTATGTAATGTTCTTTGTATACCTTCATTCTTGCTAGTTAGGCAGTTCAAATGTATAGTGAACTATGCCCTCAGCTTCATCCAGTGACGCCTGCGCGCCGTCCACTAAATCTCGGTAGTACTGCCGCTCCTCTTGTGCTAGCGATGTGTGCGAACGCAGCGCCTGGACACTACATTCCGTCTCTTCCTCTGTACGGGCGACAAGAATTTTGTACCGCAGATTGTCACACAGTGCGCATATGTCTGTCCTTGGCTTCATCACTTTGATATGTGCTGCCTGTCTCCTCCAAATGTGGCAAAATGACCTGTAATGAACAGGCGAATACTGTGTGACGGTCTTGGTGTAGATGTTGTATGCAGACTTCTTGTTCTCGGATGCTGGTAAGTATACTGGAGGGTCCTCAGCACGACCTCGCTCCGCTGCAGGTTGAGGTAGACCGTACATGTTAGCATAATTATGACTAAATAAACTGCACTACATCCTGCTCTATGTCTGCTGAAATGGCCAAGTGCTCTGGTGTTCTCCCAGTCAAGCCATGTTGTGCCCGTTGAACGACTCCTTTGTTTGCCTTTTTTGAAGGCGCTTCATTACATGACTTCCAACAGCATGAATTGCCATGAACACGTCTTTCATAACCACGTACATGATAGCGGAAATAGAAAGGTCGATCACAACCACCAGTTATCGACTTTCGCATGCTTCCAGTCAGTGCGCCCAGAACAAACTGCTTGAACTGTTGAAGCGCTTTTTCGATTCTCGCAGTTTAGAAACTTCAAATATGTAGTCCTCGAGCTGCTGCTCTGGGATGACTTTCCAATGATTCTTTGACTTGCATCCACAGCCTCTCTCAATTATCCCATCGCGTATGTCCGAGGAGACCACGCTTCACCTGCTCCGTCGTCGGTGGCTCAGGTGCGGGGGTATCTGGTTCGTCATCCGATTCCGAGTAGTCGGTGTCACTCTCCGCGTTTGAAATTTCCGAGCTGTCGGGGATTGGCGTTTTCGACACAACACTAGCAGCACTCGAGCTTGCTGTGACTCCATACGTCTTCTTCTTAGGTGGCATATCATCGCCGTCGCTGTCAGCATCGGTGTCGGAATCGCTCGCGGACGACTCGCGGGTGCCAGCGCTGAATCCGTAAAAATTCTCGTCGTCCGATTCAAGCGCCTTCTCATCACAGAATCGAGCTGCGTCGTCTACTAGATGTTGTAGCCATAATCAATCACAGTAAGTGGAGCCTCATGAGTTACTCGACAGTCGCTCGAGCTCAGAATCCTTCCCCGGAACACCTAACAAGAGGACAGCTCTTGAGTCTTGTCAAAACAAAAGTGACGAGTTCTGCGCTTCGCGTAACTTTGAGTCGCGTGACTTTGAAACGTCATAACTTGATTTTGATATCAAACGTCTTAGGGCGGTTTCTATAGTCCCTGGCTCAAATAATAATACAAAAATGTATTATCTATGCATGCATCTACGCAAGAGTCACCACCAGCAAATTAGGACATGTGTCAAAGTATTGCACGTTTTCGTTCCCTTCTTGTCAAAATGCTACAGGGAATGATGGAAATAAGCTAAAAGACTACAACTATAAGGAAAAGAAGCTCAGAAAGATATCACTCCAATTATGGGTAGAAGTGACACGAAAAATAGATGTGAAGAATCAAGAAAAACAGCATGCAAATCCAATAAGTGACAAAAACGTAGTGACCTCCATCATTCCCTGTAGTATTTTTACAAGAAGGGAACGAAAACGTTCAATACTTTGACACATGTCCTAATTGGCTGGTGGTGACTCTTGCGTAGATGCATGCGTAGATAATACATTTTTTTTAATATTTTCTGCCTCCGTCCTACATTCAAATAATAATAATAATTTGAAACTCGGATGGTGAGCCATAAATAAATGTGGAAGAGAAAAAGACATATGGATACGAGTTAAGAGTAACTCTCCATCACTGTAACATGATACTATACTCCAGTATAGCTGTATTTTTCATTGCAAAGCCGTCCTCGATTGTTGTGTTCGTTGTTCAAACGAAGTGGACATTCAATCATGAAGGCAGAGGACATAGGAGCCTGATTGGAGTTTCTCGTGGCATAGGACGGCCATACAGAGACACTCTGGGATTTTCTGAATATAATACCGTACACACGATGCTGAGATCAATTTGTGCGATATCAAATTGTTTGTGATCTGCCACATCAAGCAGAACGGGATCCAAACACAAGCTTACCGACGGTTAGGCTGCCGACCTGACTGGACAAATGATCCCTGGCTTCACCAAACGCCAGAAGTCGGACACCGTGTCCTTTGCCGCGACGTCCATCTCCAAAATGAACTCCATCTTCGTCGTGAAAAGGCTTGAATTACTCAATATTCAACCGAGATTCTCGGTCTCACCCTTTCTCAGATCGAATCATTTTTTTCTTGTAGCAGTTGCTGGGCAGATCCCCGCCACTACTTCAACAGAAGATGGCTCCAAAGCATGCCTGGAACAAGCCATATCGAGGTTGCAAGCCACCCCTCTCAGCACTTTTTTTGAAGAAATTCGAAATTTCAATGGTCGAAGATATACTATGAAGAGAATTTCAAAAAGTATGTTTCGCGGAGCGATCGCTCAACCTACGTCATTTTACTCCAACACTACTCCCAAGGCCGCAGAACAAAGTGTATTGTTGACTCTGACAAGGAAACGCAGCGGCGATCAATTGTCACTCCAAACGACAAGCTTGTCCTCGCGCCACCAATAATTATTTGTGCGACTGTTGATGCAAAAGTGACTGAAGGCCTGAGCGCAGTTTTTGATTTATTTTATTGCAAGATGCATGGTGAGAACTCGTACTCTGTGACGTAGGATGACGCTTCCTGGATCACGACACTCGGCCATCGATCGTGAACGTGCCTGGAACGCTACTCGGAACAGACCATGATGGCAGAGGTAAGATGCGCTGCATTTCCTGCTTGAACTGCTGAGAACCCCCACAAACTGTCCTAGGACGTAGGAGTGTTGCAATGGCAGCAAGCCGTTGAAATATGCCCCGTACAGCATGGAGAGTTATTCGTCTTTCACACTTACCTCCTGCAATTCCGAACATAGTCCAACAGTAAAAGTCCCTTGTTTTCATGTCGATGCTCGACAAAAGCTGCTAGCTCGGTCGCTTTGTGTTGGCTGGCACGCGAGCAGCACTGGCTACACGCACTTGTCGCGTTAACTGCATGAGGGATTTCTTACGTCATAAAGAATGTGATTTCATCATCATTTCACTGGTCTTCGACCTACATGGTCAGGGAAAGTTCCGGTTCGTAGGCCTACAACACGGTCAGCGTGTGACTTGAGCGCAGTAACAACACAAGTGTGATCACTTCCAGACCAACGACCGGGCGTTCAAGGCGAGTAACAAGCGCACTTGACGAAGGTGACTCTGAAATCTCGTGAGCCGTGATCCACGGCACTTGGCATTCTTGCGTCACATCAGTCACTTTTGCATCAACAGTCGCACAAGTGATTGAAAACAAATTCAATGTTTTCAATGAAAAAAATTCTGAAGTATGTAATCCAGCACGCTCAGGAGGTCATGATGGCTGAGTCTTGCCCGAGCCTGCAGCCCAAGGGCCGTAGGCCCGAGGGCTTCAGGCAAGGGTAAGATTCAGCCATCCTGACAGACAGAGCGTGCTTGATTTGATTTCTTACAGCGCGAAGCAACATATTAGGGAAGGTCAAAGGTCGAAAGGTCGAACAATTATTCCCGAAATGACGTCAAACGGTCCGAACATTCCCGAAATGACGTCAAACGGTCCTGAAACTCCCGAAAATGACGTCAAACGGTCCTGATGGCCTGATTATGCCCGCGGCGGGAAGATCGCCTATTGGCCATGGCCCCGGCTACGATCACGTGTCATGTAAGAACTCAAGTTCTTGTTCAACCTGCGCAAAGCCCAGATTCGAATGCTGATGACCATGCATTCTTTCAGGAGTCTGCAGTCCGATGCGAGTCTCATGGCTAAACAAAGTCGACTGGACTTGCTCGCCGCTGCCATTCAGTGCTGGCAGGGGGATCCATTAGAGAAAATGGAATCAGTTTGGCTGTGCCTTTACTCCTCGTTTCGGGGAATTCTGGAGAGTGAAGATGAAACCAGGTATTCGTAAAATATTTTTCACGACTCCCTCGTGGAAACGAGTAATAGCCATCGCGGCGGATCAAGCAGCTCGAAAGCCAACTTACTTGTATGACAGTGACATCAAGGTCAGCGGAGTGTGATCAAAGAAGCCAAGACAAGGCTGAACGAGCTAAACAACAACTCGAGAGAGATGACGACTCGAGTGCAGCAGACGGCGACTCGTGTGCAGCAGATGACGACAGCGACGCAGCTCATAAATGAGTCGAGCGAAAGCGACGCAAACTGAACTCTCTGCTCTTTCTGCCAACAGTTTCTCTTGTAAGGACGCTGTACATAGGCTGATTGACCTTCGTCCAGTGATTTGCAGTCGATACAAACTGTTCTTGACCTGTGCTAAGCGTTTTCATATCCATCAAAAATTTAAAATCCATCACGAAGTTTTTGTTAACGGAGGAAGTATTATTCCACGATTAAGGAGGTCATTATATTTCATAAATTGACCGATTATGAAGGCAATAATAGACTTATCACGACATAGCATACCTAAACTTTTTTAGCTGTTTTTATAGGAAGAAAGGAATACTATTGTAATAGTACATGGTATGTACATATGCCGTTTACATTGGACATTACTTCTCTATAAACAGACGTTTTCAGTTGTCACTTGTAGTATGTTCCCCAAGGTCTTTGACTGAGAATCTGACAGTTTGGGTTCGAATCCAAACATTTGGCTTCAGATTTTTCTTCTTTCAGTTCTGATTATTTTCTAAGTGGAGGAAAAAGTTCTAAGTCCTCGGGCTAAGTGGTCAATATATTATGCTGATATTTGACCGCTTAGAGATCACAAGTTTCTGTGGGGGTCAATAATAAGAGAGTGATAAAGTATATTATCACTCTCTTATTATTGACCCCCACAGAAACTTGTGATCGTGTGTATATTATCACTCTCTTATTATTGACCCCCACAGAAACTTGTGATCCCTTAGGGCCTGGTCAGACTGCGGCAACTTTCCAGTGCCTGACGAAAAAAGAAAAGCGTCCAGAATTTGAATCGCGATCACACTCCACATGTGGGGAGAATGAAAATTCAAAATTCATTTCGATCGTCAAGTGGTAATCTCCACGAACGACGTCAAATTCCTTCACCTTGGGGATCGCCAACACCTTCAGTGCAATCCTTGCAACCATCCTTATGAGTTTTGTCGTTGTCCGTGGCCAATTAGCTCCTCAATATCGAGATGAAAGAATCAGTGAATGTCAGCGTCAATGGCATATCACGGCTGTTCGCGCACGGACATTTAACAATATGGCGTCGTTTAGTGCGATTTACGTAACACGGTATAAACCTCCTGAATACAAGGGGAGTTTGCTCTCCGTGTGGTTCCACGATTTCGCAAGTCAAACCAGGATTTATTATTTGAAAGCGCTCGAACAAAATACTCAATATCCAGACAATCTCAGGGAGAAGGAAGGTAAAGGAACTCCTGCCATGGTCAACCGGCATCCTGACCTTTTCGAACCTCTCCAAGATATCCCTGGTAGTCTGGATATTGACGCACGCACTGATTTTCAGCTTCTCCTCGTCGGGATCACGGGTGCAACTTTCAAATTTGCCGATATGCACTCGAACAAACGCACAATTGGATCTACATCACAATTTCGGGGCTATCTGTGTGCTTGCTGCCTTTCTCAGCAATACCCCACGTGTCTGTTGGGCAGTTTCCACCAGGCCTTGGCCTCCTGGACTCAACAGCGACTCCAGGGCCATGCCATCTGTCCCCTAAATCGCATGAAAAGGTAGCTCAGCACCGCACGCACGGGAGCTGAAGTTTGCGCACGGGACGTGATAAAACTTGGTGAAGATAGCCAGAAGATAGTCCTCTACCTGGGAAAACTGAAAGCTAGACTGGGAAAACTTCTGAAAGGGCTTCTTGACGCAGACATGTCAACGATGAATCAAGCAACGAGCGAGAAAGAAGGCTTGACTTGTGCAACGCGGAACAAACTGTTCCTGCGAGGAAGTTGGGCATGTGAGGTACCAGCGGAAAGCTAGTCTCAAGAGGAACACGGAATACCTGTTTCCGGGTAAACCTGGCCTGGAAGCTTTCTAAATCGAGCGAAAACCACAGCGAAATCGCCTGCTGGGAATTTGAAAATTCAAATTTTCTTGCCGATCCAGCCCAATCGAAACTTCCGGTTGCCATCTTGTTAAAAGTCCAAATTTCGCGAAAAACAGCCGTGGTATCACCGTCAACTCCTGTTTAGAGCGGAAAAGCGTGGTCTAGCTTCTTTTTTGGAGTGTTAACTCTCGATTTTGCCGCTCTGGCGGCAAGTTACTTTGGAGATTCGGATTATAATCCCAGGATTATTTCGATTTTGCCGCAGTCTGACCAGGCCCTAAGGGGCCGGTCACATTGAGGGAACAATCCTCAGATTATACACCGGGAATAATTTGTTCTGCTTTGCATCGCGGCCACACTGCATACGCACAATGAAAAAATCTCACTCACGCGAGCAATTTTTTGTCACCACTCGCTTCTGGCAGCCTGTCAGCCCCGCTCCTGGGCCAGAGCTGCATCAGCACAGCCTCTAGAGTATCGCTCCACTTCATAACGCAATAAAAAACAAGGAAACTCAAAGAAATCCAGTGGAAGCCGCGGATGATTATAATCTTCGGCTGAAAAGCGGGGCTTCGAGCTGATTTTTATCGAGTGGATTAAATCTCTCAAATCTCCCGCTCAGCGGCAACTATCCATGGTAACCACGGATTATTTTCAAATTTTCCCTCAGTGTGACCTAAGCAGTCAAATATATATTGACCGCTTATATCGACCACTTATTATTGACCACTTAAAAATTTTCCTCAACTTAGTAAAAAATCAGAACTGAAAGAAGAAAAATCTGAAGCCAAATGTTGGGATTTGAACCCACACTGTCAGATTCTCAGTCAAAGAACTTGGGGAACATACCACAAGTGACAACTGAAAACTTCTGTTCATAGAGAAGTAATGTCCAAAGTAAACGGCATATGTACATGCAATCTACTATAACAATAGTATTCCTTTCTTCCCGTAAACACAGATAAAACGGGTTAGGTATGCTATGTCGTGATAAATCTATTATTGCCCTCATAATCATGCAATAATAGATGCGTATTTATTCATATTTCTCTAGGGCAGTCCCCACAGACGTATGGTCTCCTTACGGGGTACCCATCTAGGATTACGATACGAAATTGACTTGGTAAAGTAGCAAGGCAGACCGATGCCGGAACTGAGTTCCAGCGGTCAGAGGCTAAATAAGAAAGAGAGGAGTAACCAAATCGAGAGGAGGTTCGTGGCAGTACAAGTCCAAGCGAGACTTGAGACCTTGTGTAGGTGCGGCTACGTGCCTCAGAGTTGGCATGAAGGCAGAAAAGGCGACACAGAAGTGAGCTGGTAGAAGAATGAACGCATCTGAATACAAGAAGATACAGTTTAACCCTTTATGGGTCTCACATAAGCGTACGGGTCGTATGTGACCCTTACAGGAAAATCGCATTTTCTTTGAGTTTTGTTGCTTGGAGACAACTAAAATGGTGCTCCACTCGTAGCTGAGGTCCAAGGCTTTCCAACGGTGTAAAAAACAATCATACTTACCATACAAATTTTTGCAGTATCGATCGACTGAAGTCTGGTGAAATTGGAAAAGACGACCATCCGCCATGCGCGCATTTCGAGAATGGGAGTGCATCTCTTGAGGCCGTGTCAGAAAAGCTTTATGAGGACACTGACGGCACCAGTCTAGGCTGGATGTCCCTGGAGGATTTCCAGTGTAATGTCGTGAGAAAGAGAGCTCCGTTGAGTCCTCCTAGCTCAAATAAATCGTCCCCGAATGAAGAAATCAAATTTACCAACCAGCGAGGAAGCACAGCAACAGCAACTCTTACATAGACTTGTCAGGTGCGATCAGCTGATTCGCCTGGCCGTGAGAATCACGGCACGCGTGACATCGCGCCTGAGTACTCATCTGAACGAGAGTGAATCTGACGCGAGCGGCGCTGAGGTGAACGAACCAAAATTGTGATATTGTGGAACTGTTGCTGCTGGTGCATCGCCGATGGCGAGGTTTTGGAGTTCAAGGACGGAATTAGGAGCATATATTCTTCACCAAGACGTAGCGCTTACCTGATTGTTTATCATAGGACTTCGGCTCCATCACGAACTTGGTATGCACTTCGTGCTGTGATTTTTGTGTTTTTTTGTTCGCAATTGTATTTTCTCTCAACTTGAAGGGCTACCACGGGTCATACCCTTGCCTGGACATAGTCATATTTGTGTTTTCTAGACTCGTCCAGGCATACAGATTTTGAAAATATATAGTTTACCCATACCTACAACTCAGAGAACTCGAGTTATGGCTCGTTGTTTGTACGCGTGTTTGCGTGACCACCCCTCACATACATTGAGTAAGACCCACAAAGGGTTAAGGGAGAAGCGGATAGGGA
The DNA here is from genome assembly GCF_964019385.1 of Sycon ciliatum. Lineage (NCBI taxonomy): Eukaryota > Metazoa > Porifera > Calcarea > Leucosolenida > Sycettidae > Sycon > Sycon ciliatum. Next base: position 24,704,554 of record NC_088649.1, read on the forward strand.
TGGTTGAGGTTGTTTCGAGACAGAATACACTGGACACCTGGGGTGGGTGGATAGCCAAATACAGTACGCAATGAACGGCGAAATATGCGGGTGAGAAAATCATATTCATGTTGTCGCAGACTGTGTACATAAGCATTGCTTGCATATTCCAGTGTAGACTGAACAAAAGAGAGATAAAATATGTGTCTGGCTGCATTGGTCAAAAAGGTGCGGCAGTGCCGAAATGCATTCACTTTTGCACTGACCTTTTTTCGGAGTGCATCAACTTGCTGACGGAATGTCAAGTGCTCATCTGTTGTGTTCTTTATTATTTCTGTTCATATTTCCATTGCTTTTTTATCACTTTTTGCCAAGATGTGCTTGCCATGCCTACATGATGCCTAATCGGCATTGGAGATATACACCCGGTTTTTTTCGCTCACAATTGCGCCCGTCAGCGCGAGGGTTTTTTCCCGGCTGGCTCGGTCCAGGAAAATTAATCTGACGGTTCCAAGTGGTTCTGCATCATGGCCTATTTCTGCTATCCACCGTCACACCTATTCTATCTGAGACACTCCGTTCTCAGTCTCTGCTTCCATACCTCACTCAATATCCGGTTCACATCTGGCTTCGGCCAACTACCCTTCACTTTGTGTGTTGTTGCTGTTCCTGTTCATGTCTCTGTGCGTGCCAATATATGTGGAACAAGAATGGGAGTCTTATTGTTCGTCAGGCAAGACTTACATATATTGTAATTGAGGTGTGTATCGAGGCACTCCAGAGGGAAGATAGGGGAGGGGAAGATCAACCAAACTCCTGGACAAGGAAAAAGTATGAAACAATGTTTGAAATTGTGAATGTTTGAAATTGTGTCTAAATGTCGATTGACTGGGAAATTTAGGGTTTTCATAATTTGGCATTTAATGCCAAAATATGAAAACCCTAAATTTTCAGACCAACAATATGCGTTCATAACAACTATTCGGTCAGTGTCATGCAATGTTATCGCAAAAACTGATTGTTTAGGGTTAGGATTAGGGTTAGGGTATAACGCTTCCAAAACAGTCAAATGTAATACGAATCTGCCACGGGCCAAAACTAAGAAAACATCATCTCTGCACAACTCACGACAACTATCACTAACGGACAGATGACTCTTGATAGCCGATTGCTGACTGTTGGAATGTCGCGTCTTTTTTTGTCACCTCCATTGTCGCAGCTCTTGACTCGTTGTTGGAATTGTTGGAAACGCCGAAGAATCCCTGAATATCATCAGAACGCACTTCAGCACGCAATTCAATCGCAACAGTGAGAAGCCTATCGACCCATTTGAGGGAAAGCCGAGGCCTCTGCAGCGTCCAATAACAGCAGCAGAACTAGAAACGTGCATCGGGTGCCTCAATAATGGCAGCGCACCAGGCCCGGATGGGGTAAATGCTGAGTTGGTGAAGTATGGTGGCGCCGAACTAGCAGCCAGGATCGCTCTCTGCCTCAACCGCATGTTCAAACTCCATAGCCCTATAGATCTAGGAGCAGGCACCCTAATCCCACTGCAGAAGCCCAACAAGAGGAGGGGACCAACCAGTAATTTGCGCCCAATCACTCTGCTGGATTCCGTCAGGAAGGCTGTATCATTATTGACCCTCAGACGTATGCAACCGGCAGTTAATGAGTACCTTAGCCCTACACACAGTGGATTCAGACCTGGAAGGTCGACGGCGGATGCCGTCTGGGCACACCGGTGGATGGCTGCCATTGCCCAGAAGTACCAGAGCGTAATAGAGATTCACGGAATAGATATGTCGAAGGCTTTCAACACCGTTTCAAGGGAGAAGCTGCTTAGTAGAGGAGACGGCTCGATACCGGAACGTTTTGACAGCCAAATTTGTATAGACCCAAAACGATCATCAACGTTGATTTTTCACTCGAAATATGTTTGTGGATAGAAACTGGCATGTTGAAGTTTGCTCTGGGGCCAGAGTCAATCGAACTGAGCCACTCCTTTGTGTTGACCCATTGCCTCCAAGTTGCCCAATTTTTCGCTTCAAAAAAGTTCAAATCAGAGGTGGCTCCAAACCGGACACGTTTTAGAGTGCCCGTCAAATTCACTCTGGGTCTGAAATTAGGTAATTGCTATCGCTCCACGACGGCCAGTACAGAGTAACAATAAGCCTTGTGTGTGCTTCCATTAGTTTTGATTGGTATGCGGTGCTTTATTGTCGAGAGGCGAGCCGCTGTTTACCTGCGACAAGAAGTTGATTTTTCGAAAGTCGTAAAACTCAAGTCGCAGTGCGAAGCAACACGTCAAAAACTCACCTGCTTGATATGGCGCTTCTGGTCATCGCAGAGCCATGAAATTTTGGCTCGGAGTATAACACATCGTAGTCTCACTGTGACATATGTTTTCTAATCAAAATACCAAGAGAGAAAGTGAATATTGAGTCCGTTCCGGTTTGCAACCTATTTCCTATTTGAAACCGTCGCCTCTACCATGAGAGCAATCGTCACGGAGGATGACATCCGACTGGTACGGATATTGCTGTCAAACACAACCATATCTGTCCGTCTTGGAAAGGAAGTTTCACCTGATTTCAAGTCCACCATCGGAACCCCCAAGGTGACTGTCTCTCCTGTAGTATTTGTGATCTACCTGGAATCAGCCTTGAGGGAGATCAGAGCATCGATTCCGCCCGGGCCAATGCGCGACATGGCTCTACCACCAGAAGTGAATTATGCCGATGGCACTGATTTCATCAGCCAATCCAGACCCTGGCTGGAGAGCATCGAACCGGATATCATCGCTATCCTTGGAGACTGGCACCTAAAGATCAACGAAGATAAAACAGAAAAAACAACATTGCGCCGTGAAGGAGACCGCCTGGCTGAAGTATGGCGGAAAACAAAAAAACTCGGATCACTTCTCGGCGACGAGGACGATTTTGCACGAAGGAAACAATTAGCAACGGCAGCCTTCAGAGCGCTATTCACGGTATGGTGTAGTCGATCGATCATCAGCGAAAGTCTACGGCTAAGGCATAACAACGTGTTTATCATCCCTGTGCTAACGTACAATGGAGGCACCTGGGGACTGACGGCTTCAGCATGGGAGCGTCTGGACACATTCCATCGAAGACAACTTCGGAGTCTCCTGGGTATCCGCTGGCCGCAGGTGATTCCAAACAAAGCCCTGTACGGCAGATGCCACGCAGTGCCCATCAGTGCCCTCATGCGGCGATCCAGATGGGGCCTGTTTGAGCATATCCTCAGACTCCCTCAAGAAACGCCTGCCGCCCTCGCTATGCAGAGTTACTTTACTTGTGGGGACAAGGTATGGCAAGGGCGGCCACGGACAACCATCGTGTCCACACTATCCGCGGACCTAGAATCAGCAGGACTGAGGAGTCTGAGGAACTTGGCAGACCTGGAGCACCTGCAGGCCATCGCCACGGACAGGCCTGCATGGCGCGAGCTGTGCAAGGATGTGCGCTGTAACTAACGGATGGGACACAGGCATTGTACAGACCCCGTGCATTTAGCACTTACCATCGACCACGAGTTACAAACCTATCGTCGTTGTCTGTTTTTCTTGTTTTATTTTTTGATCTTTCGAATAGATCCCGTGCATTGAGCACCTATCATCGAACATGAGTTATATGCCTATCGCCTGCTGTCTTACATTTATTTTTTACTCTTGTTTATTTTTGTTTTCCTCCCTGCCCACTATGCCTGTCTTCTGGCACATGCGAATACGTGGACTTACTGTTGACGTAAACGCGGACGTGCGTATAATAATAATAATAATAATAATAATAATAATAATAATAATAATAATAATAGCATGAGGTTCTCGATCTATGCTTTTGCTGTAGCTCTATAAATTGCTGTATTTTGACATTTTTCCATTATTCCATGTACCCATGATGAGAAGGGAACGAAAACGTTCGGTTACCAAATTGGCTTACTTGACTGTGTGGATTGCGTCGGTGCTGTCACCTTTTCTTTCAAAATTGGATATGCCTCCAATTTGTCCTGACATGATTCTTGGTAAACTTTTCTAAGCACTCGCAGACTGCATTGCAGCCACTCACACCATACAGGGTACCTCACCTCAAACTCTCCAACTGTGGTCTCTTCGTTGCATAAGTTCACTTCACTTCCAAAATTAAAAAAAAAAAATTAGATATTTAAAGAGTCGGCGTGGAGAAAGACGGATGGTGAGGAAGTGACTGATGATGATGATGGTGGTGGGGACGATGATGATGAAGATGAGACGGAGGACGAGGATGAGGTAGAGGAGATGGAAGGAAAGGAGCGGGATGAGACGGAAGAGAGCGACTTGAGCAAATAGTCAGCTGTATTTTGTCACTTGTTATCACGTGCAGATTGTCTTAGTGTGTACGATGATTCTCACTTTTCTGTTTTGTGCCGTGCAAGTTATATTAAGCAGTGAAGGTTCTGGAAGCTGTATGTATTCGGGTGCATAATCCTGTTCTTTGTAAACAAAAGAAGCATGTAGTCGCATTAAAGTTGTTCTTGTAGCTGCTTATCAGATGTAAATGTCGTGTTATGTTGCACTGTATTAGGGGCCGTCCGTAAAATAATGTCGATAGTTTTTACAATCCGTGAAATTTTCGTACCTGGGTGGTGGGTGCAGCCGAAATTCAAAGTAAATAAAATATCGATGACACGCGGACCTGGCGCTCAGTACTGCGTGTGCGTGGGTCTGCGTGCGTCGAACCACACGTACACGTAGATTGTTGTCTCCAAAAATGTAGTGGAGATCGAAACTCTTGAAGCAAAAGAAAGAGGGAAGTTTTTTAGATATTATTCACAAGTATAATTATTGCACAATTATTCGAAGTATCACAATACCTGATTAATCCGGGTCAAGTCCAGCTCTTATTTGAACTCCACATCGAAGAATTGCTACATCGCCAATGGTTGGAACAGTTCTCATGTGGAGCGTGGCCTAACGAAAATGGCACGGCAGACTACTTTGTTTGGTACAGCTGCCAAAAAAGATAAGTTTTTCAAAGAGCTTGATCAATTGACAGCCCTGGTGAAGACGACGATGGCTACTACGCCGTCATCGAGGCCTTGTGGACTGTTGAAACGTCCAATAATATATCTGCGTTTTTCACCAAAGCACAGAAGCAGTGGATGGAGACGTTTTCCGCAGACCCGCAGGCAAGGTCGGAGATCATCCAAGAGGCCACATGTGTCATCAATATTTTATTCCGTAAAAAGTAGGGGGGGGGGGGGTGGGTGGTGGGTCCTGGTTACTTTGTAAAATTCAAGGATTGAAAAAACTATCGATATTTACGGATGGCCCCTTACCTCCTGCTTTGTGTTTTATATATTTTAGCATTATGTTTGACACCTATTATGTAAATTGCTGTAGCACTTCCCTTTCTGTTCACACTTTTAATTATGCTGTTATAAAATGTTCTTTTGTACACATTACCCTCAGTTCCGATAATATTCACTAATGAGCGGAACACGAAAATCGATTTTGAATAGCATAAAAATCCTTTAAAATTCCATTAACTCGTTGTTGTCTGGCCATGTCTGCATCTATTATACTCTTTATTGCACTCATAATATTAGATATACAAGGTATATGGATAAGTGGTGCATTCCATTTACATCTAATATTAATATTGTTACTCGGGTATTGAGCCAATAATAAAAGTAGAAAGGAAAAGGACATATGGAAACAGTAGTAACAGAGTAACTCTCCACCACTGTAACTAGATACTATATACAGTCAGAAAGTGCAACAACTAGGCACAAACCTGACAGAGTACTGAGACATTCGACGTCCTGACACCTAGCTTCAACACATCTCCATAGCGCTAACCTACAGCCTTCCAACTTGGAAGGTTCAAGGTTATGGAAAGACCAAAGAGGGGAAGGCAGGCGCAACGAAAACGAGCACAAGCTACAGTCCTAACGGAACAAAGAATGTCGATTGTCACTGGACGATGACGAGACCAGTAGGCGATCAAATTGCACACCTGATGAGCCGTCACGAACCATATAGCTTTTGCTCGTTTTCGTTGCGCTTGCCTTCCCCTCTTTGGTCTTTCCATAACCTTGAACCTTCCAAGTTGGAAGGCTGTCGGTTAGCGCTACGGAGATGTGTTGAAGTTAGGTATCAGGACGTCGAATGTCTCAGTACTCTGTCAGTTTTGTGCCTAGTTATTGCACTTTCTGACTGTATATAGTATCATGTTACAGTGATGGAGAGTTACTCTTAACTCGTATCCATATGTCCTTTTTCCCTTTTACATTTATTTATGGCTCAACATCCGAGTTTAAAATTAATTATAATATTTTTTTTGCAGTCTGGTGGACGGATGCAAGTTTCTCCGCTCCGGAAAAAACGATGGGCTTCGACTAGGTTTGGCCTTGTTCTCATCCTATCTGGCTTAGACTAACAGTCCGAGGTACAAAGAGACTGTTTCAGTGGATGACTTGATGGAGGATGATGAGGGATAACTTCTTGTCCGGACCTGTTTGATCGAGACGATGAATTTGAATTTGAATTGTTCGATTTTCATCGACATTCAGGGACCTGTGGTGTCTAGGGTGAGTCCGAGTGTGGCGTGAGATTGATAGTAATTACTGTGGATGGTACTTGCTGGGACATTTTGGCTTGACATTGAGTTTGCTGTTTGGAACAAAAAATCTCGCCATTACTCGGCTCAAGAGAAAGTCGGTTGAGAAATACCTTCGGGTTCACAGTGCAGGTACGCATACGAGAAGAGATGGTTTGAACTGGACCAGGTGAGGTGTCATGTCAGTAGATGTAAGAGTCTGCACTTGCGTGCAGCTGGACAGAATGCGTACTGGTACTCTGACTCTAGTGAAACGGTGATAAGGACCTGGCAACTAGCGGTTTCAAAAGTAAGGTTGCACATGACACAGCTCATGACGCACGCCACACTGTGACTACCTTGAACCTTGAACGTGCCCATTGCCGATGGCAATGATAGCGAAGGGACTATCCGCTAGCTTTGCAGTACGGAGCGTGGCGCTTGAGGTCCCCGGGACGACGGCAGACCTTTCCACATGCGCAGCGGAAGCCAGAGTCAGGATCAGGAGGAGCACGGGCGGGAGGACGACGATGAGCAATCTGCCTCCAGACAGAGCGATCCTGGGCAGCATCAAACCAGCAGTCAGAAGGCACAGGGGGGGGGGGGGGGCTGATGGAGCGGAGATCATCCACGAGGACATCACGCCACCGCTTGCGTGGACCATGGCGAGGGCGTGTTGCAGGGAGCTCCCCAAACAAAACTCGCTTCGGCATGCGGTCGTTGTTCATCCGGCCAACATGGCCAAGCCATCCCAGTCGATATTCCCGGATGATGTCCGCGACGTAGTGTAGTGTGAGTGCAAATGAGAGAGCTACAGGTCCTGGCGAAAAGGAGTGGTGTTTGGAGACAAATGGTCGTGCTATGCTTTCCAGGGGTGATCCCCTGGAGTACATGCAAGTACCAGGAATTGTGAGGCCTACTGGGACAGTCTAAGAAAGGGCCCCTGCTGGGGGACCCATTCATGGGAGTAATGTGATTGAACTTTGCCAGGTGGGAGGGGGGCTGGTTAACCTGAAGAAACTCATTTGTCCGCTTCAGGCCCTGGTTAGCAGCAGGGTTTGAATAGGTGCCCGCGGATGAGCTGACCATTAGGGAAGCCAACGGGTGCACCAATGATCTCAGGATGACAAGCTAACACCATGGTGCCACTAGGGGAGAGGTTGGCATCTTACTGCACGGACTGCCTTGGGCGATAGGTACTGCACGGACTGCCTTGGGCGATAGGTCTTGGCTGACCAAAGTCTAGAGTGGCAATTCGAAACTCATGAAATCAACCCGAGTCATGGCTCCATAAATACACAGTACATGGAGAACAATGCACGCGCAAAGAGCGAACGACGGCGTACATGGCTCTGCCTTCGAGGCAGTCACGCTCCGCAGGAGTGGTGTGCCAGGGCAGGCACCACCCGGTCGCAATCCTGACACTGTCCGCGGGGAGTCTGATGTGGGGTGATCAGGCATCGGCTCCTCGTGATGAACTTACTGTTCACAACGATGGAGGAAACACACACACACTAGAAATGAGTGAATAAGAGAAACGGAGGGGCTTGGTGGGTGGGGAGGAAATGGGATCGGGGAGGGGGGGGGGGGGTGGTGGGGGGGGACAATACTGCTGCCCTGGGGTGGTACTTTGAAAGTAAACCGGAGCAGCAAGGCTACCGGCAGACCTCTGATCATTTCCCCATACCACGAACCAAGACTGGAATCGTCACCCAATGATGGATTCCAGACCTCTGGGACTGCTAGTGACTAATGCATTCAGCCTGAGCAACAAGATAGGTGCCCTGCAGCATGCAATAGTAAGAGAAACGAAGCTCTTGCTCAGACAATTCCTCCCATGAGTTGACCATCCCAGGGTGCTCACCGCCTATAAGGAAGGATCGAGATGCCCATGGTGGCGGTGTGGCGGTGTGGGCTAGGAGTGAACTATCCATTACCCACCACGACGATATAGATTGCCGTGATCATGAGCTCGTGTGGATTTCCCTCACAATGCACTCTGGAACTAAGACTGTTTTGGGTGCGCTCTACCGGCCTGGCTCTTGTGCAGAGACAGACACCAGCCTGATGGACTACCTAGGCAACAAAAAATGCTGCATCATTGTGTATGTTGGTTTTTAGCATGACAGTTCAGGATCATCTTTGAAGGGTGTCAGAGCTGAACCTCCAGGGCCGAACTATGACCTTTGAAGGCCAGACGTCTGCGGTCGTTACCGTGCTGAAGTCTTCTGCATCTATTATCACGTGAGTGTAGGCTGATGCAAAATCCCAAAATCCCATTTGCCACATCTCAAAAGAACAGAACTGCGCAAAAATAACTTTTCCCGATACATACACACCTTGACTTACATACATACACACCATGACATACACACCATGACATACATACATACACACCATGACATACACACCATGACATACATACACATCATGACATACATACACACCATGACTTACAGGATAAATAATTGGGGTAAGGCTTTAAACCATCTGTCAGGTAGGTGAACAAAATGATTTTTTTCCAAAAATCTGGGAGAACAAAGTAGAATTTGGATAAGATGTACTTCCTGGAAGAATTTCTTAATACTCTTTATAGCGTGTTAATTTGTAGATGAAGTGTGTGGGTTACAGTGAGGTCTGCGTCCCACCCACCGGTGAAGATTCACACAAAGTGTGAGGTACGAAGTCTGAAGAAAATGTTGTACTGTCTCTGCTGGGATTGAGGCCACAACATAGCTCAGTGGTTACAGCATCGCTGGCTACATGCGACTGTCCCTGGCTCGAGTCCTGGTGTTGACAGGCAATTTTTCTTCAGGCAGTCCCCGTTTGTGTGTTTCCCTCGAATTAGTGAATTCTCTATAGCAGTCAAACAAAAAGTTATGATTTAAAATAGTTTTACTCGGATAGTGAGCCAATTTTAATAATTATGGTAAAAGAGGAGAAGTACATGTTACTAGTTATGACAAACCATCCACCAACGTGACCAGATCACATGCAGTGAGCGTGTGCGACAAAATGGCAAAAACAATAACAAGGAGTACTGACTCTACTACTGAGACATTCAGCAACCTGACACCTAGCTCGAACACTTTTCCAAGGCGCTAGCCAGCAACCTTCCAACTTAAAAGGTTCAGGTTCGGACAGGTCCAAGAGGGTAGGAAAACATATTTTCGCTCGATAAAATGGCCCCACCACTCTTCTATACAGTCATACTAATTACTAACTCCGGTAATTGTTACGTTGTGTAGATGGTGGGTTACGACAAGTTGCTGGCTGCTGTCGGGAAAGACTTTGAGGAGGAGAACTCAGCCATTAGGCGTGGTCTGATGCGCCAAGAGGAGCCAGATGTTGAATGTGGTTCAGTTGGTTAGGGATGGTGCTCGCGATAAGGTCTAGACAACTGCCCAGTCCGGCTGACTGGAGGTGGGTGGGAAAGGTCACCGATTGGGTCAAATGATGGCAAGAGAAGAGGTTATCAAGACTCAGACCCTGTGCATCCGTCTGGTCAGTTGGGCACAGGTCGGAATGCCTTCAGGTGAAGTCGCCTGATATCACCAGGGCGTCGGTCTTCCTTTGAGTTGATTGCAGGGCTATTTGAAAGCGGCCCAGAAAAGTCGAGAAGTCATCCGGCGACGGGAAATGAGCACGATAGATACAGGCTACTGTTAGTAGGGGTGTTGGCAGGTCAGAAGGTAAGACAAGCCTATGTTCAGCGAGTGTGAACTGAAGTGCTAGAGACCTTCCAAGCCCAGTTGCCGAAAAGCCAGTAGCTGATCAATGGAAGTACACAGACCTTCACGAACTACGACTAGAACTCCTCCGTGGGTCACAGTTCTGTCGATTTTCTAAAGCAGGTCGATTTCGATGGAAGCATTCATAGTGTCATTTGGAAATCCTGTGTGGGAGTTAGCCAGGTGTCCGTGATGAATATTACCCTGGGATTGTGACCCTCGCAGATTTGAACGAGTTCGCCCTACTTGTTTACTATGGAGCAAGCATTAAACGGGGCACTCCGGGACTTATTTCGGTGGTGTGTTCTCTTCATGGGGGCCTTATACGGCCCCCAAAGAATGGGGAATCGCGAAAACTAGACCCAAAAAGTCGATATATGAAGCCAGGGAGGGCCAAGTTTGTCTCCTCTTTTGATGGTTTTGATGACGTCACGTGTGATTAATATTCAAATTCTCTACATTTGAGTATCTTAGTTGTTTGAATTTTCTTGTGATGAAGAATGATGTTTGGTCAACATTCCCAAGCTTCACAACTGAGACCTTACTCTAAGGAACCTGAAGGACCTCCTGAGGTGCCCTTGGTAGAAGCGCAGTCTGATGAGGGCCAGGAAATTGGAGCGGACGACTTCACTGGTCGACAAGGAAATAGCGATTGGTGGTCCTGCCAGAAATGTGGGGTGATGCAGAGGGCAGTCGATTACCTTCGCTGTTGAGAGAGCGCTGCAGCTGTTGGCATTGACAGCCCTTTGACACGCGTTACACATCACCCCGACTTTGCGTCAGCTTGTCTAAACAAAACTGTTCTGACCATATGCCTCACGGCGTATAGAGAATTTCGAGATCCTTGTACTCGGACCAGTGAAGTCGTCCGCTCCAATCTCCTGGCCCTCACCAGGCTGCGCTTCTACCAGGGGCACCTCTTTTTTGCGACTGCAGGGGGCGGTTTGCCATTTTTGGGCTCCGCTTGTTTTCAGTAAATCTGGCAGTTTTGCCCCTCGGGGCAGGCTTAGCACGATGGACACAAGTGTATGTGGTGATATCACAGTCGAAGATCAGTTTGGTGTTCCAGACCCCGTGAGGAAAGATTCTGTCCGTCAGTCTTGCTCAACATGTGAAAGCCATTTTTTTAAATCCTCGAAGAAATGGAAATGGAACGTAGTCTTGCTGCCGATCGAGAGAAAAGATTAAATAGTAAAATCGACGACCTCACCCGCTTAGTTTCCTCCCTGAAGGAGGTAATTATGGAATCTGGATCACCAACGTATTCAATGGCAGCAGCGAAAGCAGTCGGCCATGACGAGACAAAGAGCAAGGGAAAGCCACGCCACGCCGCGCATGCAGCAGTTTCAAAGCTGGTGAACAAGTTAAAGCTGAGTCTGCAAAGTCCGTACGATCTACGAATGTGCCAACATCTCAAGACAAGCTTCAGCAGCCACCTCCACGTGCGAGGACGTTGACTCGGTTCATGAACCCCGTACGCAGACATCGGACTTTGGCCTTGATGACCCAGGAACACGTGCAGATGGACATTTGAAATCACTACAAGCGATTCAGGAAAGATCGTGCCCTACAGCACGGCGGTGGCGTTTGCATATACTGTCATGAAACGACTCGTGTCAAACGACGTGCTGATCTGGAAACAGATTTGGAAAGTTTGTGGATTGAGGTCATGGAGCAAAAGCACCGTACCCTGGTGGGATGTGCATACCGTCCACCAGATAAGTCAGTGGCTTACTGGGATGCATTCCAAGCCAACATCGAAAAGGCAATGCAGGGAACACAGTCGCGCACAGTTCTCATCGGAGACTTCAATGTGGACTATGCCGATCCATCTTGCCAGCCATGCAAATCACTTGCACTCCACACTCACACACTGCAACTTGTTTAACCATGTGTCTCAGCCGACAAGAGTCCCGTCCTCTTCGGCATCTGTTATCGACCTATTCTTATCTAACGTTCCAATAGAGGGTGTATTGCGCACTGTCTATGTTGATATGAGCGATCATTTTGCCATCCTGGCCCATATGCCTGGCTTTGGCATGGGAAAGGCATATTCTGGACACCCAGCCGCCAAACGCCAACGTAGGCGACTCCATCGGATAAATTGGAACACATTCAATGAGGACTTGAACCATCATCTAGCGACTTGTACCTTTACCGGAAATCTTGAAAATGCTGTGCAGAGTCTTACCACCTCTATCATAATCTACCCTGGATGTGCATGCACCATTGATTCATCGGCGCCAACAGGAGAAACGTCCTTGCCCCTGGCTTACACCGGAGCTAGTTGCCGCGGTTCGTGAGCGAAACCAGTTCCATCGCCGGTTGATGAGCGACAAAGGCAATGCGGATCTGCGTGAGCTCCACCGTCAGGCCCTCTCTACTGCAAGGAAACTAGATCGCCGTCTACGAAATGCCTACTTCATGAATCAGTGTGCAACTCGTGATCAGAGAAAGTTGTGGTCAGTTATGAACATCGTCACAGGCCGTGCTAAGCAGCATCAAGAACCTCAAGCCGGTATCGAGGACCTGACCAAAACCTTTGGGGATGTTGTGCGCGACCCAGACCGACCATCCCCGCTAACACCACCAAGTGGACCGATGCCAGCGTCTAGCTTTCTGCAATTTGAACTGGTGCCGGTGAGTGTTGTGAAAGCTGATTTTCAAGCGATCGTTTATTAGTCCTTTGTATAAGTCAGGAGACCCCACAGTGCCAGTTAACTACCGCCCAGTATCCTTATTACCGATTATATCTCATATTCTCGAACACTTTGTGAAAAAGCAGCTCGTGAAATATCTCACAGCGCATGAACTTTATCCAAAGACTCAGCTTGTGTATCGGAAGTGTCACTCGACAGAGGATGCACTTGTGCTTGCCGCAAAAGGTGGGTGCTTGCACGCTCACATCGCCGCTTCACGGGCATCGTCATGGTAGATATGAGTAAAGCCTTTGATCGGGTGCAGCATGAACGACTCGTCTCTGAGTTGCACTCCCTTGGTATCTCATCTAGTGCTCTACAATGGTTTTGTAGCTATCTGACTGAAAGAAGTCCACAAGTTCGAATTGCAAACTCAGTCTCCTCGTCAGTGCATTGTTCCCGTGGTGTGCCACAGGGCAGTGTACTTGGTCCCTTACTGTTTGTTCTATACACACGCCACTTAGATGCCATCCTGCCTGAACAAGTCATCCACCAAGAGTTTGCGGATGACATCATAATTATTAGAGTTCTCCGACAGCGATCTCAACACTGTGTGCCGACAGCTTAGTGCAGCTGCCACTTCTGTATCACGTTGGCTTGCTGAAATTAGGCTGTTGCTCAATGCGAAGAAGACGCAAGTCATGGTCATCCAGCCCCGTGGACAGAAAGCTGCCATTCCTGATGTATTCTGTGGTCAGGACGCACGCAAGGTTATCCCTACTGCCAAGTACCTTAGGGTGGTCATTGGTCAGCTCTGGCGCCATGGTCGTGCCAGACGGTCGTGGTTCATTAGCATGATCAGCAGCCATCCCTGCTATGCGTCTACAGCTTTCTATCCTTGCCTCACAGTGCAGTTTTTGGATCGCTTGGTCAAGATTTTCAAATCCGGAATTCGCGCCGTTTTCCAGGTGCCTTCTACCACCCCATCATCCCCTCTTCTCTGTCGACTTGATCTTCTTACTCTTACTCAGATATATCAGCAAACATTTTTATTTTTTGTTCACAGATGTCTTGGTGCTGAAATGATCAGTAGTCTTTTCAGCACTTTCTTTGATTTAGTCAATGGTCGTGCCACGCGTGGTCAGGCTTCACGTCTGCTTTGTGTCCCGTTTTTGCCGGGTCCTTCCGGTCGATCCACTGTTCAGTTCATTGGTAGTGTGTACTGGAACTGCCTGCCGCCTGATGTCCGCTCCATCACAATTCCTTCTGCATTTAACCCTTTTGTGCCTGACTGAATTTTAGATATTTCGTAGTTTTGGCTCAATTTTTTGGAAAGCCTATATCTCCGCAACCGTTTCGATGATGTAGCGACAAAAGTATGTATTCTGAATGGCAAGACAGAATTTTTTTTTTTGAATTTTCAAGTCAGAAAAATTTACAATAGGGTCAAGGTACTGCGCTGGTCCAAGCACATATTGGTCGCCAACACCACTCAGCACGCCGAATCCACTACCTCGTCCACGGCCTCCGCCACTGCCTCCCCCACACGCGCCATGCACGCCACGATCAGCTGTTCCATCAGCTGGCTGAGCTCGACCAGCGCCGCGAGCAATTCCTCCGTGCAGCACGAGTGGAGCACGTCCACGAACTGGCTGCGCTTGCCCTTGCCCTACAGCTTCTTGAAGCTCATCGTGGGAAATTTTGTCCTCATCTGAAGAGCTGCCGTTCTCAAGAAATTCACCGAAAACCAAATCATCGTTGAGTCGGTCTTCCTCATCTGATGACGGCAGGTTTCCGTCAGAGAAAAGAGCGTCAGATTTTTCACCATCCTCGTCTTCTGATTCTTCTTCTACAGGGGCATCATCGGCCTCCAGCTCTTCAAACAACTCAAGCGCTCCTGCAGCATCCATGACGGAGGTCAGCTGTTGTAGGCATGAACTGTACCAGTCAAAAACGAAGCGAAACAGCAACGTTTTGTTCATGTTGCGAGACGTGTGCGTAGGCTGCCACGCTCGATTGACTTCCGCTGATCTGCGCGATCGTCGTTGATCACGACTCGACTTTTTCAAATGCAACCCCTACTTTCCCTATTGCTATCTACAGGCCAGCTACTGAAGGGTCTCTGTACAAAAAATCAGGCACCTGCGATGTACGAGACTGGCTCTGTGTTCGATTTTAGTATGCACTGTCAGCATAGGTCAAAATCGACCTACCTGCACCTAAGTGTGAAGAAAGCAACTACAAACGATATCTTAAACTCTCTTACCCTCTCCTAAGATCTCAAAGACGCATAACTGTCAACATTCCCTCAACCCTGGAACATTTGCTTTCGTTGCATTATTTTCAAGAAAAAATTCATCAAATTCCAATTCGTTACTTGTAGTACTCCCTCATTGATTTGTTTCCGTCTTCTCTTTGTGCCTTGTTCATGATTGTATTTTCCTCTTCCTCCTTTTCTTATATCACCACCTTCATCATTTTGCGAGAACTGTGGCAATACGCCCAGTGAGAAGACAGATTTTGCCTGTGCTTTTGAAGTGAAGTAAAATACAGCTAAGGCCACACCAAGTTATTTCATTGTTTCTCGTCACCTGAAAATCTGAAAAGGAACGCGGGCGGGCGGAAAAAAAACAAAATAGGGTTTGAAAAACAAAAACTGCTATTTACACTACAAAGGCCCAATTTATGACCTAAAATCAGACTATACACCACGCGTGACAGTCAATTGCAACATACAGCCAGAAAACCAGGCTCCTGCACCGGCCTCTGGTGAGGAAGTCCAGTGTTGCATGTTATTTAAATAGGAAAGAAAGCAAACCAAAGTTATTATACAAGGGGTACATAAAAGAACAGCCAAGTGCGCGCTGTGGTGGTGTGGTACTTGAACTACCGGTATGCGTACATACACGGTGCAAAAGTTGTCCTTCGGTTCGTGCACTAGCACTGCACTCCAGATTTGACGCCGCGCGTACTTTTACAACGCCTTTTTATGCGTGTTTACCGGGACGCGAGATTTTTTTTTTTGGTCCAATCCTCAAGAAAGGTACGCGCGCGGTGACGAGAAACAATGAAAAAACTTGGTGTGGCCTAAACAAACAAACAAACCTGAGGGGTCCTTCAGGTTCCTTAGCCCTTTCCATGCCATGGACGCGTATACGCGTTTTTTTAGTATGAGCCGATTGGCCACGGACGCGTTTACGCGTTCTGCCTGGACTGTTCAATGTACACTGTACAGTTATGTGTATCGCGCGCTATAGACGAGTGTACAAACTGTTGTAATTCCGTCAAAATATCTCGGACTGCTAAGGTTGAGACACCGCTGGAAAGGTCTTGAGCTCAGCTTTCCAGGGATATAAAGTTCTTCGCGATACGATAAGGTATGACCGAGCGGCGATAAATTGAATGGCCAGAATGCGCAAATTTCATTTTCTGCCGATCGATTGTTCGCGACTTCGTGCGGGCTAGGGGATTTCCCCTAGACACAGCGCGTGCGCAGTCAGCTGCAAAAAACGCGCTTGAATCTCAGCTTTCCAACGCAGTTTGAATCGTGAAAATCAGTTCACAATGAGCAAGAAGACGAAAGAAAACATGAGAGGCAGTCGTTTTGTTATTTTGAGGCATGATAGGGGGACTTTGAGAGGAGATGGAAGTGGCCCTGGTATGCCTGTCGCGCTGTGAATCCCTGAAATGGCTTCCTGTTGTCCAGATCTTTCCAACAAGCCATGGATCGTGAAAATCCATCAAGGTACAGTGAAATAGCAATAAATTTCGTTCTGAGGTGCGCGTGCAGCTTTGAACAGTTGAGCTCAGCGCCTGAACAATGCGTGGCCAACACATGAAAACATGCTGGCATGGAAAGGGTTAGAGTATGGCCGCAGTTGTGAAGCTTGGGAATGTTGACCAAACATCGTTCTTCATCACCAGAAAATTCAAACAACTAAGATCTTCAAATGCAGAGAATTTTAATACTAATCACACGTGACGTCATCAAAACCATCAAAAGAGGAGACAAACTTGGCCCTTCATATATCATATGGCCCAGTATCTGCGGAAATGGACCTTAGGGTGATTTTTCACAAAATGACTTTTTTCTGCTGTTGTCATCTATAGGTATCGAATGATCACATGGCAAAGTATTAGACCGAACAAAGCCATATTGATGACCCAGAAGCTTCTCAAACAAGCATAGGCACATATCAGGAAATAGAACAATTTATCACAGTGTTTTCCACATCGGAATACTATGTGTTACAGTGAAATAAATAAAAAATAGACATTGTAATATATCATCCATCCAATTTTTATTGTAAAACAACTCTTGGGCAACCTCTGGCATAGAGCATGGATGGTCTTGATCCTAATCACTGCATACCAATGAAAACTGTTTGAACGCCATCGCAAGTCTGCTGAAAATCCACAGAAGTGCAGAACAGGAGGGAGGGTGGCTACAACTACACCTGGAGTCCCAGTCTGTGCACCCCACAGGGAATACCACACAGGCACAACATTCTAACAGTAACACCCCACACTTCATCTCATAGTCATACACGATTTAGAGGTAGTCCATCACTGCTGCACCTCTGTGAAATATGAGCTCTGTGGGAACTGGCTGCATGCGCGTCAGTGCGCCATGATTCCAGCACTGAGCGCAGAGAGTTCGTAGCTCATCAATCAATGTTCAGCTCTTGCCCCGTCCAAGGGGTTTGGTGTTCACCACGGAGTCCAGTGTGGGAGCCTGGGAAAATAATTCAGATCATGTCACTAGCGGCAGCGCTCTTTCGTCCTGACTCGAGTTGATCCAGGGCGTTTCAGTTCGTCTACCTCTGTTGCTGTCGCCTCACTAGACTAGTTTCTCCTCGTTGAGTATTTCTCCTGAGCGGAGCTGTACTAAATTCAGAAGGGCCCTACAAGGATTTTCAGATGTCAGAAAGTACTTTTGCCAGCAGAGAGCTCCTTTGGCGGAGCGCCTATATCAAGTTGAAATTCTCGTTGCTAAATAGGAATTGCGCGTCGACAAAAACATCTTCTGGAAACTGTCGTCGTTCTCTATCAGGCGCGACGATTCCTGCCTAGGAAATGCAATGACTTCTGGCGGAGCCGGACGGCAGCTAGCTGGCCATCGTGAGCGAACTCTCCTGCTACTGGGACGATCAAAAGCATTCATTGTTGCGATGAACTAATTTTTTGTTTGAATGTGCAGAGCGTGAAGCAAGAGTTTTTTGCCGCTGCAGAAAATGCCTTATTCTGAAAAAAATGATTTTCACCCGAAGGTCGATTCTCGCTGATACTGGGCCATATATCGACTTTTTAGGTCTAGTTTTCACGATTCCCCATTCTTTGGGGGTCATATAAGGCCCCCATGAAGAGACCATACCACCGAAAAAATTACTGGAGTGCCCCTTTAAGGACACAGATTGTAAGTCGGTGAGTATAACATGGATAGAATGAAGGAAAAGCGGGGCAAGGGTGTTGAGCGCCGCAGGGGTTACAGTGGACGGGAGGGGAAGAGGTAACTCATTGGAAGCTTGGAGTGAATGCAGGGGCGTCAGGATCAAGTCGATGTTGCTGAATCATTGTGTATGTTGGTTCTTAGCATGATAGTTCAGGATCAATGTTGAAGGGCATCAGAGCTGAAACTCCAGGGCTGAACTGTGACCTTGGAAGGCCAGAAGTCTGCAGTCGTTACTGTGCTGAAGTCTTCCGCATCTATTATCACGTGAGCTTAGGCTGATGCAATATCCCGAAATCCTATTTGGCACATCTCAAAACAACCGAACTACGCAAAAATTTCTTTCCCGAAACATACACACCATGACTTACAAGTGTCGTAAACCGGGTGTGGTGTCGAACAGCCCGGCTTGTAGTTGGACAAATTTATTATCACCCAAATATCTGGGAGAACAAAGTAGAATTTGGATAAGATGTACATCACTTCCTGGAAGAATATATAGTGTGTTAGTTTGTACATGAAGTGTGTGGTTTCCAGTGAGGTCTGCGTCCCACCCGCCGGTGTAGATTCACACAAAGTGTGAGGTTCAAAGTCTGAAAAAAATGTTGAACGGTCTCTGCCGGGATGACGACTACACCCTGGTATTGTGTGTGTCGATATGTCAAAAGCGTTTGATAAGGTTCACCACCAAACGCTGCTAGATGATCTTCACGGAAAGGGTGTACGTGGCACTGCTCTGGCCTGGTTTGCAAGCTATTTGTTCGGTCGGAAATAACTCTCTAAAGTTGGTTCTTCATCGTCATGCTACTCGGACTGTTCAAGTGGTTTACCGCAAGGTGGCGTTCTCGGCCCGTTTCTATTTTCTGTTTACATCAGTTCCATCGACTTTCATGTACCGCCTAGTATTTGCCACCAAGAATTCGCCCATGATATCACCTTACATACATCATCATCCAGCCGTGCAGACATCACCTCTAAGCTTAGTGTCGCATGTACGTGTTTCGCCATCTGGCTCAATGGACGCGGTTTGAGCCTCAACACCACCAAGACCTGTGTGTTGCACATTGCTCCTCGGAGCCCCCTTGATCCCTTGCCGCCTGTGATATGCGATGGCGCTGTGCTCCCTGTTGTGTCGCAGACCAAGGACCTAGGCTTGATTGTAGACGATCGCCTGACTTGCAATAGCCACGTTATGCATATCTGTAAAACGTCTCGACAAGTTATAGGAGCGCAGTGGAGAAATCGGAAGTGTGTCTCTCTCTCTCTGCAGTCGAAGCGAATGGCCTACACGTCCATGGAAGAGTCCAGGATCCGCTATGAATGCTCAGCTTTCTTTAGCTCTCTCTCCAAGGCTAACGAGGAGAGACTTCAACGCCTATGCAACCTAGCCCTGCGAGCCGTGAACAACCTGAGCTCCCGTACCCGTATGACTCCTGTGTATGCGGAACACAACCTGCTTCCTGTACACCAGCTCTTGCGTGAGACAATGTGCTCGCTGGTCTACCGTTGCCTGCATTCCAGCCAGAACTCATCCCGTGTCTCTTTCTGCTGCACGTGTTTGGAACAGTCTTCTACCTAGTGCGAGAAATATCATGCCCCCCCCTCCAGTTCAAGGGTGTGTTGCGCGCGTACTGTCTTACTGTAGCGTGAACAGCAACCACTCCCCTGTCTTGAGTACTAGTAATCCTGAAGTTCTGATACATGCCGAGGCTAGCTGTATGCTCAGTCTCCAGCTTGTTGCATGCTCAGTGTAAACATTCTTGATCTTATTATTATTATTACAGGTCGTCCCCCGTTAATACGAGTCCGGTTAACACATAAACCCCGCTAGTACATAAGAATCCTCAAGTACCGGATGAAATGTGGTCGCGTCCATACAAATTTTGTCGGTTAGTACATAATCCGTTAGTACATAAACCCCGTTAGTACATAACAATTCCTCTGTTCCCGCATGACACATACCTCGATAGTACATAATTTGTTGGTCTGCTGGCCTCTCAGAGGAGGCACGTCATGTTCCAGTTTCTTCTTGTGGACCCAAAAATCAGAACGCACAACACAAACCGACGAAGCTCTATTGTTGTTCTCGAGTGAAATACAATGTACATGTCATGTACAACAGCTGTCCTGTACCATGTGTACACTACTAACCTCTTATCCAGCACACGCACATACTTCTGAAGTAGATCTATTTCACCATTGAAACTCTTTTCAACATGATTTCCGTGAATTCCGTTATAACACAATTTTTATATTATAACGAGGGAATCAAAAATATCTCGCTCCTTAGTCACAGCAACCAGAAACGCTCAGAAAAGGTGAAAAAAGTGTATTAACCCCGTTAATACATAACATTTGTCAGGTCCCAGAGATTATGTATTAACGAGGGAGGACCTGTATTATCATGTCTCCTTTATTCACTTCTTTCGAAGGCGATAAGCCAGACCCACCGGGAAATATTTCCATGGGTGGGATAGCAAAAAGAAAGTGAACAAAATAAAAAAGCCAAAACCAAAGGGACAAGAAATAGGGGAAGGAAGAGGAAGAAAGGAAAGAAACTCAATCCAAACTCCAACATCAAAACAATAATAAAGAATTTGCAACGACAGGTATTGTACAAAGACAGGTATTGTACAAAATGATAAGGACGTTGATGTTGTTATAGGGAGTACAAAGGAAATATCTTTATCTTTATTATGTCTCCTTTATTCACTTCTTTCGAAGGCAATAAGCCAGACCCACCGGGAAATATTTCCATGGGTGGGACAGCAAAAAGAAAGTGAAAAAAATAAAAAAGCCAAAACCAAAGGGACAAGAAATAGGGGAAGGAAGAGGAAGAAAGGAAAGAAACTCAATCCAAACTCCAACATCAAAACAATAATAAAGAATTTGCAACGACAGGTATTGTACAAAGACAGGTATTGAACAAATGATAAGGACATTGATGTTGTTATGAGGATTACAAAGGAAATATCTTTATCAGTCATTTTTCAAGTCTCTTGGCTATTGAACATGAAAACGCAGCAGATGTGCATCTACATGTTAAGGACAGTTCTTAGTATTTTAACCGAAACTTGGATAGCCTCCTGTTGCACAATAGCCAGGTCTCCTCCCTGCACAGTCCGGAGGCATTGAGGAGTCTCCCCCACCAAGCCTCCCAGGGCACCGAGAACAACAGGGACCAAGTCAACCTGGGTGAGGGACCAAATTATGGAAATCTCCCGCTTAAAGCCATAACATTTTGAGCGCTTTTCAGCCATTTTCTTATTGATGTTGTTCTCACCAGGAACACTGATGTCTTTAATGTATGCGATGCGCTCCTTGTCATCAACAAGGAGCAGATCGGGCCTGTTTGCTGATAGTTGCAGGTCAGTTGGGACCGAATACTCCCATAGAGCCGATACCGATCACTTTTGACCAATGCCTTGAGCTGGTGGTCGAATCGTGAATCACCAGTAGGTAGATCTCGTGCTCTACACATTTCGAAGTGCACATACTTTACTATCCGGTTATGACGTTCGATGTGACTGGTCCGAACAAGAACTGGGCAGGGCTGACAATGTGGTCAATTGTTTCTAAGCTGCCCTTGCAAAGCCGGCAATTGGCATCAGTTTGAGCAATTGACTTCATCGTCAGGCGAAATTCCTGGTCAGTCGGCGACATGCATTTTTCACAAAAAAATTGCGTTTCACCTGCTGGGAGAGTATGCGTGTACTCGAGTCTCATCCTGAGCACGTTTTTTTCTTCTTTTTTTTCAGCTCCAGTATAGCTGGATTTTTCATTGCAAAGCCGTCCTCGATTGTTGTGTTCGTTGTTCAAACGAAGTGGACATTCAATCATGAAGGCAGAGGACATAGGAGCCTGATTGGAGTTTCTCGTGGCATAGGACGGCCACACAGAGACACTTTTGGATTTTCTGAATATAAAATACCGTACACTGAGATGCTGAGATCAATTTGTGCGATATCAAATTATTGTTTGTGATCTACCACATCGAGCAGAACGGGATCCAAACACAAGCTTACCGACGGTTAGGCTGCCGACCTGACTGGACAAATGATCCCTGGCTTCACCAAATGCCAGAAGTCGGACACCGTGTCCTTTGCCGCGACGTCCATCTCCAAAAAGAACTCCATCTTCGTCGTGAAAAAGCTTGAAATACTCAATATTCAAACAAGATTCGCGGTCTCACCCTTTCTCAGATCGAATCATTTTTTCTTGTAGCAGTTGCAGGGCAGATCCCCGCCACTACTTCAACAGAAGATGGCTCCAAAGCATGCCTGGAACAAGCCATATCGAGGTTGCAAGCCACCCCTCTCAGCACTTTTTCTGAAGAAATTCGAAATTTCAATGGTGGAAGATATACTATGAAGAGAATTTCAAAAAGTATGTTTCGCGGAGCGATCGCTCAACCTACGTCATTCAAACTTTGCAGGGTGGTTCAGACGTACATGCTAGGCATGGAACCACAGACGATGATATCATAGTTGACACACAGAGTCACAAACACAGCAGATTCGTGTGCACAGATACTAAATTAGTGGACGTCGTCATCTTCTACCCGCTGATCTCAAATGTACTATGACGTGCTATTTCGCCTGACGTATGGCGTATTGGTAATTTTTCGTTTTGAGGGATTGGTCTTGTGCTGCCATAATCATGCCCTTAGTTGAAGGTTTCAGTGTTCTTGATTTCAGCCACACCAAGGTAAGCTCCTTATCGAGGCGATTTTCCTCCAAGCGGCTCCAATATCTCCCATGCAGCGGCATAGTGGAAAGTGTTAAGGATTTTCGCTCTGCGGCTTTGGGGTGGTGAAATCCAGACACAGTCAAGGCTGATCTTGTCGCTCAATCTGTGGTCTTTATTTCAGCCTCAGTCCAATTTACGATTCCATAACAATTATGTCATAACCGGCAGAGCATATGTATTGATGGCCTTGATCATGTTTCACGCATTCAATCCACTGTTAAGAAGCAAATACAATCTCTTTTTGTATTCTGCAGTGAGTTCTGTCTGGAGCTGCGGGTATGATATCATGGCTGCTTGCACTACTCCAAGGTACTTGTATGTTTCATTGAGTCGTAGTGGCTCTGCAATGGTCTCATCGCCAACCTGGATAGAGCATCCTTCATCTGGTTTTCCTTTCCTGACTTGCAGCACGGCACACTTGGCCGGGTTGATATTCATGCCGATGTCATCACCAACGCCACACACGGTAGACACGAGGGTAGTCACATCCTTTGTAGTTTTCCCATAGAGTTTAATGTCGTTCATGTACCAAGAGTGATTAATAGTCAACTTGGCGTCTCTGCGGCTGACTCTGTATCCCAAAGGCAATCGGTTGAGCTCGAAACTGATTGGGTTTAGCGCCAGGCAAAACAGTAACGGGGATAATGTGTCACCTTGAAATATGCCTCTTCTTATAGAAATGTTGCCGGTAGTGACCCTGCATCTTCCCTGGTCGCATATGTGCATTGTCGTTCTCCAGTTCTCCAGAATCATCTTATCCACCATCAGGTGCTCCTTGCAACCAAGACCAGCTGCTGCACAACCGTGCTGCTCCGTTGCAAGTAGTTCACGTTGATTGTTGTGCTGCCACAAACCTGTGACATCATCATGCACAGACACAAAAGACAAATTGAACCGAGTCGAACTGGCATGAGCGACTCATGCTGCAGGACATCGCTGGGGTGATGGCTGAAATTCACCTTCCTCCGACTACCACGCAACATCATGACGGAGTCGGCTATGGAGAAGGCAACAGCTCTCAACAAGTTCTTTATCTCCCAAAGCCAACAGTCCATCGACAAGACCACCTGTACTACACCAGACATCAACACTACCCCTGACATCAGTCATACTCTAAATACAATCGCAGCAACAGTGGAAGAGATCGAGAAGCTTCTATGCAGTCTAGACACTGGCAAGAGCCCAGGCTTTGACAACATCCCAACTCGGCTCCTGAAAGAAACTGCAAAGGAAATCTCCCCATCTCTCACTAGTCTCTACAATCTGTCCTTCAGAACCGGAGAAATACCACAGGATTGGAAAGACGCAACTATTACACCCATCCCCAAGTCGGGCAACCCCTACCATCCTACCAACTACCGACCCATCTCCCTGCTCAGTATAATATCAAAAACACAAGAGAAAAATAGTCCACTCTCGTCTGTACAATCACATAGCACCGCACTTACCCTCCAACCAATCCGGCTTCAGGAAACAAGACGGGACCGAACTGCAACTCGCACGGATCGTCCACCAGATGTCCACAGCAAGGGATGCAGGGAAGCATGTTGTAACGTGTTTCTTCGATCTCAGTAAAGCCTTTGATCTTGTATGACATCAAGGCTTGCTGAAAAAGCTGAGCCACTATGGTGTCGACGGCAAGGCTCACAATTGGCTCGAAGCCTACTTGACAGGACGCAGACAGCGGGTGCAGGTTGAAGGCACAACATCCGCCTTCATACCAATACCAGCAGGAGTGCCCCAGGGCTCGCTCCTGGGACCACTTCTGTTCCTGGCATACACCATTGACCTGCCCACTGCCTGTGAAAATGCTACAACCTCGTGTAGCCAGTTCGCGGACGACTCCCCTCTAATTGCCATTGCAGGCAGCTACATTGAGTGTGAAGCTGCGCTACAAAGAAGCGTCGATGCCGCAGCAGAATGGCTAGAGCGCTGGCACCTGCTAGTCAATAAAACGAAAACCGTCATCCTCCCTTTCTACCATGCTAACCGACCCCCACCACGACTACCCGAAATAAAACTTGGCCAAACCCTATTAGAAACAGTAACACAACATCGTCACCTCGGCATCATCTTTCAGCACGACCTAAGATGGTCAGCCCACCTTGACTTTGTGCTGAAGAAAGCCGTAAAATCTTTTAATATTCTCTTTAGGCTCAAATCAACTCCACACACTAAATCACTTTCTCTCATTTACAAAACGTATATCCTGCCTATAATTGAATATGCATGCATTGCTGTCACCCCGCTCTCAATCGCAGCCCTTGACCGTCTTGAGCGAATCCAGCGCAAGGCGGCCAGAATCTGCCTCCGTCTCCCCCTTTACACTCCTCTGGATCATTCAACACTGCTCCATCGGCTCAAAAGGCCGACAATGTTCTCTCGCCGCAAAGTGAAGCTCACCCTTCTTGCTCACTCCATAAAATACCAATATGCCCCACAACACATACGCTTGCTCAACACCCCCGCTCAAGTTACCGCCCAGTACAGTCTTCGACACGCACGCACTTGGCACCTCCCACCCTCCAGAACCGATCGCTGTAAAGACTCCCCACTGTACAAGTCCCTAGAATACTACAATGCCCTCCCTGCTAGCATTCGTGACGTCTCCTCCCGACCTGCTTTCAAACAAGAAATCTGCTCACTGCTGATTAACTCAATCTGCTCCTGCAGCGCTCACCCTCTCCCATACTTGTAAAGTTCAAAGTGATGTAAATCACTTTCCAACTGTTTAACCCACAATCTCACCTTCTCATCAATTTATCTCTTATTGGCGATGGTGCCATCGTGAGAATAAACAAGAAAAAAAAGAAAAGAAACAGTCTCGGACTAGAGTGAAGCCAAGCTCACAGCGGATCCGTCCCATGTGGACGCTGTACGGGTCTCCGGTTGCCGCTGCCAGGCGAATGGCGAGACGTTTCAACACATTCCGGGCCTCACCGCCAGCCCCCCCCCCCCCCCTGACAGAGGAGAACACCAATGGAGAGAAGCTGCCCCTCTGAAGCTGCCGTTCCGCCTTAGACACAGCTTGATTTTTAGGGGTTTGATACTTCCTGTACACACTGTACGAGTCACGCTTCCGTTTGATTTGTTCTCTTAATGCTGGTGTTAGGCAAGGTGGTCGGGCAGATTTCGAGGGTGTGCATCGGATTGTTGATTTGCGTCGCTCTAGATAGGACTGCAGTATCTCCTCCAAAGTGTTGTACAGCATATCTGCAGATAGGGATGGATCACCCCGATGTAGTTGGAGCACAGCCTCCCAGTCAATATGAAATTGACGCTCATTGAGCACAACTGCCGTTTCATTCGGCACGGATGAGATGTTCAATGAAGCAAGGTTACTTCGATGTGGAAGCTGTTTGTGCTCAGAGACATGAGATGGCATGGACTGTGACATTTTAATTTTACCAACACCAACACAGTGGTCAGATTGGCCCATAGGTGCTTCAGCATGGAGGTCGTCAATGGCGTGGGGAATATCCGTTATTACAAGATCCAGAGCCGCTCCAGCGCCCGAGGCAGACTCGTGAGTGGGGAAGTTTACCAATTGCTCCAAAGAAAACATCTTTAAGCAAACATCGCAATTGGTGACCTGCTGTGTCGGTAATGTCCCCCTCCCAGTCTGAACACCTAGCGTTGAAATCCCCCATCAACACTACTCCAGATGTTGGAGCTTTGACAACAGTCAGACAGCAGCCAGCAGAAACCAGCCAGCAGAAACCTGAACATGTGTAATTTTTTCAAAAATTCTTTTTTCCCTCGAAATTGTTTCTACACTATTAATCTGAAACTCGGGTATTTACTATTGAGCCAATAATAAAAGTAGAAAGGAAAAGGACATATAGTATCTAGTTACAGTGGTGGAGAGTTACTCTTAACTCGTTTCCATATGTCCTTTTCCTTTCTACACTATTAATCATTCAAGTTATCAAGTTTGGTGACAATCTGATAAGCGAAAGCATGGAAAATAGAGTTTGAAGTCACACAGGTCAAGATTCGGTACAGGTGGTGCAGCATCCATGCCTAGTGACTCCATGCAAGTTGATCCTACAGTTTCTAATTGTGATGTGGAACAGGTACATGTAAGTGAATAAAATGCAAGTCAGGCTTGCCCTCTTGGTGCTGCAGGCATGAGTAGTTCAGAAGTGTGGAGATAATCTGTATACATCACTACCTTCTTTACAACACCAGAGTGCAAAACGATGATTGGTGGCTGGCCTTCCAAATTGTGTTCAGGGACCTCTGTGCTGGCAGTTTGAGCGTTGTCACAAAGCTTGCCATACTGATAGATGTACTGACCAATACCACTGACATCCACTCCCTAGCATAATTGTATTTCAATGATATGAGCGAATACTCGCGTTTTGTAGCACGTGAAGATGTTGCCCCAAAGCGTTCAGCCGGTTTGAGTTTTTAGGAATCCCCTTTCTCAGCACGGGCAGCAGCCAGCTTGGCGTCGTCTGGCAAGGTAGAGTACTGATAATACTACGCTCTGTTTTGCGCCGTGAGAAGCCCTCCATCAGTGTCTGCAACATCATTGTTGTCGATGTAGAAATACGGATCGCTCATCGGGTCGACATTCAGCTTCTCCTCGCAGTCGCTATTACTCCCGCGCTGACTATCGTCACCACACGTATCCAGTGTCGATTTTATGAGCGCTCTTCGTTGCTATGCATATGAGACTCGCCACTGCTGGACAAACTCAGCGAGATCGCCACCAAAGAAATAATTCCGATCGCGAACTAACTTTCAGCGCCGCTTCGTACAGGAGTCTCACGCTGACAACTCTGGACCAAAGTCCTTGTCGCTACACCTGTCGCCATCGCTGTGTCTAAACTCAACCTCCGTGTGACGAGCTCTCACCTAGTGCTAAAATCAATTGACCAGAGACATTTGAAGACACTTGAAACTCCTTTGACAACAAAGACACCCACTGGATCGAAAAAGAATCTTCAAAAGCCAGCTCACTGCGCGTCCCAAACTTTGACGTCACATGTTGATGATTGATATCAAGTACACAAGTGCTGGTTTTCGCTGGCCGGGGCTCATGTATCAAGAGCGACAGCCGTGTTCGAGGGTGGGCGGTAAAGGGATCCAATGAGCAGGGACTTCACGGATCCAAATGTCTGTGTTCCGGTACACTTCAGCGGAAACTCAATCTCTACAAAGGTAGCTTCGAAATTTGCAGCGTGAAGGTCCGAACGATGTACAACAGGAGGAAATACACCAGACTTCACAAGAAGAGCAACTCCACCATACCCCAAAAGTTCGGATCTGTTTGTTTTGTTTTCGGCTGTAGGTCTGTCTCTTCGATAACAGTCGTATCCTGGAATAGAGAATATTTGAGTTCCGTGCAGCCATGTCTCAGTAATAGACACGAACAGCGGGTCCCACGCCGAGCAGAAGTCAGTTAATTCCGCGACCTTGTTTCGTATTGATCTAGCGTTAAAGCAGACAAATGGGTGACTGTTAGCCGGTAATGGTAGGGGCTGGAATGTTTTCGCTTCGGAATTTAGCAATCTACCCGGAATGAAGGTTGGGGCCCGCACATTCAGTTCCGAGGTATTCATTGTGAGAGAGTTATCTTTTCTTTTTTTCTTTTTTCTTTTTCTTTTTTTAAATGTTTTACTGCCAGAAGTCGTCTTCATATTAGGAGGTAGATATGCCTGTTTGTTGTACGACTTTAAATAAATTCAACCAGCCATAGCTCAGTGGTCACAGCATCGCTGGCTACATGCGAGTGTCCCTGGTTCGAGTCCTGGTGGTGACAGTCAAATTTTCTTCAGGCTGTCCCCGTTTGTGTCTTTCCCCCAATTAGTGAATTCTTTATAGCAGTAAAACAATAAGTTATGATATAAAATAGTTTTACTCGGATATTGAGCCAATTTAATAATAATAATAATATATTATTATTGTAAAATAGAAAAGGACATATGGATACGAGTTTAGAGTAACTCTCCATCACTGTAACATGATACTATACACAGTCAGAAAGTGCAATAACTAGGCACAAAACTGACAGAGTACTGAGACATTCGACGTCCTGACACCTAACTTTAACACATCTCCGTAGCGCTAACCGACAGCCTTCCAACTTGGAAGGTTCAAGGTTATGGAAAAGACCAAAGAGGGGAAGGCAAGCGCAACGAAAACGAGCAAAAGCCACAGTCCCAACGGAACAAAGAATGTCGATTGTTACTGGACGATGACGAGACCAGTACGATATTTGACAAAGCGGTCTAACTACAATTCGAAGCAGCAAAGCAGCACACCACCCAACTTGGGTGGGTCATAAATATCAAAGATAAGTAAAGAAAGGGAAGCTTTGCGAAAACGAATTGTACAAGCCGAAAGCCAAACTCCTACAGTACTCCTCATGCATGACATTGTGATGGACTAGTTGACTACAAAACACGTTGTTTCACACGACGTACGTTTCGCCGTATGGTTCGTGACCGCTCATCAGGTGTGCAATTTGAAACTCGGATGTTGAGCCATAAATAAATGTAAAATAGAAAAGGACATATGGATACGAGTTTAGAGTAACTCTCCATCACTGTAACATGATACTATACACAGTCAGAAAGTGCAATAACTAGGCACAAAACTGACAGAGTACTGAGACATTCGACGTCCTGACACCTAACTTTAACACATCTCCGTAGCGCTAACCGACAGCCTTCCAACTTGGAAGGTTCAAGGTTATGGAAAAGACCAAAGAGGGGAAGGCAAGCGCAACGAAAACGAGCAAAAGCCACAGTCCCAACGGAACAAAGAATGTCGATTGTTACTGGACGATGACGAGACCAGTACGATATTTGACAAAGCGGTCTAACTACAATTCGAAGCAGCAAAGCAGCACACCACCCAACTTGGGTGGGTCATAAATATCAAAGATAAGTAAAGAAAGGGAAGCTTTGCGAAAACGAATTGTACAAGCCGAAAGCCAAACTCCTACAGTACTCCTCATGCATGACATTGTGATGGACTAGTTGACTACAAAACACGTTGTTTCACACGACGTACGTTTCGCCGTATGGTTCGTGACGGCTCATCAGGTGTGCAATTTGAAACTCGGATGTTGAGCCATAAATAAATGTAAAATAGAAAAGGACATATGGATACGAGTTTAGAGTAACTCTCCATCACTGTAACATGATACTATACACAGTCAGAAAGTGCAATAACTAGGCACAAAACTGACAGAGTACTGAGACATTCGACGTCCTGACACCTAACTTTAACACATCTCCGTAGCGCTAACCGACAGCCTTCCAACTTGGAAGGTTCAAGATTATGGAAAAGACCAAAGAGGGGAAGGCAAGCGCAACGAAAACGAGCAAAAGCCACAGTCCCAACGGAACAAAGAATGTCGATTGTTACTGGACGATGACGAGACCAGTACGATATTTGACAAAGCGGTCTAACTACAATTCGAAGCAGCAAAGCAGCACACCACCCAACTTGGGTGGGTCATAAATATCAAAGATAAGTAAAGAAAGGGAAGCTTTGCGAAAACGAATTGTACAAGCCGAAAGCCAAACTCCTACAGTACTCCTCATGCATGACATTGTGATGGACTAGTTGACTACAAAACACGTTGTTTCACACGACGTACGTTTCGCCGTATGGTTCGTGACGGCTCATCAGGTGTGCAATTTGAAACTCGGATGTTGAGCCATAAATAAATGTAAAATAGAAAAGGACATATGGATACGAGTTTAGAGTAACTCTCCATCACTGTAACATGATACTATACACAGTCAGAAAGTGCAATAACTAGGCACAAAACTGACAGAGTACTGAGACATTCGACGTCCTGACACCTAACTTTAACACATCTCCGTAGCGCTAACCGACAGCCTTCCAACTTGGAAGGTTCAAGGTTATGGAAAAGACCAAAGAGGGGAAGGCAAGCGCAACGAAAACGAGCAAAAGCCACAGTCCCAACGGAACAAAGAATGTCGATTGTTACTGGACGATGACGAGACCAGTACGATATTTGACAAAGCGGTCTAACTACAATTCGAAGCAGCAAAGCAGCACACCACCCAACTTGGGTGGGTCATAAATATCAAAGATAAGTAAAGAAAGGGAAGCTTTGCGAAAACGAATTGTACAAGCCGAAAGCCAAACTCCTACAGTACTCCTCATGCATGACATTGTGATGGACTAGTTGACTACAAAACACGTTGTTTCACACGACGTACGTTTCGCCGTATGGTTCGTGACGGCTCATCAGGTGTGCAATTTGAAACTCGGATGTTGAGCCATAAATAAATGTAAAATAGAGAAGGACATATGGATACGAGTTTAGAGTAACTCTCCATCACTGTAACATGATACTATACACAGTCAGAAAGTGCAATAACTAGGCACAAAACTGACAGAGTACTGAGACATTCGACGTCCTGACACCTAACTTTAACACATCTCCGTAGCGCTAACCGACAGCCTTCCAACTTGGAAGGTTCAAGGTTATGGAAAAGACCAAAGAGGGGAAGGCAAGCGCAACGAAAACGAGCAAAAGCCACAGTCCCAACGGAACAAAGAATGTCGATTGTTACTGGACGATGACGAGACCAGTACGATATTTGACAAAGCGGTCTAACTACAATTCGAAGCAGCAAAGCAGCACACCACCCAACTTGGGTGGGTCATAAATATCAAAGATAAGTAAAGAAAGGGAAGCTTTGCGAAAACGAATTGTACAAGCCGAAAGCCAAACTCCTACAGTACTCCTCATGCATGACATTGTGATGGACTAGTTGACTACAAAACACGTTGTTTCACACGACGTACGTTTCGCCGTATGGTTCGTGACGGCTCATCAGGTGTGCAATTTGAAACTCGGATGTTGAGCCATAAATAAATGTAAAATAGAAAAGGACATATGGATACGAGTTTAGAGTAACTCTCCATCACTGTAACATGATACTATACACAGTCAGAAAGTGCAATAACTAGGCACAAAACTGACAGAGTACTGAGACATTCGACGTCCTGACACCTAACTTTAACACATCTCCGTAGCGCTAACCGACAGCCTTCCAACTTGGAAGGTTCAAGGTTATGGAAAAGACCAAAGAGGGGAAGGCAAGCGCAACGAAAACGAGCAAAAGCCACAGTCCCAACGGAACAAAGAATGTCGATTGTTACTGGACGATGACGAGACCAGTACGATATTTGACAAAGCGGTCTAACTACAATTCGAAGCAGCAAAGCAGCACACCACCCAACTTGGGTGGGTCATAAATATCAAAGATAAGTAAAGAAAGGGAAGCTTTGCGAAAACGAATTGTACAAGCCGAAAGCCAAACTCCTACAGTACTCCTCATGCATGACATTGTGATGGACTAGTTGACTACAAAACACGTTGTTTCACACGACGTACGTTTCGCCGTATGGTTCGTGACGGCTCATCAGGTGTGCAATTTGAAACTCGGATGTTGAGCCATAAATAAATGTAAAATAGAAAAGGACATATGGATACGAGTTTAGAGTAACTCTCCATCACTGTAACATGATACTATACACAGTCAGAAAGTGCAATAACTAGGCACAAAACTGACAGAGTACTGAGACATTCGACGTCCTGACACCTAACTTTAACACATCTCCGTAGCGCTAACCGACAGCCTTCCAACTTGGAAGGTTCAAGGTTATGGAAAAGACCAAAGAGGGGAAGGCAAGCGCAACGAAAACGAGCAAAAGCCACAGTCCCAACGGAACAAAGAATGTCGATTGTTACTGGACGATGACGAGACCAGTACGATATTTGACAAAGCGGTCTAACTACAATTCGAAGCAGCAAAGCAGCACACCACCCAACTTGGGTGGGTCATAAATATCAAAGATAAGTAAAGAAAGGGAAGCTTTGCGAAAACGAATTGTACAAGCCGAAAGCCAAACTCCTACAGTACTCCTCATGCATGACATTGTGATGGACTAGTTGACTACAAAACACGTTGTTTCACACGACGTACGTTTCGCCGTATGGTTCGTGACGGCTCATCAGGTGTGCAATTTGAAACTCGGATTTTCAAATTGCACACCTGATGAGCCGTCACGAACCATACGGCGAAACGTACGTCGTGTGAAACAACGTGTTTTGTAGTCAACTAGTCCATCACAATGTCATGCATGAGGAGTACTGTAGGAGTTTGGCTTTCGGCTTGTACAATTCGTTTTCGCAAAGCTTCCCTTTCTTTACTTATCTTTGATATTTATGACCCACCCAAGTTGGGTGGTGTGCTGCTTTGCTGCTTCGAATTGTAGTTAGACCGCTTTGTCAAATATCGTACTGGTCTCGTCATCGTCCAGTAACAATCGACATTCTTTGTTCCGTTGGGACTGTGGCTTTTGCTCGTTTTCGTTGCGCTTGCCTTCCCCTCTTTGGTCTTTTCCATAACCCTTTACCTTCCAAGTTGGAAGGCTGTCGGTTAGCGCTACGGAGATGTGTTAAAGTTAGGTGTCAGGACGTTGAATGTCTCAGTACTCTGTCAGTTTTGTGCCTAGTTATTGCACTTTCTGACTGTGTATAGTATCATGTTACAGTGATGGAGAGTTACTCTAAACTCGTATCCATATGTCCTTTTCTATTTTACATTTATTTATGGCTCAACATCCGAGTTTCAAATTGCACACCTGATGAGCCGTCACGAACCATACGGCGAAACGTACGTCGTGTGAAACAACGTGTTTTGTAGTCAACTAGTCCATCACAATGTCATGCATGAGGAGTACTGTAGGAGTTTGGCTTTCGGCTTGTACAATTCGTTTTCGCAAAGCTTCCCTTTCTTTACTTATCTTTGATATTTATGACCCACCCAAGTTGGGTGGTGTGCTGCTTTGCTGCTTCGAATTGTAGTTAGACCGCTTTGTCAAATATCGTACTGGTCTCGTCATCGTCCAGTAACAATCGACATTCTTTGTTCCGTTGGGACTGTGGCTTTTGCTCGTTTTCGTTGCGCTTGCCTTCCCCTCTTTGGTCTTTTCCATAACCTTGAACCTTCCAAGTTGGAAGGCTGTCGGTTAGCGCTACGGAGATGTGTTAAAGTTAGGTGTCAGGACGTCGAATGTCTCAGTACTCTGTCAGTTTTGTGCCTAGTTATTGCACTTTCTGACTGTGTATAGTATCATGTTACAGTGATGGAGAGTTACTCTAAACTCGTATCCATATGTCCTTTTCTATTTTACATTTATTTATGGCTCAACATCCGAGTTTCAAATTGCACACCTGATGAGCCGTCACGAACCATACGGCGAAACGTACGTCGTGTGAAACAACGTGTTTTGTAGTCAACTAGTCCATCACAATGTCATGCATGAGGAGTACTGTAGGAGTTTGGCTTTCGGCTTGTACAATTCGTTTTCGCAAAGCTTCCCTTTCTTTACTTATCTTTGATATTTATGACCCACCCAAGTTGGGTGGTGTGCTGCTTTGCTGCTTCGAATTGTAGTTAGACCGCTTTGTCAAATATCGTACTGGTCTCGTCATCGTCCAGTAACAATCGACATTCTTTGTTCCGTTGGGACTGTGGCTTTTGCTCGTTTTCGTTGCGCTTGCCTTCCCCTCTTTGGTCTTTTCCATAACCTTGAACCTTCCAAGTTGGAAGGCTGTCGGTTAGCGCTACGGAGATGTGTTAAAGTTAGGTGTCAGGACGTCGAATGTCTCAGTACTCTGTCAGTTTTGTGCCTAGTTATTGCACTTTCTGACTGTGTATAGTATCATGTTACAGTGATGGAGAGTTACTCTAAACTCGTATCCATATGTCCTTTTCTATTTTACATTTATTTATGGCTCAACATCCGAGTTTCAAATTGCACACCTGATGAGCCGTCACGAACCATACGGCGAAACGTACGTCGTGTGAAACAACGTGTTTTGTAGTCAACTAGTCCATCACAATGTCATGCATGAGGAGTACTGTAGGAGTTTGGCTTTCGGCTTGTACAATTCGTTTTCGCAAAGCTTCCCTTTCTTTACTTATCTTTGATATTTATGACCCACCCAAGTTGGGTGGTGTGCTGCTTTGCTGCTTCGAATTGTAGTTAGACCGCTTTGTCAAATATCGTACTGGTCTCGTCATCGTCCAGTAACAATCGACATTCTTTGTTCCGTTGGGACTGTGGCTTTTGCTCGTTTTCGTTGCGCTTGCCTTCCCCTCTTTGGTCTTTTCCATAACCTTGAACCTTCCAAGTTGGAAGGCTGTCGGTTAGCGCTACGGAGATGTGTTAAAGTTAGGTGTCAGGACGTCGAATGTCTCAGTACTCTGTCAGTTTTGTGCCTAGTTATTGCACTTTCTGACTGTGTATAGTATCATGTTACAGTGATGGAGAGTTACTCTAAACTCGTATCCATATGTCCTTTTCTATATTATTATTATTATTTATTAACTGGTTTGAGGGAAAGAGATATTATTATTTATTCATATTTTAATAGGGCAGTGCCCACAGACTCAAGGTCTGCTTACGGGGTACCCTAAGAATGAAAGTAATGCATGGCGAAATAGAGATGGCGATGCAGCAGTGCGGATATCATAATAATTATTATGGTAAAAGAGGAGAAGGACAACATGTTACGAGTTATGACAAACGTGACCAGATCATATGCAGTCAGCGAGTGCGACAAAATGGCACAGAACTGACAAGGAGTACTGAGACATTCAGCAACCTGACACCTAGCTCAAACCCTTCTCCAGGGCGCAAGCCAACAACCTTCCAACTTAAAAGGCTCAGGTTCGGACAGGTCCAAGAGGGTAGGAAAACATATTTTCACGGGATAAAATGGCCCCGCCACTCTTCCATACAGTCATACTAACTTGAACAACCTTGAGAAACACCTCAACTTCAAAAACTATGTATTTGTTTACCGCTGCCTGAATGGACTTGCTAGTCCTCCTCTTCGAGATCGCTTTACCTTGTCTCTGCTACTCCTGTTCTGCCAGTCCCCCCTCCCCCCCCCCCCCCCCCGCCCACACCTGATATGGCTTCAGTGTGACCTCTTATTTATGTCTTGACAGATATTAAGGGTTGCGAGAGGGCCACAAGTTATGAGAAATCGGAGGCTTTCCAACGTGTCTTTTCCAACAAATACAGTGTACAAGGCCTCAATAATACTACGATGGACTTACTGAACACAGCATTCACTGGCTCACATGCACTATCGACAGTTCACTTTTGTCCCAATGCAGTCCGCAGGCTTCTAGCTCATCTTGAATTCCTCAAAGGTGACTGGATCCGACGGCATTTCCACTCCTGTCTTGAAGGAATGTGCCCCTAGCCAGGGAGCTTGTAGAGACACTATCTCGATGGACAAGAGGGATACCGGGCGATAGTTTGCTGGCATAATGACTGTGGACAATATTGTGACTTTTTCAGCTCCGTAGTGTTTGACAGCCCAGCCGGCAACAGGCCGGTCTGGAAGTAGGACAGTAGTATTAGTGGCAGTGTAGGGTAGCATAGGGTAGTAGGGTAGCGTAGTGTAGGGGTAAGCAGTCAAAATCAGGGAGAACCTCTTCGCCATGGGCGAGCTCGCAGGAGAGCCTGCGATGAAACTGCTCTGCTCCCTCCCGGGCATAGAGCAGACTCTGCTCAGCGTGCTGCAGACCCTGACGTCTCATATCAGCGAGTCGAGGGATCGTGAGGGTCGTCTCCATCAGCGTGTAGACGATCTCTCCATGCAGCTCCTAGCCCTACGTGAGGAATTTTGTTCACTGCAGAAATCCGCCATTGTTGTTCCCGACAAGGCCCCTGCACGATCTACTCAGCACCAAGTCCAAGGCGACAAATCTCGTACCCGTACGAAACCTCGTAACCGTCCTCCCCAGCAGAGCCAGCCTGACCCAGCTGCAGCAGCAAACCAGCTCGCGCAGCTCGACCCAGCCGATGCAGATGCTGGACAACAGTCAGGGCTGATCGACGTGGCCTCTGGCTCTGCACAGCACGAAACCCGTACCCGTACGGACGACCCCGGCTTTGTCGATCCCGAGCCTGTGCAATCAGACTGCGAGAAGAGCCACCCTATCATGGCCGTCATCAAGGATGACAGTTGGAAATTAGTTGCGGCGGGCCCGCCAAGAAAGAAGCGATCTGTGTTC
Source organism: Sycon ciliatum (assembly GCF_964019385.1). Taxonomy (NCBI): domain Eukaryota; kingdom Metazoa; phylum Porifera; class Calcarea; order Leucosolenida; family Sycettidae; genus Sycon; species Sycon ciliatum. The sequence continues at coordinate 24,741,802 of NC_088649.1, forward strand.
TTTGTGGGCAACTTGAGCCCCGACTGTACGGTGGACAGCCTCACTGAGTTTGTACACCGTAGGTCGGAAAGCGTGGGGACGCCTGTCAAAGCCCACCAATGCAGCCTACACACAGCCGGAAACGGGAAAGTGTCCGCCAGGATATCAGTGGATGCCACCTGCAAGCTGACAGTGATGTCAGCCAATTTCTGGCCAAGGCCGCTCTACTGCAGGCCGTGGAGATTCCACACCTCCACAAATGCAAATGGGGCCAAAAGCATCAGCAGCAGCAAGAGCAGCAGTCACAACAAGCACAACAACAGCAGCAGCAGCAGCATCAGCAGCACCAGCATTCGCCGCAGTAGCACCAGCAGTCGCCGCAGCAGCACCAGTGGTCACCGCAGCAGCACCAGCAGTCGCCGCAGCAGCAGTAGCGACAGTAGCACCAACCAGTTGGAAGCACAGCAGCATGATCAAGAGCAACAGCAACTTGGGATTGGCGCCACAATTAACGACTTCCTGAGCGCAAGTCGTGGCCTGTCCGCTGACGCTGCCGGCACACCTGTAACCCCCCTTCACAGCCACAAACGTTCCTCTGCAGAACGGTCACCAGATTCGCTGCCGCAGGATGCAAAGCGAGCTGACCAGCATGGTGCGCAGCCACCCCAGCAGGATACACAGACCCACGAGCCCACCACCTAATGTAGGCCATGCACCAACCCAAACAACACAGTATCTTCACCCAGCTGGAATCTGACATCGACAAAGCCCGGCAGTCCTGCTCACACATTATTGTGGCAGGGGACTTCAATGCCCACAACCGGGAATGGCTTGGAAGTCCACGCACCTCGGCTGCTGGAGAAGCTGCAGAAGACATGTGCTGTGTACATGGTCTCCGACAACACGTCACCTCAGCCACTCGTGGAGAAAACATCCTTGACCTCGTCATGTCAGATGTGCCTGGAACTGTGTCTACCACCACCCAACCACCTCTTGGCAGATCAGACCATGCTGTTGTCATAGCCGACTTCCAGCTTACTGCATCTGTAGACCAACCCACCACTCGTACAGTATGGCAATACCAGCGGGCTGACTGGCCCCGCCTCTCTGCCTTCCTCCGGACTACTGACTGGGACACAATAATCGGCGACGACCCTAACATATCATGTGAGCTTCTGACCATGCGAATCACTGAGGGAATGCAACGCTTTATACCATCCAAGGTCTTCAAGACCAGACCGCAGGACCCAATCTGGTGGACGCCAGAATGCTCTGCAGCAATTGACAGAAAGCGCAATGCCTGGCGGAAATTCCGCGATGACCCCAGAAATGGAGCGCTCTAGTGTACGTACAAGCTAGCATCCCTTGACTCAACAAGATGTCTAGCAAGATCCAAAGCCAGACATCTCGACCATGTCAAGCAACGGCTCCGGACGGGCAGCCTGCAGGACAGAGAGTGGTGGAGCGTGATTAAACGAGTTGGAGGGCATGGCCGGGACAGCTCCATCCCAGTACTGGTTGACCCCGATGGCATGGAATGCACCAAAAGCCACGACAAGGCTAACGTCATCGGGAAGTACTTTGCCCAGAAGTACTTTGCCCAGAAGTGCAGCCTAGACGATGACTTTGCAGAACAGTCGGGGCCATTCCCGCATGTCCGCCAGCGCACCGCAAATACGCTTGCAACAGTCCACTTCCGCCAAGCCACCGTACGCCGGACACTCCGAGCCCTGAACCCAAGTAAAGCCACAGAGCTTGATGCAGTACCTGCTAGAGTGCTGAGAAAATGTGCCGACGCTCTAGCCCTGCCCCTATCCAAGCTGTTTACCCTGTGCTTCTGCAGTGGTCATCAACCTGCCATGTGGAAAGTTGCCAACGTCGTACCGGTACACAAGAAAGGCCCCAAGTCGAACCCCAGAAACTACCGACCGATATCACTACTGCCCATAATGTCTAAGTGTATGGAGTCCATCGTGAACCGCAGCCTGTCCAACTTCCTGAAGAAGAATGACATCCTTTCTCACAGGCAGTTTGGCTTTCGCACTGGACTGGGAACCTCTGATCTGTTGATTGCTGTTCAGCATGAGTGGAGCCTTGCAGATGCCAGTGGAGGCCTCGTCAGGGTACTCGCAGTAGATATTGCTGGGGCCTTCGACAAGGTCTCGCACAACGGCGTCCTCCACAAGGCTGAGCGGTGCGGCATAAGTGGCCTCCTCCTTGCCTGGCTCCGGAGTTACCTGACAGACCGCCACATCCGTGTCGTCATAGGTGGCCAGTCTTCACCGACCCACCGAATCCAATCTGGCGTGCCACAGGGCAGCATCCTCGGCCCCACCCTCTTCCTTCTGTACGTCAACGACGCAGAAGACCACCTGCCTGATGGGGCGAAGCTGGCTGTATACGCCGACGACACAACTCTCTACAAGTGCATCACCACCCGACTCAGACTGCCAGAAGAGACAGAAATCCTCCAGCAGGCAGTAGACTCACTGGCAGCATGGGGAAGCAGGTGGAGGATCAAGTTCGAGCCCATAAAGTCGCAGGCATTGACCATCAGCCACCACCGCTCGCAACCCCCCCCCCCCCCCCGAACGCAATACGCTTCCAAGGAGCATTTGTGCCAGAAGCAGAGGAGCTCAAGCTTCTTGGCGTCACCTTCGACAGGCAGCTGGCATTCCGCAGCCATATCCGACAGCTTGCAGTACGCGGAGCCCAGCGGCTCGGCTTCCTCCGTAAGGCATCGGCTGTGCTAGACCCAAAGCACCGGGCAATTGTGTACCGTGGCTTTGTCCGCCCTGTGCCAGAGTATGGCATGCTGGTGTGGATGAGCGTAGCCCCCACCACCTTGGCCCGCCTAACTGCCATCCAGCGCCGTGCCCTGCACATAATTGGAGATGGATCATACCTCCCGAGCCGCGACATTCGCCGTACCGTAGCAGGGCTCTGCTTTCTGTACAAGCTGCACTTTGTGGAGGGTCCGGAAATGGTGAAAGCCATTCTGCCACCATCAGCAGCCGCACCGCAACACCGCATGCCTACTCGTGAGACAACCAGATCGGCAACACATCATCCATCACAACTCACCAGTATCCTTCCTCCTCAGGCACGAAACAACACGCTCCGCTCATTTCCCCACTCCCTCATCGCAACGTGGAATCAGCTCCCACCTACCCTTCTGCAGTCTCCCCCTTCTCGCAGAGGCATGCACACGTTCAAGGAAAACGTCAACGACCACTTGCGGCGCAGCAAGTGGGAGTGGGCCACAGACAGGCTATGATCTCTGCCAACACACCAGCCTAATTATACTGACCGCACTCCAGCTCCCTTCTACCCCTCTTTGATCCCCTTCGCTTAGCCTTAAAATCCGATTATCAGTTCACTCCATCTTCCTACGGTACACTGCTTTTACTATTGTTTTGTCCTATCCCAATCTCAAATTCTCCCCATTATCGTTTGCAAAGCCGGTGCTCCCCTCTTGGATGCACATGTTTCTTTTCTCCTATGTATCGGCGCACAGGAGTAACGATGATTCCGAGACCTTTGGTCGGAGGAGTTACTTTTGCCCCGTCCCCACTTCCATCCAATATGCCACCGCCCCCGCTGTGCAGCATCTGATGGTACTGTGGTATTCAGTAAAAAAAAAAAAAAAATCTCAGCTCTTTGCTTCCAATACTAGGCATTGGCGGATAATGCTCGAAAAGGTGGCAGATTCTGCTCGAAAAGCAGTGAAATTGGCAGAACCAAACAAACCTTATGGCGGGCAATTCCTCAAATTCTGCTCCATTTCTGTATCCACATACCAAACATGCATGAAATTTACCAGAAAAAGTACCGAATTCTGCCATTTTTTCTGCCGGCATTATCCGCAAAGGCCTATCCAACACGGAGCCCAGCCACAGAGTTCCACTTGGAAAAGTCTTCCACGAGCGGCGTCAGATTCGGGTCGTAAAGCGTGGGGGAGGGTACATCAGATCAATCAACGAGATGCCAAATCCCGAAATCCCATTTGCCACTAGCCTCGCCACGTGGCTAGAAGATATTGGTTTGCTGCTGAATGCAGCAAAAACTCAGCTTCTCTTCATAAAGCCCCGAGGCGCAGATAACACACAGCCTGAGGTGTTCTGCCATGCTGACAAATTTGCTGTCACAACTTCGGCTAAGTATCTAGGACCATTGGCCCTGGAGGCATGGTCAAGGACTCAGTTTGCGTGCAAGACGCACTTGGTTCCTCAGCATGGTCCTCTCTCAGCTATGCTATGGTTCGAATAGCTTTGTTCCTGGGCTTTCTGCCCAGTTGCTTGGACGTCTGGAGAAGAGTTTCAAAGCCGGAATTCGTGCAACCTTGCAACAGCCCTTCCTCACCCCCACAGCACCACTTCTGGCACTTCTTAGTATTGTCAGCCTGGCACACACGTACACTCAGAAAGTTCTAATTTTTGTACACCGCTGTATCAATGGATATTGTAGCCCACTCCTACAGCAACTCTTTACAACGACTGCTCCAATCAATGTGCTAAACGATCAGCGCACCACTAGGGGCCAAGTCTCCAATTTGCTCCAAGTCCCTTTCCTTCGCGGGCCTGCTGGTCGCTCGAGTATGATGTTTCACGGCAGTATTGCATGGAACGCCCTCTCGGCTGATGTAAGATCGATAACTGCCGCCGATCAATTCAAGAGAGCCCTATCTAATATTGACCTACGTAACTTCTAAACTCTATGCCAACAGTCAAACACCACTCGCTGTACTTCATGTTCCTTGGACTGCTAAAAATTGTGCCCATCCAACAAAGTCTGCCAATGTTCACACATATATTTTCATGAAATGCTTCCACTACATATTATTTGTTATCGCAATTTAAAAAATTCACACAACTTGAGTGTCAGCATGCACACAATGTCATAACAAACATTTCTATAATAATAACTAGACCGCTTGCATGTCTTTATCTCTATACATTTCCTCATATAATTTCCTTCATCTTCCTGTGAGAACCGGACCTATGGGCCGGTAAGAAGGCAATCATGCCTGTGCAATTGGTGAAGTAAAATAAAAGTCAACAACAACAACAACATCTCAAAAGAACAGAACTATGCAAAAAAAACGTCATTTTCCGAAACATACACACCATGACTTACAGGGTATTTAATCTGGGTGTGGCGTCAAACAGCCCGTCAGGTAGGCGAGTAAGTTGATTACCTTCCAAATCTCTGTTAGACAAAGTAGAATTTTGATAGGATGTACATCACTTCCTGGAAGAATTTCTTTAAAAGAGAGCATGTTTGAGAAAACCAGAAAAGCTGGGCTGGGCCATGTCTCTGTTTTCCGTCAAAATTTTACAAGTAGGTTTCCTTTGGGGTCTACAATAGGCATGGGCGGGTAATGCTAGCATTATGGCTGGCATTATAGTCCCTTTTTCCGGGTGGCATAATGCTGGCATTATAACACCATTTCGAATGCAAAATTGGCATTACAAGCATAATTGCCGGTCGACAACGGTGTCATGCATGACGCTGGCTAGGTCCAGTTCCAAAAATCGTGCATCTGAACCCGACCGGCTTCGTCCGGAGACTTGACGTTGCAAATCAACCTTCTCAGTGGATTGTTTCAGACAACATTCTCACTGCTGTTTATTTTTTTCTTCTTCTGTGCTTTGGCCTTGATCCAAGACGGCCTTCTTAAATCGACTTTTCCAACTTTCAAACTGGCATTATGGAGTAGTGAGAGCATTATACGAGGCAGTATGTATCTAATATTGACTGAGTACGAGGTCAATATAGGAAATAAAAGCCGAGTAAAAGACCGAGGCGAAGCCGAGGTCTTTCACGAGGTCTTTTATTTCCTATACTGACCAAGTACGAAGTCAATATTAGATTTATCACGACAAACAGTCCGTATTTCAAATTCCAGAACGATAACCTCATGAATGCCGGTTTTATGATTGCACAATCGTTGCACCACCACCTACTCATGCAGTGAAAATGCTGCACTAGGCACCGTTCAACTGCGCAACCCCTAAGCAGTCAATATAGCCCTAAGGAGTGAAATATGCAGGAATATTTGACTGCTTAGGTATGGCAAAAATCTATGCGAGTCAATACTAAGGGAGTGATAAATCCTCATATTATGAGCATTGCCTTTAGCATTATCGCAGCAAATAACTAGCATTACCCGCCTATGCCTAGTCTACAACAACCATGCCAAAGGGGATCGTTGCATAACTTACGGACACCTTGGAACTGGGGACCACCTCGAAATTGGCCCAAAATGTATGTATGTATATTTTATTTGAATTCGCAAGTACACACGGGCTACAAGCCCAATTACATGGAAGCGAATGTGATAATGGGGTTAATTAAGAAAAAGGGTGGAGGAAGGAGGAGGACGGTAGCAAAGCAACAGGGAGGACAATTCAGGAGCAAATTTAACAATTGCACAAATATGAAAGTACCTGAGACCGAGGGTACCTGTGGAGCGATAAAATGCTTAAGCAAACAGAAGAAAGGAAATCACAAGCCAATACGCGCTAAATAGCGTTCAAACAGAACTTAAAGTGGCTCGGACCACATGCGCGCGCATTGAAAAAAGTACCTACTGCTGGCATGCGAGCGAAGCGTGCTAGTACTTTTGTAAGCGTGACTTGAAGCGTGCAAACGTAACATTTGTACTTCTTCCGCGTGCTCTCTTCAAGGTTCAAATTTTTGGGCTTTGTGTTTTGATTCTCCTTGCTTGCACCATGGCGTTTGTAATGGCTGCCTTTCCTTTATTCGCATAGTATAGCCAGTTCGTTTGACTTAGTTCTAGCACTGGGCTGCCAATAATGCCGCTGTTGCATAGTGTTCGAAGCTGGTGTTCCAAGGAGAGAGTTGCACATCGCGTTCAGTCTTTCATGAGAAATAACACGACAAAATAAGTCGAGCCTGTTGTGGAATCTGAGATTGGTGAGTCTTGAAGAACCAGAGCACGACTCTGGGCAGAATGAGGCTGAAGGATGCAAGGGGGAAGTCGTGCTTATGCCCCAGGATGTCCTGGTAGTACAAAGGTATGTGTCACACAATTTTATTTTGTTGATTTCCGCCTGGCATGGTCACCTCGACGTTCGTGATAGATGCTCACCCACCGCTGATCGTCGAGGTGTCCTTGTCACCCACGTAAACTATTCCTTCTTGGACATCGACGATTGAATTCTCTGGGTGTGTTCGGATCGCGGAGTTAGATGAAAGATTGTATTGTGCTATTGTCTTCATGTGTTCAGTATCCGGTTATGTTTTCGTTCGGCATTTTTTGTTGTCCGATCTGTCTCGTGTTGGAACCATTGCTGTATTGCGACAGTGCATGTACTGCACGATGGACTGTGTGAGGATGCCACCTTTGAAGATACATTCTGGTTGTACATATTGGCTGTGTAAATGTTACATTAGTTTAGAATTTATTGCATGCCTATACCATAAAATCCACAAAACACAACCCAATTGTCACAGCGATTTTTATTTTTCTCTCCATTATCACTGCTGTAAGTCCTAGTTTATACTACTGGACAATGAATCTCATTCTGTGAACTATGTGTTCCCAGACTTATTCACCGAATACATGTTCCATTCTTGAACCATGGTGCAGAATACATACGTATTAATTTGTACTATATTTTTGCAAATGCAAAATGCACCAAATTGTTGTAATATCCTAAGTAAAGTAAGATGATACAATTATCTATAGTGGGTATGTGTCATAGTTGTGGCCTGCATAGATTAGACTAAAAAATCTGAGGAAGATACACTTCAACAGGAAATAGAACAGTTTTTTCTTATTGGAAATGGCAAAATTTCAAGTATTGACGCCTCTCCAAAAAACAACTCAAACGACGCCAAGCATATCGGTGACCCACCAAATTTTTAGACAATCAACATAAGCACTACCCAAGGAACAAATTTTCAAGTTTATATAAACTTTCTACGTTTTTTTAATTTTTGGAGTTTGGTGGTCTGAGCCTCCTTAACTGGATGAAGAGTAGCATAAGCAAGCATTTCCTGACAACGAGAGGGACTGTAACTACAGCCACAGCAGTAGCTTCTGTGGCAGCAGCAGCATCAGTAGCGCTGTGCAGACTACTCCAAGGAGTATGGGATTGTGAACATAGAAGGGAGTTTGCAGATCTAGCCTGCCAGCGTGAAGGGCAGTGCGGCTACGTCGAATTCACTGGGACGGTTGAGTAGGCGAACTTCGCTGGGGAGGGTGTTCCAGAGGACGGCACCACAGTGCGATGGACGGGATGTCCCTGCTGCTGGCCGGGCTAGCGGGAGGCGCAAACCCTCTCCTTGCTGGAGGCGGGTGGTGTTTCCAGGAGCACTTTGAAACTAGTCCTGGAGGGCTGGGCTGGCACGATTGTGCTGGCAACGGGAAATTTTTGCGGCTGCAGGGGGCGGTTTGCCATTTTTGGGCTTTGCAGTTTTTGCCCCTCGGGGCTGGCTTAGCACGATGGACCCAAGTGTATGTGGTGATATCACAGTGGAAGATCAGTTTGGTGTTCCAGACCCCGTGAGGAAAGATTCTGTCCGTCAGTCTTGCTCAACATGTGAAAGCCATTTTTTTAAAATCCTCGAAGAAATGTAGTGTAGTGTGGACTTGAGGCGCGTAAGAATATTCTTGCTGATTCTCTACCCCCATTATAAATTCTGGCTTCGTTTTCGTTCTTGCTCATTCCCATGCAACTACTGATGAAAATGGGTGAAAAGCTTTTAGTACTATGAAATTGACAACCTTGTTGTGTGTATATAAATTTTGTTCGCCTACCTCTCTATTTAAATATATATATAAAATTATATACACACAACAACAAGGTTGTCAATTTCATAGTACTAAAAGCTTTTCACCCATTTTCATCAGTAGTTGCATGGGGATGAGCAAGAACGAAAACGAAGCCAGAATTTATACTGGGGGTAGAGAATCAGCAAGAATATTCTTACTGTACAGCGCCTCCAGTGTGAATCGGTGGCCGCTGTTCCGGGCTGGTGTGATGACACTGAAGCTGCTGTTGCGTTCCTGCGGGATGCATTCAGGTTGCGCCTGCAAATGCTTTGTGATGGCGCTATCACTTGTTGCCACACGTTTGTCAGGCGGCTTCTTGTACAGCTTGTCTGGGATATGCTGCTTGATCCTTTCCGAGAATCGCTGACATGTCTCACCAACGTACGTCCGCTCACAGCGACACGCATACTTATAAATAAAATTACTATTTTCAAGAGTTGGTGAAACATCCTTCGGAAGGAAAACAATGGTTACCAAGAAATCGACAGAAGTTCACTTTTGCTACTCAAGAGTTTCCTGCACAGGTGGGTGCAATCATCGCGCAGGCAAAAAACAACAATAGAGCACTGGCCAGAACAAGGGGTCTTATAACAGGGCCTGGTGGTGTGAGGTGAGAATGATAGCAGCCAAGAACAGGACAAGAGAAAATCAGTGCCAGTCAAAGAAAAGAGCAATTTGGGTGACAGCATTACTGTGAAAAGCTATTGTGCTGGTTGGTGCGAGTGTAAGCACACGCTAGGGAAATCAGCGCCATGAGGGATAACAGTTATGGGATGTGTAGACAGCGCTAATTTCCCAGGTGAATATGGGTGCTTCAGGTGATAGCTGCTCTTGTGTAGTCCTTCAGTCAGTATCTGCTGGCGTGTCGGCACTTCGAGACCATCTCACTTCTCTTATTGAAGGCCTAGTCTCGGTCGCTCAGCGCTGTCCAGGTCTTCGGTGCTGTACATAGCGGGCATCTCTTGGTTAGGTTGCTGTAAGCCCTAGACCTTTCGCAAATCTTTCACCTGATTTCGCACGCTTCATTTTTGGACTTTAATCCCCAGACATGCTTCGATAGCTCTGTGCTATGCCTGTACGTAGCAAAGCGCATAGAGGTTTTGTGGTTTGCCAGGCGAAGCTTGAACGGGGTGTGTTCGATCCGAAGTAGCCTCTCTCATCATGCTGTGTGGTCACCACTGCCTCGTACACTATAGCTTCTGCTTGGCAGTCTCCTCGCAGCGGGCAACTTGGTGGCGACCTGCAATTGCACGCCTTTTGCTCTGCGGGCTTTGTCATCTGCTTGCGGTTGTGCGAGTATGTCACAGACGCCATGCTTGGCAAACAACAGTAGCTCACCTTGACCGAGTTTCGGTTAAATATCGTGTGGAGTATCGATGTCTTGGGGAAATACTTGGTGATTAGGCGGAGGAATGCAGCACCAACATTCGTGGACACGCTTTTGGAGAAGGGCGGGTTAAACCAGATAATGTCGCGCTTTCGTTGGTGCTTACTCTGCTTCTCCTCTGTCTCGACGTACTCTATGTTAACTGCATGTCCACTGGCATGCAATGCGTCGTTGTAGAGGGGGGGGGGGGGGTGGGGGTGGGGGGAGGTTGGGGGGGGGGGGGGGCATCACCATTGAACACTCCCTCATCAGCCGAGATGCTGGAGATGCGTTTCGCCACTGCCTTGGGTAAGTTTCTGAGGATATTAAGCGGGTGTTTGGATTGCATGTTGAGGTAGAGTGGGTTATCATTCGGTTTTCTTTAAGGCTGGTAGTTGCCATTTTGGAGGTTGAGGTTGACGACTTTTAGGTTGGCCCCAATGGTTACTCTGAGGCCAAATGACGCAAAGGCAGAGGTGATATCCTTGCGCACTCTGTCGACCGCCGCACCAGAGGCATTTCTCAGTACAGCTATGCCGTCATCGCGGTATAATCCAATGCCGCTCCTATCAATATTCTCCGCAAGTTTGTCTAAGACCAGCACCCCCACCAACTCGCAGACTTGGCACCATCAGGCGATCCCATAGAAAGGTCTTCCATGGTGTTGGTTATCACAACCAGCTTATTCAGCTGAGTTACCAGATTTGTGGCAAGCAACAACTTTGGCCACCCACTAGATGCTTTTTTGCCATGGTCGAAGTAGCCGCTCATGGCTACCTCTAGTGGCCATGTTCATCCATAGCACACGGATGGTCATTCATAGATGTCTACATACAAATGTATCTGATGCAAGGCTGCTCTTGGTTCTGCACGGGTTTCAGTACAGAGTGGGTCAAGAACCAAATTTCCACTTTCGTTGGTCGCTACCACCCCGTGAGCGGCGCCATAGGCAGGTCATAATGGGGGGGGGGGAGGGTACATCAGATCAACCAACGAAATGTTAAACCCCTAAATCCCATTTGCCACAACCCAAAAGAACAGAACTACACCAAAAAAAACGTCATTTTACGATACATACACACCATGACTTACAGGTAAAGTAATTTGGGTATGGCGTCCAACAGCCCGTCGGGTATGTCAACAAGTTTATTATGGTGCAAATATCTGGGAGAACAATATAGAATTTTGATAGGATCAAGAGTCCATAAACAAGAGTATGCAACTGTGATATCTTTTCTATGGGCCAGATGCGCGGCGCGCTGCCTTCATTACATCATTCAGCTGCAGTCCGCGCACTGCGGAAAATCAAACACCGCACTTTCCCTCCAGTTTGAAATGAACTTTCGTACGGAACTGGAGTTCACGCGCCAGAATTCAGAGATTGTGTAGGTACTGGAACGAATCGAGCAAAAACGGATGGGCTCGTGCGAGAAATTGAGAGTTTGGATGCATGCTTTCAGAGCGTGATGAAGGCAAGTTACGTAATGAAGGCAGCGCGCCGCGCACTGACCCATAACCACAGTTGCATACTCTTGTTTATGCACTCTTGATAGGATGTATGTCTATTTCTGGGAAAAAATTTTGATACTCATTTTTGGTCGGATGGTGAGACAATTAAATTATGGTGAAAAAGGAGGACAAAATGTTATGAGTTATGACTCTCTTGGCAACCGCATGTCGAACAAGTTGTACGCAGTGTCTATTGCTGTGGGACAGCTCTCATTGACAAGCACTGTCACTCACTGCACGCCGCCTATGGTACATAGCAGTAATTCAGTCTAGAATCACTTATGCATCTAATTCCTTAAGTTTTTTCCGTACCTCACAAAGCAGTTAGTCACCCGCCTACTGAAAGTCAGCAAGTCTAGCGTTCACGCCATATGAGCCGCGCCAAGCTAAAAAGTGGCTCAGTGTTTTGCCAACAAATCGAGAAAATCACCAAAACGTCACAGTCGGCAAAATTCTACTCGAGCGCAGTCGCGAAAATATTCACTTTCGAGCACCCTTTGAAACTTTCAAGTAAAAAAGTTTGCAAGTGGAGAAGAAGAAAGAGGCCTTTTATTTTTGAGCAACACTTCTTCAGTGTTCCCTCTTTCATCGTTGTGGGGATTTCTTGCCCCTGCCAGAGATCGTAATGAAGCGTTCTGGAGAATGTGGAGGTGAGCAGGATGACACTCTGTCTCCGTGTGCGCCCAACCCCACTTGACGAGGAAGATTCGCTCATTCATAGTGGCCGTGTTTCTCATCGTGGCCACGACTAGAGCGGCTAGTATAGCTATGGGGAGACGTGTACAAGCCGTCCGACTATCATTCTGACAAGCTGCCTAGTGAGTTGGCTCTTGCTGCGATGTTTCACTTTGTTTCGGCACCTTCAAAATGTTCATGACGTGGCGTACTGCATTCCAAAATTTCCTCATTTCAAGGCCAATGGTGCCACACGACGAAGCGACGAATTGACTCTACCTGTAAGCATTATTGTGGTGCCTTCTACCACTACCTGCACCAGGGAAGGAGAATGACATGGACTAGGACGGACAAGGAATCAGTGCCGCTTTTTAGCGATGTGCTGTCTGCTGGACCTACACGTACGTGCAAGGGACGGATGGAGCTTGATCTCTGGCACAACACTACGAGCTACATGAAAGGATTAATTCATGCTGGCATAGGTGATCGGAGAGAGTAACGGACTGTCTTGGTAAGACTTAGATGCGACGTATCCCAGCCCAGCGAAAATATAGTCACAGACTCACAACATCATTGAAGGATATGAAAATTCGTGGTGCGTGAAGAAATGACATGAGATACATAGATCAATTATTTATTCTTTCTTTGGATCTTCTAATTAGAACACAAGTGCTCGTTCTTCTTGTATTGCTTCCACACCTGCTAAGCTTTGTCTCCACTTGGTGTCCCATGATTTTCGGAGTTTGGGCCGGTCTTCAAACCCTTAGTGTCATTGATACCAGGTATGCTGTGACATGTGCGCAATGTATACGTATTTATGGCACATATACATTTCAGATGGGCACCAAAATTTTCGTGATGGAAGTTGGATAGGTAGACATCACTTTGGCATGGAAAAAGAAATTTCCAAAAATTATGCCTAAGCCACCTTTTTGCTTGGCTCGGCTCATATACCAATTGCATGGGGCCGTGCCCACTGGGCCACGACGCACACGCCTCTCGCTTTTTTTCTGTTGAGCACCTTTTCATCTTCAAAGTCTTGCAGTTTGTCTTTCATTGTCTGTCCTCGTCAGCCAGCACATTGTTTCTGCTTTACTTCAAGTTGATCCCTGCCGACCCCGTCGTGCACGGGGATCGTCCCTTCAGAAGTGTTGTCGCCACTCACCTGTTTTGTACAAGTAAATGTCTTAAGACAGCCTCTTGAATGATTCTCGTTTTGACCTTACCCTGGCTGTTTATTTATTTGTTTTCCTCTGAGTCACGTTGGTGCTAACGCGCAAGTGGAGATGCTCCAGCCTACAGCCATGTCGTCTGTTCCGTTATTACCAGTGCCCATGCCATTGCTCTACTGACACTGATAATTCTCTCCTTCTGTCTAATCGCGTTCCGCTCTGCTTCTCTGTCTCTCTTCTATTCTGTTTCCGCTTCGAAAGTGTACTTGTTTTGAGCTGCTCTCATGATAATTATTTGTATTTTTGAAACCCTTTGCAACCGCGATCACGCGCTTGTACAACTGCGCTGTGCTAGCTGTTACTGCTGTATGACTGAGCTATGACTATGACTATGAGTCATGCTCGCACTATGATGCCTTTGGTGTCACGTGTACGTGTATGTCGTGGCGCAAGCGCGATGTGCCTTTGCTGGCCCTTTTTTTGCTTCCTTTTGCAGTTTTGCTTTTAGATTTATGCTGGTTATGGTTGAAGTGTGTTTGCAAGGAGAAATCCAGAACGTTTAGTAATGGTGTGTTGTCCCGTTTGCGTACGGAGAGTGTGCCTGTGCACGTGTATCGGATTTTGAATTCTTGCCTGTAACAACAAGGGGTCAAGCCATTCAGCTTCTCTGTATCCCTTTTCTACCTGGACGATCTGGACGGTATACTATGCATTTCCTTGGTAGCTACCTCTGGAATGCCCTCTATCTATCTATCCATCTATCTATCTATGTATCTATCTCTCTCTCTCAAACACACACACTCTCTCTTTCTTCCCTCCTTTCTCTGTCTCTCTCTATCTCTCTGTCTCTCTCTCTCTCCCTCTCTCCCTCTCTCCCTCTCTCTGTCTCTCTGTCTCTCTCTCACAACAATCGAGGACGGCTTTGCAATGAAAAATCCAGCTATACTGGAGCTGAAAAAAGAAGAAAAAACGTGCTCAGGATGAGACTCGAGGACACGCATACTCTCCCAGCGGTTGAAATGCAATTTTTTGTGAAAATGCGTGTCGCCGACTGACCAGTAAATTCGCCTGACGACTAGGTACGGAGGCCTAGTTCCGACAAAATGATGAAGAGTTAATGAAAATGTATGTATAATTGATTAAAATAATGCAGAAGGTTATAATTATGAAAGCGGATAAAAATGATTGAATCACGAGACGTGGAGCATGAATTTATGGAGTATGGACACAGCGCATTCAAAAAAGGATATGAAAAAAGTGATGGGTAAGATGATTAATGATTATGGATATGGTAATAGATGAGTGCGGAAGGAGTGAAAAATCAAGCTTGGGTCGTAGATACAGTATGACAGAGTACATAAGCACCAGAGTGTGCACTGCCTGATCTAGTTCTGCATAGGGTCTTGGTCGAGCGTAATCTGATCTATGCGTCATAATACCTTACACATCTGAGGGGAACCCGGGGAATCGTGGGTACTCTCGGATCAAAAACAACAGTGCTCTGCCTCGGGACCGGCCTTGCGCTGGTGTGGAGTGTACGCATGACATCAGAAGATCCGATTCCGCTCCACCAAGACCCTATGCAGAACTGGATCGGCGTTGCACACTCTGGGGGGGGGGGGGGGGGGAGTGGGTGTAACAGATTCACTGTTACTACTAACACTAGGAATAGGATACACTTATCACCTGCTATTATCACGCTGCTGCTGTTAGGTGTTATGTCCATCATTGCTTGTTCATGTATATAAGAACGCATTATGGCAAGGATCATTGCTTATTCCAAGAATGACTACTGAAGTTAGTTGGACTGTTACACTGGTAGCAAGAGGATGGTTTTTCCTTTCGTCATGTTCGGGCTATGCGCAGTGGCCGCATTAGTCGCCTACGGTATATTCGAGATTCAGAAGCGTCTGAATCACCTTATCGCACTCGGTCAGTGCGATGGATCAGATCAAACGCCAAGACGTGCTCAAGCTCCCAGCGGAGAGAGGCCACGCATGCGCCATGTTAAGTCTCCGCCTGTGTTTCGTGGAGATACAAGAGAGTTCAAGGAGTGGGCCTTCGCCATCGAACTCGCCATGAAGTCCCTGCAGCTGGACAACGCGGAGGAGCGCTTGAGCTACGCGGCGAGTTTTCTGGAGGGCAACGCTCGCCTTTGGTTTATCGCCTCTCAGGAGGCAAACACGCTGTTTTCCGACTGGCCAGACCTGAAGAGCAAGCTGGGAGAAGGGTACGGCCCGGTTTATGACAGGGAACAGGCGCGCATCGACTTATTCGCTCTTCACCAAGATGAGACTCTTGACGAATACA
Organism: Sycon ciliatum; assembly: GCF_964019385.1. NCBI lineage: Eukaryota > Metazoa > Porifera > Calcarea > Leucosolenida > Sycettidae > Sycon > Sycon ciliatum. Next base: position 24,757,616 of record NC_088649.1, read on the forward strand.
TCAACAAATTTTCGCGGCTTAGCTTACAAGTTCCCGAGCTTGATGACCACTCCAGAGCTATCTTGTTCACGCGTGGGCTGGCTCAGGGCCTAAGCGGTGAGGTACTTAGGGAGCATCCGCAACATTTGCGAGCTACGCCAAGGCAGTGCGCGCACCAGGGCATCAGAGGCGCCAGCCTGGACCCTGGTCAAGCCAACCAACACCATCCGGTGGGAGAGAAACCAGGGAGCCAGAGGGTCGTTCAAGGCTGTGTTTCACCTGCAGGAAACCCGGCCATATTGCCAGATTCTGTCCAGAAGGAGGCAGGAACGCCACAAGCAAGCCTTCTTTAAACGATGGACGCCAGTAAGGAAGGGAGTGCGACTACTGGCGAACACGAGAGCACCCAGGAATAGGCCACGAATCAAAGTTCAGAACAAATTCAGCCCCTTAGCAAATGAGGAACCACGCCTCGAGGAGACCGAAATTCAAGCCTCGCCTGTCAAGCATTCGTCACCTGATACTGTTGGCCGGCCTAATGAAGTAACCGCCAGCACAGGGAGCATTTCCGCCGACAACGAACACGACCTAATGTGCGTCCACGGCAAGATAAATGGACGTCGCGTTACCATGCTACTGGATTCTGGGTCAACCCACGACTTCATTTCAACTGACCTTGTCAAGAAGCACAACATCTCCACAACAACCGGTAGCGACGTCCTGAACGTCACACTTGCTGATGGATCGGTCCGCTCACAGCCTATTACGAAAACGGACAGCTTGAAGACCGTAGTCGGCGACTTTAGCGAGCACCAACAGTTCCTAGTATTCCCTATGAAGCGGTATGACGTGATCCTCGGCAAACCATGGCTGACCCAGACGAACCCACAGATCAATTTTCGTACCAATGAAATCAAGCTGGAGGGTGGATCCATCATCTGTCAACCGAGTGAAAGTGATGGCACGGACAAATCCAACCCACCGATCGAGACGTTCCTCATCTCAGGGAAGCAGGCTAGGCATGCAATGAGAGGTGGCGCAGAAGGAATCCTAGCGTATGTGACAGCAGATCCGGATGAGCCACAGACGGTGGATAGTCCGGGTAGGGAGGATCAGAAGGATTTCAAGGACCTGCTGAAGGAGTTCGGGGACGTCTTTCCCGATGAGCTTCCAAACAAGCTGCCACCCAGAAGAGGCGCAGATCACGAGATAAAAACGGAAGAAGGAGCTAAACCGCCATCTCGTGCAGCATATCGTTTACCAAAACCAGAGATGGATGAGCTTCAAGCTCAGCTCACCGAGCTGCTCCGTAGAGGATTCATCCAGCCCAGCAAATCCCCATACGGAGCCCCTGTGTTCTTCGTAAAGAAAGCGGATGGAACACTTCGAATGGTATGCGACTGGCGTGAGCTAAACCGCATAACCATTAAGAACAAGGCATGCCTACCGAATATTGACGACCTCTTTGATACCGTCCAAGGCAGTGCGTATTTCACCAAGCTAGATCTGAGGTCCGGTTACAATTAGATTCGAATAGAAGAAACAGATATTCCGAAGACAGCAATAAATACCCCATTCGGTCATTTTCAGTTCACAGTGATGGGTTTCGGCCTAACAAATGCCCCGGCAACATTCCAAACCTTGATGAACAGTGTCCTCCAGCCATACCTGCGTAAATTCGTTGTGGTGTTTCTAGACGATATCCTCATATTCAGCAAATCATGGGAGGAGCACATCGATCATTTCAGAACCATCTTAAACGCCCTCAGGAGGAATGAGCTACATTGCAAACCGTCTAAATGTGAATTCGGCCGGACGGACGTTCTGTTTCTTGGGCACCGGATAGACGGCCAATGCATTTCTCCAGATCCAGAGAAGATCAAGGCCGTGCATAACTGACCTGTCCCGACGACGGTCACGCACGTAAGACAGTTTCTGGGATTCGCTAATTACTTTCGAAGGTTCATTAACCATTTCTCGGCCATCTCCAAACCCCTGGAGGAACTGACAGGGAAACATGTGCGCTTCGAGTGGAATCAGACTCGACAGGAGGCATTTGAGCGATTGAAGTCTGCTCTGCTGGATGCACCAGTGTTGCGACTAGCAAACGTCAGTCAGGATTTCCGCGTTGAGACTGACGCAAGTGACTTTGCTGTGGCAGGAGTCTTGACGCAGCAAGCAGAGGACCAGTCCTGGCATCCTGTGGCTTACGTGAGCCGAAAGCTGTCTTCTGCCGAACGGAATTACACGGCCGCCGAGCGAGAAACTTTGGCTGTAGTGTACGCCCTGCAGTGCTGGCGAGTCTACCTATTTCGCCACTTTCAACTCTACACCGACAACATGGGAGTTGTCTACCTCAGGACCAAACCAAACTTAACCAAGAGAGAGGCTCGATGGATTGAATTCTTGGCCGACTATGACTACACGGTACATCACAAGCCAGGGAAGTGTAACATAGCAGACCCGTTGTCACGTCGACCAGACTTGGAACTGAATGGAATCGAGTTCTCTCTGGATGTGAATCAAGGAATTGCGAATCAGATCTCAGCAGGGTATGATAGTGACCCAGAGCTTTCGCCAGTAATCAAGCGCTTGTAGGCTTGCAGCGAAGACGCCATGCATGAGCGATACGTCTGGAACAGTGTGGACCGGCGGCTGTACCTAGTAACATCGGGCGATGCTCGCCTCTGCATTCCTCGCGGTCCGGTACGGCTGCAACTGCTCAAACAGAATCATGATTGCCTGACGGCCGGCCATCCGGGGAGAGACAGGACCTACCTGAAGCTGAGCAGATACTTCTATTGGCCAGGCATGAGAAGTACTGTGAAGGACTTCGTTAAATCTTGCGACCGGTGCCAATGCGTAAAGGGTAGCCAGACCAAGGCAGGACTGTTGCAGTCCCTTCCAGTCCCCGAACAGCCCTGGACAGACATCAGCATGGATTTCATCATGGCACTGAGGCTGACCTGCCGAGGACATAGCGCCATTCTAACCTTTGTGGACCGTCTGACGAAGAATGTGCACCTGATCCCGACGACTGTTCTTGTTGACTCTAAGGAGGCAGCCCGATTGTACGTGGATCATGTGTTTGCTGCCCATGGCTTGAGCAAAACGATAGTTTGTGATCGAGATCCGCGATTCACGTCGGCGTTCTTCAAGGAGGTTTTCAGTATTCTTGGCGTGGAGCTAAAAATGAGCACGGCCAACCACCCGCAGACCGATGGCATGACTGAGCGTGTGAACCGTGCCATTGAGGATACGCTAAGAGCTTTCGTCAACCATAGGCAAAACAATTGGGATGAACTCCTATCGCTATGTGAGTTTGCGATCAACAATGCCGATCAAGCGTCAACAGGTAACACGCCATTTTTCCTCAACCATGGATGCCATCCAGTTACTCCCTCGAGCTTATTGACGAAGCAGAAAGCTGGAGCTGGCATGGAAACGAATGGTCCGCTGTCATGGCTGGATGGCCGCGTAGAGGCACTACGTGAGGCACAGGATGCCATCGTGGCGGCGCAGGCCCGGCAATCATTGTATGCGGATCGAGGACGGGTGGAGGACGCCCTGAAGGAGGGGGATGAGGTGTTGGTCTTCAGGGACTTCCTGCTGACGCCCGAGGAATGAGACAGGCCTTCACACAAATTAAGGCTCAAGTGGTATGGGCCATTCAAGGTGCAGAAGAAAGTGGCCCCGAATGCGTACAGATTAGCTCTTCCAAGAATCATTCGGGCCCATCCAGTGTTCAATATTGCTGCCCTCAAGCTGTACCATGGCAATGAGATACCGGGCCGTACTCAGCCGGCACCTCCACCCCTAACCGATGCGGATGGCCATACGCGGTACATTGTCGAAAAGGTGTTGTCACACAAGAAGAGAGGACGGCGCACGCAGTACCTAGTGAAATGGAAGGGCTACCGAGATGCCACCTGGGAGCCGGAGGAATACTTGATGGATGAAGCAGGAAACGCTATTATTCCGCTGAAAACCTACCTGGACCGTTTTTCATAAAATCGCTATTTAATTGGCAGCCACAGTTGTATTGCTAGTTTCTACATGTTGCAATAGAAATGTAGCATTCTGCATGATTAGGATAGTGCTTCCCTGCCAGCCAGGCGTTATTTGCAGAGGACATGCACTGGATCTTGAGTTCATCAGTGTTGTTTTTGGCTACCATGCATTCCACATATCCATGCATGATCATTAGTTACCATAACTGTTCCTTCGAATTGGTACTGTTCTGACAGTTGAGAGGGGGGAATGGTGTAACAGATTCACTGTTACTACTAACACTAGGAATAGGATACACTTATCACCTGCTATTATCACGCTGCTGCTGTTAGGTGTTATGTCCATCATTGCTTGTTCATGTATATAAGAACGCATTAAGGCAAGGATCATTGCTTATTCCAAGAATGACTACTGAAGTTAGTTGGACTGTTACACAGAAGATCCGATTCCGCTCCACCAAGACCCTATGCAGAACTGGATCGGCGTTGCACACTCTGGGGGGGGGGGGGGGGGTATGTACTCCTGATATTATGAGAGAGAGAACAAATGAAGAAAGGGAGAAAATGAGTGAGAGAGAGAGAGAGAGTGAGAGAGTGAGAGAGAGGGGGGGGGGAGTGTGTGAGAGAGGGGGGAGGGGGGGGGGGGGAGGGGGAGAGAGAGAGGGAGAGAGAGAGAGGGAGAGAGAGAGAGAGAGAGAGAGAGAGAGAGAGAGAGAGAGATTGACCAGTATGTGAAAGTAGCTGAGCGAGTTATTGCTCCGCTGCAATCACCTCTAGATCTATCTAGTACACGTGTGAGAGTCTGGAAAGTCCGCTTTTCACCCTCAGTTCTGACGCTAACGGGAAGAGCATTCCTCCGTTGTCTTGAACAAGCCCTTTCTGACACTTGGATTACCCTCGATCCCGTTCTGTGTCATGTAATAGTAATGGTTATGCCAAAATATGAGATTAATCGAAAAAGGAAAAAAAAGCGCGATTTAGGGTGCTATTCTCCGTATCGCACGTACTTGGCTAAAACCCACTCATTGCGATCATGATGAGTAGACCCTCCAAGCTCGACAAACATGAGTGAGTTTTGCATGGTCAGGACGGGACTCTAACCCAGTTCCCCTTCACGTTGACGTTGTAATGCTTGCTAAAGGTCCCTTGTTCCGCATGGTCAGTACGGGACTCTAACCCAGCTCCCCTGGTTCATATCATGTTACTCCGCCACCTGGAAAGGTCTTCAATGGTGCTGGTGATCACAACCGGCTTATTCAGCTGAGAAACCAGATTTGTGGCAAGCAACAACTTTGGCCACCTACGAGATGCTTTTTTGCCCTGGTCAAAGTAGCCGCTCATGGCTATCTGCAGTGGCCATGTTCATCCATAGCAGACGGATGGTCATAGTGTAATGGGTAGCCGAGTGGTAGGCGCGGTGAAATCAACAAGAATTACTTTTATTCTACTTTCAGGTACACACCTGAGATATAATTATTAGTGAAAGAAGAAGCGGCAAAATAGATAACTTTCTCTCCGGTGCTCACCTAGAGGTTGCCTACTTCTTTTTCGAGTTAGCTTTCGTTGCTATCTAATCTAATCTTATTAAAACAGAAAAACGCAGCTGCTTTTATGCAGCAGGCGCCGTACGCTTATATGCGGAGATACAACATAAGGTCGTTCCGTATTAGTTCCGTACTGCTTCCGTATTGGTCGGGCAGGGATACTACACCCTCCCTTCCTACAGATAACCACGCCCTCGTGATTTTCACAAAATTAGTGAAGTGTTACGAACACAGCGTCAACCGGAAGATGGCAAATTATATCGGAAATGATAACGTTTAGAGTAGACAGAAGAAATGAACTGATAGCAAATCATAAAGTAGAAGCACACCAGGTTCACACGATCTCACGGGGTCAAAAGGGGAAAGAACTGTCCTCCAAATAGGACCTGAAAAACCACAGCACTCTTCCTGCACAACGCTGGCACAACCCGCCAGGATCATCGCAGTTCAAAAACCGAACTGAATACACTATAACTATAAGGGGTGTTGTCACACACATTGTCCCACGTTAGCTGGGTAAGCCGTGGCTCACCATGATCAGACGCCTACCAAACTAAACTGGATTCACACACTCGCATAAAGGAAGACTGAAGAGAACAGGGAGACTGAAGGAAGACAGGAAAGAAAATGCCATACCTGGAATCAGCGTTAGTAACCACGGCGGCGGCTGGAGCTATGGCGGAGGGCAAGCCAGGTGTTATCTTCATCTTGGCTGAGCCGGTCACTCAGAGCGGCTAGCTCGTGGTCGGACAAATGACCTCCCTCCTCGTCTTGAATCATGGTCTTCACATTGTCGATAGCATCGCTTTGCGCGACGTAAAGAGTGATGGTCTAGCCAGGAAGAGTGTTGACGAAATTCTGCATTCCACCACGGAGACGAAGTACCAAGTGGATAGTGGACTCCTGCTGAACGTTGTAGTCACTCAGGGTTGGGCCGTCTGCCAACTACGCGCCGGCAAAAATCAAACGCTGCTGGTCTTGGGGAATACCCTCCTTGTCTTGGTCAGCAGCCTGCGTGTCGTCGTCCTCATCAGCTTCGTCATCACCACCGGTAGTATACATGTAGGTAGCGGGTTGCTTGGAATCGCCATCCAATGGATGCCGTGCGGAAAGAATGGTGATCCACGTTAGCACCCTGACTGTGCTGCAGGCT
>NC_088649.1:24769301-24789301 GCF_964019385.1 Sycon ciliatum
GTCAACACAAAGGGACCGAGCTAGTCGCTTTTGTCGAGCATCGACATGAAAACAAGGGACTTTTACTGTTGGACTATGTTCGGGATTGCAGGAGGTAAGTGTGAAAGACGAATAACTCTCCATGCTTTACGGGGCATATTTCACCGGCTTGCTGCCATTGCAACACTCCTAGGACAGTTTGTGGGGGTTCTCAGCAGTTCAAGCAGGAAATGAAGCTAATCTTACCTCTGCCATCATGGTCTGTTCCGAGTAGCGTTCCAGGCACATTCGCGATCGATGGCCGCGTAACGTGATGCAGGAAGCGTCATCCTACGTCACAGAGCACGCGATCTCACCGTGCATCTCGCAATAAAATTCAAAAACTGCGCTCAGGCCTTCAGTCACTTTTGCATCAACAGTCGCACAAAAAATTATTGGTGGCGCAAGGAGAAGCTTGTCGTTTGGAGTGACAAGTGATCACCGCTGCTTTTCCTTGTCAGAGTCAACACTACACTTCGTTCTGCGGCCTTGGGAGTAGTGTTGGAGTAGAAATTGCTGAGGAGACGTCGCGGAGTGGCGAGCTTTCCTGCGCAGGTATGACTTTGGCCGTATTTCATCGTGGTCGAGTGGAAAAATTCAAAAAAGTTTATTTCAAGAAAACCCCAAAAGGAAGATGGGGGACATGTCCTCAGCGCTAGAAGAGGTGTTCTACTATCTGCCGGTGTATAGTTCTGGCCAATTGAGGACGTAGCTGGCTGTTTTGCCAGCGCTTGTAAATTGGCTATTTTCAAGACGATCATTTGTGGCGTCAGGGGGTGATGGACCTCGTCTTCTGGGATGCTGGCGTGGCTAAGCGGTACTGCTCCAGGAACTCATCTAAGGTGAGGCAATGTTGGCTTGATGGAGTTTTGTTCATAGGTTGTTCGTATCCGCTGTGGCGTGACTCGTTTCTAGACCCATAAATAATGTGATATTTCGGCCATTTTTGAGGGGTATGCAAATTTCAAGGTTCCCTTCAAAAACTTTTTCAAGGGCTTTGCATAATCGATCCACACCCCAAAGGGAACTTACCTGCAAATTTTGAGCGAAATCGGAGAGATCCACTTGCACACATACTTTGGTATTCTCAGACATGCTCTCTTAAATAGTTGTACTCGGATGGTGCGTCAATTTAATTATGGTAAAAGAGGAGAAGGACAATAATTATGTTACGAGCTATGACTAGCTATCCACCAGGTATTTGGTGTTGTTTGTTATTGCTGTTGTTCATTTGTGTTTGTGATGCTCGTCACGTGGATTACAGTACAGTGCATCAACAATGTCACAAGAACTTGATTTTCAACACTAGCCTGTGAGATCAAGAGTGTCACATACTAGTACCTGTAATAGTATTGTTATTCGGGAGATTGAAGTTGAAGACACAACTGCAGCTGAACTTATGGTTGATAAATATGGTGTTAAAGACACACCTGGCAATATGGCGGTAAACATACGCCTGTCCACACACGCTCTCTAAGCTAAAAAGTTCTGGTACAGAACTTTTGTTCTCACCACCACCACCATCAGTTCGCGCTTGGCGCCTCGTCGATGCATGGTTGGCGGTATCCGACATAGCAGGCTGGTACATCAAGTAGCGCATGGCACATAGAAGATGACACAGCAACGACATAGCTTGATTGCGACGTACGTTTTGTCCCCGTTGGACTCATCAGGCAATCTTCTTCTTGGATGTCTTCATATGGAGCTTGACTCGGGAGAATGAAGTTGAATACACCACTGCAGCTGTACTTATGGGTGATGAATATGATGGTAAAGATACACCTGGCAATATGGCGGTAAACACACACCTGCCCACACATGCTCTCTAAGCTGCAAACTTCTGGCACAGAGCTCTCTTTCGCACTACCACCACCACCATCACTTCGTCCTCGCTGCCTTAGTCGCCGTTCGCTTCACTAGCCCTGCACGCTGCATGAAGGACTGTGCCTAGTCCTTCTGGTGCCACCGTACTTACGGAGCAAGCGCTTGTCTTGGTGCTCTACCATATCCATTCCAGCACTCAAGACAATTGTCCGGTTGACAACACCACCATTCTGTCCAAGTTTCACTTTTATAGTCAGACAAAGCGGACTCGATGTGATCTGGCAACAGAGTTGGCCGCCCAGGGTTCAAACGTGGAAGAGACCTGACTTGTTCAGGATGGCCGCATTCTTTCACCTTCGCACTGTATCACTTTTTGCAATTACGAACCGTGCTCTCGCCCATGTCCTCGCCCAGCTCTTAGCTGAATTTTTGCACAGCACTTTTGTTTCCGTACTCAGCGGCATGTCGTCCAATACGAGCTCTAAGCTCATCGTCATAATGGTTCTGCTACCGCTTTTTTCTCGACTGCACGTCCTGCACAACTGCTCGAGCCACGACTTTATTTGCAGCCAATATTTCGGCTCTTTTCTCGTCGTTTACCTCCGAATTCGGATTGGGAAGTAGTAGATTGACATCATCGATAATGATAGCATTCTCCTGAGGCTTATCGCCTGCCTTCTTCAGCCAGGTTACAAGAGACATTGCTTTGTTCGCTCGCGAAGGCGTTACTACTGTAAAGTACCGTTGATCCGCCCCCCGCCATGTCGCTTCCCAGCTGGGTTTTTGGCAGGGGGGGGGGGGGGGCGGGAATTAGATCAAGGCTGTCAAGTGCAGTACGATGTACAACAACGTAGAGGATCAGACTCAATGTGCTGGATTGTGCACATTTTGATCCTGGATTGGCGAATATTGTGTACAGCAGTGCATGCGTCGGTTCAACATCGTACTTCGTTGCATACGCCGAAGTCGCTTCACAAGGAGAAAATCGACAGGGGGCGGGAATTAGAGAGGGGGCAGATCAACGGTACTTTACGGTACTAATACTTCTCTCTACTCAGGATCCTGGCCAACAAAACAATCAGAAGCTCGCTCAAAAATGTGAAACAGAAGACACTGGGACCGGGACTCAATCGAGTCGAGTAGCGCGAAGATGACCCGAAAAGTCCAGCACTACTACTACATGACGCGGCTTGTGCTTCAAGTCTACACAGTACATGGCCTGCGCACCACATATGTACACAGTACAGGCATGAAGAATTACAGAGCACAATGTACATATACGACACATTCGAGTCAGTCCTTGCACTGAACTTTACATGGCGCGAGTTCGCGTAGCTCAATATTTACGATTCGGGGCCTCTCGCAAAATTCGCAAACATTTTTACATCGCAATAGTTACCGTATTTTACCGGTTGTAAGTCGACCCCGGTTAATTTATTAGGTCGACCCCCATATCCGGAGGTCTCAATTCTGCGTTCTAAACTTTTCACCCAACGAAGCCCTACTAACCACTACCTGCTACTAACACATCAACAAATCATGTAAACATTCCTTAAAGGAGGGTATCACATCCCAATCCTTGAAAAAGGCCAATAAACTGGCAAAAATGTGTACACATGGTGCAATCGTGTAAAGTAACAGAGTTAGGTATAGAAGGAAACTAAATGAATTTACCGCTGCCACCAATTATGTAGCACCATTGCTACCAATGTAAGACAGGTGGGGTCGAATCTGACAAAGTTGACTTTAACCACCGCTGCCACCAATTATGTAGCGGGCCGCAGTCTCTCTCGGTGGCAAAAAATGCACAAGGGTCTCGGTGAACACACTGGTATATATTACACATTGAACTGAAGTGAAATGCAACTTTAACTGACAATGAAATTAACTGACTGGCAACAAAAGAATCGTGAGCAGCAGCTTTAATGCACAGGCAAACTCCGTACACTAATGCACGGGGATACGCTACCGTACGGGGATATAGTAACGTACGGGATATGCTATACTCTACACACTATACGCTTTGAAGTCACCAGTGTGCCAACGCTACAATGGCAGTGCAGGTCATTTGTTGTAAGATACTGATAGTTATCGCTTATAAGTCGAATCCCGGTTGTTAGTCGACCCCCACCCTTTCTACTTCTATTTTTAGTCATAAAAGGTCGACTTACAACCGCAAAATACGCTACCCGTTTTACAATACATCGCATATCAAACGGGCAGTTCTGCCCAATATTACCAGTAAGAAGTTCAGGTTCCTGCATGAGTACAAGGGCGGTACTGCGGAATACAGCGAGCACTGCGATAGCGGCAAGGGCTGGATGAACAGCGGTCGTGACCGAGTATGAGTAACTGAAACGTGTTTCCCGTGTGCACCCAAGCCAAATAGATAATGGTTTTGCCAAAAGATTCATGACATGCACACCAGGTGCCATGCATTGTGTTTTGGGATTGTTTTCTGGTACAGTACTACATAGTAGCACACAGTGCTTTTTTTTTTCTCGTGGTGGCCATTGACATTGTCGACTGGTCATCGGGCATTCTGACTGTTCTGTTACTCCAAACTATTCCCAGGTCATGATCGGAAACCTCGTCAAATTGCACTGGTCCTACATATTGCCTCAAGTCCCTCTTCTGCTTTAGTTATTTAATTAGTCAGCTCTTTTTTTGATAACAATCGACGAGGAGACAATAGTCGTAAAATGGCAATAAATAAGATAAATTGTGCACTCATAACAACAGTGAAATGAAGAAAGTCAAGTTCCATAATGTTTTCTTGTGACTGTCATCAGTGGAATGCCGTCATATAAAAATGTAAAAACTAAAACACACTTATATACATGTAGCTAATATGGTTTCAGGTAGAAATACAGCAGCTAACAAGTACAAAAAGCGAAGTTTGCACCTTTGCGATGTGTGAATATAGTGTATGTGAGAAGGGTAGTGGCAGATGAATGTGATACTGTAGGAATGAATTTAATGGTGCGTGTGTATTACTTAAAGAGTGTGAGTGATACAACGTTTTCTGTCTGTTTACATAGCACAGGGTCCCGAGTACGAATATACACAGCTTCCAACACCAGCAATTGCTTGAAGAAACGTGGGCAACGAATAATACTAAACCAGGAATCGTCAAACACCTTACGACATTCTGGACTGGACACCAAATGTTTGTACACTTCCTCTTGCCAACATCAAACTCCTCCTCATCACTACTCTCATCCTCCACCTCCACTCCAATGCCCCCGTCCATTCCACCGTCCTCGTATCCGCCGTCATCAGTCTCCATCTCCTCGTGACACTGCTTCCCTCTCCTTGATTCGTTCTGTGCCGTGCTTGTGCTTCCTCCTGTGTCTCCTTGCTTTGTGTTCTCCACTTGTCTCAGCCGTGCCTCTGCTACTCTCTTGCTTCTCCTCGGTTCTGCTCTGTTTTCAAGTTGTTCCCCTTCCGTTCTTAACGCCGTAGCAACATGGTTTGTCATAAACATTCTTTTTGAATGATTGCATTCTCTTGCTGTGTGGAGGCTGGGACAGGAGGGCGGCTTCAGTGTCAGCGGGGCAGATGTAGGCAGCTGGTGTTGGACCTGGTGGTCATAGCCACTGACAATACCATGCTCGCTGTGATTTCTGGGGCTGGTAGAGGAGATATTGCGCTGTGGCAACATAGAGAGCAGCTGCGGAGGACCAGGCAAGCAGTGCAGCTGGTTCGGGCAGGCAAGCGAGGCAACAGTACGGCGGAAGGCCAGGATGGTTAGGTGTCCACCAGGGTCGAAAGACTCCAGTGCGCGGCGCTGAACATTGTTCAGACACTTGAGGTGACTCTGCACAGCTCCGATCCACAAAAGAGGCGCATACGTGGGCGGCTCTGTTCAGGACCACAGACTGTTGGCGTGCACGGGTGACTATGGAGCGTAGGTGATCGCTAAAGGTCAACTTGGCACCCATCTTCACACCAAGGAGGGTGATGTTGGTTGTCTCAGGTACTAGTGTGCCATCAAACAGGAGAGCGGGGAGATCTACGCCGGCGCGTCTGAGGGTGGCTGTCATGGCCTGGGATTTGGTGGGTTCAAAAAATCACTTTCGATGTATGGCCCCACTCGTGCAGTCGGTCAATGGACACCTGCAATGACTGCGCAGCGACTTCTCGGGTCTGCTGGGAGGTGACTAAGCTGTGCAAAGTCGTGTCGTCTGCACAAGCTTCCAAGCTAGTGCTGTCAGCGAGAAAACCTGGCGTGTTGTTGACGTACGCCAGGAAAACCGTTGGTCCAAGAATACTTCCCTGGGGGACTCTAGTGGATGTCGTGTACGTAGTTGACGTCCGCCCTCCAACGAGGCACTGAAGGGAACGGGTGTCCAAGTACGAGGCCGGCCATCTCTGAGGCAAGCCATCGGTGCCTAGGCTACGGACCTTGCGGTGGAGGCCGACATGTGAGCCACGATCAAACGCTCCTGTGATATCCACAGCAAGGAAACAAGTCGCCCCTCCACAGCGCACAGCGCTTTCCCAGGCAGTTTGGAGAGCTTGCAAAGCGTCCGATGTTCCGAGGCCTCCGCGAAATAAAACTGGTGTGGCGTGAGAAGATGGTGGTCCTCAAAATAGTTTACGATGCGTCTGTTTACAAGAGTTTCCATGACTTTCGAGATTATGCACAGTAATGATACAGGCCTGTAGTTCTTAAGGTTTGAGCGGGAAGATCGCTTGTGGGTTAAAACCATGTTGGCCGTCTTCCACACCTTAGGTCGGACTCCAGACCGGACGCACTGATCTCTGTCTCCATTCCCCTGTACACTATACCTGTACAATGTCCTTTATCACTTTTAACCCTTTGCTCGCCCACCCAGCTTCGCGAAATCCCTTCTGGCACTCTCTTCAAATCCCAGATATCCCTGCTGTTCCAGAACTCTGTATGTTCCTGTGTCTGCTCCAGGATTGTAGGACAGCCGGGTGCACGTGTACCTGGCGCAACCATTTCAACCGGGTGGGAGCCCGGTACACATGTACGCCCAATGATCTAAAGGCGAATGGATAAGCCGCATTTAGAAAAGAGAGGGCAGGAATTAGAAAATTATGAAAGAAGAAGAAGTATCTGACACATACAACGATACAAACCATGTAGTCAGTCCTTTCAAAGTTCGAAAGTGTAAAGTACCAACCGGGTCACAGGTGACCCGGTACTATATTTTCAACCGGGTCCAAGCGCCGCCCAACCGGATGGATTACCCGGCTCACCCGGCGCTGGAGCAGACACTGTGTACGTGTAGTGACCACCCTGCCCGTACACATTGTCACTGATCCCTGCCCACCCAATTCTTCATCACTCTTTCTCCTCTCTCACACCATTATCTCTTATTGGTCACTAGGGGACTGTGAGAATAAAGTTTTGACAACAACCACGTTATGAATTTGCAGTTGAAAGCCCTATTTGAATAAGGGGTCGTCGCAAAAGTTTTCTGTCGTCCCTGAAACATCGTTCGTTTCGTACTTGGACCCCCTCCCCTTCCTCTGAAACGAACACAGCTTGCTAGGCTGGACGACGAAAATCACATGCATATACATGTCGTATGTACAGTGTCGGTCGACTTGCGATTTTGGCTCGCACACCCTCCCCCCCCCCCCCCCAAATGAATCATGTTCGTTTCAGGGACGACAAAAAACTTTTGCGACGACCCCTAAGGTGACCAGCTGTCTTTGATGATGCGGTACAGTACATGTACCGCATCTTTTGCATTGCTATGGGAATAAGGCCGCGTTTACACGAAGACGAAATGAAATGAAACGAAACGGAACGAAAACGGGCTGGCCTCGAATCGTTTTCAAACCGTTTACACGGGATCGGCAAATCGTTTTGAACCGTTTACATGAAAATGGACAACGGGCGATCAGGCTGGAGTTAGCACGTGCTGACTTGGCGCAAGGGTCGGAAGTAACACGTTAGTTGGAGTTGGTACGTGCTGATGGTCGCAAGGATTGGGTATTTCCCGCGAAATATACTCCAGCACGGGATGGTTTCCATGACCGCTCTCCGTGTCCAATCGTCTTCACTGTTTTCACCGTTTACACGAGAACGAAAACGTTTTGAAAACGTTTCAAAACACTTTGACGTGCGTTTCCATTTCGTTCCGTTTCGGTATGGTTGTCGGTATGGTTGTCGGTATGGTTGTCGGTATGGTTGTCGTGTAAACGATAAAAGTAAACCCGAACGAGTTCGTTCCGTTTAGGTTGTATTTCGTTGTCGCGTAAACGCAAATCGTTTTCAATCGGTGTCAGCTATCGTGATCACATAGTTACTACATTCTCTAATCCGGCAATTGTTTATCCAGCACCCTTGCAAACCTGCACACTTTCTGGCAAAACGGATTTTTTTCACTTCATTCTCTACGCTTTAATCCGGCACTTGAATTCCGCCTCCAGCAGCGATTTTCTGCAACAAATCACTCAAGTTTGAAGAAGGGCTGAGGCTTCCTGCAGCTTCATCTGTGACCCTTTTGCATACTAGGTGACATAATTCGCATGTTTTTGGCGCTACACTCTGCGTATATACTGCTCTTGTGTGGCTTCCACGGTATTCATTGTTATTACCTGACGATGGCCAAGTGCCGAAACGTAAAAATAACGGAACTGGTTCGGATGTGATGTGCAGCGCTATGGGAATGGGTGTGTCAACCCGAATTCTTTTCACAAATCACTCAAACTGCACATAATTCGATTTTCTAATCCAGCAGTTGTACACCGCATACCGTCAGCTAGCATTGTAACATACACAACACATGTAATATACACTTGGGATATTCCCAAATGTATGTTACAGAGACATGCATTCCACAAAGTACTTGGGGCGCGTTTGGTTGGTACGAACTAGAACAGGATTCACCAGAACAGCGCGTTTGGTTGGGACTGCACCTGTTCTGGGTCGGCCAGTACATGTTCTGCTTGCTCCGGCCTCGAGGCCGGAGCAGACCGAGCAGTTTCACTTTTTCACAGTGAAACCTGGCGGGAACATCGATTTTGGTCCCAAATGATCACGTGCATACGCTTTTGGGTTGGACTCGTCGTACCGTACAAAGTGACCATGGTGACCCATACACATTAATTTTTGAAGAATGCACCAAGTTTGGCACATTTTTCCACAAAAATGTGCTCTGTTTCTGGAGTAGCGTTTGGTTGGCATGAGGCTGCTCCATGTGCACCAGCTGTTCGATCCTGTTCTAGATCGTACCAACCAAACGCACCCTTGGATTGACACAGAAATCACTACGTTTTGACGTACGACACACACATGTATGTTAACAGGTGGGCCGGGTTGGAGGGCAGGATTTGATAATCCAGCACCCTTGTTTATCCAGCAGAAAATGCCGTTGCAAAAGGTGCCGGACTAGAGAGGGGCGACTGTACTCTGGATTGTCATTAAAGAGTGAGATTCGTGTTGAAAATTGACTTACATTAACTGAGCGTTCGTGTTATTCTCAAATGCTGAGGCACTGACATTCGTCACACCGTTTTGGATCACCGAGCTAGATGCAACAAAGCAAACAATGAAGCGATATTTTATACAAAAACAAAGGACCAAGGAACTACAAGTTATTCTATTCTGTCCACTAACACCATCAGTTACTAAAAAAATCAGCTCGTGCGATAATAGTGCACGACACTGACCGACGGTATTGACGTTTCACAACTAACTGGCTAACAGCTCTAGCACATCTTGGATGCGCACTCCAACAGCCTTCCAACTTGGAAAATTCTAAGTTATAGAAATGACATAAGGACGGGAAGGTGAGCGCAACCAAGATAAGCACGAGCTGAAAGTCTCCGCTGTGAAGACGTTGGCGGATGTTCATGCATTTCGATGACGATACTGGCAAGACCATTGGACAATACGGTCAAACCACGGTTCAAGATGGCTCAGTACTCTCTCAGGTTTGTGTCTAGTTGTTGCACTTTCTGACTGTATATAGAATATAGTTACAGTGGTGAAGAAATACTCTTAGCTCGTATCATTATGTCCTTTTCATGTCCTTTTCATTTCTACATTTCTTGTTGGTTCAACCCCCGACTTTAATATACATTATTCCGTTACCTTCGGTGACTTCTTTCACTTGTGATTGATACCCCTCCCCTTCCCATTACTTCCCATTACTATTATCAACACATGTCGCTAACATATATAAAAGGAGGCGCCATTGCCTGTTTGTGGTGCGCACCCCCCCCCCCCCCGCCATCATTATTATTATTATTACAAAAAAAGTATTGTCTACGCATGCATCTACGCAAGAGTCACCACCAGCCAATTAGGACATGTGTCAAAGTATTGAATGTTTTCGTTCCCTTCTTGCCAAATACTACAGGGAATGATGGAAATAAGCTAAAAGACTACAACTATAAGGAAAAGAAGTTCAGAAATATATCACTCCATTTATGTGTAGAAGTGACACGAAAAAATAGATGTGAAGAATCAACAAAACAGCATGTAAATCCAATAAGTGACAAAAACGTAGTGACAAGAAAAAGAGAGAAATATCAAGAGATCTATTTCGCACCTTCAAGACGAACAGTGCCAAACAACTGCAAAGACAACACATTCTCCTTCTGAACACAAAGCTCAGGGTCTAACTTACGTATGTACAAAGCTTCCAACACGGCAAGATGTAACAAAGACCTACCACGCGACAAAACAGAGAATACATCATCGGAATACCACTCACGACAACTAGCACTGCCCGACAGGTGACACTTGATTGCCGAGGTACCGTTTCCCTGACCCGACGACTTGGCCGTTGTCACCTCCAATATTGCCGCTTGCAAATCTCTCCCATTACGCCCTGCGTCCCTGCAATTCCGATTGCCTCGGTCGAGATCTGTGTGCTGCTCCACGTCCAGTCTGTCCTGCTTCCGTGGTCTACCTCGTTTCTTCACATTAACCGTTGTTGTCACTTCCAGTATTGGTTCTTTTGATTCGTCATCAATTCGTCTGCTCAATTGACTTCTGGTGACTCGTCCGGGGCTCGATTGTCCAGATGTCAGTTTCGGTGGTTTCCGTATCGGTCTCTTCTTCTTGTTGACTGTTGATTGGGTTGGCTCCAGCCCTCCGCCCGACGAAAAGGAGAAGGCGTCGGCAAGCGTATCCACAGCGGACTTGGACAAGTCCACCTCAGACACAGACTGCACTGGACACTTTGGTGGACGACCACGCCGAGGTCGAGAACCACGTGCAGCTACAGGGACAAGATTCAATGGTACATGTTGACGAATCCGTGCGCAGGACAGACTGTAACCACTGAGCTACTTCTAGAGTCCGGTATGGTCACGTGAATCCTTTCGCGCGAAATTTGCATATGCAGTGCTATTCAAACCTGGTGTGAGATAAGCACAGAGGTACGTCAGTATGATTTCTCGGATCCTGTTTCTTTGCACGACAACCCTCCCCCTTGGGGGGGGAGAGGGTTGAAATCAACCCTGGGCGGAGCTCCAACCCGGGTGAAGGGCAATGCGTCATGTAAACACGCCATTCATTGTGTACATGGCGGCTTGAAATCTCCGTCAGGCGAAATTGCTGGTCAGTCGGCGTTACGCATTTTTTCACAAAAATTTGCGTTTCACATTTTTCACTGCACAACGTCATCAAAATAATGCTTCGCGTTGATCGAGCGAAGGATTTTTTTCATCTTCTTTCTAAAATATTTTTGAAATTTAGTAGTGGAAGAGAGAGAAAAGAGATAGTACATGTAGTTGGAAAGTAATTTGTTGCTGCCAATGATGGAGAGGACGAGGAGAAGCGACCGGGGGGAGGGTTTTTATAGGCGACTTGCCAGCCCCAATGTCGACCTTCGCCAGTGTGCGAAGTCGTCACCACAACCAGCTGCGCCGGAGGAGTATGCCGTGGACTTTGTTGTCGGCTGCGGGGATGGCAATGTAAGTGTGAGTTTCTCTATCTCAGCAGAGATGTTGATTTCCTGTTTACTTTAGTTGCCACCCGGCTTCATTGCATGTTTGAATAGGGAAAGAAAGAATTCCTTTTGAAGTGGAAGGGCTTTGGCATGGAGGAAGCTTCGTGGGAACCTCGTCACCACCTCACCCCAGAACTTCTGGCCGAGTATCTGTCCCCCGATGCCCCGCCAGCGACAGCCATATCAGAATTTGCTTCTGTGCTGTGTGGGCGCATCAATGCGTGTCTATCGTCGCCCCATCCCCAAACCTTTGTTGTCCCTATGTCTGGTCCTATGTTTCGTCATTTGTTCCCTTGTACTGACCCTGAAACTCCCTCTTCCAAGTATTGTGTTGTCCATTTACCTAGCTTGTCTACTTCCCATTTCCCCCCATTCATTTTCATGCGTTTGAATACTCATGGGCAAGGGACGCAAGTTAGGTCTATGTCTGTTCGTCATCGTCAAAGGGAACAGAAGACTGGGTATTGCAGTGGACCAGACGTGATATAGTTCCCCAGAAAAGTTTATTCATAGAGGAACTGTCTGTGCACGTTGAGAAAAATAGTTCTGGTTTTGTAAAAAATATTTTCAACAAGGAATCATGCAGCATGATTTTTCGTTATAAAATCAGCTCCTCAAACTTCACCTTATCTGTAATACTTTGACAAGCACTCGCACACCAGAAGTCATAATTTCATTTTATTTTTACGATATATTTTATTGATGGGCACAATGCCAGTTACTGCCGCGGTACTCTGCGTGTCACTGAGTGCCTCTTGTCACGGACTATCGCATCACCATCGTGGTCGGCCGCTGATTCCACAAGTCCTACAGACAGGCAGGCAGCAATATAACATATACACCATTCATTCAGATTATTTCAAGTTACGCTGCGCAACCCAGGTATTAGCCAACAAGTACACACAGAATTTGAAGTAAATTATATCCAATGTCGCACTTCGTGTTACAATATCAAAGACGCACACTGACACATGAAAGTACACAAGCCCACAACCAGAACAGAGTGCAGGGAAGTTAGTTGCATGGTCCTAATATTATCGGGGTGACTGTCATGGAATGTAATCAACGCCCCAGCCGCAAGACAGAAACAGTTCTTACATTATATTTGATGAGCACAATGGCAGTTACTGTGGTGCGTTCCTCTGTGTGTAGTGCCTCTTAGCACGGACTACTGGATCACCATTGTGGTCGGTAGCTGATTCCAGGTCATGCAGGCGGCGTTTGGTTGCCAAGATATCGACTGCGGCATGATGGCGATTTCAGCTTCTGTAGAAACTTTTGCTGTCCGAATTGTTTTTCTCTGCGCCCTGTCCCGAGAACAGCTTCAGACTTCCATATTTTTTAGCCATTCCTGGGGCATGATACGCCATCGAGTGCATATACGGAGTGACTCTGGCTTTGAAGTATGACTGGTGTACCGGACCCAGAGCCGTAAATTTGTTAATAAACGCCTTTGCGCTTGTGGACGTGTCAGTTGCGGTAGAGCCATGTTTGCACAGTTGGTCATGGACGCTAATGAAATTTATCCACAAGTCCTACAGGAAGGCAAGCAGGAAAATAACATACACATCATTCATTCAGAGTATTTCAAGTTTCAGGTTTCGCATAAATGTTAGCACCACCACCGCATTTCGCAACCTAGGTATTCATGTTACAAAATCAAAGACGCACATTAATACATAATTGTTATGGAATTTAATTAACGTCCCACCCGCAACACAGAAATAGTCCTTGGCTACACCACAAAAACTGATTTTATCCAAATTACAATCCAGGTGGCCAAGGACTGCTTGCATGTTGTGGGTTTGAGCGTTAATTAGAAAGATATACAGTCCAGCTTCAAAGTTTCCGAAACGTCATGCCACTAAATGCCTCTTACTGGTATAGCATTTCAGTTAAATAACAGTAGGCTAGAATTTAAGACGATACTTTCGATCTCTAATGCATGCACATGGGAACCATACCTTCACTGCCACTGCTGTTTCTGCATCCATAAATGTGGGGAAGTGCTCCGGCAGCCGGTCGAGGAGTTTCTTTTTGATGCAGCCATCGATACTCGTCCAGTCCAGACTTGAAGTGTCTTGACCATTCTCGTTCTTTTTAAGCCATATCTTGAAAGGAGTGTATACGTGTTCTTTGATGGTTGCCATTATGCACTTAACCTTAGTGCCCAACTGTTTCTTTTCCCCTTGTTTTTGATCCTCCGCCTGCGCAGTGCAGATTATGCAGCCAAGTAGTCTATCCACGACACGTAGCAGCAAGTGCAGCTCATCCAATACGACATTTGTCAAGTCAATGGTGAGTGGTGGTGCTTGGTGGCTTCCTAGTCGTTTGTCTGTTGTCTTCTCCTTGTAAAGTGTTGTCATGTCAGTATGCGTCCTTGCCATTGGTCCGGTGTTGTAGAAACTGATGTCTTTTGTCATGTCATGTCGGTCTTTGTCAGCCACCTTGCACCACACACACGCATAGCGGGCGGATGCCTTGTTCATGCCCATTGTGAGCAAGAGAAACTTATAGTCCGCTGCAAAGACTATGTTCAGCCGAACAGTTTTGTCTCCAATTTTCACTGTCGGGTCCTGTGAGAAGATATGGAACACAGCAATGCAAACACATCTCCTTTGTGCATTCACTGTGATGTAATTTAAAAAGCTAAACACATGCTGACAATAGCAGTGAATGAGTCCATTACCGCTCTTGGTTACAAGTTTGACTGCACTGCTAGTAATACAGTAATACTGCTTTTTTTATAACCCTTTTTTGTCATGATTGGAAGCTGTGGCCTTAGTAAAAAAAAAAAAAATACAGTTATACAGTAGCATGAGGTACAATCTTAAAAATATGGAGCCCAGTTACGCCCAACCTGCAATACTAAGAATGACATTCTCCTGCCTGTTAATCTAGTGACAAATAAAAGCAACAACATAGATGCTGCAAGTAGGTTATATTGCTTACCTTGATAAGGGCATTGATTTCCGTCCACGCATCCTTGAACCCGTCCCTCAGTGTCTCGTACGTCTCCGAGCCTTTGAGGGCAGCGAAACTCATATGGCTGCTACTTGCTTGAGTATTTGTAGCACCGAAGAGAATGCAGTACGTCATCAATACAAAGCTTGATGTGATGGAAAACTGTGCTCCATCACCACTGATCTTCACTGTCACGGTTTCATTGCTTGGCTCCTCAATGTTGGCAGTCGCAAACAGACGACATATGTCATCAGCCTATAATGGGGCTAACTCCATTCTTGTTCCCTCAAATGGTTCAGGCAGGCTCAGGATATCATATGAGGCATTCATTCTTCGTCGATAATGGGCAACCATGTATGACCGTGGCATATTGTTGTACAACTGTGTAAATTCGTGATACAGTTCATCACTGCCTGAAAATTTATCTAAAAGGAAGAGAACCTTTTTGATATCGGTTTTGGACTGTTCACTGAGTTTTTCATAACGGTCTTCAAATGTTGCTGCTGTGTTTGCTGCGTTTGGTTCTGCATCAATGTTCTCCTTGTCGAAGGTCACCGACACATTCTCAGCAGTTGCTGTGCAAGTAACATCCATTGATGTTAGGCGGAAGCCGAACGATTCCAAGAACCATAGTGCTTTTGGAGCTATATTCTGTATTTCTTTCTTTTTTCTCTGTTGCTGCCTTATTCTCAGTTCATGCACTGGCTTTCCCGTGTTGGCGAATTCCGTGAATTCTTTCGCCTTTTCTGTTAATTGTGTTTTTTGTTCGGCGTGTTTCCTCTCCTCAATTATCTGTGCATATAATATTTTTAGCTCCTGCTCTTTCGCTTCATTTAGTTTCTTTGCTGTGTCCAGTTGCATGGTAAGAGATTCCATCTTATCCCTCGTCGAAATGATCTCTTCCGCACAGATAACCATGTTGCATTCTCCATTATATATTCGTTTTCTCTTATCTCCACCGGTACTCTTGCAATACTTTGCAAACACCTGTACATGTACACATGCCCGCATGCACATACGGACAAAAGAGCCTTATGAATAGATGGCATGCAAATCACCATTATTGTTTCATTCACTGTGGCCCGCTTCTCTAAGTATGTTATTGTTCAATTTGAATCACGGCACCGGTGTACTGCTATATGTGTGCATGCCCTCGTGTGTGTGTGTGATGTGTGTGCGTGCGCGTCTGCACATCCAGTGCATTTGCAGATTTGCGTGCTTCTCTTGTGACGGGCGTGTACATGGTGTGTGTGTGTGTGTGTGTAGGCGCGCGTCTGTGTGTGCACATCCAGTGCATTTCCAGATTTGCGTGCTTTTCTTGTGACAGGCGTGTATATGGTGTGTGTGCTCGTATTTGCACGCGCAAGTCTGCACATCCAGTGCATTTGCAGATTTGCGTGCTTCTCTTGTGACGGGCTAGTATATGGTTTGTGTGTGTGTGTGTGTGTGTGTGTGTGTGTGTGTGTGTGTGTGTGTGTGTGTGTGTGTGTGTGTGTGTGTGTGGTGTGTATGTGTGTGTGTGTGTGTGTGTGTCCATGTAGTGCGTGTCTGTGGGTTCACATCTGGCCTGAAGATAAATGCAATTAATCTTACCCTCGAAATATTCTTGAATAGTCTGTCTTGCAAAGCTATATTCTTTTTATCCAGTATGTGGCCACCTGTTGCATTATAATGACATGAAAATGAAATACATGTAGAATGAATAAATTTCATTTGCCCTGTTCAGAGACAAGATGAATAGAAATACATTCTGACTTACAGTTCAGTGTCTTGTTGAGAGCAGCTATGTACTCCGACCGTGGTGTGGTATCTTCATGGCACGTGTGCCAGTGAATGAGAAGCCTGTGGGGGATGTGGACGTTTCCCACAGGCTTCCCAAGTGTCATGCCGCTGCCAGCATCACGAAAGGCACAAAAGAAAACGATGGAACAAATCAGTCCTGGCAAAGCCAGGGGGCAGAGATCTGTTGCCATCTCAGCGGCATCCATCTCCAAAAAGAACTCCATCTTCGTCTGGAAAGGCTTGAAATACTCCATTTTCAACCGGATTTCACGGACTCGCGCTTTCTCGGATCGATTAATTTCCTGTTGGAACAGTTGCAGGGCAGGTTCCCGCCACTATTTCAACAGAAGATGGCTCCAAAGCATGCCTGGAACAAGCCATATCGAGGTTGCAAGCCACCCCTCTCAGCCAAAAATACGACGAAATTCGAAATTTCAATGGTTGAAGATATACTATGAAGAGAATTTCGAAAAGTAAATTTCGCGGAGCGATCGCTCACCCTACGTCATTCAAACTTTGCAGGATGGTTCAGACCTACATGCTAGGCATAGAACCACAGAAGATGATGCCATAGCTGACACACAGAGTCACACACACACAGCAGATTCGTGTGCACAGATACTAAATTAGTGGACGTCGTCATCTTCTTCCCGCTGATCTCAAATGTACGATGACGTGCTATTTCGCCTGACGCGCCCGGGTTGAAAACTCTGATGTAAACAAAGCCATACAAATGTAGTCATTGACTGCGTTCATTCTTCGTGCCATATGCACCACAGTCCATAAGCAGAATCGGCGCTGCAAGACATCGCAAGTCATCGGTAGTGAGCCATCTCCTGATCTGTTGCGCATGTGGTTCGAGTACCAAACCTACTACAAAGCAGTACAGAACGTGCCCATGAGCTACGACAGGTTTGCCAATTGAATTCTTTGTTTCTTCAGTAGTTCAAGGTCTTTCGGTGATGGCCACTCGTTGCCACCTTCACTGGAGATCATCAAACTACTTCTACATATTTTATTGCAGTCTACAAGCAGCAAGCAATAGTGTCGAAATTATGCTCCCAAGCGTTGATGAAGTCACAAGAACTTGCCAATTGCAATGTATCCATCGTATTTTTATTTGTTTCAATTGTAGTTGTCTCATAAGTCTCACAACAGTCAAGCAGATCATCCGAGAAGGACGGGTTGGTATGCTGACTTATTTGCCACCTTGAAGCGACTACAAGAATGGCGAATGGACCTCCTCTCTAGCTTCAATTTTAGAAAGTTTAGGACAAATATTGGTTTGGAATTTTGACAAAGTCTGGCTCCAGGCACCGGCGATCACCCGCACGAACGGTTCACAAACCACTTTTGGTCAAAATTCTACGGGATCTATGTGGGGGCAAATCGCAAGAGTTGGGCAATGTCCAACTTTGCCGCCGGTCCCTTGCGATTATTTTCCATATGATTTTGTTAGGGTTGGTTCACATAAGAAAAATCAGCGCCGCAAGACATCGCAAGACATCTGCGGTGAGCCAGCCCCCAATCCGTTGCGCATACGGTTCGAGTACCAAATCTACTAAAAAGCAGTACAGAATGTTTTTTCAGTAGGTCAAGGTCTTTCGGTGATTGCCACTCGGAGCTGCCCTTTACTGGACATCATGAAACTACTTTTACACCTTTTATTGCAGCCTAGTAAGCGGTGGTGGTGAAATTATGCGTGCAAACGGTGAAAAAGTCACACAAACTTGTCAATGTATCCTTCGTATTTTCTATTAATTTCAATTGTATTTGTCTCATAAGTCGCACAACAGTCAAGCAGATCATCCGAGAAGGAAGGGTTGGTATGCTGACTTAATTTGCCACCTTGAAACGACTGCAAGAAATGCGAACGGACCTCATCTTTAGCTTCAATTTAGGATGAGTTTTGGTTTGCAATTTTCACAATGTCTGGCTCCCGGCACCGGCGATCACCACCTCGAACGGTGCACAAGCCACTTTTGGTCAAAATTCTTCGGGATCGGCGCCGGGGCAGATCGCAAGAGCTGGGCACAGTATGATTTTCCTACAACTGCACTGCTTCACATAATCGCAACGCGCAGTGAGAGGTTGCAAGATGCCCACCGCCGGTGACTCCCGGCGTGTACCGGAGATATGTGAACCAACCCTTACTCTCATTTTTTTTTCCCGCTAAAGTAGGAGTTTGCCCTGTTTCTATGTGTGACCCTGTGGTTTTTTTGTGGTTTTGGTTTTTGTGGTTTTGCCAATTGCCAATATGGCAAAACTGCCCGAATTTCTCCAAGCATTCAACACAATTTCAAGCCTGTTTCCTTGCACCACATAGGGAATATGCTTTTGTTTCCTTTGTTCCGACTGTTCAGAGTATACTTTGGCCAGAATATACAGCAACGATTACGGAGACATTGGAGAGGTTTCGGTTCATGTTGTTCTGCACTACACCGTGAAATTTCACGTCGGCGTGGCAAATTTTGGCGTCGAAACTCCCGTTCATGACGTGAGCTGAGGTCCACTCATGTTTGACGTGAACGCGAGTTTAGTTTATCTGCATCAAAACTTGTTTCATTCGCTTCAATGTAATTGGGCTTCTAGCCTGTGTCTACTTGCGAACTCAAACAAATATACATACATGCATACATATGCAGAGCTCACTGACTTGTCAGTTTGAGCACTCTGGCAAGGTACGTTCGGGCCTGATTGGAATTTTTTATTTCCATTGCTAAATCTGGTTCGGCCTCATTTCCTCTGTGCTGCGCTGACGAGTCCACAAAGGACGAAACAGGTCTGTCCGCAGATTGAGTACATACATACATACATACATACATTCATTCATTCATTCAAAAGGATCAAATGATTAACCCCATCATTGAATAGTGTTCAATTTTAAGACTAATATGGGCACAAGTGCTGAATATTTCCTATTGCTGATTTGAAATTTGTACGTTGAAGCTTTCAAACGACAGACAACGTAGAACTCACAGCCATGCAACGTTTGGGCACGACAAGAGAACTCCGTTGCTACATGTACACATTGCGTCTCCACAGGCATTGGAAGGTTCACTCCAAGCTAGCACCATATAAATCACGGCCACCGATAAGAGCTGCGAATATCCAAAGGAAATGACCAGATGCACAACCAGAACAGAACAGAAAACGTTACGGCTCCTGCTAGAAACTCAAAAATACAACACAGCAGTGTTATAAATTACCTGAACATATTTTGTATACGTACACAAGGATGCTAAATCTGATTTTGCGGACAAGATGAGAAAATGAACGCTGAGGAGACAGAGTAGGGACAACCGAACCAATAGGTATAGTCTATATAAATCAAACCTTAATATGCCAGGAAAAACCTCTAAATAATTGGGCATTCCAATTATCCAACCCCAAGGAAATATGCCCATTTCAAGTGAGGTTTGAATTACCAGACATTGTTATGTTGAAATATTTTTTATAGAAATCCAC
>NC_088649.1:24794301-24849301 GCF_964019385.1 Sycon ciliatum
TGGCTCGCCGGCCTGGAACACTGTAATCCTGAATTTGGCAACTAACTACGAAGCCAAATGGAAGCCGGTACACGCGCTCTCTCCTTCTCTCTCTCTTTCTCTCTCCTTGAAAGAAATCAACTAATTTCAAAGTACAGTAGTTGATTAAACATGTCTTTTCTTCCACATTTCCCGCGAGGAACTTTGAAATCACGTGCGCTATTCTGCTCTGTTCCTGTGGCAACAACGTTGATCCAAAGTCACGTCTCGCTAAAGGCTAGCCAAGTATGCAAAACATGTATCGCACACCCCGATCGACGTGATCAAGTGCGTCAAAAGGCCTATGTTGTAACGTGGTGCTAAAGGTCCCTATTAGACAGCCTTACAGTCCATTCAGAAAAAAATGAACTTCTAGCTTTTGGCCATAAATGGGTCAAACGTTGAGTTTTTTTAGAATTTTTTTCTGCAATCCTCTATGGAATCCTCTTCCAATTATGTTTCTGAAGTTTTTTTCTCCAAAAAGCAAGCCATAACAAGAATAGGATTTCGGCCAGGTTTGCCCCCAAAGCATTGAATTGGGAAAAACCATAAAAATCCAGGCCGTTTGACCCCGTCTGCAACAGTGCATTGTGCGGTTCGAACCCCAGTTCAGGTACCCTTTTTGGACCCTTTTTCAAATTTCAAATTTCGCAGCACTGCACTGTGTACGATGAAATCACGAAAAATCGCCAAATACGGGAGCTCGCCAGAGCCAGAGCCCATCTTTTTATGAATGGACTGTAGGAAACAACGGTAACGCTAATTTTTACGGTACTCGTACCTTGATCACCCAAATAGCGTTGAAGCTGCAGCGTAAAAACGTTATGGGGGCTGATTTATCGTTGTGACCAACGGTAAGTTTTTTGGCCAAATATTGCATAGTCCGTACGCATTTCACCTTGTATCGCGTATATGGTGACATAAATGGTTGTACCACGCGAAGTAAAAGCTATTCTCGTGGCGTGCTAAAAATAGCGTGCATCTTGCTAAAGGTCGAGCCCAAAATCACGGTATTTTCCCCCTTACGGTAATCGGCTTGGGGTCCAGAGCCGCCCACATCCTCACCCCCGCTGGCCGGACGACAGTGTATAAGGCGTTTGTACGACCAGTCATGGAGTATGCGCCTCTTGTATGGATGGGAGCTGCGCAGAGTCACCTTCAGTGTCAGAACAATGTTCAGCGCCGAGCACTCCATGCTATCGGCCCTGGGGCACACCTACCCAGCTTGGCCATCCGCCGTACGGTTGCCTCGCTTGCCTGCCTGTACAAGCTGCACTACTTGCCTGGTCCACCGCGGCTGCTCTCTGTGTTGCCACCGCGCCATATCACCTTTGCCAACCCTAGAACCCGCAGCGAGCAGGGTAGTGTCAGTGGCCATGACCACCAGCTCCAACACCAGCTGCCTGCATCTGCCCCGCTGGCGCTGAAGCGCTCCGTCCCACACTGCAGCATCAGCGATTGGAACTCCCCCCCCCCTCCCCCCCCCCCCTCCCTGCCACTCTCCTGTCCCAGCCTCCCCACAGCAAGAGAACGCAATCATTCAAAATGACCGTTTATCGCCATCTTCGCAGCACAAACTGGCTCTGGGCAGTCGATTCCCTATGAATAGTATGATGCTATGATAGTTTCTCTCCACACTCACTCGTTTTAAGCCTTGGGTTTTGCGGGTTTTTCGCATCTTTCTGACCTGTACAGCTCTATCTTCTATTTTTCCTTTTTTTTGGTGCGTGTTTTTGGCCGTGACGCCGAGACCTCAGGTCGGCAGAGTCATCAATACCCCACCATCACTGCTGCGTCTAGGCACAGCGCCTGCTCATTACTTGTCAGTTTTTCCTAGTCTCCGTAGCATTTTCTTTCCTTACTCTTTTCGAGCTGGTTATGTGAACATAGTAAAAAAATAATAAAAAAATGAGTAGCCCTTTCCCAAAGGTGCTCTTTTAACTGGCACTCAGTGCTTTTCGCGTCCCTCAAAATAATTATGCTGAAAAGTGCTCTTTTTCAGTGAAAACTGGCAAAAAGTGCTCCTTTTTCCAGTGAAGCATAGCCATGATACAAGTTCAGATATGAACCCAAGCTGAGAAATGAATACGCACTCTTCCATTGATGGGTCCACGAAAGGCAAAACAGGAAGTAAAGTTCAAAAAAGCCACTTTTACAGCATTGTGTTATTGTGGTACAAGCTTCGCCAACTTGTTGCCCCCCCCCCCCAAAAAAAGCGGCGTGCCAAGGCCCATCGAGCACTCGGAAACTGTGATCGCATGCATGAGCCAACAGATTTTTGCCCCTTTCCGCTGAAAAACTCAAAAAGGGCGATATTCACCAAAAAAACGCAATAGAGGGCGAAAGAAACCGCCTTTTCCAAAAAGGGCGAAAAAGCACCTAATTACCAGCCCTTTCCCAAAGGTGCTCGCCCCTTTTTGGAAAAAAAGAAAAGTGGATTTTTTGAACTTTACTTCCTGTTTTGCCTTTCGTGGACCCATAAATGGAAGAGTGCGTATTCATTTCTCAGGTTGGGTTCATATCTGAACATGTATCATGGCTATGCTTCACTGAAAAAAGACCACTTTTTGCCTGTTTTCACTGAAAAAAGAGCACTTTTCAGCATATTTTGAGAGACGCGAAATTATTATTATTACATGTAATATTATTTGAAACTCGGATGCTGAGCCATAAATAAATGTAGAAAGGAAAAGGACATAAGGATACGAGTTCAGAGGAACTCTCCATCACTGTAACTGGATACTATATACTAGGGCTGAAAGGAATATTCGAAATGTGCAGACCGGAAAAAGAATATTCTTCGTTAAAGTAGAATAAGAATATTCGTAAATGTACAGAAACTCGCCTTTTTGGTACCGATCAGGCTTATTTTGTGCAAAATACGAGTAGACTTGCCAACTTTAATGTGTTATCATTAGCAAGACAAATGATGACAATGCCACTTTCACACATCTCTCTTGTAATCGGGGTACACACCAGTCAATGGTCTATGGTCACCATGGATACAACAAGGTATCCATGGATATTGTATGGTTAAGAATATTCGGAATATTCTTCGTTTTACATGTATTCGGAAAAGGAATATTCGTTCGCTTCATTGAGCATTCGTTTCAGCCCTACTATATACAGTCAGAAAGTGCAATAACTAGGCACAAAACTGACAAGAGTACTGAGACATTCGACGTCCTCACACCTAACTTCACCACATCTCCGTAGCGCTAACCGACAGCCTTCCAACTTGGAAGGTTCAAGGTAAGGGCCTGGTCAGACTGCGGCAAATTTTGATTGCCTGACGAAAAAAGAACAGGGTCCAGAATTTGAATCGCGATCACACTACACATGTGGGGAGAGTGAAGATTAAAACTTCATCTCGAGCGTCAAGTGGTAATCTCCACGAACGACGTCAGATTCCTTCTCCTTGGGGATCGCCAACACCTTCAGTGCAATCCTTGCAACCATCCTTATGAGTTTCGTCAAGAGTTCATAACCCCCAAGAGTGTGCAACTCCTGATCAGTCCCTGTGTCATGTGTATGGAAGCCCGCTCGGCGGAATTCCTTCATTGCGTCATTTTTGGTGCAGTGCGATGAGTCACGCCAATGAATTCTTCTAAAATTTGCAGTCAAACCAGGATGCTTCCCCAGGGTAAACTGCCTAAACTGCGATTCTAGTCTGAGCCTCGAGTCAAGAAGCAAAAGTGAAACAAATAAAAGTATGCACACGAAAGACAAAACTATTTTTTCGATGCAATGGTCACGGACTCTTCATCGCCTTCTTCTTTCACCAGTGCAGTCAGTCTCTTCAAGAACAATTTCTTCCCCAGGCCATCGGCATATTTCTGGTGCTTTCCTGGAAGATAATTTCAAATGGTTGAGGAACTTGAGAATACGTCGAAGGAGCATTTTTCGGCTGAGTTGCACAGCTATCAGAATGATTGTCCTCGACGGCAATGCAATATTTTTAACAGCGTCCTCTTCTTCCTGTCGCGATGTCCATGGATTCTTGGAGAAAGAGTTTGTTTTTGAGAAAGTACGACTTGTACGTCCGAAATGACTGTCTTCAAAAAAAGCTTCAAAAAGTCGAGGCTACAGCCTTGAGTTAGGGGCGGTTCAGGGTGTAGTTTCCAGAAATCGCAAAGAACCCAAATTTACCTCGGATGACAAGCTGCGCATGACGTAATGTAGGAATTTCGCCGAGCGCTGGGTCTATGCCCGTTGCACACTCTTGGGGGTTATGAACTCTTGGTTTCGTTGTTGTCCGTGGCCAATTAGCTCCTCGATATCAAAATGAAAAATCAGTGATTAGGGAGGTTCCGGAGTACGATTTTTCGTGCCAAAATCCGTGGAGGCTCTACGGATTTTTTAAACGTCGTTTTCGAGCAGTGAAAAGTTCCGGGGTACGGAACTTATGTGTTTGCCCTCATTGCCTAGGTTACGATCGCAAACACGTCACATTCCCGCGCTATGCCTTTTTATTTTGAAAATTTGTACCGAAATCAAAACTTCCCGCGAAAAATCGATGTTTCTCGTACCAAATGTGTACGCGAAAAATCTTTCTGCACCCGATGATGCAAAATCTCCATACGAAACATGGTTCGTATGAAAGCCAGTCCACACGGATTCTTCGTGCCGAAAAATCGTATGGAGCACGCCTGGAAAAAATCCGTAGCGCCCATACGGATTTTGGCACGGAAAATCGTACCCCGGAACCTCTCTATTATCAGCGTCAATGGCGTATCAGCGTCAAATCCTGTTTGGAGCGGAGAAGCGTGGTCCGTTCTTGCTTTTTTTTTTGGAGCGTCAGCTCTCGCTTTTGCCGCTCTGGCGGCAAGTTACTATGGAGATTCGGATTAGAATTCTAGGATTATTTCGATTTTGCCGCAGTCTGACCAGGCCCTTCTGGAAAGACCAAAGAGGGGAAGGCTAGCGCAACGAAAACGAGCAAATGCTACAGTCCAGGCCCGGCGGAAGCAATTGTTCATTGGTCCGGCCAAGTTTTTTCGCCAGCACAGTACTTGCGCATGTGTGACACAACACAACGTCTCTTTGCTCATCGTAGGTCAACCATATATGACGCCTGACAAAAGCGCTTCACCACGGTCTTTTTCCCAAATTCCCGCCGAGGAAACGCGAAGGAAGTGGCTGGGTGGACTGGCACTTCTGGCACAGACATTTTGATGGAAAAAGCTATAGCTGCTAGGCATGCAATGTAAGATGACCAAACAGCAAGAAAAATTTGAAAAACTACTTCGTTCAGTACAATAATCTGAAGCACTCGACGAAAAACCCTCAAGAAAAAAACCCACAAAATTTACAATGACTATGTAGAATCAAGAGTGCATAAAAATGGTTTACACACACAACAGACTGAGAGGCGAAAGGCTAGGCTGTGTTAGCTGTGTGAAAAAGGTTTACACAAAGGACGAAACAGTTCTGTCCGCAGATTGAGTATTTCGCTCCTGCTCTTGTAGCAGTCGAGCACTCTTGCGTGGGGTAGTGCCTTTGCTGTTTGCGTTATGCAGAGCTCACTGACTTGTCAGTTTCAGCACTCTGGCAAGGTACGTTCGGGCCTGATTGGAAATTTTTATTTCCATTGCTATCAGGTTCGGCCTCATCTCCTCTGTGCTGCGCTGACGAGTCCACAATTTCACAAAGGACGAAACAGTTCTGTCCGCAGATTGAGTAAAAAAGGTTTATGTACTTTTTTTTTTTTTTTTAATAGAGCCACGTTAACCCGTCATGTGTGAGCCATGAATAAGGGGAGTGGTGGCGTGGTCTCTTGGTAGTCTCTTGGTAGAATCCATCATGGCACGTGCTTTCAGGTCACGCGACTCGCGCCACGGCACAGATTACAGGCGCTAGGCCCACAGACGTAACGTCGTTAGGTATACCATGGATGATGGTATACAGGCCACAGCTAGCCCTCGATCAAGCGCGCACGCGTGCACAGCAAGATCAGAGCGAGATCGCAAGTACGCGTAGAACTACGTACATGAAATCGATGATCACAACAGTCATAACGTTGCTGCGTCGTAAAAAAGATCGTCGGTGGCCGAAAAGTTGGTCCGGCCATGGCCGGACCGACCGGAGCGGCTCCGCCGGCCCTGCAGTCCCAACGGAACAAAGAATGTCGATTGTTACTGGACGATGACGAGACCAGTACGATATTTGACAAACCGGTCTAACTACAATTCGAAGCAGCAAAGCAGCACACCACCCAACTTGGGTGGGTCTTAAATATCAAAGATATGTAAAGAAGGGGAAGCTTCGCGAAAACGAATTGTACAAGCCGAAAGCCAAACTCCTACAGTACTCCTCATGCATGACATTGTGATGGACTAGTTGACTACAAAACAAGTTGTTTCACACGACGTACGTTTCGCCGTATGGTTCATGACGGCTCGTCAGGTGTTCCATTCTATATTATTATTATTATTATTATTATTTAAATTTTGAATAGGAAGTGCGAATTAAAAGAGCACCTTTTGGGAAAGGGTTAGTTACACGGCATGCAGATTCGATTCTTCAGCACTTATAATATGTTCTTGATAACACAGTGCAAGTGACAACTGTGAACAAAGAAAACAAACAGCTCTGGAATTATTGAGTACTTACACACAAGTTTGAAGCTTGCATGATGTCTTCGTTGCAAACAGCTTGCGAGATCCAATGATATTATGCCACATACAGATTTGCGTTCCCTCCCTTGACAGCCCTCTTTCGGTTGTGAAGTGCAGATTGGTCGTACAGAGAAATGCCGGTGACAACTGTTGGGAAAGCAGGGCCAAATTGATTCTACTCTTGGCAATAGAGAGGTTCTGCACAACGAAAATTCGAACGAAGTTTCGCGACAAGCCTTGCGACAACGCGTACGACTTTTGTACGAACTTTGTGTTCTGCACATTTTCGTAGTTTGCACGCGCCAAGTGCAGGTACGCCATGTGCCATGACCCAATGTCACGAAACTTCCTACGAAAGTGTAGCAACCCGCTGCGCAATGCTCAGCAACCTGCAGGATCCGCGCAATTTGCTGATGTTTCCGATCAAGACGTGGGAAAAATCCGTAGGAACAGAACAGTCAGAATGCCCGATGCCCAGTCGGCAATGTCAATGGCACCGCGAGAAAAAAAGCACTATGGACTACTAGAAAAACTGTACCAGAAAACAATAACAAAACACAATGCAGGTGTGTCTGTCATGTATCTCTTTATTTGGCTTGGGTGCACACGGGAAACACGTTCCAGTCACTCATACTGTCCACCAGCACTGAGAATAACCGGTTGTCTCTATTATTATCATTTTCTGTCTCTCTCTCTCTCTCTCTCTCTCTCTCACTCTTCCTCTCCTGGGAAGCTCCTCATGCTCATTCTCCCTTTCTCTGTCCATTTCCCCTTCCTGATGCGTAGACCAACTGTTGAACCCGAGACCACTAGGTCGGGGGAGGTTGACCTACCTCATCGGCACGCATGCCACGCTCCTCTGTGTTGTCAAAGTTCGCTTGTCCACTTTTGTCTACCTACCCTTTTATGTTGCTGGCCAGTGCTTTGTAGTAAAAAAATAAATAAAATAAAAATACTCCGCCAGTACCGCTGTTCATCCAGCCCTTGCCGCTATCGCGGCGCGGGCTGGATTCCGCGGTACTGCCCTCGTACTCGTGCAGGAACTTGTACTCCCAAGGCATACGCTGCAATGACCCATATGGTAATGTTTGCACCAATTATGGAGGCTGGGCCTCTTCTGGCACACAGCAAGTGCACAACAGGATTCAAGGGTACATTATAGCAATAAAAACTGCTTTATGGCAGTTTTCTAAAAAAAGTTATTGTGTTCTAGTCCATGGACCCCGTCTAAAAAGTAAGAAATTAACGAAATATGATAGCCGAAAATTAAAATTTCACACAAAACCTCACAATAATCACAACATTTGAAATGCTGTTTCCAACACTAAACTTGTACTGCACCAACAATTGGCAACATGCATGTCATGCATGCATAGTAAAGAGGATCACGAGGAGAAAAAGGTCTTCTACATGAAGCTTTTCATTCTGTGTGTGATTATTGTGAGGTTTTGTGTGAAATTTTAATTTTCGGCTATCACATTTCGTTAATTTCTTACTTTTTAGACGGGGTCCATGGACTAGAACACAATAACTTTTTTTAGAAAACTGCCATAAAGCAGTTTTTATTGCTATAATTTCTTTTGTTTTTTCCGTCACCAATCAATGGAATGCCCTATATGACGGCCTTCACATCATATCAATACCGTATAGGCCTTATGCACGTTGTACAGATGTACGAAGTTCTGGACTAGGGCCGTACATGTAGGTGTGTACATGCCCGGTTGGGTGTTCATTGTGGCAATGGCTTTGATCAGAGCCCAGCTGTCCTTTGCTCTCGTGAAGGCGGCCGTGGCATGCCTTCGTGGGCATCGCCACAAGTCGAGCAGGTATGACCCTCATGCATATTCTGCCACACTTGCTGTCTCCGAGTGTCATCTGTAGACAACCTGTCTGTTTCCCCTTTTCTCTGTATCATTAATTTTTGTATGTTATAATTTCCGCGGATTCCAGTTTTTCTCCCTTCATTATAATTTAAGCGCCATTTAGCGCGTATTGGCTTATGATTTCTTTTTCTTCTGTTTGTATTTAGCGCTTGACCGGTTAATATTTTCCTTCTCTTTATTTTGCGCTACATATAATTATTTTTCCGGTATTATAAACTTTGGGTGTTCATTGTGTGCTATACATGCGCGTTTGACCCATTTAGCCTCATAATATATGGCAAACAATCGCTTATCCAGCTTCTTCACTTTGGGATTGAACTAACGACTAGCTAGATCTCTGCGAGAAAAAAAGTTTTCATATGAAATGCCTTCAGGGCCCATTTCATAGTGAAAATAGCAGTAAACACAATAGGGTCCTGCACATTCAACACCCAACCGGGTCTACGGGATTCTACAAGATTATACGGGATTTCGTGCATCTGTACAATGTGCATAAGGCCTATTATACGCATTGATGTGCAAGCATTTTCTTGCATAAAACGGCACTAGCATGTTCGTCTGCGGGACCCGGGGAAACATGTGAGTAGTGGTGGACCGTGGTGATTAGGGGTGTCATCGATTGGCGAATCTGGATTGAGTGCGAGCAGGCGGTGTGGTCCGTGCAACGCTGGCCCAATCGAACAAAACAAGTGTGTAGTACGCAAAATGTACGCATATCGTACCAAGATTCTGTGAAAGCTGTCCAAAAACGGCAAAGTCCATTTCCACTCCAGCCACTCCCGGTGTGGGGGCCGGTGTGGTCGGATTCCACTCCAAGTACACCTACTCCGGATTCGACCAAACGATCACGCTCACTCTGAGCACACTTGCTCGGGATTCGCCCAATCGATCATGCCCCAGGCTCTTAAGAGTTGTGTTCATCACTGTTGAGGCTTCCGATGGAAAATAAAAGAATACTACTACTACTACTACAGGCCTCGACCAAATATGCTTGCGCATATTTCCGCATATTTTGTGAGACAGTTCATATAATGCCATATTATGGCATATTGAGCGAGAAAGGGAATATTGGAATTGAGCCAGCATATGATTCAAATACTCTG
The DNA here is from genome assembly GCF_964019385.1 of Sycon ciliatum. Lineage (NCBI taxonomy): Eukaryota > Metazoa > Porifera > Calcarea > Leucosolenida > Sycettidae > Sycon > Sycon ciliatum. The sequence goes on from NC_088649.1 coordinate 24,803,923, forward strand.
AAGAAAATGAGGACAAAACATTCATGTTATGGACAAAATGCGTTCAGAAATGCCTTTTATGGATGAATTTGGAATGGTTGAGGCGTTTGCAACATTTCCCCAGGGATGAACACTATCGCTACGGTTGCTGGGGACACACACCTGATGCGGAACAAGCATCATGCAGCTCTTGGTGACAAACAAGTGTACGTGTCGCATGACCTGACACGTGAAGAGCAGGCCAAGCGTAACGATGTTTGGCCTACATTCCGCAAGCTCCGGCAACAGAACTTTCGTTGTACGCTTCCCAAGTACACTATCATGGTCAAGGGGAAACCAATGACCGACGAGGAAATCGCCCAGGTTTTATCGCAATCTGCATAGGGGTGCGACGGTGGTGCAGCGGACATGGTGCGCTCCAAACCAACGAACAACTCATGTATGCGTGCATTGCCTCATCCAAGGTGCACAACAGCAGCTCATGATGACAGCACTTCCACCACGCTAAATGTAAGTCTGCATACTCCCCGCATCCCTAGCACTCACACTACCCAATGTGTTCCATTTGTACTCAGTATTTCCCACATAAACATTTGCAGCCTCAGAAATAAATTACATGATATCGCCACACTATTGCATACCACTTCCCCTAGAATTGACATTCTCGGCATTACAGAAACTTGGTTAGACGCATCATTTACTGATGCCGCCCTCCACATCCCCGGTTATATCTTCTATAGACGAGACAGGCAAACTAGCAGGGGTGGTGGAGTGTGTTTCTACGTACATGAGTCCATTCGCGTGCAGAAGTCGTTCTCCAGTTCACACTTAGAAGCACTGTACTTGAATGTGTCAGATGGTGCCTGTGGTCAGCGCCCAGGTCGATCCATGGTCTTCGGCTGCATATACCGGCCCCCTGATTCCCCAGTCAACTTCTGGAATGAGCTCGAAGATGAAGTTGATGACATCTCTAGCTCCATGGACATGCTACCCCTACTACTAGGAGACTTTAATGTTAATGTTCTCAATCCGCCCAACATCAGCAACCACAACCGGCTCCAGGATTTCTGCGACAATGCAGGGCTCCGCAATGTTATATTCTCACCAACTAGACTACCCAGTAACACCTGCATTGATCTCGTACTCCTCCCCAGTCTTCTCCCCACGGGTGTAACACACTCGTCCCCTTGTGTTAAGTCCCTAGATGGCCTATCTGATCATTGCCTTATCAGCGTATCCTTGCACCTCCCAAATTGGTCTATCCGACGATCCCTTCTTACCAGCCGTCATATCCGTAAACCATCAATCAGAGCTCTTGAACCCAATGACTTCGGCCCTGACTTCTTGCAGTCTCTTTCCTCGCGTGATGTAAGTGACATGACCCTGGATGAGCTGACCCAGTACTGGACTGCCACTCTCCATGCTACCCTTGAGAAGCACTGCCCCATGAAATCAGTTTCCAACTCCACGCATCCACCGCCGTCACCTTGGATGACACCTGAGCTCCGCGCATTGCTGCTTAAACGCAAACACCTGCACAGGAAGTGGCGCAAGCATCCTAATGATGAGCGTCTTCGACAAGATTTCCGTGCTGCCAGACGCGCTGGAACTCTTCTCAACCGTAGGCTGAGAGAAGCTTATTACATCCGCCAGTTCTCATCGAATGCCGCAAACGCACATGCTCAGTGGAAAGTACTGAACCGCCTCCTAGGTCGCCATAAGCTCCCAGCTACTCTCCCCGTCGACCCGTCTGCCCTGACCACGGTATTTGAAGCGCAGGTCACCAGCCCAGACTCCTCTACTTTAGCTGCCAGACGACCCGCTGGGCCACCAATCCAGCGAGTGTAACAGATTCACTGTTACTACTAACACTAGGAATAGGATACACTTATCACCTGCTATTATCACGCTGCTGCTGTTAGGTGTTATGTCCATCATTGCTTGTTCATGTATATAAGAATGCATTATGGCAAGGATCATTGCTTATTCCAAGAATGACTACTGAAGTTAGTTGGACTGTTACACTGGTAGCAAGAGGATGGTTTTTCTTTTCGTCATGTTCGGGCTATGCGCAGTGGCCGCATTAGTCGCCTACGGTATATTCGAGATTCAGAAGCGTCTGAATCACCTTATCGCACTCGGTCAGTGCGATGGATCAGATCAAACGCCAAGACGTGCTCAAGCTCCCAGCGGAGAGAGGCCACGCATGCGCCATGTTAAGTCTCCGCCTGTGTTTCGTGGAGATACAAGAGAGTTCAAGGAGTGGGCCTTCGCCATCGAACTCGCCATGAAGTCCCTGCAGCTGGACAACGCGGAGGAGCGCTTGAGCTACGCGGCGAGTTTTCTGGAGGGCAACTCTCGTCTTTGGTTTATCGCCTCTCAGGAGGCAAACACGCTGTTTTCCGACTGGCCAGACCTGAAGAGCAAGCTGGGAGAAGTGTACGGCCCGGTTTATGAAAGGGAACAGGCGCGCATCGACTTATTCGCTCTTCACCAAGATGAGACTCTTGACGAATACATCAACAAATTTTCGCGGCTTAGCTTACAAGTTCCCGAGCTTGATGACCACTCCAGAGCTATCTTGTTCACGCGTGGGCTGGCTCAGGGCCTAAGCGGTGAGGTACTTAGGGAGCATCCGCAACATTTGGCCCAAGCCATACGAGCTGCGGTCTCAGCAGACCAGTCGATGCGGCTAGCCCAAGCAAGCTACGCCAAGGCAGTGCGCGCACCAGGGCATCAGAGGCGCCAGCCTGGACCCTGGTCAAGCCAACCAACACCATCCGGTGGGAGAGAAACCAGGGAGCCAGAGGGTCGTTCAAGGCTGTGTTTCACCTGCACGAAACCCGGCCATATTGCCAGATTCTGTCCAGAAGGAGGGAGGAACGCCACAAGCAAGCCTTCTTTAAACGATGGACGCCAGTAAGGAAGGGAGTGCGACTACTTGCGAACACGAGAGCACCCAGGAATAGGCCACGAATCAAAGTTCAGAACAAATTCAGCCCCTTAGCAAATGAGGAACCACGCCTCGAGGAGATCGAAATTCAAGCCTCGCCTGTCAAGCATTCGTCACCTGATACTGTTGGCCGGCCTAATGAAGTAACCGCCAGCAGAGGGAGCATTTCCGCCGACAACGAACACGACCTAATGCGCGTCCAGGGCAAGATAAATGGACGTCGCGTTACCATGCTACTGGATTCTGGGTCAACCCACGACTTCATTTCAACTGACCTTGTCAAGAAGCACAACATCTCCACAACAACCGGTAGCGACGTCCTGAACGTCACACTTGCTGATGGATCGGTCCGCTCACAGCCTATTACGAAAACGGACAGCTTGAAGACCGTAGTCGGCGACTTTAGCGAGCACCAACAGTTCCTAGTATTCCCTATGACGCGGTATGACGTGATCCTCGGCAAGCCATGGCTGACCCGGACGAACCCACAGATCAATTTTCGTACCAATGAAATCAAGCTGGAGGGTGGATCCATCATCTGTCAACCGAGTGAAAGTGATGGCACGGACAAATCCAACCCACCGATCGAGACGTTCCTCATCTCAGGGAAGCAGGCTAGGCATGCAATGAGAGGTGGCGCAGAAGGAATCCTAGCGTATGTGACAGCAGATCCGGACGAGCCACAGACGGTGGATAGTCCGGGTAGGGAGGATCAGAAGGATTTCAAGGACCTGCTGAAGGAGTTCGGGGACGTCTTTCCCGATGAGCTTCCAAACAAGCTGCCACCCAGAAGAGGCGCAGATCACGAGATAAAAACGGAAGAAGGAGCTAAACCGCCATCTCGTGCAGCATATCGTTTACCAAAACCAGAGATGGATGAGCTTCAAGCTCAGCTCACCGAGCTGCTCCGTAGAGGATTCATCCAGCCCAGCAAATCCCCATACGGAGCCCCTGTGTTCTTCGTAAAGAAGGCGGATGGAACACTTCGAATGGTATGCGACTGGCGTGAGCTAAACCGCATAACCATTAAGAACAAGGCATGCCTACCGAATATTGACGACCTCTTTGATACCGTCCAAGGCAGTGCGTATTTCACCAAGCTAGATCTGAGGTCCGGTTACAATCAGATTCGAATAGAAGAAACAGATATTCCGAAGACAGCAATAAATACCCCATTCGGTCACTTTCAGTTCACAGTGATGGGTTTCGGCCTAACAAATGCCCCGGCAACATTCCAAACCTTGATGAACAGTGTCCTCCAGCCATACCTGCGTAAATTCGTTGTGGTGTTTCTAGACGATATCCTCATATTCAGCAAATCATGGGAGGAGCACCTCGATCATGTCAGAACCATCTTAAACGCCCTCAGGAGGAATGAGCTATATTGCAAACCGTCTAAATGTGAATTCGGCCGGACAGACGTTCTGTTTCTTGGGCACCGGATAGACGGCCAATGCATTTCTCCAGATCCAGAGAAGATCAAGGCCGTGCATAACTGGCCTGTCCCGACGACGGTCACGCACGTAAGACAGTTTCTGGGATTCGCTAACTACTTTCGAAGGTTCATTAACCATTTCTCGGCCATCTCCAAACCCCTGGAGGAACTGACAGGGAAACATGTGCGCTTCGAGTGGAATCAGACTCGACAGGAGGCATTTGAGCGATTGAAGTCTGCTCTGCTGGATGCACCAGTGTTGCGACTAGCAAACGTCAGTCAGGATTTCCGCGTTGAGACTGACGCAAGTGACTTTGCTGTGGCAGGAGTCTTAACGCAGCAAGCAGAGGACCAGTCCTGGCATCCTGTGGCTTACGTGAGCCGAAAGCTGTCTTCTGCCGAACGGAATTACACGGCCGCCGAGCGAGAAACTTTGGCTGTAGTGTACGCCCTGCAGTGCTGGCGAGTCTACCTATTTCGCCACTTTCAACTCTACACCGACAACATGGGAGTTGTCTACCTCAGGACCAAACCAAACTTAACCAAGAGAGAAGCTCGATGGTTTGAATTCCTGGCCGACTATGACTACACGGTACATCACAAGCCAGGGAAGTGTAACATAGCAGACCCGTTGTCACGTCGACCAGGCTTGGAACTGAATGGAATCGAGTTCTCTCTGGATGTGAATCAAGGAATTGCGAATCAGATCTCAGCAGGGTATGATAGTGACCCAGAGCTTTCGCCAGTAATCAAGCGCTTGATGGCTTGCAGCGAAGCCATGCATGAGCGATACGTCTGGAACAGTGTGGACCGGCGGCTGTACCTAGTAACATCGGGCGATGCTCGCCTCTGCATTCCTCGCGGTCCGGTACGGCTGCAACTGCTCAAACAGAATCATGATTGCCTGACGGCCGGCCATCCGGGGAGAGACAGGACCTACCTGAAGCTGAGCAGATACTTCTATTGGCCAGGCATGAGAAGTACTGTGAAGGACTTCGTTAAAACGTGCGACCGGTGCCAACGCGTAAAGGGTAGCCGGGCCAAGGCAGGACTGTTGCAGTCCCTTCCAGTACCCGAACAGCCCTGGACAGACATCAGCATGGATTTCATCATGGCACTGCCGCTGACCTGCCGAGGACATAGCGCCATTCTAACCTTTGTGGACCGTCTGAAGAAGTATGTGCACCTGATCCCGACGACTGTTCATGTTGACTCTAAGGAGGCAGCCCGGTTGTACGTGGATCATGTGTTTGCTGCCCATGGCTTGAGCAAAACGATAGTTTGTGATCGAGATCCGCGATTCACGTCGGCGTTCTTCAAGGAGGTTTTCAGTATTCTTGGCGTGGAGCTAAAAATGAGCACGGCCAACCACCCGCAGACCGATGGCATGACTGAGCGTGTGAACCGTGTCATTGAGGATACGCTAAGAGCTTTCGTCAACCAAAGGCAAAACAATTGGGATGAACTCATATCGCTATGTGAGTTTGCGATCAACAATGCCGATCAAGCGTCAACAGGTAGCACGCCATTTTTCCTTAACCATGGATGCCATCCAGTTACTCCCTCGAGCTTATTGAAGAAGCAGAAAGCTGGAGCTGGCATGGACACGAATGGTCCGCTGTCATGGCTGGATGGCCGCGTAGAGGCACTACGTGAGGCACAGGATGCCATCGTGGCGGCGCAGGCCCGGCAATCATTGTATGCGGATCGAGGACGGGTGGAGGGCGCCCTGAAGGAGGAGGATGAGGTGTTGGTCTTCAGGGACTTCCTGCTGACGCCCGAGGAACGAGACAGGCCTTCACACAAATTAAGGCTCAAGCGGTATGGGCCGTTCAAGGTGCAGAAGAAAGTGGCCCCGAATGCGTACAGATTAGCTCTTCCAAGAATCATTCGGGCCCATCCAGTGTTCAATATTGCTGCCCTCAAGCTGTACCATGGCAATGAGATACCGGGCCGTACTCAGCCGGCACCTCCACCCCTAACCGATGCGGATGGCCATACGCGGTACATTGTCGAAAAGGTGTTGTCACACAAGAAGAGAGGACGGCGCACGCAGTACCTAGTGAAATGGAAGGGCTACCGAGATGCCACCTGGGAGCCGGAGGAATACTTGATGGATGAAGCAGGAAACGCTATTATTCCGCTGAAAACCTACCTGGACCGTTTTTCATAAAATTGCTATTTAATTGGCAGCCACAGTTGTATTGCTAGTTTCTACGTGTTGCAATAGAAAAGTAGCATTCTGCATGATTAGGATAGTGCTTCCCTGCCAGCCAGGCGTTATTTGCAGAGGACATGCACTGGATCTTGAGTTCATCAGTGTTGTTTTCGGCTACCATGCATTCCACATATCCATGCATGATCATTAGTTACCATAACTGTTCCTTCGAATTGGTACTGTTCTGACAGTTGAGAGGGGGGAATGGTGTAACAGATTCACTGTTACTACTAACACTAGGAATAGGATACACTTATCACCTGCTATTATCACGCTGCTGCTGTTAGGTGTTATGTCCATCATTGCTTGTTCATGTATAATATAAGAATGCATTATGGCAAGGATCATTGCTTATTCCAAGAATGACTACTGAAGTTAGTTGGACTGTTACAGCGAGCCTTCATATCCTTCAAGCCAGTCTCTGTAAACACCATCTCCAGTATGCTCAGACGTTTGAAAACGTGGAAGGCTACCGGCTCCGATGGGCTACCACCAGTCCTCCTGAAGAGTAACCATGAGTACATTACTAGTTCCCTCACTACTATCGTCAACGAGTCTCTTCAAAAAGGACAATTCCCCACGGGCTTCAAAGCAGCAGACATCTGTCCAGTGTTCAAGAAAGGAGATCGCACCCAGGCAGCCAATTACCGTCCGATATCCCTATTGCCTGTGGCATCGAAGATATTGGAGCGCGTTGTCTACGAACAGCTGCAGACATATATTCAATCTGAGCCTGACCTTTTACCGCCTCAACAATTTGCATACCGGCGTTCCCACTCCCGCGAGGATGCTCTCACCCTCTGTGTCGACCGTTGGCACAGGTGTCTAGATAAAGGCCAGTGCGTAGCAGCTGCATTCCTTGATCTAAGTAAAGCGTTTGACTGTGTAGATCACACACTTCTAGTCTCTGAACTATTTGATTGTGGCCTTGGAGACACAGTTCTTTCCTGGTTTCAGAGCTACCTGGCAGACCGAACCCAGAGAGTCGTAACTCCCCAGTCTTCCCCAGGTGAGCCATACCACTGCACCCGTGGCGTCCCACAAGGGTCCGTCCTGGGACCACTATTATTCACGATTTACACCCGCTCCCTTCCCTGCCATGTTAAGCAGTCGACCACGTTGCTGTATGCAGATGACACTACACTATACGCTGCCAATTCATGTGCAGAGCAAGCCGTAGTTACCTTGGAAAGAGACATTGCTCACGTTGCCTATTATCTCTCTGAGCGTGGTCTCAAGCTCAATACCGCAAAGACTCAGTACATACATATCCGTACTCCGACCACTCCGGCTAGCCGCCCCCTAATGCTCGACGGTATTAGTATTTCCTCAGCTTTGAGCGTAAAATACCTTGGCTTGGTCATTGATGAACATATATCCTTTAAACCACAAGTTGCAGCCCTCCGGAGGAAAGTTGGCGCCAAGCTAAGTACCATGTACAGAACACGTCGCCTCCTGACCACCCGAGCTAAACGTACATTCTACTTATCCTTCATACAATCCACTCTTGAGTATGCGAGTAATGCATATGTACACTGTCTTCGCACCACAGAATATGATAACCTGATCAAGATCAGTAAACGTGCATTACGGATTGTGTTTGGTTACCCCTCGTCCTCCCATTCAGCCCCAATTCTCGCACGCTTCTCTTTAATGCCAATTTCAGTCCGCTTCAGTTTAAAATTGTACTCAGTTGTTTTCTGTTGCGTCCTAGGCCAGACCAGTGTCCTTCTTCGAGACCTCTTTGTACTTCGCTCTTCAGCAGCTAACACTTTGCAATGTCGGACCCGCCTTCACTCCTCCAATGGTCTTGTTTTACCCCGAGTTTATTCACGCTACGGTCTGTTTTGAATTGTTTTCTCTCTCTTATTTGGCTGCAGACAGATGGAATAGTGCTCCATCTGATATCCGCACTGCTGCATCGCCATCCATATTTCGCCATGCATTACTTTCATTCTTAGGGTACCCCGTAAGAAGACCTTGAGTCTGTGGGGATTGCCCTATCAAAATAATGAATAAATAATAATAATAATAATATTAACTGGTTTTGAGGGAAAGAGACAAACGGGAAAAGTCTGAAGAAAAAATTGACTGCCACCACCAGGACTCGAACCAGGGACCCTCGCTTGTAGCCAGCGATGCTCTAACCGCTGAGCTATGGTGTAGTCGTCATCCAAGCAGAGACCGTTCAATGTTTTCTTCAGACTTCGTAACTCACACTTCCTGTGAATCCACACGAATAATAATAATAATAATTTTTAGGAAATTAGACTCTTATCACCAGTGGCAACTCACACCAACTCACAACTCACAGTATGATGCAAGCCAGATATGGATTGATCGAAGAAGGATAGATTTACCATCACTAGTTTCGGAGAGAAAAGAGCCGTACGTGGCATGTGGCCTCTAATTTCCTAAAAACTTTGAAATTCTCCGTGAAGTCCAAATTTGATTTTGCATTTAACTTGTATTTGCTCGCAGTGGACATAGTTTGATGCGCTCCCCATGATATCAAGCGAATGGCCGAGGGCCCTCTTGATTGGTGTGAGTTGCCAGTATGATGCAAGCCAGATATGGATTGATCGAAGAAGGATAGATTTACCATCACTGGTGATAAGAGTCATACTGTAGCTCAGTTGGTTAGAGCATTGCTCGCGAATAGCAAGGTCCCTGGTTCGAGTCCCAGTGGTGTGACTGATGATTTTTCTTTCTTTCATATCTGGCTTGCAAGTGTTGAGTTTCGGAGAGAAAAGAGCCGTACGTGGCATGTGGCCTCTAATTTCCTAAAAACTTTGAAATTCTCCGTGAAGTCCAAATTTGAAATTGCAAATAATAATAATACTATTCTGCATGTGTTTTGATTTGCATCATAAGCATGATAGCCGTGAAGCCAATGAATATTCCAAGGTTTTAATTTTACTGAAATGATCTACACTTTCTGCTTATGTCGAGCATATTTTGGCATATCTTGTTAAGCCGTTGGCATTATCATGGCCGTTTTCCCTGATATCAAGAGTGCATAAACAAGAGTATGCAACTGTGGTTATGCATGGGTCAGTGCGCAGCGCGCTAGCGCTGCCTTCATTACGTAACTTGCCTTCATCACGCTCTGGAAGCATGCATCCAAACTCTCAATTTCTCGCACGAGCCCATCCGTTTTTGCTCGATTCGTTCCAGTACCTACACAATCTCTGAATTCTGGCGCGTGAACTCCAGTTCCGTACGAAAGTTCATTTCAAACTGGAGGGAAAGTGCGGTGTTTGATTTTCCGCAGTGCGCGGACTGCAGCTGAATGATGTACAGTAGAGTCGCGCGACGGCAGCGCGCCGCGCATCTGGTCCATAGAAAAGAGATCACAGTGAGTTGCATACATGTACTCTTGTTTATGGACTCTTGCTGATATGCAGGGAGTTGTATAGCTATAGACCCGGGAGAGGACACGTCACAGATTTTCGTGGACAGGGTCCGACTCAAGCCCATAATATCAAGAGTGCATAAACAAGAGTATGCAACTGTGGTTATGGGTCAGTGCGTGGCGCGCTGCCTTCATTACGTAACTTGCCTTCATCACGCTCTGAAAGCATGCATTCAAACTCTCAATTTCTCGCACGAGCCCATCCGTTTTTGCTCGATTCGTTCCAGTACCTACACAATCTCTGAATTCTGGCGTGTGAACTTCAGTTCCGTACGAAAGTTCATTTCAAACTGGAGGGAAAGTGCGGTGTTTGATTTTCCGCAGTGCGCGGACTGCAGCTGAATGATGTAATGAAGGCAGCGCGCCGCGCATCTGGCCCATACTGGGCCATAGAAAAGAGATCACAGTTGCATACTCTTGTTTATGGACTCTTGATAATATCCGTGAGTTTTTTTCTTCAGCTGAGAACTGTCGACGACCTTGAATATTCTGTCGAGACGACGAAGGGAAAACGGCCCCACCGAGGTGGTCTCTTTCCCGTTTCGACCAGATCTTCGGCAGGTGTTAGTGTTAGAAAAGTGCACTATAGTTCGCCCAGGCTGATCGAAGTGGAAACATGGAAGTGAATGAAGCCGTACGCGAGAAAGAAAACAGGTAATGTCTTGGGTATTTTTGCGTCCGACAGTCGGTGTGACGGACGTGGTGCACTTCTTTGTCCCAACGTCGACCACTCTGTTCTTTCCAGGAACCCGACTTATGAACACAGTGGCACAACCTGGTCGGGCTCTTTTTCGTTTCTTTCCGTTTCTTCGAGGGTAAAAGAGGCATGAACATTTTCTATATCTATATAGGCATCATGAACGTGCCAGGAAGTCGTATGACTGGCTGTGACACCAATATATTTCTTATTATTTTGATTTCTGCAGCATACATGGCAAGAGGAAGTCCTGCCCCAGCACGGACAGGCCTCCAGCGAAGGTTCTATGTGAACGCAATGCCACGGCAGTGCAAATATTACCAGCAAGTATGTACTCACGATATCCACGTAACATAACATACATGTGTACAAACGCAGCCGCACACACACACACACACACACACACACACACACACACTTAATGCAAATCAATATAAACACGTGCGCGCTTATCCAAAAACATGAAGGCACGGGCGTGTAGGGGCATGTGACCACACACAGTGCATGCACGAGTATTGTAAGTATGAAGAGAGAAGTTCCACACCAGGACATAAACTGGTGATATAGAAATGAAAACGCTATGGAAGGTGGCGTTGTAGTGAAATCCATCGGCATACTGTTGCAAAGGTAAAGCAAACAAACGAAACAAACACACACATCACACAAGGCAGATTAGATAGATGAAGAGACACCGGAAAGCAAGTATTCTTCGCATTAATGTATTTTGCTTCCTTTGACTGTGTGCTATGCGTTTCACAGGCAGTGCAACCTGCTTTTGTGATAACTCCACGTGCACGCGCGCAGAAGGCGCAACCGGCACACAGGGTGGGTCTGTGCATCAGTGTATTTACCTTGTTTTGACTGTGGGCTATACGTTTCACCAAGAGTATATAACCCCCAAGAGTGTGCAACTCCAGCTGTGAGGTCTGCGACGGCAGAACTTCAAGTCACGCGATGAACCTGTACACATTATTTGCACTCTGTGCATGATTGATACAGGGTTGTACGAAACCCAGCTTTGGGTACAACTCTCTTGTGGTCACTTTGCACTGTTTGCCAGTGTAACCTTTTGAACCATGTCACGTGATGTGAAGTTCTGCCGTCGCAGCACTGCATAGAGGTTGTTCAGGCAGTTGCACACTCTTGGGGTTAAGAGTACATACTCCCCCCCCCCCCCCCCCAGGTGTGCAACTCGACTATGGGTGCTGTCCCAACAGAATTTCAACTTGACGTCATACAGAAGGCGCAACCAGCGCACAGGGTGGGTTTCATACATACAAGGATGTTGGAAAGCAATCTGTCAGTGTATCAGTGCATTTCACAGGCAGTGCAACCTGCACACAAGGTGGGTTTGATACATGCAAGGATGTTGAAAAACAATTCTTCGTGGCATTGACGTGTTTTTGCTTGTTTTGACTCTGTGCTCCATGCATTACAGGCAACGTAACCTGCGGTGACAATTCTGGGCAAGCATGTACAGAAGGTGAAAGCAACGCAACCAATGGACCGCCCTTGAACTGGAAAGGAATGGAAAAGCCGTCAGTGCGTGAAATCATTGCTACGCTACATTGGAATGCCTTCAACCTCACAACACATATCATGCACGACAACCAACATCACCTACCTACATCGATGCTTGCAACATCATCAACCAGGTTGTTTCATTTAGTGAGAGGGTGAGTCCCATGCAGATCCGGAGCTACCTGCTGCGAGCCAACCTGAAGGGAACACAAGTAGGAAAGTACCGTGGGAGAGTGCGTTGGTCCCGGTTTAAATCAATAATTAGCACGGTGGTTCAAATGTTTGGGAACTCTCTGAACCAGAAACAACTTGACTGGCCAACGGGAAAAGCCATTACAGACTTCATCAATGCAAAGATCCTGTCGTGGGGAAACCCTGAATCAACTAGCGAAATATGGAATTCAGCCAAACTAGTAGACGCGGCTAGTGCCAGGGATGGCTGGCGAGCCAAGGAATGCCACACACACGAAATCTCACTGAACTATTATGGGAAGTCAGACTTTCCATTACGCAGTGTGATCATCGATAGCTCCTCGTTTTCCTACACCGTTAAAGTCTTCCAAAGGACAGCAGGCCCGATCCCGGGTATGGCTGCGCCCCCAACAATCAATTCTTCAACGGCCCTGGACGCGGTTCTTTCTATACTGGAGTCCTGCAAAACATGTACAGGGTGCTCGTACAGCAAGTATTCGGAACTAGTGGATCAGCACAACGGAAGGTTTGTGGGCAAGGATGGCTCGCTCGTAGCTGCTCTGGACGAGACATGGGTGCCTGATCGCGGCATACGCACTGATGTATGCTTGCTCTTCGCGGATGCCAGTAGCAAACATCTAATGTGCGAGGCGTGCCGCCTTTTTGACGCCACTCTCCGCAAGTCGTTGTCACGACACCTTAACAGTGAAGAAGACCACAAGAACACTCCATTTGTCTGCCTGAGTCGGAATGAACTGATTTCCCGTCTCCGCATTAAGACCTCGAAAAGCCGTGGGCTCGAGAAAAAGATCGATCGCTCATGCGTAGCACGCGAAAAAATGGAAAAAATTTCTTTCAACGATGACTTAGCTGATATATTCAGAGGTCTTTCCTCAGGAATGGAACAAATACACGCCAGGGCCGATAACCCACAATGTAGATGGCATGGGTGTTCGTCAACATTTGAGGACATTGAAGACCTAATTGCACACGTAAACAGTGCACATGTACGTATTTCTGATGGCTCAACACAACTTCAACCACAGTATAAATGCAACTGGGACAGCTGTACCCACAGCATTTTTAAGAATCGAACAGCATTCAAAACGCATCTCAAACGGCACACTGGAACAGCGGAGGAGGCAAATCTGTCAGTGCTACTTCAAGATCAAGCCCGTGCACTGACAACCCCGCCGGAGCAGATGAGATGGCACCCGTCAGTGATGCGGTGGTGCTTGCGCCAGCATTCTCATTCCAAACATGGATATGAGACAATGAGAAGTGCTGGCTTCCTGAAGCTTCCATCTGGTCGCACCCTCATGCAATATCGGAACTTTCAACAGCCTAATGCTGGGTGGAATGCGTCCACGTTAAGTGCTATGAGACACGTGTTCAACCACTTCACCGATTCAAAGAAAGGCCCGAAAGACAGGAGTCACATTGGTGCCCTATTTTTTGACGAAGTGAAAATAAAAGAGGGGTTAGTTTGGGATTGTAAAACCAACGAAATAATTGGATTTGTGGAGCTAGATCAGAATGAGGAGAATGAGGAGCTACCAGACCAGTTGGCTACACACATCTTGCAGTTCAGCTTCAAGTCACTGTTTTCCAAATTTACCCATCCATGTGCATACTTTCTCACAAGGAATATCACTTACGGGCAGATTGACAAGCTGTTCTGGAAAGGCGTGAACAGTCTGGACGAGTACGGGTTCCAGGTGCTGATGGTGTGCTGCGATGGAGCAAGCGCAAACAGAAAATTCATGGAGATGAACATGAAAAGCAACAACCAGCCTATTGTAGTTAATCCGCTGACTCACAAGCCAATATTTTTCATGTCAGATCCGACACATTTAATTAAAAAACTTCGGAACAACCTGCTGAAGAGCGGCCGCCACCCAGCGTGCAAGCGGTTACTGAAATTCAAAGGAGAACTTATTTTGTGGAAACACATGAGGGATGTCTATGATCGGGATACTAGAAGACAACTCCGCTATACTCCGCTCCGGAAGGACCATCTAGAACTAACTTCACTAAGTCTGATGCGTAGCAAACTAGCCTTTGACGTCTTCAATCAGACAGTTGAAGATGACATAAAGAAATATTCACCAGATGGTACTACAAGCATCCGCCTATTCCTATCAGCCGTGAGAAGCATGATAACAATTTTTACATCCCACGACAAAGTTTCGGGCAAATGCCACAAGTTTGTTGGCGATTTGCAGAAGGTGTTGGTATTTTTTAAGGAATGGAAAGACTATGCAGACAGTTTACCATGTAAGCAGGAGAGGGCCAAATCCTTCCTCTCCTATCAGGTGTACCAGGATTTAAGAATAACATTAAATGGATTAATTTCTCTTCTAGACTACATGGAGAACGACCCGCAGATGCAACATATGAAGCTCTATGTGAAGCCGTATCGGCAGAACCAGGATTTCCTGGAAAATTACTTTGGTATCCAGAGAAGCAGCGGAGGGTGTGCCCAAAACATGACGGCACATCGCTATGGATATCAAGCTCTGGCTATACAACAAACACACGTGATTCCAGGAAACTTAGGCAATGCAGCAGTGAATATGCCACTAACACCTACGAGAAAGTAGTTGTATAGCCAGAGGCCGCACAAACTTACCCACGGTAGTAGGTATTGACTGATGTGATCTTTCACCAGCGAGTGCCTTGGCAATGTTTGTCAAAATGGCCAGTTTACTTGCATTCTTGGAGACTGGCACCTTCAGGTGGCGTGACAAGGCTGTCAGCTCCTTAGCAGTGAACCCACCAAGTACCTCCCTTCCTCTCGTGTCGTTGCATGCACCGATCATGTATTCCGCCACTGAACTGTATCGTTTCTCTTTCATATATTCTTTTAATAACACCGTCGTCTCGTCGGGTACGCTTTTGCTTGACCGCTGCTGTTTTTTTTGCCTTAACTCCGACCTTAGCGAGAGGGATTTCTTATCTGGCGCCAGGCTGTACTCAGATAGAAGCTGTTTTTGCTTGCTTTGCAGAAATTTCGTCACCATTGTGTCATATATGTCTTGAATTGAGGACGCTGTTGTACCAGTCTTGATGATGCTGCCGAATAGCGTAGAGATGGCAGAATCAGAGAGTAACTCTTGCTTCAGCCTCACAGCTGCATTCTCCCGGTTTTCCTTCAATAAGCAAGGGAAGCGTTCCTCTGCGACATCGTGCATGCGGGTGAACAGTGGCATGCATTCCTCCCGTAAAATAAATGTATGGTAGGCGTCGTCTCCCACTCCCAGCTCACCAGACCAATTCATGATGCCAGTGAATGCCTGCAGGCTTGGCTTGTGGGGACTGACCTTGTCTGAACCAAACACCGAGAGCTTGTCTAGCACTTCAGTGTCACTAGTAGACAGCGCTCTCCTGGTTGCCACAACACACCAGCCAGCATGGTACCTGATGACAGTTCGTGCCAGCTCATCTGCGGATGTATGGTCATTTGGCTTCGCTGAAGCCGGGGAGTGAACAGTGCTGTCTACGGACTGAGAGGTGCTAGATGATGGTGACGACGACGTTCTATCCAGGAAGAAATTCACCAACTTAACGTACACTCTGCTTGATGACTCGAATTCTGCAAGTGGGAACACAATAAGAGACAGATATGCACACATGGACTAATTTAGTCGGGAAGGGTAGGCAGAGTAGAGAAATCAATGCGAACTTTCGCATTTTTTAGTCGGAAAAGTAGTTGAAACACGAATCGCGGATTCATGTCAGGACAGTCGTAAATTTGCTACGCTGTACTGTCCAGGCGCGTGCTATGCGATGGGCACGGGGGGCACGTGCACCCCCCCCCAAATTTTCAATCTGGGTAATTGCAATTGTAATGTATGCAAATATGCTCTAAAATTCAAGAAAGGTTGCAAACAAATTGCAGAAAATTTCTGGGGGGGGGCTCCCCTCGGGCCCCGTGCACCCCCCCTAGTTGGGGGGCCGAGCACGCCCCTGCTGTCTATACACAATCATGTACATGTAAGACATGTCAACGTCATGCATGTGCGAATTCTGTTTGCAAACCCGGCTTTTATCCGCGACTTTACGGTATGGCAAATGAAAATGACGTTGAGAAGTTTATGACTTATAGGCGCTATATTACTATAGCCGCCAACATTATAGGCGATACATACTGTAGCTGGAAACTAAATCAGATTTTAAAAGATGCCACATGACGGACATTCCTGAAAGTGCCAGACCCTGTACAACTCCAGTATCCATAGTACTCACCAATGATATGTCTTGGGTCCTCCGCTTGTAGCTTCTGAAGGACACTGGACCACTCCGCTGCAATAGCCTCGACCTTGCCTAGCTTCAGCTGGTGCAGCGCTCGTCGATACTCCACTGCTGACTTGTTGTTCTTGGAAAGTGAGTTTATTTCACTCACAAGCTGGCATACAAACTTTCTCGTGGAGGCTTGCAATGCGATTTGTGATGGATCGGACAACACTCTTGAAAGCAAACCAGCAAGCGACGCTTCTCCTGGCTGGTATGCCTGTATATTTTCACGTTCACTATGCTCTAAAATCGAAAAGAAGGAAACAACAAAATAAGAGGTCACGTTTTCGAACAGCTCTCTCTTTCGTTTGTATCACATCAAGCTACACACCTTTCGCCCACGTCTGAACGTCTTGGCAACTCCCAGAGAGCTCCTGGACTTGTTCGAATACTGACAGATCACTATCATCACTGCCGTCGTCGTCAGAATCGGGGCATAGCACATTGATCTCATGGTCGGAACACGCCATGGTGGCCATGGGTGAAAGAAATACTAGAATGTTGTACAAAGACTACGATTAAACCGGCACGTTAACGTTCGGGCTCTCCACCTTCTCGAATTCTCCCTTCTCCGTGAAATACTACGAATCAGAAGAAATCGAAGTGGATGAAGTGAATGCAAGAGCACATGTGAAACTGAAAGAAACGACCTCGTGCATGCTGCGCTGCGCAGCTCAGCTGCATGCTTGACCTTTGCGCGCCTTTCTTCTGAATTTCCCGCGATATTTTGACTCAGCCTGCAAGGGATTTTCCCGTAGGTCGTGAGGCAGACCTCGTCCGAGCTTTGTGCGCCGTGTCCTCTCCCGGGTCTATACAACTCCCTGCTGATATGCGACGAGCCGAGCTGCGAGGCCTCCTTTAAGGCCCTCTTCAGACTAGGTACAAAACAGCCTATAAGTCACATTTACATAGAAGTTTCCAAGACAACTGCAAGTACGGCTGACATCCCAGGCTTCCTGTTTTTGTTTATTTGTTTTCTGACGTTTTCTGCTGGCTGAGCTCCTTGCTCTGTGTTTGGTCCGGAGCCACCCCCTGATTTAGGTACCATTGCCTTTGGGTTATCCGTCATAATAATAAAAAACAACAAGAATCTGGCGGGAAGCCTAAAAAGCTGCCCAATCCTTTCAGGCAGGATGCCAACCCTTGTACATGTACAAGGCAACTTTCCTGCATTTATCGTACTTTCACCAGGCAGTTGTACGAGCTTTGTACCCGGGTACGACTGTCCGCTGCTTTCACACATCCCAGGCCCATTGCGCAATTTCGTAGGGTCAAAGGTTGCCTGTATATTGCATGTAAAATGTGTAGTCTGAATGCAGGCATGGAAAAATGTTGCCTTTTAGGTTTTATGTGATTTTGTACTGGATTTTCTATGTACGTAGTCTGATGAGGGACGGAATACTCGATGACAGGTGATCTCTAAGTTGACCGGTTTCCTTCGATTCATTTGCTTATGCTCACCTTTCATTTACGGAAACGTGTGCTGATTTTATTCGGATTTAGATCCATTTTAATCTCTTTGCCCTTGTCTACAGTGTGCGAAGAACGCGAGTTCACCTTCTTGACGGTAAGGCTTATGTTAGATGTGTTGTCGAAATACTCATATTCATTGTACATTGGTACGTTACAAGTAAGGCACTGGTCAGTGGCATACTATCGTTGGCAGTTTCCAATCTGGAGGGAGAGGTTCAAGTACCAATTGACCGAGTTTGCAAAATAAATTCGCATATCAGGGGAAATCTCTATTGTGGAGAGGTTCAGTAACTTGTTTGTTTCATACGAAACAAGCCAATGGGTGCAGTCTCGTCTCGTGAAAATCTCGTACTTGTATAATTGGATTTGTTTACTCAAGTCTGGGCTGTTTGATTTGTGAGTACGGCCGAGATTGCACTGCCCCAAATAAAGTTTCGTGCCGCCAAAGCAAGAATTACGATCTGCAATCTGTTTGTAGTACCTGTAAGAATGTTGAGTACATGTATCGTACTTTCTCTGTTGCTATTTCAGTTGCCGTCATGTTGCTAAAGAAAGGTTCAGTAGAGAGGTTCTGCAAAACGAAAATTCGAACGACGTTTCGCGACAGTCCTTGCGAAAGTGTGTGCGAATTTTTGCACGAACTTTGCGTTCTGCACATTAGTCCATCAGCCAAGAACTCAGAAGTCGTCAAATTCAAGCACCCTGTTGCACTTAGAAATCAAATACTTGATTTTGGCCTCAATGGGGAGTTTAGGTACCCTGTACACCGAATCCGCAAATAAAAAGAGTAAACGACTTGCACGCTCTGCAGGGGGAAGCCGACAAAGTGACCATTTTTGGCATTTCATCGACAGCCATTGTTGTGACCTAAACCCAATCTTCAATCAGTGCCATGCGCGTTTCAGGAATGAACTTTCAGATTTTTGTGAATTACGGGAAATATCTTGCAAATCGAGAAGTTTTGCAGTGTAAACCATTGCAGTTTCCGTATTACACGTGTGCCTGGATTCAAATTACAATAAAATTGTTGTTCGCATACTTGTAGAGTGTTGTTCCATTACACTTCTCTTTCACTGTTCTATTTAAATTGAGCATGCGAATACATACCTTCAGGAAGATTACAATGAGCTAGTATTGAACATCATCCACCTTCGGGTTTCCGAAGTGTGCACCCCGAGTCATGTCAAGCAGGTTTGAAGCGTAGTTTTTACTGTTTGGCAAAAGTGATCTACGCTTCCACCCTGAATGGAATCACCCAGGGAAGGTCCTGATCCCTGGAAAAATAAGGAACGTGGAGAGCTAAAAGTAAGGAATCTGCGGCGATGGATGTTGTACATCGAGTGAATGCCCTGCAGTTCTCTTCTCCATTACGACCAACTAGCAAACGCCATGGCTCTGGATGCTGACAGGAAACAGTTGAAATAAAGGCAAGACTGCTTTGAACCTGTTGCAACCAGGTAGTAGTACAGTTACAGTTGTACTACTTCGAAGTACTATCTACCACACTCGAGATCACCCAAAGAATAAAGCGATTGAATTCAAAATCCAAAAAATTGTTGGGGATCGTCTGAAGCATATTCAAGCGAGGTACAGTCGGGCTTGATGACTGATCAAAGCCCTCGGGCTGGTCCCTTGGGCTTTGATCAGCCATCAATCCCTCTGTACCTCGCTTGATTATCTACTTGATACCATTGTAGTTGCAAACAAGTAACTACAACAATTGCAGTACAATACTCAATAGCAAGAGTCCACTCTTGACAATAGTCATGTAGTTTTTTGAATTAGTTATTTGAAAATGGTGAGCATCTTCATCTTCTTCCCGGTGCGCATGTACACATATTTTTTGAATCTGTACGTGCTCCAAGCCAACTCACCTCTGCTCAAATCGACGGCGATTTATTTCGCGATTTTAGGTCGATCGCCACGGAAAACCACACCAAACGTTGACAAAACTCCACGTTTTTCACTGAAGACGCATTGGATGTCCTGATAAAACGGATGGAAAACCTCGTAATGGCTGATGAAGAAGAAGAAATTTGTCGAACTTCCAAGGCGCACTGTAAAAGGAGTGCAAGAGTTTCGCCAGGGAAAGTAGTCAGGTCGGATTCAGTGATGCTTTTGCTGTCGATTGATGTCAGTTCCAGGTGTTCGATTTGTAAGTGCAACAGGGGACTCACTTTGGCACCACTGGCTGATGGACTACATTTTCGTAGTTTGCGTGGGCCAAGTGCACGTACGCCATGACCCGATCTCACAATATTTCCTACGACAGTTCATTTCGCGTTCCCTGCAAGTTTCGCGTCCAAAGGTGCGAAGTTTCGCACTTCATGATGTAGAGCGAAAGTTTGTACGCATTTTCGTTTTGCAGAATCTCTCTAGTGACTCAATTGTTTCATACGAGATGAGTTGGTGTGGCTTAGAATCTTTCGCTGTAGAAGAAATCTATTCGTACATGTATGTCTATTGGAGATATAATTGTATTCTCTGGTTACAAAATAGTTTAAGTCTGGTTATAAAATAGGTTAAGCTCACAGAATAAATGCCATCGGTCCCTTGGTGTTCGTCCTAAAGAGGTTTGACTGGATATCATTCATACTCACCAAAAGATGTGTAAGATTTTATTATTGTGGAGTGCCTTGTTTATCTCTCAGTACCTCCAACCATAGCCTTGCCCCTTTTCTCCTCAGGATCAGTGTAGTTGTTGGAACGAGGTTTTGGACTCAGCAATGTATTCGTTTACATTTTAATACATGTTTCTTGTTCCTCCTTTGCTGTGTTGTTTTAGACAATCGTGGACTAACAGTTTGAAGTCATTGAACTACTTCCAAAAGTTGTATCGACATCAACAGGATTACGATTTCAGTTTCAATATGATGGTGGATGACCTTATCACGATAACACATGACCATGATGACTATAAACCATTATAAACACAGAATCAACAAAAACATCTGTGACACGCACCTGGCGCATGGCTACATTTCTCAAATAAATCTGATTGAGGGTGGAGAAATCTGAAAGGCAAGACAATTTTATGACAGAGTCATGAAATTCTGCAACAGCAAAATGCACAGAATGACCTCCGTATGAAAAAGTATCACCACCACTGCTCACATGTTTCCCCGCAGAAGAACATGCATTATGCTAGTGCCATTTTCTGCAAGAAAAGGCTTGCACATCAATGCGTATAATATGGTATTGATATGATGTGAAGGCCATCATTTACATATTGATATAGGGCATTCCATTGATTGGTGACAGAAAAAACAAAAGAAATTATGGCAATAAAAACTGCTTTATGGCAGTTTTCTAAAAAAAGTTATTGTGTTCTAGTCCATGGACCCCGTCTAAAAAGTAAGAAATTAACGAAATGTGATAGCTGAAAATTAAAATTTCACACAAAACCTCACAATAATCACACACAGAATGAAAAGCTACATGCAGAAGACCTTTTCCCCTCGTGATCCTCTTTCCTATGCATGCATGTTGCCAATTGTTGGTGCAGTACAAGTTTAGTGTTGAAAGCAGCATTTCAAGTGTTGTGATTATTGTGAGGTTTTGGGTGAAATTTTAAATTTCCAGCTATCACATTTCGGTAATTTCTTACTTTTTAGACGTGGTCCATGGACTAGAACACAATAATTTTTTTTAGAAAACTGCCATAAAGCAGTTTTTATTCCTATAATATACACTGTAGACCCTAGTTTGTGTCCCTCTGTGTCTCTCGGTGTGTTCGACGACTGTAAGCGTAAGAAGAACGTTGCCGTTGTACGCACTCTTGTGTGCAGTATGTGTGCCGCGTTCAGTCGCTATAGTATGAGATAGCGGTACATGTAGCTGGGCTGGTGGTTCGTATTGCCTTGATGTGGATCACGTAATCCGTGGCCTTCGAAAGCAAGTCAAACACGTGCCGGTTTCAGATTAACGGTCTTGTGGTGCGTGTGTGTGTGTGTGTGTGTGTGTGTGTGTGTGTGTGTGTGTGTGTGTGTGTGTGTGTGTGTGTGTGTGTGTGTAAACAGCTGTGTGGTGGATACCAGGCTAAAAATAGTGGCGGTCAATTCATCAGCCTTGCAAGCTGTTGAATGGTGAAATCCCAGCACAAGTTGCTATGTCTAACATAGATGTTCGCTTTCATCGCTCCCGCGATGGGCATGTCTGAGGTCTGAGGTGTGTGTGTGTGTGTGTGCGCGTGGTGTGTGTATGTGTATAAGAGAGTTTGTTTGTTGTTTTCACAATATCTCGTTTTCTGCTTATGATGCTATGTGTTATTAAATAACACATACACATATTGTAGAAGATTAGAGGTGATTGTCTACTTTGCGTTCCTCTCTGCTTCGCCTGCATTATCAGCACTGGTTTCTGCTCTTCACACGTACATGTACTTGTATACCTCCCCCCCCCGCACACGCGCGCACACACACACACACACACGCGCGCACACGCACACACACACGAGCGCACGCATGCTCATGTATACGGCGGTTTCTTCGGTTTCTTCGAAAGCTATAAAGTGCCATGTACATGTTATGTGCGTCTAATACTGCATGTGGGACTGCCCTATTCAAAATTTAATAATAATAATGATAATAATAGTAGAAAGGAAAAGGACATATGGAAACGAGTTAAGAGTAACTCTCCACCACTGTAACTAGATACTATATACAGTCAGAAAGAGTTACTCTTAACTCGTTTCCAATGTCCTTTTCCTTTCTACTTTTATTATTGGCTCAATACCCGAGTTTCAAATAATAATAATAATAATAATAATAATTGCATTCACACGAACTTCAACGGTCTATGCATATACCATGCATACGTCACTTCTCCTTTGAGGAAAGAAACCCAAAGCATATCAATGCAATCACATACAGTCAACTTTGAGTATAACGACCCCCGGCGGAGCATCAGAAAAGTGTCCTTTTTGGCGAAGTGTCGTTATACCCGAAGGCTCATTATATGTACATGTATTCAGGTAGAATGGACTTTGCTCTGGGCATGGAAATTCTGTCGTTATCCGCGAATTGTCGTTATATCCACAGTCGTTATTAGCGCAGTTGACTGTACATGTATACATACTTAAAGTGTGTGAATGTACAACGTACGTTTGTCTTGTTTATGCTGTGTGTCACTTGGTCTGCCACCCGTGTTGCGTTCCCTGTTTCGGCTATTGCCACTGCGCTGTTCTAGTCAGAAATTAGTGTTGATAGGGAAACCGAGTGCGAACCTGGCTAGCCTTTGTTGGTGCGTACCCGTGCTTGTTTGTATTCCTCCGACCGTGTGGCACGCACATGTGATGTATGCGAACTTGCGAAGTGTCCGACATGTACGGACTGTGTGTGTGCATCTGCAGCATGCAGGTTTGGCATGTTTGTGCTCCACTTCTGCGTGTGGGATTCAAACGTGTGCAACGGGCGCGTGTGGGGCACATCCATTACGTCTGCGGCACCGTGGCAGGGCCAGTATATTATGTGATGTGCGACACGGGTGTGTAGGAGTTGCGCATGGGCGTGTTCGCACTGTCACGTCTATACTCCAGCGTATTGTCCACTTTCCTGGTCCCAGGAGTGTTTGGATCTGTGGAAAACACGTGAACTGAATACAGTGGAGTTAGAACTCTTGTGTGCTTTCTGTGCACAGGTTTATCTGCGGAAATGAGTATGGTCAAGAAATGCGTCTGAAAAACCTGGAGCACCATCGATTTTGCCATAACCACTACTCGAATGTCCGAGAGCAGGGTCGAGGGCAACCACACTACCGAAAATTACACCTGTTCACGCCCTCATTTCAGGTTACTGGCTCGTTTTCGCCAACTGCTCCGAATCGCACGAAAAATTCAAATGTTCACGGCCGAATGGCACCATCCCAAAGTCCTTCGGATAATTTTCGATATGCACCTCCCGAACATACCACCTTCCTGCACCCATACACCACAAACAATGCATGATCCATTCGACGAGGTGGGTGTCATGAGTGTTCTTTCACGTCAGTCGTCTGAAAGTCATTTCAGGGTGAGAATCGTTCTCAAGAAAAAAGATCGCAAAAATCAGTGTAAGTCTCGATGGAACGCTTGAGGATGGACTGGTACAGGTTGCCCTTGACAACGAGCGGGCTTTGATGGAATATCAAAGCCCGCTCTCGGAGGCTGCAGATTGGTCGTAACCTAGCAAAGGGCACGCGGGTCGTTTGAACTGAAAATCGTGCATGGCGAATGGAAGATACAGTACAGAATGTACTACAAAAAAAATAATAATAATAATTGTAAAAAGGTAAAGACATATGGATACGAGTTAAGAGCAACTCTCTATCACTGTAACTGGATACTATATACAGTCAGAAAGTGCTATAACTAGGCACAAAACTGACAGAGTACTGAGACATTCGACGTCCTGACACCTAGCTTCAACACATCTCCGTAGCGCTAACCGACAGCCTTCCAACTTGGAAGGTTCAAGGTTCTGGAAAGACCAAAGAGGGGAAGGCAAGTGCAACGAAAACGAGCAAAAGCTACAGTCCCAAGCGACTCCGGAACAAAGAATGTCGGTTGTTACTGGACGATGACGAGACCAGTACAATATTTAATTAACAAAGCGGTCTAACCACAATTCGAAGCAGCAAAGCAGCACACCACCCAACTTGGGCGGGTCATAAATATCAAAGATAAGTAAAGAAAGGGGGAAGCTTTCCGAAAACGAATTGTACAAGCCGAAAGCCAAACACCTACAGTACTCCTCATGCATGACATTGTGATGGACTAGTTGACTACAAAACAAGTTGTTTCACACGACGTACGTTTCGTGGTGTGCTGCTTTGCTGCTTCGAATTGTAGTTAGACCGGGTGTGAACGGTCCCACTCCGTTGACCGAAGGCCTGAACTATTACCTTGTCCCGTAGTCTCAGGTTTACACGTGTGTGTGAATCCCCTATAATTAAATCAGCACACTATTCGTAAGTGAAAGAGTCAACACAACCAATGAATCAAAGGGATCTGGTCAACCCGCCTGTCATTGCGTAATGTTCCGTAAAAGGAGGTCTCAGCAGCGCCGAAGCGAAATAAACCAGGCCAGGAGACGAAATATTCGAAACAGCTCATGCAAGAAGCAGTTCCAAAGAAGGAAGTTTTTAGTTCCTCGTGCATGCACATCCGAAAAGACTGCCACGTCCACATGCACAATGTCTGCCATCCAGACGCACGCGGCCGGTGTACTATAGTAGAATGACCCCCCAGCGGGCATTGTACTATATAGTAGAGTGACCCCGGGGGCAATCTACTATATAGTACAAGGTAGAGACATGGGCGCTAGAGGTTGGACGACTGGCTGACTTCGCCACCACTCAGCCACAAGCGGCATACGCTGCTTTTATTCATGGCCTCCGCCACAAGTGGTCGTTTGTGGCCCGGACGGTCCCAGGCATCAGCGGACTGCTAGACCCGCTGGAGCACTCCATCCGACAGCGGTTCATCCCTGCTCTAACCAGTCGCCCCGCACCTGGTGACGAAGAGCGCGCCATACTGTCCCTCCCGTGTCGAGAAGGTGGTCTTGGTCTCATTGACCCGAGGTCTTTGACGGACCAATACAATATGTCTGTCGCTGTCACCAACATCCTCGTGAGCCGGATACTGGACCAAGACACCAACATGGACGAAGTGCCCACCACCATCCATGCTGCCAAGCTAACTGCAGCAGCAGCAACCAGGAGAGCCTCTCGAGACCAAGCCAGTCAGCTCCTGGCCACATGTGATGTGCCCACCCAGCGAACCCTGGGGATGGCGGCCGAGAAAGGAGCGTCCAACTGGCTCACTTGCCGGCCCCTGAAGCAGTTCGGGTTTGTCCTCCACAAAGGCGCCTTCAGAGACGCACTCTGTCTGCGGTTCGGCTGGGTCCCTCCCCGCCTGCCATCCACTTGTGTGTGTGGCAAGGCATTTAACACCAGCCATGCTCTTTCGTGCCCAACTGGTGGATACCCGGCTCTCCGTCATAACACGATCCGCGACCTGACAGCCGACCTACTGTGTGAAGTGGCAACGGATGTGAAGATAGAACCTCCTCTGCAGCCCCTGGAAGGTGAAAGGCTCCGGTATCGCTCTGCCATCTTGGAAGATGGTGCTCGTCTTGATGTGGCGGCATCTGGTGTCTGGGGAAGTCGTTTTGAGCGCACGTTCTGTGATGTTCGGGTTTTTAACCCTCATGCGCGCTCGAACACTTCCTCAACTCCCGCGTCCACCTATGCCAAGCACGAACAGCAGAAGAGAAGGGCCTACGAAGAACGCGTCAGGGAGGTGGAGCATGCTTCCTTTCTCCCACTGGTATTCAGTGCATCTGGTGGGTGCGGCAAGGTAGCCCACGCTTTCCTGAAGCGTCTTGGCCATATGGTTTCGGAGAAGCGGCATGAACCCTACTCCTCCGTCATGTCCTGGATCCGCTCTCTTGTCTCCTTTGCTTTGGTTCGATCCTGCAACATGAGCCTCCGTGGTCACCGTGCTTCTCCCTACCGCAGTCGTTTGGATGCTGCCACTCCTGTTGTGCTGGCAGTCAACGACTGTCAGTTGCGTGACTGAGACTCTTGCGGAGTAGCCGTGTCTAGCCACACTTTTATTATGCGATGATTTTGTTTTGTTTGCTATGATTCCGTGATTTTCTGTTGGTTGCTTTTCTGCTGTGCGAATAAATGCAGTGTGAATGGTAAAAAAAAAAAAAAAAAACTATATAGTACAATGACCGGGGGGTCGTTCTACTATGGTAGATTGCCCCCTGTCATTCTACTACAGAGTCCACCAGACTTGTCGTTTCGCACGTGCAGGTAGAAAGGGATGGAGTTTTTACACCACAGATTCCACGTGGACATTATGGATTGTGGCAAGAGTCCGGGGTTATGTACTCTTGATTGTGGGAATATGTGGTGAAAAGTCCACAATATTTGTACATAGGTCGCGCACTTTTCCTCTTTAGGAGACATGAACATCCCACCTTGTGTTGGATTGTTTTTGTTTTGGAGTTGGAAGAAAGTTTGCAAGTTCAGTGTTCCTTTGCGTTTTCTGTGTGCTCCTTGCTCCTTTTGGATTATTCAGGAGTTCAGGAGTTCACGGACCTCTACTAAAATAGCGGCCGAGGGGGGTCGTTGTACTATATAGTAGAGTGACCCCGGGGGCAATCTACTATATAGTACAATGACCGGGGGGGGGGGGGCTTCCACTACGGGGGTCATTCTACTATGTATATGACACCGGCCACGCGATAGTAGGAGCCATGCAGGGAGTGGTAAAATACCGGTATTTTACGACTCCCTGAAGCCATGGAGTAGCTCCCTGGTCCAGGTACATGTAGCGAACACCTTACGTAGAAACTAACGTAGAAACTTACGTAGAAACTTACGTAGACAAAGTGTCTCAGTAGCGGTGTCGTTTATAGCCCTTACCTCGTGAACACAATACAGTAATTATAGCAATAAAAACTGCTGTATGGCAGTTTTCTAAAAAAAGTTATTGTGTTCTAGTCCATGGACCCCGTCTAAAAAGTAAGAAATTACCGAAATGTGATAGCTGAAAATTAAAATTTCACCCAAAACCTCACAATAATCACAACACTTGAAATGCTGCTTTCAACTTTAACTTGTACTGCACCAACAATTGGCAACATGCATGCATAGGAAAGAGGATCACGAGGGGAAAAGGTCTTCTACATGTAGCTTTTAATTCTGTGTGTGATTATTGTGAGGTTTTGTGTGAAATTTTAATTTTCAGCTATCACATTTCGTTAATTTCTTACTTTTTAGACGGGGTCCATGGACTAGAACACAATAACTTTTTTTAGAAAACTGCCATACAGCAGTTTTTATTGCTATAATTTCTTTTGTTTTTTTCTGTCACCAATCAATGGAATGCCCTATATCAAGAGTACATAACCCCGGGGTTATGTACTCTTGCCTATATCAATAATTATGTAAATGATGGCCTTCACATCATATCAAGAGGTTTATGATCATATCAATACCGTATTATACGCATTGATGTGCAAGCTTTTTCTTGCAGAAAATGGCACTAGCATGATAATGCATGTTCTCCTGCGGGGGAACATGTGAGTAGTGGTGGTTATACTTTTTTTATACGGAGTTCACTCTGTGCATGTTGCTGTTGCAGAATTTCATGACTCGTCATAAATTTGTCTGGCCTTCCAGATATATTTGAGAAATTTAGCCATGCGCCACGTGCGTGTCGCAGATGTTTTTGTTGATTCTGTGTTTATAATGGTTTATAATCATGGGTTATCGTGATAAGGTCATCCACCATCATAATATTGCACTGAAATCGTAATCCTGTTGATGTCGATACAAATTTTGGAAGTAGTTCAATGACTTCAAACTGTTAGTCCACGATTTTCTAAAACAACACAGCAAAGGAGGAACAATAAACATGTATTAAAATGTAAACAAATACATTGCTTAGTCCGACACCTCGTTCCAACAACTACACTGATCCTGAGGATAAAAGGGTCAAGGCTATGGTTGGAGGTACTGATACTGAGAGATAAACAAGGCACTCCATGATAATAACATCTTACACATCTTTTTGGTGAGTATGAATGATATCCAGTCGAACCTCTTTAGGATGAACACCAAGGGACCGATGGTATTTATTCTGTGAGTTTGTCTTAACCTATTTTATAACGAGTGAATACAAGTATTTCTCAAATAGACATACGAATAGATTTATTCTACAGCGAAAGATTCTAAGCCACACCGACTCATTGACTCGTCTCGTATGAAACAAAAGAGTCACTAGAGAGGTTCTGCAAAACGAAAATGCGTACAAACTTTCCCTCTACATCAGGAGGTGCGAAACTTCGCACGAACTTTCGCAACTTTGGAAGCGAAACTTGCAGGGAACACGAAATGAACTGTCGTAGGAAATTTCGTGAGATCGGGTCATGGTGTACGTGCACTTGGCCAGCGCAAACTACGAAAATGTGCAGAACGCAAAGTTCGTGCAAAATTCGTACACACTTTCGCAAGGACTGTCGCGAAACTTTGTTCGAATTTTCGTTTTGCAGAATTAGAACCTCTCTACTGAACCTTTCTTTAGCAACATGACGGCAACTGAAACAGCAACAGAGAAAGTACGATACATGTACTGCACATTCTTGCAGGTACTACAGGTACTACAAACAGATTGCAGATCGTAATTCTTGCTTTGGCGGCACGAAACTATATTTGGGGTAGTGGTGAAACGAATGTCAAAACCTACTAGTCGAATATTCTTCAGCTTAACGAACGAATGAACGAATATTCTTTTGGTAACACAGATGACATCACATGCCCTCCTCTCAGTCATTTGATGGATATTGTCAATACTAATTTATTATTAGGTATGACAAACGGTAGTGCCACGTAAAATGTACTGCCACGTAAGGGTACTTCGAAGTTCATACCTGTTATGTGCAACATTGGCAGTCCAGTATGGACATACATGTGCATGCATGTAGTACAAAGTCACAGGCAGGCTGTACCTACTGCGCTGTACCGTGTTCGGCGTGCATGTACGTACATGCACTGCATTCGAAGTGACGTAACGAATACTCGAATGTGACGTAACGAATATTCGAATGTGACAAACCGAACGAATGTTCGAATATTCGAATATTCGTTTCACCACTAATTTGGGGCAGTGCAATCTCGGCGGTACTCACAAATCAAACAGCCCAGACTTGAGTAAACAAATGCAATCATACAAGTACGAGATTTTCACGAGACGAGACTGCACCCATTGGCTTGTTTCGTATGAAGCAAACAAGTTACTGAGCCTCTCCACAATGGAGATTTTCCCTGATATGCGAATTTATTTGGCAAACTCGGTCAATGAGTCCTTGAACCTTTCCCTCCAGATTGGAAACTGCCAACGATAGTATGCCACCGACCAGTGCCTTACTTGTAACGTTCTAATGTGCAATGAATATGAGTATTTCGACAACACATCTAACATAAGCCTTACCGTCAAGAAGGTGACCTCGCGTTCTTCGCACACTGTAGGCAAGGGCAAAGAGATAAAAATGGATCTAAATCCGAATAAAATCAGCACACGTCTCCGTAAATGAAAGGGTGAGCATAAGCAAATGAATCGAAGGAAACTGGTCAACTCAGAGATCACCTGTCATTAAGTATTCCGTAAAAGGAGGCCTCGGCAGCGGAAAATCTAAATTTAGAAAGGAGATCCTGTCAGCTTTCCCATTCTTTATTTCATTCAGCTCAAAATCAGCACATTTTTGGTAAATGAAAGAGTCGACACAAGCAAATGAATCAAAGTGAACTGGTCAACTCACCTGTCATTGAGTAATATTCCGCGAAAGGAGGTCTCAGCAGCGCCGAAACGAAATAAGCCAGGCCAGGAGACGAAATATCCGAAACAGCTCATGCAAGAAGCAGTTCCAAAGAAGGAAGTTCCTCGTGCATGCACATCCGAAAAGGCAACAACAAAAAGTCTGCAACGCACACGCATGCGGCCAGCCGGCCGCGCGATGGTAGGAGCCATGGAGTAGCTCCCTGGTCCAGGACCAGGTACCGAGCATCTTACGTAGAAACTTACGTAGCTACGTAGACAACGTGTCTGAATAGCGGTGTCGTTCTAAATAGAAAAGCTGACAGGATCGCTTTTCAACTACGGTCGCTTTTCAACTTATAAACACAGGTCTCCATTACATGTATAAGCACAGTCTCCAATATAAGCACAGGTCGGAGGGTTGTTGGGATTACAAACGCACAGTCTCCAACATAGTCGCAGTGATAATACTGGAATGCAGCTGTGCTCAGTCATACAGTCATATAAAACATAAAAGAGCTCCACATGCGCGTGCGTGACTTCCACTTGCGCATCCTTCTTTTTTCTGCTCTCTGTTCTTTAATCATGAAATCTGAGTTAAATTCCATTTTGTGTTTGTGTTACCGGTATGCAACTTTCTTGACTTTTTCATGGTTGAAAAAATATAAACACGGTCTCCAGTATTATCATGGTCTCCTCTATAAGCTGCACGGGTGCGAAGTGGGTTGAAAATATAAGGACCGTGTTTATAAGGGAGATAATACGGTAAGGTGAACTCGAGTTCTTCGCACACGAGGGCATAAGCAAATGAATAGAGGGAAACTGGTCAAGTAAGAGATCCCCTGTCATTGAGCACAGTCCGTAAAAGGAGGTTTCTGCAGCGGCAAAGCTAAATATAGAAAAGAGATCCTGTCAGCTTTTCCATTATTATTATATTTTCGTTTTGGCATTCCACCTAAAATCAGCTCACTTTTCGTAAATGAAAGAGTCAGCGCAAGCAAATCAATCAAAGGCTAACTGGTCAACTCACCTGTCAGTGATTAATATTCCGCGAAAGGCGGTGTCAGCAGCGCCGAAGCAAAAATAAGCCAGGAGACGAAAATTAATATCGGAAACAGCTCTTGCGAGAAGCAGTTCCAAAGAAGGAAGTTCCTCGTGCATGCACATCTGAAAGGGACTGCATGCAACAATGTCTGCCGTGCACATGCACGCGGTCGGCCACAGGATGGTAGGAGCCATGGAGCAGTAGAGATACTCCCTGGTCCAGGCACGGAGCACCTTATGTGGAAACGTACGTAGACAAAGTGTAATAATTATAGCGTTGTCGCTAGGTCTTACATTGCTACCGCAATAATTGAAAAGCTGACAGGATCGCCTTTCTAATTAAGCACTTTGCCACTACTTTCCCAAAAGTAGTAACCGATATTTCTCTGTGCGACTAATCTCTGTTTCACAACAGAAAGAGGGCAGTCAAGAGAAGGAAGGCAAATTTCTATGTGGTATAATTCACTTGGATCTCAGAAGCTGTTTGCAACGAAGACATCATGAAAGCTTCAAACTTGTGTGTAAGTACTCAATAATTCTATAGCTGTTTGTTTTCTTTGTTGTCACTTGTACAAGAGCATAATTATTATAAGTGCCCCAGAGTGTCTAATCTCTAAATCTGCATACCTTTTAATAAATCTACCAACAGCGAAAGTTTCACACACACATGTCATAACCTCACATTGTACTTTCAACGCTGGTCATAACAAGCAGCAGAATGCGTGGCGACTCTGGATTGAGTGTGAGCTGTAGGCATTTCCCAAATAGGCCGGCCAAAAACTTCGCCGAAAACTGTGGTTTTCAAGAAATCACCGATCTTTTGGCCGAATATGCATTTTCGCACTGAATTCGCCGAAAATCGATGTTTTTGGGCCTCAACAGTATGCAAATACAGTCCCTGTAACCATTATACGGCGAAAAGGTCTGGACCAAACATGCTAAAAAAAAAAGCATAATTGCTCCTCGCATGTCAGGGATAACGTCCATAATATGCCAAAGGCTTGGCAAGATATGCAAAAAGATATGCGAAAAGTTGCCAAAATGTGCTCGACATAAGCAGAAAGTGTAGATCATTTCAGCAAAATTACAACCTTGGAAAATTCATTGGCTTCACGGCTATCATGCTTATGGTGCAAATCAAAACACATGCGGAATTATTATGATTAAAAAAAAAGGACCGAAAGTTTACAAGTTATCCTCAAAAATCCTGTTTCGCAAAGATCAAACATCTGCCTCCCAACGTCTCTACAGTTTAGCTTCAGTATCTCCCCTCTTAGAGCGAGACCAGCAACATCTTTGCATCCTTGTACACATGATCTTATTAGACCTGGCTCCCAAACACTTTGCTAAGTATAACTGGTTTGTGTCCACCAGGTCAACACGTCATTCCTTCTCATTACCCCGTGCCAATACCTCCCTGTTTCTGAAATCTCCTATCTTATCTGCGTACACTCTCTGGTCCTCCCTGCCAACTAGCCCTAAAGCATGCACAGACATTAAGGAGTTCAAGCTTCAGCTTCTTTGTCCTAAATAATCTCACCATTTTCGTCATGCCTCCCCTTGCAGTACTCTCTTTGTTTCTCTCCTTATTATTCAGTTCGCCGTGGTTGGCTACCACTCGACTTCTCATATATATTGGCAGTCTTCTGACGAGCCAGGAGATGTTGAATTAATAATAATAATCCGTTTTGTCCAACACTAACGGTTATAAGCAGAATACTGTTTAGTCAAATATGTGCAACAATTAGCACAAATTTAAACTCGGATACTGAGCCAGTAATAAAATGTAAAAAAAGAGAAGAAACACATCGCACATCACATGGGGAAATCCGATCGGGACATTGGAAGAAACACATTGGGTCGCTGAATGTCTCAGTAGCCTGTCAGTTTTGTGCCCTATTATCGCACTTTCTGACAGTTTATCATCTTGTTACAGCCGTGGATAGTTGCTGCATAACATCGTGGATAGTTGCTGCATAACACATAACTCGTTCTCATGTGTTTCTTCTCTTTTTACAATAAGCACAAAACTGATAATTGTTGCCCATTTTTGACTCAACAGTTTTCTGCTTATAACCGTTAGTGTTGGACAAAATGGATAACTTGAAAAAAATTTGAAACTTGGGTATTGAGCCAATAATAGAAGTAGAAAGGAAAGGATATATGGAAAGGAGTTAAGAGTAACTCTCCACAACTGTAACTAGATACTATAACAGTTGGAAGGATGTCTGTTAGCGCTACGGAGATGTGTTGAAGCTAGGTGTCAGGACTTTGAATGTCTCAGTAGTCTGTTAGTTGTGTGCCTAGTTGTTGCACTTCCTGACTGTATATAGTATGTAGTTACAGTGGTGGAGAGTTACTCTTAACTCCATTCCATATATCCTTTTCCTTTCCCCTTGTAAACTGTTGGTTCTCTTTTTTTAATTTTAATCGTCGGCTCTCCATCCGAATTTAATCGGAATAGTATGGCTGTGGTATATGCTTGACCCTAAATCAACCATAAAAGGCATTTCTGAACGCATTTTGTCCATAATATGAATGTTTTGTCCTCATGTTATTCAGAATATTGGAATTATATGCTGCCTTCATTCCAATATTCCCTGTGTCGCTCAATATGCCATATATAAACTGTCTCACAAAAACATGCGGAAATATGCGCAAGCATATTTGGTCGAGGCCTAGCTGCGAAAGGTGACTGTGACTTTAGGCTTAACGAAATCGGTCAGCAGGAAAAGACGACGAACTCAATAGCTGTGAAGAAAAAGCCGATCATTGCGCCAAATTTGCAAATTTTGCACTGAATTCGCCGAAAATCGATGTTTTAGGGCCTCTACAAAGTAGAAAAATAATAATTATCGTGTCCGTTCCCGAAGGGAACTCACGACGGCCGCTAAAACCCGGTAAACGCTTTACAGCGTGCATGTAAAATGTACACTGTATTGCCATCGGTGAATTCAAGTACTGCTTTGGGGCTCATAATATACCTAAATTTGGACATTCTCATAGCCAATCGAAAACTTCAACGAAAAGTCGATTAGGCGAAAAACAGTCCGATTTTGGAAATGCCTAGTGAGCAGGCTGTGTATTCCGAGCAACGTTGGCCAAACGTACGAAACAAGGTTGTAGCACTCAAAATGGACGCATATCATACAAAGATTCCGTGAAAGCTGTGAAAAATGTCAAAGTTGTTGTTGTTGTCGTCGACGTTGTCATCGCATCCACAAGAAGTATTTTTTTTGTCTTTTAGGCCATCATTTTTTATATCTTTGTTTCGCGTCATCCGCACGCATACGTTTTGATTTTTTTTCGGAAAAAATAAAACAAATCGAACATGCACAGTGAGTGTATGATCGTGCGAGTCATCAGCGTGGACTGGTTGCATACGGCGAAGCTGGGATTCAGAATTGGCCTCGAGACCAGCGTTGGTAGATCGTTTATTCTGCATCTGCGAGCAGAATTCTTTGAGCTTACACCAGACCGCATCGATCGCCTCAAGCTGAGAGGATGCGTCCTTTCGGAGCTCTTTGCACTGCTGCTGAAGGCTGAGTACAATAATCCAGCGAAGCATGGGCACCAACGGTTGCCTCCTCTGTCCAAAGCGAATATTTGCTCTTGCTGATATCCCAGATTTTGTGCTTCGATGTACGATTTTTCTTTCGAATGTACACCATGCACGAGCTATTGACAATAGTCAATAGGCTATGTAGTATGTACAGTGCTATACACCTCTGATGATCCTTTTTTATTATTTTGCAACTTTTTATTTCTTTCCACCTCTCGCATATGATTCTGGAAGTTGAACTGACGCGAAACATAGATATAAAAAACGATGGCGTTATAAGTCTTATAATTGCTATTGATGTAGCTCTGACCTACTGCTTAGAGCAGGAAAAAACTGGTCTACTCTAAGAAGAGAGATCAAAAAGACTAGAGAAAAGGTGCTTGTAGAGCAACAAAATATAAAGTCGTTCCCAGTTTCAGTTTTGTTTATTTACGGATTCTGCAGAGGTAAATGGATACCTATCCTGGGAGTCTCACCAAACAAATACAAGTTCTAGCACGTTCTTGCTGTGAAGAGCCCTACATTCGGATCACTACTTTGGGTCATCCCAATAAAGTTATTATCATTATTATTACTAGATCCATACTAGTATAAGCCAGACCAAAAACAATAGAAATTCCCGGGTCCTCCAGCACCAAAATCAAGCCAAAACCGATTTTTAAATTTTTTTTAAAAGTTCATGCATGTACAGTACTGATCGTGCGAGATCTGTGACATGGAGTCACACAAACCCGAGCTTGTACGACTAGATCGACTCCAAGATGTACAGATCAGGGCCATCGTTGGCCGAAATATAGAAAAATTGAACGGGTAAACCGCGTACCTGTTGTCTGTAAAAAAATGAATGAAAATCACCGGAAATGCCGTAAAAAAAGTTCGACATGGCATGCACACATATAGTCATGTACATACATTGGGAAAAAATTAAAAATTAAATTCGCCCGCCCGCATCAATTTCACATGGGTCCTGCCCGGGAATCTCGGTTTTATTTTGGTCTCGCCTTATAACAATAAAAATGCCATAAATGAACTCAAATGGAGAGCCAAGTTTTAGTTTTTAAGATAAGCAAGATAAGCACGAGCTGAAAGTCCCAGCTGTGACGGACGTTGGCGAATGTTCATGCATGTCTATGACGATACTGGAAAGACCATTGGACAATACGGTCAAACCACGATTCAGGAACGCAAAGCAACATTCCACACAACTTGTGTGGCTCAAAAGATGCGAAGATCAATAAAAGGGGACGATATGCAAACAAGAATCATGAAAAACCGAACGCCTCAGTAAAACAGCAATGTACTTCGACTATGACAATTTAGATGGACAATAAGCATACGTAACAAGGAGCAGTTTCACACGACGATCGTTTCGCCGTATAGATAAAGACGGCTCATCAGGTGTGCACTGGCAAGACCATTGGACAATACGGTCAAACCACGATTCAGGAACGCAAAACCACATTCCACACAACTTGTGTGGCTCAATAGATGCGAAGATCAATAAAAGGGGAAGCTACATTGTCATTGTCGAAGTACAGTGTTTTACTGAGGCGTTCGGTTTTCATGATTCTTGTTCGCATAGTCCAATGGTCTTGCCAGTATCGTCATCAACATGCATGAACATCCGCCAACGTCCTTCACAGCTGAAACTTTCAGCTCGTGCTTATCTTGCTTGCGCTCACCTTCCCCTCCGTATGTTATTTCTATAACTTAGAACGTTCCAAGTTGGAAGGCTGTTGGAGTGCGCATCCAAGATGTGCTAGAGCTGTTAGCCAGTTAGTTGTACAACATCAGTACCGTCGGTCAGTGTCGTTCAATGTTATCGCATGAGCTGATTGTTTAGTAACTGGTGGTGTTAGTGGACAGAATAGCGTAACTTGTAGTTCCTTGGTCTTTCTTTTTGTATAAAACTGCCATTGGGCAGCTTTCTAAGAAAAGGTTATTGTTTTCTAGTCCTGGGTTGTTCCCCTATAGACAATTTATAAAATTGCTTTCCAAACTGCCTTGGGACTCCGTCCAAAAAGTAAGAAATTAATAAAAATTAATGTGATTACCGAAAATTAAAATTACACACAAAACCTTACAATAATCACAACACTTGACAATCATACAAAAGAGAAAGACCAAGGAACTGGGTCCATACTTGACTATCAAATAATATTAAATTAAAATACTGTTTTTAACAGTTGTTTAGTCTGACCGTGACTTGTTCTTGTACTGCACCAACATGCATGCATGGGAACGGAATCACAAGGGAAAAAGTCTTCTCGCTTTTCACCCTGTGTGTGATTATTGTGAAGTTTTGTGTGAAATTTTAATTTTCGGTAATCACCGTGATTTCGTTAAATTTGTACGTTTGAGACGGAGTCCAAAGGTAGTTTGGAAAGCAGTTTTATAAAATTTCTATAGAGAAGGACCCGGGACTAGAATACAATAACCTTTTTTAGAAAACTGCCATAAAACAGTTTTTATTGCTATAATTTCCTGAGTTTTTATGCCACCAATGGAATGTCCTACAAGCTGGTCTCCCCATCATATCAATACCGTATTATGCATGTACGCATTGATGTGCAAGCCTTTTCTTGCAGAAAATGGCACTTGCATAATCGTGTTATTCTGCGGAGGAAACATGTGGGTAGTAGCAAGGGGGTTATGTACTCTTGTTGGTAGTGGTGATGCTTTTTTTATACGCAGCTCATTCTGTGGATATTGCTGGGGCAGAAATGTATAAAAAATTAATTTTCTTTCCTCTCAGATTTTTCGGATTTCCATACCCTCACTAAGTGAGTAAGTCGTGAGAAATGTAACCAGGTGCGCGTCACAGATGTTTTTTTGTTTATTCAGCGTTTATAATTGTAGTCATGGGTTGTCGTGATAAGGTTACCCTGCATCATATTGCATTGAAATCGTAATCCTGTTGATGTCGATACAACTTTTGGAAGTGCTAGTGGTTCAATGACTTCAAACGGTGTTAGTCCACGACTGTCTAAAACAACACAGCAACGGAGGAACAATACACACGTATTAAAATGTTAACGAATACATTGTTGAGTCCGACAATCGCTGCTTGTCATCAATTGCCAGCCCCATCCTTCAATCAATGTTTCCCCTGCGATTAGTTGGCCCACACACAAATGCTCGTACTCGCGACCAGGATACAGCAGCCTTAGTATTACCTACTGTACATATTGGCTATGGACTGCGCTCAGTTTTTTTTCCGGCAGCAGCTCGGTGGGACGCTCTTCCTCCAAACTGTCGCCAGGCAAAATCTGCTGGTACTTTTGCTCACGTCACAAAGATTCACATAGGGTTCACTGTAAGAAGGCCATTTTTGTATTGTATTTAAATATTTTACTTGTGCATTCCCAAAAGACCCTAAGGTCTTCTTACATGGTGCCCAAGATGAATGAATTTGTTAAAGGGGAAGTATACCCTAAAATCAAAATTTCACCAGTTGTAGTCTTCTGGGTGCTGAGTCGAATGGTCTTGGTCCGAGGAAGCTGCGACGCTCCCTTCGTACTTGAATCCCAATCGAACTCGCGCACTTCCACCGAAACTGGGTGACTGCGCCCTACTAGATGGGGATTTGTATGCAAAATGTCACTATAAGCGCCATTTCGTTCTTATAAAAGCACGGATGACCGCGATTGGCCCATATGTTGTAGTCTTTTGGACGCTGAGTCGACTGGTTTTGGTCCGAAAAGGCTGCGA
The DNA here is from genome assembly GCF_964019385.1 of Sycon ciliatum. NCBI lineage: Eukaryota > Metazoa > Porifera > Calcarea > Leucosolenida > Sycettidae > Sycon > Sycon ciliatum. Next base: position 24,842,726 of record NC_088649.1, read on the forward strand.
TGCAGCGTTCCTCCTTTATTCCCAATCGAACATGGTTGAACAAGCGGTCACGTGCTCCTGGGTGCCCAAATCACCTGGTCACCGCGCCAGCAAGCGACAACTTTCACACTAAGGTTCAACTCGAGTTCAACTCGAGTGACAGGACTGCACCCAACAGGCTAGTAAGTTGTACCCTGCAGGCACGGTGACCAGGTGACTGGTGTACGCAGGAGCACGTGACCACTTGTTCAACCATGTTCGATTGGGAATAAAGGAGGAATGCTGCATCGCAGCCTTTTCGGACCAAAACCAGTCGACTCAGCGTCCAAAAGACTACAACATATGGGCCAATCGCGGTCATCCGTGCTTTTATAAGAAGGAAATGGTGCTTTTAGTGACATTTTGGATACAAATCCCCATCTAGTAGGGCGCAGTCACCCAGTTTCGGTGGAAGTGCGCGAGTTCGATTGGGAATAAAAGAGGAAGGGAGCGCCTAAGCTTCCTCGGACCAAGACCATTCGACTCAGCACCCCGAAGACTACAACTGGTGAAATTTGATTTTAGGGTATACTTCCCCTTTAAGTTCCTGGCAAAATGAGTTGGGGATATGATTTGTGCGAAGGGATTCGGGAAGCGCATTAAAGCGGTCAGCACCAAGGAATGAAATAGATTTGAATCCAGCTTGAGCTTGCACAATGGGTAAGGAGAGGGAATAATTGATTTGGCCGCAAGTGAGTATCTATCTGTGTGAGTGCAGTCACGGCGAAGGAAGAACATGGCCATGCCTGTTGGGACTACCCTAGTCAAATACCCTAGTCAAATAATAGTTGTTTCACACGACGTACGTTTCGCTGTTTTTGTTCGTGACGGCTCATCAGGTGTGCAATTTGAAACTCGGGTATTGAGCCGTCACGACCATTATGGCGAAACGTACGTCGTGTGAAACAACTTGTTTTGTAGTCAACTAGTCCATCACAATGTCATGCATGAGGAGTACTGTAGGAGTTTAGATTTCGGCTTGTACAATTCGTTCTCGCAAAGCTTCCCCCTTCTTAACTTATCTTTTATATTTGTGACCCACTCAAGTTGGGTTGTGTGCTGCTTTGCTGCTTCAAATTGTAGTTAGACCGCTTTGTCAAATCGCCTACTGGTCTCGTCATCGTCCAGTGACAATCGACATTCTTTGTTCCGTTGGGACTGTAGCTTGTGCTCGTTTTCGTTGCGCTTGCCTTCCCCTCTTTGGTCTTTCCATAACCTTGAACCTTCCAAGTTGGAAGGCTGTCGGTTAGCGCTATGGAGATGTGTTGAAGCTAGGTTTAAGGACGTCGAATGTCTCAGCACTCTGTCAGTTTTGTGCCTAGTTGTTGCACTTTCTGACTGTATATAGTATCTAGTTACAGTGGTGGAGAGTTACTCTTAACTCGTTTCCATATGTCCTTTTCCTTTCTACTTAAAATCAGATTTTGTTGTCAATAATGACTCTGAGAGTCATTTCGGGTTGCCAAGGGCGCTTTTGGTTGGTACGACCTAGAACAGGATTCACCAGAACAGCGCGTTTGGTTGGGACTGCACCTTTTCGCTCCACATATACTGGCATACACAGAGACATAGCCAGCAATACCGACAACACACAAAGTGAAGGGTAGTTGGCCGCAGCCAGATGTGACTTTAAAGGAAACCCACGATTACCGTAAAATTCCGTAAATAAGCCCACCGTAAATAACGCCCATGTCCAATAATAAGCCCAGTTTTAGGCGGTGTACACTTCAAGTCCGTTTTAGCGGCGATGCCCGAAAGAAGCCCAGGGTGTAATATGGACAAGTGGTTTACCTATCAAATCTGATATTTATCGCTACATTCTTGGTTACGACCAAATTTCCAGCTGTGGTTTGATGTACCTGTACCACTCTCAGTGTGAATGGTGGTTCACTGTAACTAGTGGGTTGCTGATAGATTGATTTTCTGCAGATTGCGTCCGAAATAACGTCCATGCCCTAAAATAAGCCTATGCCCAAATATTCGCCCGGTTTTGACGCTCTGCAAAGTATACGCCCGCCGGGGATTATTCACAAACTTTTACTCTACTATCAGCTGGATCTTATTCGATTGTACAACTAGGCCTGAACAGCTTCACGTAAGAAAGCACTTTATACCACAATATACAAATCGGGCATGGTTGGCGGCGCTACTCTCGTTATCGAATTAATTGGTGAGTGCCAGAGGAAGAGAAAGGGAGAGACAATATCCATAATATTACAGAGGATGCTTGGAGTACAGAAACAAGTACTTTCTTTCACGACCGCAACAAAGCTCGAATGGAGCCGACTTGAATACACAACGGCGCCAATGTGTTAAACGTATGAAAAAAAGCATACAATAAAATCAACTTTAACCCTTTGAGGTGCCACTGAACGCGTGAAAATGCGCAATTGCAGTTCACTCCACCATTTCCACCATAACTTACGTTCTGTTTGCTTGATTTTGACAGTCTAGGGCTCTTTGAAACGCTCTTTCCGCTGCCAAGAGAATGGGTGCCACAAAGCCTGCTCCAGAGCGCAGGGAATCGCCATAGGTCGGGCCTCGTGTTGAAAGAAATACTTCTAAATTTCATCCCAATGCCATTTCGCTGTCGTTTCTTGCACAGCTCTGGATTTTTTTGCATCTTAATATCTGGATAGTCACTGGCAGAAAGCCAAGATCCGTCCTCTGGCCTCGTCATCTCTTGGCTGGCGATGGCTGATTGCCCAGTGGCAGCTACGGCTGTAGGCTACCATAGGTACTGCAGTAGTCACTGCTTTTGCGCGAGATGGCATGTTTCTTCGCCCTGCCTGTTTTGCGTGCTAGGCAAAAAAGCATAGCGTAGGGCCCTGAGCGAAAGAAAAAAACTTTCTCTTCGCATTCGAGGGTTATACGACACCAACTACCACAGGGATGTTATAATTTTTTCATTTCTCCCATTTTTATCAAGACATAACCAAGGATTCGAACCCGCGCTACCGCACGGCATGCATCCCCCGGTACACTTCGCATACATACTCATTCTTCCAAGTTTCGTCACCTTATGATTTTGCATTTGAAAACCCTATTTGAATAGTATGGCCAGCTGTCTTTGAAGGTACGGTACGGGACAAGTACGGGATAGCGCCAGGCATGCCGATGGCACAAACACACTTACAAACACACACGGAAATAAAGCTGTGTGGACCCTGGCTAGCGCAATACATAAGGGTTGGTTTACAGATCGCGGGTACTCGCCGGGAATCACCGGGAGAGGGCCTCTTGCAACCTCTCCCGGCGCACTGCGATTATGCGAACCAGTGCAGTCGTATACGACATTGTACACTCTTCTCCGTAACGACCTCCCCACTGCTGCTGCCTTGCTTCAGGACACCGTCAATCGTCTGTCAGACTGGGGCAAGGAATGGCGTGTAGCGTTTGAGCCGTCGAATTCCCAGGCTATGACAGTCACGCTGCAAAGAGCGCAGCTAGCCTTGCCCTCTCTCCTCTTTGGAGGCAACCCTGTGCCAGAGTCATCCACAATAAAGCTCTTGGGGGTGACTTTTGATCCAAAGCTGTCCTTCACGGAGCACATCCGAGCAGTGTCTATACGTGGCAAACAGCGCTTGGGCCTCCTGTGGCGAGCTGCGCCCTATCTCTCCCGAGAAGGCCGCCTCACGGTGTACAAGGGGTTTGTACGGCCCGTTTTGGAGTATGCTTCGCTCGTCTGGATGGGAGCTGCTCCCTCCCATCTATCACGCCTAGATAGCATCCAACGCCGTGCATTGCGCATCATTGGTCCCGAGACGGAGCTCCAGAGCCTCAGCCTACGGCGGTACGTTGCTGCATTAACATACACTTGAAAACTGCGTTTCATCACCGGTCCGACTCAATTGTTAGCAGTCCTCCCACCAAGGCTTGAGCCCCGTGACGCCACTCGCACTCGAAACGATCTCCGCATGGCCGCCGGCCACAGTTACCAGCTACGAAATCCGCTACCGCGTCAAGCACCAGACACCATTCTCTGCAGCTTCCCACATTGTGCAATCCAGCTGTGGAATTCCCTGCTGCCAGCTTTTCTAGACTCCGCCCCAACTCGCAAAAAGTTGAAGTGCAACCTCAACGAATACCTCCGCCGTCAGGATTGGCGATGGTCCACGGGCATTCTGCCTGTCGACCCACCTACATTCTAGTGCCCCGTCAACGACTCCCATTGCTACGAATGCGCTGCACAGTAGTACTAGCTGCTGCTTGCCTTTGCTTTCTTTTTTTTTGCTGACCCTTACAGCTCCATCTTTTGTTTTTGGTGCGTGTTTCTGGCCGTGATGCCGAGACCTCAGGTCGGCAAAGCCATCAATGCCCCACCATCACTGCTGCTACTCGGTGCAGCCCCTTCTCAGTAGTTGTCACGTATGTCCTTGTCTCAGTACCATTGTCTTCTGTATTATTTATGAGTTGGGTATGTGAACATAGTAAAAAAAATAAAAAAGTCGTAACAAAATCATACGGTAAAATTTCGCAAGGGATCGCCGGCAAAGTTGGACAGTGCCCACCTCTTGCGATCTGCCCCGGTGCCGATCCCGTATAAATTTGACCAACACTGGTTTGTGAACTGTTCGCACCGGTGATCGCTGGTGCCAGGAGCCAGACTTCGTCAAAATTTCGAACCAAGACTCATCCTAAATTTTCCTATATTGAAGCTAAAAATGAGGTCCGTTCGCCATACTCAGTGTAGTCGTTCCAGGGTGGCAAATTAAGTAGCATACCAACCTGTACGTTCTCGGATAATCTGCTTGACCGTGGTGCAATTTATGAGACAAATACAATTGACATAAATAAAAAAATACGAAGGATACATAGACAAGTTCGTGTGACTTCATCAGCGTTTGCACGCATAATTTCGACACCACCACTTACTAGACTTCCTTGAAGGGTGTAGACGTGGTTTGATGATTTCCAGTAAAAGGTTGCACTGAGTGGCCATCACCGAAAGGGCTTGAACTGCTGAAGAAACAAAGAAATCAGGCTTCAATTGGCAAACCTGTCGTAGCATTTTGCACATTCTGCACTACTTTGTAGTAGATTTGGAACTCGAACCGTATGCGCAGCGGATCTGGAGCTGGCTCACCGTCGATGTCTTGCGATGTCTTGCGGCGCCGATTCTGATTTTGTGAACCAACCCTTGAGTAACATATGTTTCATAGCTACTAGAATAACGAAGTCTGGTAATTCGCACTTCTCAATGGGGTTGGATAATTGAAATGCCCAATAAGTTACAGGCTTTCCCTGGCATATTGGGTTTGATTTATCCAGATTCTACCCATAAGTTTTGTTCGGTTATCCCAGCTCTGTCTCTTCAGTGTTGATTTTCTCTTCTCCGGAGAATTAGATTGTTTAGCGTCCTTGTGTACGTATACAAATAATATGTTTAGGTAATTGATAACACTGCTGTGTTGTATTTTTTTAATTTCTAGCAGAAGCCGTAACGTTTTCTGTTCTGTTCTGGCTGTGCATGTGGTCATTTCCTTTGGATATTCGCAGCTCTTATCGGTGGCCGTGATTTATATGGTCGTAGCTTGGAGTGAACCTTCCAATGCCTGCGGAAGATGTAAATGCACCAACCGAGTTCTCATATCGTGCCCAAACATTGACATAATGTGAGTTCTACGTTGTCTGTCGTTTGAAAGCTTCAACTTACAAATTTAAAATCAGCAATAGGAAATATTCAGCACTTGTGCCCATATTAATCTCCACATTGAACACGATTCATTGATGGAGTTAATCTTTTGATCCTTTTGAATGAATAAAACATGTTTTGATGCAGATAATACATTAGGGTCTTTTCGATAATATTATTGTATGCATTTTGCTATACAAACGGCAGGGTCGTACAAAGGCGCAAAGGCACACAGATCAAATGATTTAACGAGTTGGAAAACCATCTTTAGAGTTTCTCCAAGCCAGTTCCATTAGGGTGTGTTTGGTTGGTACGAACTGGAACAGGATTCACAAGGACAGCGCATTTGGTTGGGACTGCACCTGTTCTGGGTCGCCCAGAACATGTTCTGCTTGCTCCGGCCTCGAGGCCGGAGCAGACCGAGCAGTTTCACTTTTTCACAGTGAAACCTGGCGGGAACATCGATTTTGGTCCTAAATGATCACATGCACACGCTTTTGGGTTGGACTCGTCGTACCGTACAAAGTGACCATGGTGACCCATACACATTATGAAGAATGCACCAAGTTTGGGACATTTTTTCACAAAAATGTGCTGTGTTTCTGTAATACTGTTTACGTGGCATGACATTGCTCCATGTGCACCAGCGCTGTTCGATCCTGTTCTAGATCGTACCAACCAAATGCAACCTAAGCCTAGTAATAGGCCTCATGCACGTTGTACAGATGCACGAAATCTCGTATAATCTTGTATAATCCCAAAGACCTGTTTAGGTGTTGAGTTTGCAGGACCCTATTGTGTTTACTGCTAATTTCACTATGAAATGAGCCCTGAAGGCATTTCATCTGAAAATCTTTTCATGGATCTACAGTCTGTTTGAAAAAGAGTAGCAATCAAGTTTGGGTCTTAAAAAGTAGGAAGAT
>NC_088649.1:24854301-24956801 GCF_964019385.1 Sycon ciliatum
ACTGGAAGTGGAGGATGCTCGATGGTTCTTGCGGTAGATATTGCAGGCGCTTTCGACAAGGTTTCACGCATCGGAGTCACCTACAAGCTGCAGACACTCGGCATCCGTGGCAGAGCCCTGACCTGGCTGACAAATTATTTGTCCCTCAGGAAGCTACAGGCTGTTGTGAATGGCCAGAGTTCGTCGGGAGTACCCCAGGGGAGCATACTGGGGCCAACTCTGTTCCTCATCTATGTAAACGATGCGGAGCAGTGCCTAGCTCCTGGATGTTCACTGGCCGCCTTCGCCGATGATGCAACTGTCTACACCTGTATTGGTCTACCGAAACTGCTCCCAAACAGTAAGAAAAGCTTGCAAAACACCCTGGATGCGCTCCATGACTGGGGCAAGAAGTGACGGATCAGGTTTGAGCCCACAAAATCACAGGTCAAGACGACAGCCCATCAGCGGCACATGTGGCCTATCACGTTTAGAGATCACACTGTGTCTGAGCTATTGGAGCATAGCCAGCAATTGCATGTCATCACGTACACTGAAAATCAACATAATTTTGCGAATCGACCTTTTTCCAGGATCACTATTCAACGAGGACGAAGCAAAGTCGGCCGAACGAAGCCTAGAGGAAGAAAATCACCCTCTCCACTTCACCATCACAATACTGACATAGATACGAGATGAAACAACTAAAATATCCACAAGAAAACTGTACGGCCATCAAAGTCAGACTTTGGTCTGAGAATTTCTGTCACGATCAAAAATGTACGAGGAGCACTCAGAAATAAGCCACAGGCGTACCTTTAGCGCTCTCTACTCCCTTTTCAAGGCACAAAAGTCGACTCTCCACTTTCAAACCAGGAACAAGACACACCAGTGGTCCTTTTCAGCTGCTCCACGAGCGCAGGAAATGTTCACCAAGGGGCGCAGAGCAGCATCCATTCCAGAAAAAGAGCTAAAATACGAGTGAGACTGCATGCCTGAGTACATGAGTACATGTATGAGTACATGCAGAAAAGAGTCAATTTCAGCGTTTCTGCTCCAAACAGCAACTAGCTTCGACTAGAAACAAAGATTACACCAAAGGATCAAACAACAACCATTTTCTGCAGTTTTTTTGCAGATGGCTTCCTTGTGCTTGGCCCAGCACGCCAAAAATCACACCTCGGAGGAGTACAAAAATTACAACTCTCAGATGTGCTCGATTGCTGGCCATGGTAAAACTCCTCGGCATTACATTTGACTCGGGCCTCTCCTTCAAGACCCACCATCACAACACTGCAGTCAAGGCGAATTCCCGCCTGGGCTTCCTGCGCAAAGCTGCTCGCGTATTCGTTGGTGCTAGTAAACGAACCGTCTACAGAGGTTTTGTAAGGCCAGTCCTAGAGTATGCGCCATTGGTATGTGTAGGAGCAGCTTCAAGTAATCTGCTCCTCTCGATCGAGTGCAGAGACGCGCCCTCCACATTCTTGGCCCTGATGTCCTTCTCCAGAGTTTGGCAGCAAGAAGATTGGTCGCCGCCCTCACCTATATGTATAAACTGATGTGTCTGGCAGGGCCACTGCAACTAACGTTGTTGGTCCTCCTACAGCTTCCTTCACCAACACGTCCTCGAACTCGGTCCGACCACTCGGTGCGCCACGAGTCTCAGCTACAGAACGTCCTCCCGGCGCCCACTCCTGATTATGTGTGACGCTGGTGCACCAACAGCATCATTGACGAGTGGAACAACTTGCCCCCAACTGTGCTGCAGTTTCCGCCACGCCTGACGTCCCTCCAGGTGTTAAAGGGCAAGGTGCATCAGCACCTACGCCAAAGCCGCTCGTAGTGGGCTACAGACTCGCTGGAACATCCCATAATATATCCACAATCAGCTCCCTCCCCCCCCCCCTTTCTGTGTTTCGTAATCCCATCCATGGTGCGCTGGATAGCGCTAACGCCGAGACCCTAGGTCGCCGTTGCTAGTCCCGCCTCACCGGCACCGGCTCCCTGAGAGCCCCTACTGCTGTTGGGGACATGGAAATCCGGTCACATGTCTGGCTCAAACTGGCCCTGCCATTGCTGGCCCCATGCGGCAAGATTGCTGAGGGTTGTCTGTAAGGATGCTGTCTTCTCCTGGAGGTTGTCGTTTGGTCTGATCAGCTTGTACACGGTAGTGTCATCGGCGAAAGAGATGAGCTTTACTCCATGTGAGAGGCATTGGTCGATATGGGCAGCAAACAATATGAAGAGTGTGAGGCCCAGGACGCTGCGTTGGGGCACTCCGGCAGTGATGGGGTACTTCTTGGAAGCGTGGTCTCCAGTTACCACCTTTAGGCAGCAGTTACTCAGGTAGTCGTGTAGCTAAGAGAGAAGAGGTCCGCCGATGCCTACACGCTCTGCTTTGTTGAAGACGCCGACGTGAGAGACGGGGTCAAACGCACCGGCAATATCAATTGCTACTACTGTGAAACAGCAACCATCAGCTACAACCTGCACCCATTTGCTCTGGAGTGCTGCTTCTTGCTGAATTTCCTACCATTTCTCACCTGTATTGTTTTTATTACCCATGCAAAATGTCCTATGTTTGTGCTAATTTTCTTACTATTCTTGTATCCTCGTTGTTTCACTCCAAGTTTATAAATCCTACTGTAGTTCATCATTCTCTTTTGTCACGAATTCCATTGATAATTGTGACAAGAAAACATTCTGGAATACATTATTCGTCCCCATGGTTGTGATATGAGTGCGCAATTAGTTATATTCATAGCATTGTAAAAGAAGTGATGAGCAATAAGTTTCTCTCTCTTTCTCTATCTGCTATTGGCGTGCCTGGTTGTGATGAAGCCGAGACCCAAGGTCGGCAGAGCATCCCAGACCACGCCACCACTCCCCTTATTCATGGCTCACACATGACGGGTTTACGTGGCTCTAGTAAAAAAATAAAAAAAAAAAATAGGTGGCCAAAGAAAGTGGTAAAGACATGATCCAGAGCAGAGCTCTGGGATAATAAATGATAAAAAAGCATGCCAGAGAATACGATCTGGGGCTAGCTATTCAAATGAATTCCACTGCAGTGAAACCAATGTTCGTAGAATGTTTCGTGCATTTGTTGTTTTCGATATTGTTGAATTTTCTATAAAGTCGCAAAAGAAACTGGCGATGGTGCCTCCTTTCATACATGTGAGCGACATATGACAGATTTAATGATAGTAGTAATGGGGAGGTATTCGCAACACAAACAGGCGGTGGCGCCTCCTTTTAAACATGTGAGCGACATGACAAGTTTAATGATGACCGTAATGGGGGGGGGGGGGGGAGGGGGAGGAGGGGGGGGATATGCGCAACACAAACAGGCGATGGCGTCCCCTTTTGTATTTCAAAGTACATGTGAGCGACATGGCAAGGTTAATATAATAGTAATGGGGGGGTTTGATCCTAGAGGGTGGTGGCGTTCCCACGGCGGATGCGGAAAACTCGGCTTCCAGCCGAGTCTCACGCGAACCGTGAAATTTTTTTTTAATGGGGGGGGGGTGGGGGGGGGGTGGGGGGGGGGTGGGGGGGGGGGGTGGGGGGGGGGGGGTGGTATGCCCAACACAAACAGGCGATAATGCCTCCTTTTATACATGTGAGCGACAGACACGACATGGCAAGTTTATTGATAATAGTAATGGGAAGTAATGGGAAGGGGAGGAGAAAAAATCACAAGTGACAGAAGTAACAGAGGTCACTGAATATTTTAAACACGGATGTTGAGCCAACAATAAATGTAGAAAGGAAAAGGATAGATACGAGTTAAGAGTAACTCTTCACCACTGTAACTATATACTATATACAGTCAGAAAGTGCAACAACTAGGCACAAAAATGACAGAGTCCTGAGACATCTTGAATCGTGGTTTGAACATATTGTCCATTGGTCTTGCCAGTATCGTCATCGAAATGCATGAACATCCGCTAACATCTATCACAGCGGAGACTTTCAGCTTGTGATTATGTTGCTTGCGCTCACCTTCCCCTCTTTATGTTATTAATTTTCTATAACTTAGAACCTTCCAAGTTGGAAGGATGTTGGAGTGCGCATCCAAGACGCGCTTGAGCTGTTAGCCAGTTAGTTGTGAAACGTTAGTACCGTCGGTCAGTGTCGTGCACTATTATCGCACGAGCTGATTGTTTAGTAACTAGTGGTGTTTGTGGACAGTATAGCATAACTTGTAGTTCCTTGGTCCTTTGTTTTTTTGTTGTATAAAATACCGCTTTATTCTTTGCTTTATTGCATCTAGTCGATTGCGCTCTAACGGTTTGACGAATCTCAGTGGATTAGCATTTCCGTACCACTTATTGGCATCGATTATGTAAGTAAATTTTCATAAAGAATCTCACTCTAAATGGCAATCAAGAGTACTCACTTTGCGGTAATGATGCTTAAGGCTGTGTTTACACAACGATTGGAAACGATTTGCGTTTACACGACAACAAAATACGACCTAAACACAACGAAATTGTTGCGTTTAATACTATCGTTTGCACGACAACGCCCGAAAATGATAACTAAATGGAACGAAATGGAAACGCACTTCAAAGTGCTTTGAAACGTTTTCGTTCTCGTATAAACGGTGAAAACAGTGAAAACGTTTGGATACCGAGAGCGGTCATGGAAACCATTCCGTGATGGAGTATATTTCGCGGGAAATATCCAATCCTTGCGACCACCAGCACGTACCAACTCCAACTAACGTGTCACTACCCGCCCTTGCGCCAAGCCAGCACGTGCTAACTCCAGCCGGATCGCTCGTTTTCTGTTTTCGTGTAAACGGTTCAAAACGATTTGCCGTTCTCGTGTAAACAGTTTGAAAACGATTCGAGGCCAGCCCCTTTTCGTTCCATTCTGTTTCGTTTCATTTTGTCTCTAGGTAAACGCAGCCTTATTCCCGTAGCGATGCAAAAGATGCGGTACATGTACCGTACCGCATCATCAAAGACAGCTGGTCAAATAGGGCTTTCAACTGCAAATTCATACTGTGCTTGTTGTCAACTTTATTCTCACTGCACCCAGTGACCAAGAAGAGAAAATGGTGTAAGAGATGAGAAAGAGTGACGAAGAATTCGGTGTGCTTGGATTAGTGACTACGTGTATCGGCAGGGGTGGTCGCTACACGAGCATACAGAGATCTGCAACAGCAGGGATATCTGGGATTTGAAGAGAGTGGCAGAAGGGATTTCGTGAAGCTGGGTGGACAATCAATTTTAAAAGTAATGAAGGACATTGTACAGGCAGAATGGAGACAGGGATCAGTGCTTCCGGTCTGGAGTCCGACCTAGGATGTGAAAGACGGCCAACGTGGTTTTAATCAACAAGCCATCTTCCCGCTCAAAGCTTAAGAACTACAGGCCCGTATCCTTACTGTGCATAATCAAAAGTCATGGAAACTCTTGTAAACAGACGCATCGTAAACTATTTTTGAGGACCACCATCTGCTTACACCGCACCAGTTTAGATTTCGCAGAGGCCTCGGAACATCTGACGCTTTGCAAGTTCTCCAAACTGCCTGGGAAAGTGCTGTGCGCTGTGGATGAGGCGGCTCGTATCCTTTGCTGTGGATGTCGCAGGAGAGTTTAATCGTAGCTCACATGTCGCCCTCCTCCACAAGGTGCGTAGCCTAGGCATCCATGGCTTGCTTGAGAGATGACGGGCCTCATACCTGGACACCCGTTCCCTTCAGTACCTCATTGGAGGTCGAACGCCAACTGTGTACACGACCTCCGCTGGAGTCCCACGGTGAAGTATTCTTGGACCAACGCTTTTCCTGGCGTACGTCAATGACACGCCAGCTGTTCTTGCGGACGGCGCTAGCTTGGAAGCCTGTGCTGACGACACGACTTTGCACAGCTTAATTACCTCCCATCAGACCCCAGAAGTCGCTGAGCAGTCATTGCAGGTGTCCATTGACCGACTGCACGAGTGGGGCCATACATGGAACGTGATCTTTGCACATCCCAGGCCATGACAGCCACCCTCAGAGGCCATAAATGGAAAGTGATTTTTGAACCGACCACATCCCAGGCTTTGACAGCCACCCTCAGACGCGCGCCGGCTTGTATCTCCCCGCTCTCCTACTTGGTGGCACACTGGTGCCCGAGGCAACGACCATCACCCTCCTTGGTGGGAAGGTGGACGCCAAGTTTACCTTAAAGCGATCACCTACGCTCCGTAGCCACCCGTGCACGCCACCGGCTTGGGGTCCTAATCAGAGCCGCCCACATCCTCACCCCCGCCGGCCCCGTATATAAGGCGGTCATATGACCAGTCATGGAGTATCCGCCTCTTGTGTGGATGGGAACTGCGCAGAGTCACCTCCAGTATTTGAACAATGTTCAGCCCCGTGCACTTGATGCTATCGGCCCTGGTGGACACCTAGCCATCCTGGCCATCCGCCATAATGTTGCCTCGCTTGCCTGCCCGTACACGCGACACTGCTTGCCTGGTCCTGAGCAGCTGTTCTCTGTGTTGCCACAACGCAATATCTCCTCTACCAGCCCCAGAACTCGCAGCGAGCATGGTAGTGTCAGCGGCCATGACCACCAGCTCTGCAGCCCTGGCCAATCACAGCCCCCACGGCTGCGACCCAGCCTGGCTCGTAGACCGCGTTCACGTCTGAGCAATCTGCAGAGATCTCCCGGGTCATGCAAGATGCAGTAGCGCCCTGCATGACGTCATTGACAACATCGATGGGTCTGCAACCGATGGTACCTCCACATGCACAGCGAACACTCCCAACAGTAGCAGGAGCAACAGCAGCACAGCGGGCTGGTCCAGTTTATGTTGATGTTGTGGAGCCTGAGCCTGATTACATCCATTCTAGTGCCCCGTCAACGACTCCCATTGCTACGAATGCGCTGCACACTAGTACTATAGTCTGTTTCAAAAAGATTTACAATCAGGTTTGGATCTTAAAAAGTATGAAGATAAGGGAAATTTGGACAACAAAGTACATCGAATGGCTTGTTAGGACACGGCAAATTGTTCTGTGAAGGTTTCGGAACAATTGGACCAACCGTTTAGGAGTTAGAATTTCGGCCAGGTTTCCGGCCAGGTTTCCGGCCTTTTCCCATGGTTTACAATTTGCCCAGGAAGCCAGTATCGATTTTTTATCAAAACCCACGATTTATCATTTCCTTTTTGGCCTTGTGGTTGTGAATGCTGTCTGCTGACCATGAAGTTGTGAGTTCAAATCCCAACCTATCCTCAAGTCAAACTTTTTCATTGTTTTGGTGATCAAGCTGGTACAAGACAAAGAAGATGGCTGCACCAAACGACTTGTTGTTGGAGCTCGCGCTTCCTGCCGAACTGACTGACACTTGACTGGCTCACGCCATGTGAACACACCCACAAGACTGCAATGATGTGAGTGAATTATAATGGAAGTCATCGCTCTGTAGCTTTTTGAGATGTATTTTAGTATTTCAAGATCGCCAATTTATTTGAATTTCGCAGTCAACGCCGTCTTCTATCAGCGTTCACAAGCGTCTGCTTTTCTCAAAATGTCGTCGAAGTCACACGGATAGCTTTGCCATGTCATGGCCTTGGGAATGAGTCCGTGTCGATGTCGTTTTCGTCACACGGTGAGTAAATTGCATCGCAGCTCAAAGAAACTATTTTGGTCACAAAACGGACCCATGCAGCTCGTCAACATTTACAACACTTTCGTTTCGACATGTCCTCTCTGACTCCATTATCGATACGAGGAAGAACTCGTTTGTTGTAAACAGGGAGTCGTAAAATATATTTTACGACTTCCTGGTTGTAAACCAGACGTACATGACTGTGTCAACGTGAGTGAGTTGTCATTTTTCCTGCTTTCACGCGGAATATTTCTTCGAGTTCACAGCGAGTTTTTCCAGGCAGCGCTCGAGTGCTCATACGGTAAGACGCCAAACTCCACGGGCGATCGCCAGGATTGTAAATCTTTTTGAAGCAAACTGTAGCTGTTGCTTGCCCTTGCTTTATTTGTATTTTTACTGACCCTTACAGCTCTATCTTTTGTTTTTGGTGCGTGTTTCTGGCCGTGATGCCGAGACCTCAGGTCGGCAGAGCCATCAATGCCCCACCATCACTGCTGCACCTCGGTGCAGCCCCTTCTCAGTAGTTGTCACGTTTGTCCTTGTCTCAGTACCATTGTCTTCTGTATTATTTATGAGTTGGGTATGTGAACATAGTAAAAAAATAAAATAAAATAAAATAAAACATCCGGCCTCCTCAAGGCCAGACCAGGAGAGTCTCTTCCTGGATGGCGATTTGCTCGCCCCGGAGCTTACACCATCCATCCCATTGCCTGCCCTCAGCAAGAGCTGGCATTCAATACGAGCATGGGCCATTTTGTCGCAATCGCTGACTGCATATGATCTGGTCGTGTTGGTGGACCGTTAGTCATAACTCGTAACATGTTGCCCTTCTCCACTTCATCTTTATTATTAAATTGGCTCACTATCCCAGTAAAACTATTCAAAATCATAACTTATCGTTTTACTGCTATAAAGAGTTCACTAATCGAAGGGTAAGACATAAACGGGAACAGTCTGAAGAAAAAATGGACTGTCACCACCAAGACTTGAGCCAAGGACCGTCGCTTGCAGCCAGCGATGCTGTAACCACTGAGCTATGGTGAAGACATCATCCCAGCAGGGACCGTTCAACGTTTTCTTCAAACTTCACGCTTTGTGTGAATCTTCACAGGTGGGGGGGGGGGGTGCGCAGTCTCATTGTAACTCATACACTTCACGTACAAACTAGCAAGCAAAAATAGTATTGAGAAATTCTTCCAGGAAGTGATATACATCCTATGAAAATTCTACTTTGTTCTTCCAGAGATTTGCAGCATAATCAACTTGTTCACCTACCTGCCGAGGTGTTCAACGCCGCAACCAGGTTAGAATCTCTGTAAGTCATGTTGTGTATGTATCGTAAAAAGATTTTTTTGGGCGTAGTTCTGTTCTTTTGGGATGTGGCAGATGGGTTTTCGGGATGTGACATCTTGTTGGTTGATCTGATGTATCCTCCCCCGCCCTTGGTGACCCACATCTGATGCCGCTCACGGTGCAGTAGCAACCAACAGAACGTGGTTCTTGACACACCCTGTACAGTAACCCGTGCAGAACCAAGTGCAGCCTTGCATCAAATACAGTTGTATGTAGGCAGCTACGAATGATCATCCGTCTGCTCTGGATGAACATTGCCACTGCAGATAGCCTTGGGCGTCCACTTTGACCAGGGCAAAAAAAAGCATCTCGTAGGTGGCCAAAGTTGCTGCTTGCCACTAGGCATATGCGGATAATGCCGGCAGAAAAATTGGCATAATTCGGTTGAGTTCATAACTGTCGCCAGGCACAATCTGCTGGTACTTTTGCTCACCTCACAAAGATTCACCTAGGGTTGCCTGTAACAAGGCCATGCCTGTTGGGACTCCCCTAGTCAAATAATAAAAACTACTACTACCACTACTACTACGAGGTTTGAGCCTCAACACCACCAAGACCTGTGTGCTGCACATTGCTCCTCGGAGCACCCTTGAACCCTTGCCACCTGTGATATGCGATGGCGCTGTGCTCCCTGTTGTGTCGCAGACCAAGTACCTAGGCTTGATTGTAGATGATCACCTGACTTGGCCACGTTATGCATATCTGTAAAACGTCTCGACAAGTTACAGTCTACTCGCGATAAGTCACGCACTTTTAAGTCACGCACTCGCGATAAGTCACGCACTTTTTCATCCGGGACACCCATCTCAAGAATTTTTTTATTTTTCGGGATTTTGTGGATTTCGTGAATATTTGCGAATGATGTGGTTTTCAATGATGGAGCTTGAATACTGTAAAGGTAAGAATATAATTATTATGTGCATATTGTATGAGAGCCTTCTCCCTCAGGATCACCCACGACAATCCAAGTTTGCCAGTCACAAACTTCTCCCTTCGAAGCAAAATATACTTAACTAGCCGCTCCTCAATTTTCCCGAACTGGGAACTTCTGTTGCGGACTCCCTGTGGACCAGACGGATTAGCATCGGCGAGCTTGCCAGCTTCAGCACCCCCCACTGCCTCAGCCAGCCGCGGAACATCGCCTCCGGAACATTGTTCAACTTCGCAAATTTTCGAGCGGAGGTTTTCCACTCTCACGATAGAGACGAACCAAACGCAGTCGATCAGCCACTGTTCGCTGTTCTTTCGTTTTCTTATGAGAATGCATCGTCAAGCAAAGGGAAGCGAAGTGTTTACACGACGGAAACAGAAGTGCGTCTTGTCAAATCCCTACCACCATTGCAAAAGTAACGGAACGTCGTTACTTGTCTTTCTCGATCATGCCTTCATATCGATCATGGCTTCACGCTGTGGTAGATCTACGTCTCGTGTACAGCAGTGTACAGTCAGTGTAGACTACAGACAGTGTACCGCGCGCATGCAGCTCAGTGCTTGTACGCGTGTTCAGCACACATAATTATATGCAGAAGAAAACATGATGGCTGTACATATGCATGACGTGGTGCATAATGTAAGTCGCGCACTCGCGGTAAGTCGCGCATTTTCTATTCCAGGACACTGTGCGTGACTTATCGCGAGTAGACTGTATAGGAGCGCTGTGGAGAAATCGGAAGTGTCTCTCTGCAGTCGAAGCGAATGGCCTACACGTCCATGGTAGAGTCCTGGATCCGCTACGGATGCTCAGCTTTCTTTATCTCTCTCTCCAAGGCTAACGAGGAGAGACTTCAATGCCTATGCTACCTAGCCATGCGAGCCGTGAACAACCTGAGCTCCCCTACCAGTATGACTCCCGTATATGCGGAACACAACTTGCTTCATGTACACCAGGTCTTGCGTGAGACAATGTGCTTGCTGGTCTACCAATGCCTACATTCCACCATGGAGCAGCCGCTGATCAGCGCATTATTTGGAGATTTGTCACTCTGACTAGGACTGGCCAAACGCGTGGCTCCCAACAACATCTGCTACAGCTTCCAGCCAGCACTCATCCCGTGTCTCTTTCTGCTGCTCGCATTTGGAACAATCTTCCACCTGATGCGACAAACATCATGTCCCCCTCCAGTTCAAGGGTGTGTTGCACGCATATTGTCTTACTGTAGCGTGAACAGCAACCCCCTCCCCTCCCCTGTCTTGAGTACTAGTAATCCTGAAGTTCTGATACATGCCGAGGCTAGCAGTATGCTCAGTCTATACATTCTTGATCTTGTGTTTTCTTTTTTTGTCTCTTCTTTTTTTTGTCTTTTTCTTTTTTCTTTTAAATGTTTTGTTGCCAGAAGTCGTCGTCATAAAGGCAGCTATTCCTGTTTGTTGTACGACTTTAAATAAATTCAACCAACCAACCAACCAATCATTGTACAGGGAAGAAGGGTTGGGGAGAAAATAAGGAGGAAAAAGAGAGAATGGTAGATATCTCAATGAAGAGCGAAGCGTTATCAAAACTGCAAATAAGCCAGCGAATGACAGGTCTGTAACCAGCCCAATAACTAAGTACTGTTTTCAGGCGTGCAATGGACTGTCATTAAAACAGAAACAGAAAAATAATATAGCACCCATTTTGATAGTCCAGGTAAAGAGAATAAATAGAGATAAGAAAAAATACTTAGTATTCTGCAAACGAGTGTACTTGCTACTAACATCGGGAGGATTGTTTTGTTGAAAAAGGCCCAACCCTGCCCTGCCAGTTACGGATGTACGGGGGTCGCTATGGCAAATAGTACTGGTAAACAGTGAAATTAATCACAGCCAGGAAGCTGTCTCAGGGCAAGTTTATGATCATAAAAGAAGCGCAGTGAGTGGAATGCCGACAAAGTAGTAGTATTGGTAGGTGCTTTTTCCTCGTCCCACCATGGATCTTGAGGAGTTTGCAGTTATGACGGATGGTCAGCTCAAGGAGTTCGTCAAGTCGTGTAAAATGTCTGCCCCTGCGAAGGCCCCCCGGTCAGAGCTGTTCTCTCCTACGCACACGCAAGTCCTTGTAAATCTGTCTGACAATAATAATGATGCTCAAAAGGCGGATGGGGAGGTCTCCAACCTGTCAAAGGCCATTGCAGAATTAACATTACTGATAAAAGATCTACGCAGCGAAATGGCTCAAATTCGGGAAAATTCTAGTTCTGAAATTCAAGCGTTGAAAGATGAGCTGCATGGTGTACGGAGTTCATTCAATAATGTATGGTCACGGGGTCCAAGTTTGAACATGCTGGACCATCACGAGCAGGGGGTAGATGAACAAGCTACATGTAATGCTAGTACAAGTACATGTACAGGAGATGCTGGGTCCCGACCTGCACCTCCACCTCGGACATACAGTAATGCCGTCTCTACCAACCCTGACCCCGGCCCTTGTCCATTTCAACTAACCTGTACACGCGTTGTATCATACTTCCACCGCCGACCAACACCAACTGACCAACTGACAAACTGTTTTCGGGTAAGAGGGTCAGGTGTTTCGCCCTTTACGCCGGCAATCTAAAACAGCGTAAGACACGAATGTCCAGCACTGCGAATGCAAATCAGTCCCCGTTATCAAGTGCTCGGTATCTGAGACGAAGTCTTGTGGACTTTTATTTGCTCATGTTGTTGTCCCCGAAGAGCATCAGGCAACTGTTCTCGGGGAAGACTTCTGGCCATCGGAGGTGCGCGTCAGGGAATGGAGATTCAACTCAGACCGCATCGCAAATGAACCATCACCCACCTCAGCAAATGGCTAACCATTCGAATTATTGTGTGTCCCACCAGACTTCAACTCTAAATCCCCACGCACCGCCTTTTGTTTCTCGTTCAACTACATGTCTCACCTCACATCCCATTGCCTGTATCGATGCCCGCTCACTTAGGAACAAATGTGCCGAACTGGTAGATTTCTGTGCCACTCATTCACTATCTATACTTTGCTGTTCCGAGACTTGGCTGTCTCCTAACATTCCTCTTGCCGTCCCTGACTACTCCGTTTTCAGACGTGATCGTCCAGCAGAGGATAATCTAGTAGTTGGGACTGACGCCCGGGCATATGGACGCATTACCATTCTTGCTAAATCAGGGATGTTTACGTCGCTATGCCACCGTACTGACCTATTCCAGGTTTTGAAGCCACGTGGGTGGAAGAAAGGGTCTCACAGGGCTCGTCCTCCAACTGTCTGATTGTTGGCGCTGTTTATCCCCCCCCCCCCAACAATAGCTCTGCACAGGTGGACTCTTTCATGATTTCCCTCTAACAATGTCTGTCACGGATTCGAACACTGTCCACTTCTATCCTAGTCATGGGCTCCGCTGGCACAGCTTTAGATTTGATCAAAAGCGATCCACCTGACAATGTATTCTCCCTCTGCGCTGAGACCCTGCTTGGGCAGTCCGACCATTCTATTGTGCCTCGTAATCTAGTATCACCGATATCCACGCCCACTCGAACTCCAAGTAGTACCTCAACACCCATCTCGAACTTTCACCAATTTGATCTCTCCCGACTGACCTCGGATTCTGCTTCGGATATCCAAGCTGGCATTGCCAATATTGACTAGCCTCTGGTTCCACTTGTCCAAGATTAAAATGTGGATACCACCCTGTTAGCTTTCTACCACGCTTTCTTTAATGTATGCTTCTCCTTCTTGCCAGCGAAAGTCCAATTATCACATCCAGGCCGTAATAAACTTAATCTCCTGTGGCTCACTCCGGCACTAAGAATTCAGGTAAAGCCCAAGCGAGACTCCTACAGCCTGTGCAAGAAGTACCCCAATACTGACAACCTCGCCCATTGCAAATCTGAGCGGAACAAGGCCCGGAATATGTCTCGCAAAGCCCAGCGGGGGTTTATCTCCTCATTGACGTCCCTCAGCTCAGCCCACGGCAACCTTCCAGCACCCAACATTTTTCAGTTTGTCCGTCAGGCACGATCAGGTACTACTGCCTCTTCGGATGGTAATGGCGTAGCCCAGCTCTGTAAGGAGAATACTGTTCATACGGATCCGGTTGCCATTGCTGACGCGCTTAATACACAGTTCGTAAACTTCGGGACCAAAGATGATCCTTCTTGGTCTGTGCCTGACTTCCCACAACACCACATACCTCCACTTACCTCTGTTTTCACAACCCCCTCCCGCATCAAGAAATACAGTAGTCAATTTAAGGTGAAGAAGGCCACGGCCGTTGGTGGCATCAGTCATGAGCTTCTTCGACTTCTTTCTCCAGCAATCGTTTACCCCCTAAGTATCCTTTTCAACATTACGTTTTCCACTGGCGTATTTCCCTCCCTTTGGAAGCACTCTATAGTCACACCCATATAAGGGCTCACGCTTAAGTGCAACCAACTACCGGCCTATTTCTCTTTTATCAACTATATCCAAAATTTGTGAACGTGTAGTCTTTGATCATGTCTATCCTCATGTGAACCCTCTCCTCAGTCCTTCCCAGTCCAGTTTTCGTCGTGGGGACTCCACGTCTTGGCAGCTGTTGCGTTTGTTACAGGCCTTACATCAAACCAAGGACACACAACAATTTAGCTTGCTCTGCTTCTTTGATCTTAGCCAGGCCTTCGATTCGGTATGGACTAGAGGTCTACTCTGTAAGCTGAGAGCATTCGGGCTTTCTGGGAACGTTTACAATTGGCTCACTAGCTACTTGATTGGCCGCAGCCAGTGTGTTCGTGTCAGGGGACATCTATCTCGCCCAGCCACAGTAGAGTCTGGTGTCCCCCAAGGTTCTATAGTAGGTCCTCTGCTTTTCGCTATTTATGTAAACGATCTGGCCTCCCTCCCACATACCTACCTCTATGCAGATATTACAGCACCGCATGTTTCCTCCTCTTCACTTTCAGCTGCATCTGTCACATTGCAGACCCACATCGACAAAGTTGTCAATTGGATGACGCTCTGGAAGCTGAAGCCAAACGCATGTAAACCGCTATTCTCTGCTTTCCTCTTCATCCCAATAGTGACTTGTCTGTTTTAAGTCCCTCGCCTTTCATGTTCCCTGATGACCGTACCTGTCTCTCAATAACCGATCAGCAAAACCACCCTGGGATTATCCTGGATCAGCATCTGTCCTTTGATCCCCACATTACGTATGTGGAGAAACGTGCAAGCACTATTGTTGGCTTCCTCTCCTCTCACTTATCGCATTTCCCCCGTGATTGCCGTGATTGCTTAATTCGCGCTGTCTTTACTATTCCCCGTTTGACTCCCTCTAATACTGCCTATGCTATCGCATCCAGCTGCTCTCTCTCTAATAGACTCTGACTTTCATCATGTGAACTAATTCACAAAATTCGTCTTGGTTTTGCCCCACCTCATGTTTTATCCCAGCTTAACTGGTTTCATCAGTCCTCAGCAGCTACCCGAAACTCTCTCTCTCTCTGCTTCCTTATCTCTCGCACAGCCACTTTTCTGAAGTCCCCTCTATTTTTGGCATATACACATTGGTCGTTGGTGTCACAGGACCTCTAGACTTGACAAAGACTTTCCACTTTGGCTACTTTACTTCGCTAGGAATTCACTTGTTCTGGGTCACTGTGTAATTCGTATCTCCTGAGTTATCTTCTTTCTTTTGAATTATCTTCTTTTTTTTGACCACATGCTGGTGAGCTGATCTACTCACCTCCCACCGCTTTAGGAGCTGCATCTGCGCCTTGATCCTTGAAGGGTGGTGGCGTTCCTACGGATGCGCAAAACCCAGCCTCTATATAGAGAAACCGAGTCTCACGCGAACCGTGAATTTTCTTTTCTTCTTTCTTATACATGTATGTCTACTACTTTTCTTTTGTTGATTTGGCCGTGGTTGGCTATCACTCCTCTCTCATTCAATATTGGCATTGCTTGCCATGAGATGATAATGCAATAATATTAATAACAATAATACAAAGGCACACAATGAAAACCTTGGCAAATTAATTCTGTTGTGACTCAGAGTTTCATGGCTGAACCAATCATCAGACAACGATAATGGAATAGGAGACAGCGCTGGTATATCTAAGTGGAGAGAGGTGTGATAATACGATAGCGAGAGGAGTAATCGCGTGAATGTATACATGGTCAGGCTATTTCAGAGGCAGATGCAGTAAGCGCAGGTCTAGCACTAACAAGTACGCGCTTAATCTCGCTGACACACCACACACCCACACACATACTAACACGCACACACATAGTAACACCCACACACATACACACATACACACATACACGCACACACTAACACACACACACACCCTAGCTTTTTATTTGTTCACTTTCTTGTTGCTGTACCACCCATGGACATATTTTCCGCTGGGTCTGGCTTATCGCATTTGAAAGAAGTGAATAAAGGAGACATAATAATAATAATATTTTCCTCAAACCAGTTAAAACTTGTTTTAGGGAAAGAAAGAATTGGGGAAAAGTCTGAAGAAAGAATGGACTGTCACCACCAGGACTCGAACCAGGGACCTTCGCTTGTACCCAGCGTTGCTCTTACCACTGAGCTATGGTTAAGTCGTCATCCCAGCAGAGGCCGTTCAACATTTTCTTCAGACTTCGTAACTCACACTTCCTGAGAATTCACACAGGCGGGTGGGACACAGCCCTCACTGTAACCCACACACTTTACGAAAAATCTATCACGCGAGGAGCCCCAAGTCATAAAATATTGACTGGTTTGAGGGAAAAAGACAAACAGGAAAAGTCTGAAGAAACAATTGACTGTCACCAACAGGACTCGAAGTAGGGACCTTCGCTTCTAGCCAGCGCTGGTCTAACCACTGAGCTATGGTGTAGTCGTCATCCCAGCGGAGGCCGTTCAACATTGTCTTCAGACTTCTTAACTCGCACTTCCTGTGAATCCACACAGGCGGGTGGGACGCAGCCCTCACTGTAACCCACACACTTCACCTACAAACTAGCACACAAAAAGAGTATTAAGAAATTCTCCCAGGAAGTGACATACATCCTATCAAAATTCTATATTGTTCTCCCAGATCTTTGAATAATAATCAACTTGTTGACCTACCTGCCGGGGTGTTCGACGCTACAACCCAATTAGCATACCTGTAAGTCATGGTGTGCAAGTATTGTAAAAGGACGTTTTTGGCGTAGTTCTGTTCGTTTGGGATGTGGCAAATGAGATTTCGGGATTTGACATCTCGTTGGTTGATCTAATGTACCCTCCCCCACCCTTTATGACCCACATCTGATGCCACCCACGTGGTGATTACGACCAATGGAAGTGGAAATTTGGTCCTTGCCCCACTATGTACTGAAACCCGTGCAGAACCAAGAGCAGCCTTGCATCACATACAGTTGTATGTAGGCAGCTACGAATGACCATCTGCAGCTCTACTTTGAGCTAACCGCAGCTCTACTTTGAGCTAACAGCAGCTCTACTTTGAGCTAACCGCAGCTCTACTTTGAGTTAACACCAGCTCTGCTCTGAGCTAACAGCAGCTCTGCTATGAGCTAACTGCAGCTCTGCTCTGAGGTAACACCAGCTCTACTTTGAGCTTCAAACCAGTTGTTTCGAAACCAGCACTCCTCAATCCAAAGATGCCTCTTTGTTGAATTGTTTGTGTGAGGGATGGGGCTAATGGTGTACTAGCTGTGCTAGTACTTGTTAGCAACAATCCGAACTAGCGCACACACAGCACTGCGCACACACTGCACTGCATTGCTTTGTACTGCATTCAAGACTGACATCATGCGCTTTATTTTGCTGCGTGTATAGGTGCTGTTAGCTCAAAGGAAGTAAGTCAATGCAACGTGCATACTAGCAATCAAGGCGAAATTCACCTTCGCCAAACCGTCAGTTTCCGACATCACAATCCAAGGGGCAGATCCTGGTAATTGGCCTTGTCATTGCCTTCACTCCTTCTTGCAATTGAACTACGCAAACATGGCCGTCTGGTCCAAACATGGTGGCTGTAATTCGACCCAGTGGCCAATGTCCTCTATAAATATCTGGCTGCAATGGCAGAACGACGTCACCTGTGCGGATATCCTGGCCCTCTTGCAGCCATTTGCGTCTGGAATTCAGTAGCGGCACCCACTCCTTTAGCCATCTCTTCCAAACGTGGCATACGCATTCGTGCACATAGTGCCAGCCTCTTCCAGCTTGAATACCGCTGCAGTTTCAGCCGTGGGAAGTAAATGCCACTTGAGAAACATGTGGCTGGTGAGGCCCTACTCACATCCACCCAGGAGGTGTGCGGTATAACACTGCGTTTGCCGTTGCGGAGCACCACAGGCACAGAGCGCAGCGCAACTCCGTCACGTACAACTGACAGTGATGTCTCCCCCTCCGTGGCATTTTGCACCAGAAAGGATGAGTATGTCTTCTTGATCTTATCCGACTTTGCTGCTGGTGTTGCCGACTCCACCTTGATCTCCACCCAAGGCTCAGGGTATTAGGGCTGTCTGGGCTGCTGAAGATTGCTGCTTACCCAGTTCTCACTTGAGGCCATGCACTGCACCTTGTCAGCACACTGGCAGGTGCTGTCACAGCGCTGTGAACGGGCTGTCACACAGTTCTGTGGACTGCCTGTACAGGCTGATGCGGAGCACGGTGCACAGGCTGATGCGGAGCACTGTGCACAGGCTGATGCGGAGCACGGTGCAGAGGCTGATGCGGAGCACTGTGCACAGGCTGATGCGGAGTACTGTGCACAGGCTGATGCGGAGCACTGTGTACAGGCTGATGGCGAACCAGAGCGCTGTGAACAGGCTGATGCAGAGCAGTGGCGCTACGCATGTCAGAACCTGGCACTGGGGCCGCTTCGTAAGAGGGCCATGCAGAAGCCTGACGAGTTGTAATTCCCACTAGCGACTAGGTAACGAACTGTGCAGTAGCGAGATGCCCACTGGCAGTGCTTCCTGCAGCACTTTCTTCTGCAGGGATGGCTTGCACGCTGTTCTCGGATGGTGCAATGATGGTGCGAGGATGCGTCGGGCGTCCACTCCCAGCGCTAGTTGTCATCAAACTCCCGGCGCTGGTCAACGCAGTCACCGTCACTGACTGTTCACATCCGTGCCTCCAGCGTTAACTCCTGCTTCACTGCCTGCGCTGCCTGCGCTGCTTGCGCTCGGTGGCAGTGTCTGTTCGACGTCCGAACCTTCAACGCACCCCAGCGCACTGCCGCCAGCACTGCGTGCATTTCCTTGTCGCTCTGCGTCCGCTCCTGCAGTATCCTTCTGCTTCGTCGTCCGCTAGCGCTCCGGCAGCACCGTCGTTCGTACTGCATGCTCTATTTGCTTCTTCACTCCATGACGCCGATCCGATGTCATCATGGACACCCTCCCCGCTGCTATGTAGATGCCTGGTTCCAGTGGAGATGTCCCAGTCGAGATGCGACGTGTGTCCCACTGCTTCTAGCTCTCGTGCACTTCGCATATGTAGCCATGCCGTTTCCATGGTGGTAGGACCGCTCATTTTCCGTAGCCCATGAGCAACGTATCCTGCAACGCTCGTGCTGTATTCTTCTTCAGTTTTTGTCGGGCGCCACCGCTCAGCGAAGTCGGTGAAGCACTCGCTATTTATGTGTGGGCGTGCTTCTAGTAACACTCTGTCCACTGCTTTGGTGTGTTGCTGCTCCAGTGCATTTGCTTCTTCTAGAACGTTTTCTCATCGCCACTTGCTTCGTAAACGCTAATAACGTTAATAACTCTTTCGTAAGCAGGGCTGAGTTCCTTTAGCTCGCCATCTACGTTCTCCGTAAATTTCTCTCGTTGATAAGTCGCACCAGCACTGCTCGCCAGTGCCGGGTGAAGGCTGTTTTGGCGTATAGCTTCGCTTTTCGGAGTTCCGTCGCTAGCTCCATGGGCCGACTCTCTGCGCTTGTAATTGTACTGGCACCTTCGTCTGTAGCTGGGTCCTCCATGCAGTCCTTCCTGACGTCGTCTTCGGAGGCCATGACTGCGTTGGTTACGCTTTGTACACTTTTCGCGAACCGACTACGAGGAAACCATCCTCTGCTACCTATGAACTCAAGAGGTTCGAAATCTTCACTAATATTTTAAAAGCAGCCTCTTGGATACAGCAACGGAGAAAAACAATTGATAAACGTGGAGAACACGAACTCAAGTCTTGCGCCATTCTCAAACTAACTCGCCTTCGCTTTCTTGTTATTGGGAAACTTGCCCGTTAGAATCTGCGAAGTCATTTAAACAACAACAAAAACTCAATAATTACTCTAAACTACTTTAACTGAGGAGAAGCAAACTCCAGAGCTATAATGAGGAGAAAAAGTGAAAAGGCGGGTAAGGTGAGCGGGAATGCAGGTGACGAAGGATGGAGGAAAGGCGCTTACGACTTGGCGCAAAAGGCAGTGCATGGCTCTACTCGTATGCTCGTTTTCATCGCCATACCCTCACACACTCATGAACACACCTCTTCTGCACAGAGGGTAAGACACAAACAGGAACAGTCTGAAGAAGAAATTGACTGTCACCACCAAGACTCAAACCAAGGACCCTCGCTTGTAGCCAGCGATGCTGTAACCACTGAGCTATGGTGTAGACATCATCCCAGCAGAGATCGTTTAAAATTTTCTTCAGACATCGTACCTCACACTTTGTGTGAATCTACACTGGTTGGTGTGGCGCAGACCTCACTGTAACCTGCACACTTCACGTAAAAACTACCGTCGTGAAGACAACAGCACTCGCCAATGGCTAACCTATGCGGAATCCCTCCCCCCCCCCCCCCGAAAGAGAACAGAGAGCAAACGATCGCTGTCCCAAACCACCAGTTTTTCGCTGGAAAGTAGCTGTGCAGAAGAGAGCACATAGAGGCGCTCTACCGATCTGGGCTGAGAAGCAGGCACGTTTCCTACTTGACCGGCTCTAAGAAAAACTGGTAAGCGAGCAAAATATCAAAGCAATGGAGATATGAGCAGAACGAGAACGTATTTACTCGAACTTGCATTTCTCTATGTTGCATTGTTCAGGTAAACAATACTGTCGAGAATGTCGAGGTTGGTGTTACAGTGAAGACTAAAGAGGGAAGTGGCGCTCAGCCCACACTAGGCCCTGACGGACTTCAGCACGTCCAGCAGTTTGTTTAAAACAACCACTATTCCAGCAGGGAGAAAGCAGCAGCCAACTTGTCTAATGTCGGTCCAGCATGCCAATTACTAGGTGCTAGGCAGATCAGACGGCGCCTATCAAAAAACCATCGCTTTGGCCGTCCGCATAGGAAAGTCGTCCTCAGAGAGGCACATAAGCTCCACCGTCTTGCATGGGCAATCGTCCACCTAGACCATGCCTTCGACTGGACAGTATCCGCCCTCGAAGCTTGCCCCGTCGGTCGAATCATGTTCTGGTTTCCTCGTGATTCTGTGCCTGTTCTTGATCAGTCACAGCATGCGGCGAAGGTCCACGTCCTCGGCGCTGTGTCTCTGTCACCTAACGCCCAGCAGCACATCCTCAACAATGGCGTGCAGATCATTGCGTTTCAACCTGCTTGTTCACCCGACCTAAATCTGATCTCCAATATTTGAAGCTTGCTGAAATGACGACCGGCGGCACACAACTGCCAAACTGCGAATGAGCTGTGTGAGGCCTTGGATCTGTAGTGGGGAGCGCTGCAGCCTGCCGACGTGGCAAGTTCCGCAACATCCATGTCAAACCGTCTGCAGGAAGTCATCGCATAATAATGGTGGTCACACCAGATACTAGCCCAGCTTCCCAGCTAGTTCAGAAAAAATCAGACCACGCCTGTGTCTTTCCCTGTCTCCTCTTCTTCTGCTGGGTGTTCTGTGTTTTTCTTGATGGAAAGTTCACTGGTACTGGGTAAGGGTGTAATCAGTACTAACAATAGGCATTGGCACGTGCCAAAATTCCCACCAAATCTGTAGTTCACGAGCACAATCCAAAAATGGACCAGCGGCGCAGCGCTGCAGCGCAGAAATGAATGCGTGCACGGTATGCGTACTCACCGCTGCATGGCTAACGCCCGTGGGTCGCTTGACCACCAAACAGATTTCCAGTTCCACGACAGTAGCACGCTAAATAGTATTTTAAGAAATTCTTCCGGGAAGTGATGAACATCTTATCCAAATTCTTCTTTGTTCTTCCAGAGATTTGGACTATAATCAATTGGTTCACCTACCTGCCGGGCTCTTCAAAGCCACAACCAGATTAGAAGCCCTGTAAGTCATGGTGTGCATGTTGGAAAAAACATTTTTTGCGTAGTTCTGTTCTTTTGAGATGGGGCAAATGGGATTTCAGGATTTGGAATCTCGTTGATTGATCCGATGTGCCCTCCTCCACCCCTTACGACCCGAATCTGACGCCGCTCGTGGAAGACTTTCCCAGGTGGAATTCCGTGGCTGGATTCTTTCTTGGAAGCAAAGAGCGGAGTAGTGTCTTTACAAGTTTCCTGGCGCATTCCTTCAAGGCAGGAGTCGTTAGTGCAGGTGTGGAAGTGAACGCTGTGTCCAGTAAATCCATCGTAGTAAAATTGAGGCCTCAGTTGTACACTGCATTTGTCGAAGAGAACCTTGGGAAATCCTTCCGATTCCTCATAACCTATCGCCCTCTCGCAACCTTTAGAGATTGCTCTGAAGCCTTATCAGGTGTAGGGGGGGGGGGGCAGAACAAGAGCAGCAGAGACAAAGTAAAGTGATCTCGCCGAAGAGGACTAGCAAGTCCATGCAGGCAGCGGTACAAGTACTTAGGTTTTGAGGTTGAGGTGATTCTCAAGGGTGTACAAGATATTAAACCTCACGGAGTAGTGTCTTTACAAGTTTCCTGGCGCATTCCTTCAAGGCAGGAGTCGTTAGTGCACGTGTAGAAGTGAACGCTGTGTCCAGTAAATCCATCGTAGTAAAATTGAGGCCTCAGTTGTACACTGCATTTGTCGAAGAGAACCTTGGGAAATCCTTCCAATTCCTCATAACCTGTCGCCCTCTCGCAACCTTTAGAGATTGCTCTGAAGCCTTATCAGGTGTTGGGGGGGGGGGGGGGGCAGAACAAGAGCAGCAGAGACAAAGTAAAGTGATCTCGCCGAAGAGGACTAGCAAGTCCATGCAGGCAGCGGTACAAGTACTTAGGTTTTGAGGTTGAGGTGATTCTCAAGGGTGTACAAGATATTATACCTCACTCCACATACACCCACACTCATATACAAGATCTCCCATGAAGGAAATTTTCATATGCACTCTTAAATATACACCACTAAGAAGGTATATACACCACTGAGAAAAACCATCAAAAATACATCACTGAGGAGCTTTCTTTCTCTAAAATGGAGTGGATATAGCTTTCTTTCTCTAAAAAGGAGTGAATATAGCTTTCTTTCTCTAAAGCTATATTCACTGCTTTTTATGGGAAAGGAAGCTATAATTATTCACCCCTTTTTGCTCTTGAGCTTGCGCTTTGAGAGGTATAAATATTATTATAACAAGGGACCTCGTGTATATCGAGAAATATAGACCATTATAAAAACCTCTGTTTCGCCTCGGTTTTTATACTGGTCTATATTTCTCGATATACACTCGGTCCCTTGTTATATATACTATATACACACAACAACAAGGTTGTCAGTTTCATAATACCAAAAGCTTTTCACCCATTTTCACCAGTGGTTACATGGGAATGAGCAAGAACGAAAACGAAGCCAGAATTTATACTGGGGGTAGAGAATCAGCAAGAACATTCTTACGCGCCTCAAGTTCACACTACACTACCATAAAAATGTATGGAGCAGTGGAAAAATGCGGGAAACAACATATGAGGGGAATGCAGTACCAGAACAAACACGTGATAAAGTTCAGTCCGGTTGCAGCTTGAACAGCCGTAGCACCTTGATGTGCTTCTTTTGTCGACACAGTTCTGGCCTCAAACTGCGAATGTACAGCGCCTCCAGTGTGAATCGGTGCGCTCTGTCTCTGTTCAAGCTGCAACAGGACTGAACTTTATCACGTGTTTGTTCTGGTACTGCAAAGCATTTGCAGGCGCAACCTGAATGCATCCCGCAAGAACGCAACAGCAGCTTCAGTGTCATCACACCAGCCCGGAACAGCGCGCACAGATTCACACTGGAGGCGCTGTACATTCGCAGTATGAGGCCAGAGCTGTGTCGACAAAAGAAGCACATCAAGGTGCTGCGGCTGTTCAAGCTGCAACCGGACTGACAACTTTATCACGTGTTTGTTCTGGTACTGCATTCCCCTCATGTGTTGTTTCCCGCATTTTTCCACTGCTCCATACATTCTTATGGTAGTGTAGTGTGAACTTGAGGCGCGTAAGAATATTCTTGCTGATTCTCTACCCCCAGTATAAATTCTGGCTTCGTTTTCGTTCTTGCTCATTCCCATCTATCTACTGATGAAAATAGGTGAAAAGCTTTTAGTGTTATGAAACTGACAACCTTGTTGTTGTGTGTATATATATATATATATATATATATATATATATATATATATATATATACACACAACAACAAGGTTGTAAGTTTCATAACACTAAAAGCTTTTCACCCATTTTCATCAGTAGGTACATGGGAATGAGCAAGAACGAAAACGAAGCCAGAATTTATACTGGGGGTAGAGAATCAGCAAGAATATTCTTACGCGCCTCAAGTTCACACTACACTACCATAAGAATGTATGGAGCAGTGGAAATATATATATATATATTAACTGGTTTGAGAAAAAGAGACAAACGGGGAAAGTCTGAAGAAAAAATTGACTGTCACCACCAGGACTCGAACCAGGGACCTTCGCTTGTAGCCAGCGATGCTCTATATATATATATATATACTCAATCTGCGGACAGCATGCTGTTTCGTTCTTTTTGAACTCATCAGCGCAGCACAGAGAAAATGAGGCCGAACCTGATAGCAATGAAAATAAAAATTTCCAATCAGGCCCGAACGTACCTTGCCAGAGTGCTCAAACTGACAAGTCAGTGAGCTCTGCATAACGCAAACAGCAAAGGCACTACCCCACGCAAGAGTGCTCAACTGCTACAAGAGCAGGAGCGAAATACTCAATCTGCGGACAGAATGCTGTTTTGTTCTTTTTGAACTCATCAGCGCAGCACAGAGAAAATGAGGCCGAACCTGATAGCAATGAAAATTAAAATTTCCAATCAGGCCCGAACGTACCTTGCCAGAGTGCTCAAACTGACAAGTCAGTGAGCTCTGCATAACGCAAACAGCAAAGGCACTACCCACGCAAGAGTGCTCAACTGCTACAAGAGCAGGAGCGAAATACTCAATCTGCGGACAGAATGCTGTTTCGTTCTTTTTGAACTCATCAGCGCAGCACAGAGCAAAAATGAATATGTATGTATGACTGTATAGAAGAATGGTGGGGTCATTCTATCCGATGAAAATATGCTTTTTCTTCTCTTGGACAAGTCCGAACCTAAGCCTTGGAAGTTGGTAGGTTGGTGGCTTGCGCCTTGGAGAAGTGTTCGAGCCAGGTGTCAGGTTGCTGAATGTCTCAGTACTGCTTGTAAGTTTTGTGCCATTTTGTCTTTTTAAATTGGCTCACTATCGGAGTAATAAATATTTAAAACTATATTTTATTGTTTTACTGCTATACAAAATTCACTAACTTAAAGGAAAGACACAAACGGGGACAGTCTGAAGAAAAATTGACTGTCACCACCAGAACTTGAACCAGGGACCCTCGCTTGTAGCCTGCGATGCTGTAACCAATGCGCTTTGGTGTAGTCGTCATAATGTTCAACATTTTTTTCAGACTTTTCAGACTCCAGTTTTCGCTACATCCATGCCAAACCGTCTGCAGGAAGTCATCACAAAAAAATGGTGATCACACCTGATACTAGCCCAGCTTCCCCGCTACTGCAAATAAAAAATCATAACACAACTGTTTCTTGCCCTCTCTCTTCTTCTTCTGCTGGGTGTACTGTGTGTTTCCTTGCAATGGTGAAAAGTTCACTAGTACCGGGTACGGGTATAGTCACTTCCAGCAATATGCATTGACACGTGCCAAAATTCACGCCAAATCCGTAGTTCATGTACACAATCCAAAGGCGGACCAGCGGCGCAGCGCTGCAGTGCGGAAACGGTAAAGAGTATTAACCCACATGCATGCACGCATACACACAATAAAACTTAAAACAAACAAAACATCAATATGCACATTTATCCAGACACGCTCTCACGCACACACACACGCATGTGCGTGCCAAACGTACAAAACGTGGACACATGTACACCAAGCAGATAGAATACAAGAAAGTGGGGTTTGCCAAAGTATTTTTTCTTTCAATTTTGTCTGATAAATATTTACGAGACTTTGCATCGAGCGACACCGTGGATAACATTGAGCCAAGAATTATGCAATAAACCAGAAGAGATATATCTTCACAAGTAGGCAAATAAATGCGAAGGTGCCCGGCAACAGCAATCGGGCGAGTCACAGCAATGTACGTATTGCAACTTCAATGATACACATACACGGTTGACCACCCATGCCTCAAACCGGCGGGTCAACCACATGGTGGCCTGGCAACTTCAAACAGGAACACACTGATACAACAGACATAGTTGACCACCCATGCCTCAAACCGGCGGGTCAACCACATGGTGGCCTGGCAACTTCAAACGGGAACACACCGATACAACAGACACAGTTGACCACCCATGCATTAAACCGACCGGCCAACCACATGGTGGCCCGGCAACTTCAAACGGGAGCACACCGATACAATATACACAGTTGACCACCCATGCCTCAAACCGACGGGTCAACCACACAACAACATACAGGTGTAACAACACTGAGAAAGTACAGCACAACACTGAGAGGCAAATGCATTTGACCCTCCTTGGGGCCTCGTCACGTGGCACAAGATACCAACGCGTCATGTCTAAAGGGAGGGAGGGAGGGGAGAAAACACGACCTTGAGTCACTTTGACTAACTGGATGACAGAAATTGTTGACAAGGAAAGTGCTTTGCTGACACGAGGCAGGGCAAAGCGGCCACGCAAGATTTATTTTTTCATCCACCATTTTCGGAAAAAATATTTTTTATTCATGTGCCGCGTGACGAACCCGTGACAAAACACGTGCATGCGTGGGCTAACTTGGCTTTGCTGCTCAAAGCCGTCATTTAAGAAATTATTCCAGGAAGTGATTTACAACTTATCCAAGTTCTACTTTGTCCCCCCCCCCCAGAGATTTGAACGATAATCAACTTGTCAACCTACCTGCCGGGCTGTTGGATGCCACATACAGTTTAAGGGAGCTGTAAGTCATGGTGTGCATGTTTTGCAAAAAAACATTTTGTTGCGTAGTTCTAATCTTTTCAGATGTGGCAAATGGGATTTCGCTCGATCAGCTAATTGTCCTGTCTTCAATAGTGGCCAAAGCAATCCTACAGGCGCACTGACTACCGCCCTCTATTCTTGGATTTCGCGAAAGCTTTTGACAAGGGGAAGCACCCTGTTCTTCTCTGCCAGCCCCCTACTATTATAGCCCCTGAAGCCGTTTCTTGGTTCACCAACTACTTCAGAGATCGGTCCTTCTTTGTCAAAGTTCTCTCTGCCAAGTTGCCGACCCAAACACTTTCTTCAGGCGTTCCCCAGGGAATGGGGCTAAGAAGTTTTCCAGGACCGATTTCTGTCAATACGATTCCCACATAGAAATTCTGATAATTCGAACCTCGAACCGGACATGTCCGATTAATTCCAAGTTCCACGGATTCCACTTACATAGAAAATGTGTAGGAGTTGTGCTGATAATTCGAAGTTAGCAAAGTGTAATTCGAAGTTCGCTGTACACTGTACTGATCAGTTCAGTTTGCATGAGCAGGCTGTGCTGGTCAGTTCAGTGTTCAGTGTGTCTAAGGTCCATTGCGCAACTCTGCGTGACCATGGGAGCATTTTGACATGCATAATTATTGTGTTGTGGGGTCATGTTTGGATAATTAGAATGTCCGGATAATTAGAAGTTTTTTCCTGGCATTTGGAGGTTCGAATTATCAGGATTCCACCTGTAATGCCCTTCCTCGCGCCATATCGTCAGCGCAGACATGAGTGTGTGCATTGTTTGCGTACTCACGGTGGAATGGCCAGCGCTCATGGGTCGCATTGCCACGACAGTAGCACGCTAAAGAGTATTAAAGGGAGCATATCTGAAAAAACTAGAACATATGTGCAAGTCGGTCTCTCAGATTTCGCTCAAATTTTGCAGGTAGGTTTGCTTTGGGGTGTACATCGACATTCCAAAGCCCGCGCACAATCTTTTGAAGGGAACCATGAAATTGGCATACCCCTAAACATTGGCCCAATATTGGCATGATTTATGAGCCTACAAAATCGAGCCACGGCACAGCGTACAAGAACAAGCTACAAACAAAACTTCATCAAGCCAACATTACCTCACCTTAGAAGAGTTCTTCGGGCAGCACCACTTAGCCACGCCAGCAACCCAGAAGACAAGGGCAATCTTCCCTTGACGCCACAAATGATCGTCTTGAAAATATCCAAATTACAAGCGCTGATAAAACAGCGAGCTACGTCCTCAATTAGCAAACACTATACACCGGCAGATAGTAGAAGATCTCTTCTAGCACTGAGGACATGTCCCCATCATCCTTTTGGGGTTTTCTTGAAATCAACAATTTTGACGTAAAATCAATAACTATACGCAAAAATTCAGTCACTTTTGCATCAACTGTTACACCGAAAAATGTTGATGGTGCAAGGAGAAGCTTGTTGGTTGGAGTGTCAAGTGATCACCGCTGCTTTTCCTTGTCAGAGTCAACAATACACTTTCTTCTGCAGCGTTGGGAGTGGTGTTGGAGTAGAAATTGCTGACTAGACGTCGCGGAGGGGCGAGCTTTCCTGCGCAGGTATGAGTTTGGACGCATTTCAGAATGGTCTAGTGGAAAAATTCAAAATTGCTTTTTTCAAGAAAACCCAAAAAGGATGATGGGGGACATGTCCTCAGTGCTAGAAGAGGTGTTCTACTATCTGCCAGTGTATAGTGTTTGCTAATTGAGGACGTAGCTAGCTGTTTTATCAGCGCTTGTAATTTTGCTATTTTCAAGACGATCATTTGTGGCGTCAAGGGATGATTGCCCTTGTTTCTGGGATGCTGGCGTGTCTAAGTGGTGCTGCTGAAGAACTCTTCTGGGCAGAGTGTTGTTGGCTTGATAGAGGTTTGTTCGTAGCTTGTTCTTGTACGCTGTGCCGTGGCACGTTTGTAGACCCATACATCGTGCCAATATTAGGCCAATATTGAGAGGTATGCCGATTTCATGGTTATTTATTTATTAATTTATTTATTTCACCTTCCCGTATGGTTCCCTTCAAAAGATTTCGTGCGGGCTTTGGAATGTCCATCTACACCCCAAAGCAAACCTACAGTAAACCCTGTGACTACCGACCACTCCTTGGTGTCAGCAAAAGCGGTCTTTAGTAGCAGGTGGTCTTTAGTTAGAGGTTTGCACCGCGTGACCATAATGTGGATCCCATTAAATGATATGTATGTCAAAATGCAGCTAATACAATTCCCCAGGACTTGCGCAATGTCATTATTATTTCAGGTCAAACAACACTTGCAGAGAAAGACGGAGACTTCAAATTCAGCTGCTACTTCTGAAGCCAGGAATCAAACTTTCCCTTTGGAAATTTCGTTTTGCGCTGGGCTTCAAATTTGTTCATGCGATCAATCGTACCGACTGTCCTTGTTCTGAATTCTCGATTGCTTGAACGCGATCCTTCAGCATCAGGACCTTGTGGTGCTGCTTTGTTTCTGGATTCCTTGATGCCATCATCGATCCGTCTGTATGACTGGGGTGACAGATCCGCCCAGTCCTCATTTCTCCTCTGAGTAGGAACATCGATCAGAGAGCGCTTTCGATGCGCTCTCCAAGACGTTTCCTATCATGTTTTCTCTTGACAGCGCTTGAAATTTTGACAGGTGTAGTGCAGTCCACACCGACTCCACAGCCCAAATTACCTGCATTTATTTGTTCAGCTGTAGTATGGAAAGATTCCTTTCAGGACCATGGAAAATCAGAAAAATATCAAGAAGGAGCTTCGAGCAACATTTGATTTCCTACATCACGGTCGCTAATTACGGGCCAAAAATTGTCTTTTGGACAGGAAAAGGCGGTCGCTGGTCGCGTTCAGCAGGTAGTCGTTAGTCACAGTGCATTTTGAATATGAGACCTTCCGTGCCTGGCCAAGTGGTCGGTAGTAGCAGGTGGTCGGTAGTACCAGGTGGTCGGTAGTAGCAGGTGGTCTTTAGTTACAGGTTTTACTGTACCTGCAAAATTTGAGCGAAATCTGAGAGAATGACTTGCACATTATGTTCTTGTTTTCTCAGACATGCTCTCTTAACCCTTATCCGACCGTCAAAGTGGACAAATTCTCAGTCCCAGCGAGACGCCGCAGCTCATTTTGTTGTTAACTTTAGTTTCCCTTGGGTGATACGGGCAATCTTGGGCTTTTTGGAAGGGTTTAACCGTGAAGAGTTCTCTAGAAACTTCTTCTAGCTTTCTTTTGCAAGAGGAACAAAATCCATCTCCACATACATTTTTTGAAGAGAAGCACGGCTCATCGACAGGTGGACTATTTGTAAACCTAATGTTGTACTTTTATGCTATCACATTGTGAATATACCATCGGGGAAGCCCCCAGGCAAAGTTTTAGGAGGGCAATATAATCATTGCCAAAGTTACAACTTTTGGAAAGGTGTTTCGTACGCGGTGTGAAAACAGCCCTCACTCAGAGACTAATATAGAACATTCTAACACGCTCTGGTTATTTGCAAATGAACAACGGGTCTTTCTAGCTTCTTTTGAGACCAATATGGTAGTGGTGAAACAAATATTCGAATATTCGAAAATTCGTTCGGTTTGTCACAGTCGAATATTCGTTACGTCACTTGCAGTGCCTGTACGTACATGGACGCCGAACACGGTACAGTGCAGTGTGTACAGCCTGTCTGTGACTTTGTACTGCATGCATGCACATGCATGTCCATACTGGACTGCCAATGTTGCACATAACATTTATGAACTTGGAAGTAGCCTTATGTGGCAGTATATTTTACGTGGCACTGCCGTTTGTCATACATAATAATATAATTATTAGTATTGACAATATCCATCAAATGACTGAGAGGAGGGCATGTGATGTCATCTGTGTTAATAATATTCGCTGGATCCGCGTCGGCATCGCTTGAATGTTTGGAAACACACAAACTAGCCTTCGCATCCGCAGGCCACCGCGATGCCTGTTAACCTTAGTTGCAAATGCAGACCTCACAAGTGAGTCAGGTGTGTTACCAAAAGAATATTCGTGCATTCGTTCGTTAAGCTGAAGAATATTCGACTAGTAGGTTTTGACATTCGTTTCACCACTACAAAATGGTGCAGATTCGATCAAAAATATGTGAGGTACAGCTTGTTAAAGTCATCGACGGATAGTCGTCGATTTTTGACTGGCTGGTCGAATAAAGGGTAAGGAATTCTTCCAGGAAGTGATGTATATCTTATCCAAGTTCTACTTCGTTCTCCCAGGGATTTGAGGAATAATCAACTTGTTCACCTACCTGCCGGGATTTTCGACGCCACAACCAGATTAACTAAGCTGTAAGTCATGGTGTGCATGTGACGGAAAAACATTTTTCCGTAGTTCCTTCGTTTTGAGATTTGCAAAATGGGATTTCGAGATTTTGCATCTCGTTTATTGACCTGAATATTACTTTTATTTCACTTGAACAATTTCGCAACCTCTCTCTCTCTCCCTCCCTCTCTCTCGATCTGTCTTTCTGTATCTCTCCCCCTCTCTCTCTGTCTCTGTCTCTGTCTCTCTCTCTGTCTCTCTCTCTCTCTCTCTCTCTCTCTCTCTCTCTCTCTCTCTCTCTCTCTCTCTCTCTCTCTCTCTCTCTATCTATCTCTCTTTCTGTCTCTCTGTCTCTCTTTCTCTCTCTCTCTCTCTCTCTCTCTCTCTCTTTCTCTCTCTCTCTCTCTCTCTCTCTCTCTCTCTCTCTCTCTCTCTCTCTCTCTCTCTCTCTATCTCTCTGTCTATATCTATCTCTCCTATCTCTCTTTCTCTCTATATATATATCTATCTTTCCCAATCTCTATCTATCTCTCTCTCTCTCGCTCTCTCCCTCTCTCTCGCGTTCTCTCTCTCCCTCGTTCTCCCACTCTCTCTCTCTCTCTCTCTCTCTCTCTCTCTCTCTCTCTCCCCCCCCCCCCCCGCTCTCTCTTCCCAACCCACTCTTGGTGCTTCTAGGTGGCCATGAAGTCGAGACCCTAGATCGGCGGAGCTCCCTAAACCTCACGACCACTGCCACGATTCAGGTTGTGCGTGATTCACCCAGCTGCATCTCATGCATGGCATTGAAGTTTTTTATTTTATTTTTCACAACAAATAACTCCAAAGCACGAAAAAGGCCAAAAACTAAACCAAGAACATGTGCAATAACATGTTATTTAGAGAGTCAGGACAAGTGAATAATTAGTCAGTCCATTGTTCATGATGGTCTCCGATGGTGACGTCGGCAAGCGAGCCTCCGCCACTGCCAAAGCAGCGTGGGCCTCGCAGGAGGGTGCAAATTTCAAACTAAAGCGAACGCACATGATACAGGATTTTAGAAGGCTGAAGGAAATCCTGCATCTAACAAATGCCATAACATGAGAGTAGTGCTCACCCCCCTTCTCAGTTAACAGATGAGCAATGCATTTATACAGTGCTGTTGATGCTTGTTGTGAACCCTCTGGTTCTCTAAAGTGTCAGGAACGAACGACCCCACACGGCACGAGGACAACTATTTATTCTCAACAATATCTTTCACTTCCATCGACTAATAACAATGAACAATGAATGGAACAACTGAATGAACTGAACAAACTGAATAACTAACACTAAAACCACCAGGAAGTTATAGCGTGAAAATGACAGCGTATAATATGAGAAAAGGATACACATACAACATACAACTACAGCGCACACAGCAAACCGCACATAGCGCATGTAGCGTATACTACGTCGTAAACATCAGCGGTACGGCGGAGTCGGGATACAGCTGCATTGGAACGAACACAATGTCACAAGCGAGAAGGCCTTTCACTCTCGAGAACTTGTGGTTTCACAACATTCTCCCCACCAAAGGGCTTCTCACCGCCGTACAACAACCCACAAGTCAAACGATTTGGGGCTTACTACGCGTCATCTGCTGCTGCGGTGGTGGCCATGGTAGAATATCACTAATGCCCACCAATTCAGAAAACTCGACATCGCGAAGCTTGCCGCTGTGGACTGTCGCACACGACACTGTCACCGATCCACTTCGACATGGGGCAGACGCTGGACCAGACAACACACAACCGATAATGTCATAAAGCTCGACGATGTGGGCTGTCACCCACGACCCGGTCACCGGTGCACTGCTTCGACCCGGGGCGGGCGCGGAATCCGAGGACACACATCGGATCTCTGTGTTCCACACAGTTTCGCCGCTTACTTCTTCCGTGCTAACCAGTAGTATCGCCCTTCTCATTTTCTCGGCTACTACGCCTTGCGTTTCTAAGTCTTGCGCCTCTAACTCTTGCGCCTCCAACTCTTGCGCCTCCAACTCTTGCGCCTCCAACTCATGCGCCTCCAACTCTTGCGCCTCCAACTCTTGCGCCTCCAACTCTTGCGCCTCCAACTCTTGCGCCTCCAACTCTTGCGCCTCCAACTCTTGCGCCTCCAACTCTTGCGCCTCCAACTCTTGCGCCTCCAACTCTTGCGCCTCCAACTCGTTCGGCCGAGACTCCAGCTGCTTCTGAGCGTCTCCGACCGATGTCGCCATGCACTGTACCGACCCAGTGGGCCTCGGATCTGATCCTCCCACTGGCTTCGAATACTCTTCTGACCGCTGCTTGTCTGTAAGCAAAGTCTTACACGCCTTGTCCGGCGTCCTTCTGGGCGAGGCAAGCAAATCTCGCTTTGCTTCCTCATAATATGTACTGACGGCGATGCGCTCGTCCGACTTCTTGAGCTTTTCGTTAAACTCTGTGCGGAGCGCACCCTCTTGCCGTCTAGCACTGTGCTCTTCAAACTCCTCGCGCTGTCGGAGCCTCTTCTCCACGTATTCTCTCAACCTATCGCCTTCAAATCCATACCGAATTCCGTTGGCGATAAAGCTGGCTTCAATGATCCATAGTTCCTGTGCCATGCTCGCTTCGCATCCTGGCGTGGTCGCCAAATGTTGTGAACCCTCTGGTTCTCTAAAGTGTCAGGAACGAACGACCCCACACGGCACGAGGACAACTATTTATTCTCGACAATATCTTTCACTTCCATCGACTAATAACAATGAACAATGAATGGAACAACTGAATGAACTGAACTAACTGAATAACTAACACTAAAACCACCAGGTAGTTATAGCGTGAAAATGACAGCGTATATGAGAAAAGCATACACATACAACATACAACTACAGCGCACACAGCAAACCGCACATAGCACATGTAGCGTATACTACGTCGTAAACATCAGCGGTCTGGCGGAGTCGGGATACAGCTGCATCGGAACGAACACAATGTCACAAGCGAGAAAGCCTTTCACTCTCGAGAACTTGTGGTTTCACAACAATGCTGGACCCATTCCACCACTGGGTGACAAGACCGCCGGAACAAAGGAGGCATTGAAGTGGTCTTTGTAAAAAATATAAGAAATAAAAAACACTAGCCTGTATCCACCGTGCTCCTTTCCAATCGCCGGATGACTTCTCGACTTTTCTGGACCACTTTTAAGCCTAGAACTATCAAAATTCCAACTACTCTAGTATAACCGGAGGCATATTGTGACTCCACCGATCTTAAACACACCTGCTTGGTATTATTTTTGGCAATATATGTTGAAACGGAAGTCCTTGGGGTAAAGGGTACCTTTTAAAAGGAAGAACCAATTACAGGTGCACTATCTTGGGGACAAACAGCTGGCATTGCGCGCAGCGAAAGGGTGACATCTCGTCAGTTTACGGAAAAATAGAAGAGCATTTGCTTGCCATGCTCATCCTGCAAACTTTACATTTCTGTCCATTACTCCGGAAATGGCTGCTGCTTTGCCAATTTGCTGAATTTTCCTCAGCCTGGTTGGTCATTCTTTGACTGCTGTGATAAATACAATCACGAGTGAAAGGAGAAAGTGGTGTCGCGACTCATAGCAAACAGATTATTTCCATACGCCGTCGTGTCCGGGGACCATCTTTGTGATCAATCCTCAAGTAGCAGAGTAGTTCCTGGAAACTATTTATAGGAATTTTACTTGATTATAATTATGGCGTCCATTCCTATCCAGCCGAAGGGCCGTCGACAGATTATTGCAGGTTCAGAGGACGCCTCTTGCTCAAATTTGCGAGACCAATGCCATGAGAATTAATTAATGCCTTGACTCAAAGTAGAGTCTTCTCCAATTTTATGTTTTCCTTCCTGCCTTGTGCATTTGGTTATGACATGGATCATATTCTGGTCAATAAATGCGTATAATGCATCTGCGCCGTCTTCAAAATTGTGAATATCCCGGAAAAGCCCGCGAACTTCCGAAGCAACAACCGATTGTGTGCCTTCGGGCTTGCTTGGCGTAACACATTTTGCACTGTCTACCAACTTAAGCCGTGGCAATTAGTATTCACTCATGTTCATCTGGAGCATATAACTACGTGTCTCTATGTTCCGTCCCTTCTAATTCTCCGCCCACAATGATCCAGTCAATCTCCTCGAATTTATCCCCAAACTCGTGCCCCGATTCAAATGAATTGCTTTCGGCAGCGACACTACTCCTGCCGAGCATGGCTTCCAGCAGACCGACTTAAACTGAAAGGAAGTTCCAAGAATATTATACCTGCGCTGGCACTTCATGTTATTCAATGCTCCAGATGATATATTGAATCATTTTCCACCACTTCGAGCGAAGAAATTTGTCTGCTTCGACAGCATTCAGGATTACGGTGTTGACCATAACTACACGTGATACATGCATATTAGCATTTCCATATGTAAAAATTACCACATGCATGGTTCCCCATCTACTTGCTCCAGAACGTATTCCTCTTTACAATATTCACGTGTGTTTCTGAGCCAAATTCGCCCTCTTATTGATGCCTGTAGCATGTGGAGTCATATGGTGGTCTAGAGAGCACTCCCTGGCATTTCGGAAAAGTACTCAAATTTTGGAGATACAGGCCACGGTCACTAACACTATACAAAATAAATAAAAGTCACAAAATGTGGGGGGATTCTAACTGCCCATATCACAGCAATCCCATTTTGAAATTCACAACTGCATCATATGATGCCTCTGGTAGTTCTAGGGTTAAATAGCCCTGCGATCAACTCAAAGGAAGACCAAAGCCCTTGTGATATCAGGCGACTTCAACTGTAGGCATTCCGACTGGTGTCCCATTGACCAGACGGATATACAGGGTCTGAGTCTTGACTTCCTCTTCTCTCGCTATAATTTGACCCAGCCGGTGACCTTTCCCACCCACCTCCGCACATCTGGACTTGGCAGCTCTCTAGACCTTATCGCGAGCAACACCCCTATCCAACTCAACCACATTCAACATCTACCTCGTCTTGGCGCGCCAGACCATGCCGGCTTCATGGCTGAGTTCTCCTTCTCTACGTCTCCCCCCCCCCCCCCCACTGTAGCCAGTACCTGTCGTAGCTCACCATCTACACAAATATATAATGTTCAGAGTGTTACGGATAGAGAGAGAGAGAGAGAGAGAGAGAGAGAGAGAGAGAGAGAGAGAGAGAGAGAGAGAGAGAGAGAGAGAGAGAGAGAGGAGAGAGAGAGAGAGGGAGTAAGAGAGAGGGAGAGAGAGATAGACAGAAAAACAGATAGACAGACAGAGAGACAGAAAAACAGAGACACAGAGATAGACACAGAGACAGAGACACAGACACAGAGACACAGACACAGAGACACAGAGAGAGAGAGACAGAGAAAGAGACATACAGAGAGAGAGAGAGAGAGAGAGACAGAGAGAGAGAGAGAGACAGAGAGAGAGACAGAGAGAGAGAGAGAGAGAGAGAGAGAGAGAGAGAGAGAGAGAGAGAGAGAGAGAGAGAGAGAGAGAGAGAGAGAGAGAGAGAGAGAGAGAGAGACAGAGACAGAGACAGAGAGAGAGACAGACAGACAGACAGACAGACAGATAGAGAGAGAGAGTTCCAGCTGAAGTGTACACCACTCCACACAGTCCCTGACTATCCCCTGCGATCATTGTAACAGACTGATAAACTGATAGTGAAGAATGATCTTTCAATGAACAAATTAATTAATATAATAGAAGATGCAAGCGCAATAGTGCGAGATAGTAACACGTATAAGGTGAGAACTAACACAAAGGTGAAAACTGTCACACCATTCGACTCCTCCTCCTAGAAGCCAGCAGGCTTCGGTAAAATACACATCTGAAATACAAACTTACAAGTTGCGACTTCGGCGGTGTTAGTCATGAAGTTGATTGCTCCAATGAGGAGCACACGCTTCTTGCCGAACTTGACACTTGACTGACTCAAGACTCTTCGGTGCTTTCTTTCAGGTTTGCCGAGTGGAAGGTGCGACGCGCCCCTCATGTGCTTCGGGTGGCAGTCGTGAGTCAATCAAGTGTCAAGTTTGGCAAGAAGTGTGTGCTGCTCGTTGGAGCAACCATCTTCATGACTATTACCACCACGTACACAATCCAAAGGTGTACCAGCAGGGCTGCAGCGCACATATGAATGTGTGCACGGTATGCGTACTCACGGCTGCAGGGCCAGCGCCTATGGGTCGCTTGACCAACGACCGGAATTCCATGTCCACGGCAGTAGCACGCTAAAGAGTATTAGGAAATTCTTCCAGGAAGTGATTTACAACTTATCCAAGTTCTACTTTGTTCTCCCAGGCAATTGAATGAAAATAAACTTGTTAACCTACCCGCCGGGCTGTTCGACGCCACAACCCAATTAACTGAACTGTAAGTCATGGTGTGTATGTATTGGAAAACACATTTTTTGAGTAGTTCTGTTCTATTGAGATGAGGCAAATGGGATTTCGGGATTTGGCACCTCGTTGATTGATCTGATGTACCCTCCCCCACCCTTTACGACCCGAATCTGACTCGGCTTGTGGAAGACTTTTCCATGTGGAATTCTTTTTTTGGAAGCAAAGAGCTGAGATAGTTTCTTTACAAGTTCCCTGGTGCTTTCCTCCAAGACAGGAGCGGAACTATCGTCCGATCCAGTCGCCTTTGAGGCATCAAGACAAGGTAGAAGCCGGTGGCCTGCATTGGGACGAAAGTGAACTGTCGTTAGTGCAGGTTCTCATTCTCTAGGCTCTCTAGGCTCTCTCGCTCTCTAGGCTGCAAAGTTCTGCCAGAACTTTACAGCCTAGAGAGCGTGTGTGGGCAGGCGTGTGTTTACCGCCATATTGCCAGGTGTGTCTTTACCACCAT
The DNA here is from genome assembly GCF_964019385.1 of Sycon ciliatum. NCBI lineage: Eukaryota > Metazoa > Porifera > Calcarea > Leucosolenida > Sycettidae > Sycon > Sycon ciliatum. The sequence goes on from NC_088649.1 coordinate 24,892,690, forward strand.
ATTTATCAACCATAAGTACAGCTGCAGTGGTGTCTTCAACTTCATTCTCCCGAGTCAAGCTCCGTATGAAGACATCCAAGAAGAAGATTGCCTGATGAGTCCAGCGGGGACGAAACGTACGTCGCAATCGAGCTATGTCGTTGCTGTGTCATCATCTATGTACCATGCGCTACTTGATGTACCAGCCTGCTATGCATCGACCAGGCGCCAGGCGCGAACTGATGGTGGTGGTGGTGAGAAGGAGAGCTCTGTGCCAGAACTTTGCAGCCTAGAGAGCGGGTGTGGGCAGGCGTGTGTTTACCGCCATATTGCCAGGTGTGTCTTTACCACCATATTTATCAACCAAAATTACATCTAGTCTGAAAAAAAATAAAAAAAATAAAAAAATAAAATAAAATAAATAAAAATAAAATTCTTTGAAAGCCCTATTTGACTATGCATTGTGGCCAGCGGTTTTTGATGGTACGGGACGGTACGGGATAGGTACGGGACAGGTACGATCGAGGGTAATACGACACCGTCTACCGCCTTGATGACGGCAAAAAAAGCATAGGGATGTTATAATTTTTTCAATTCTCCTATTTTTTTTTCAGGCATATCCTGGGATTCGAACCCGCACTATCGCCCTAGATGCATCCCCCCATACACTTTGCATTCACACCCATTCTTCCAAGTTGCTTCACGTTATGATCTTGCGTTTGAAAGCCCTATTTGAATATTGCGGCCAGCTGTATGTGGCCAGCTGTGTTTGGTGGTACGGTATGGTAAGGGACAGATACGGAGTAGTGCCAGGCGTGACACAAACACACAAACAAACAAACACACAAATACCAAATTAAAGCTGTGTGGACCCTGGCTAGCGCCAGACTTTACTGAAGTAATGTCTTCTGCATAGCTACGGGAACTAACACGCTATAAAGAGTATTAAGAGAGCATGTCTGAGAATACCAAAGTTTGTGTGCTAGTGGATCTCTCCGATTTTGCTCAACATTTCCAGGTACGTTCCTGTTGGGGTGTTTATCGATTGTGCAAAGCCCTTGAAAAAGTTTCAGGGAACCTTGAAACTACCATACCCCTCAGCAATGGCCGAAATATCACATTTTTATGTTTCCAATAAAAAGTCACTCCACAGCGTTTACAAACAAGCTACGAACAAAACTCCATCAAGCCAACATTGCCTCACCTTCGAAGACTTCCTGGACCAGTATCGCTTAGCCCCGCCATGATCCTGAAAGACCAGGGCCATCACCCCCTGATGCCACAAATGATCATCTCGAAATGTGCCAATTTTCAAGCTCTGGCAAAACAGCCACCTGGGTCTTCACCAACTCATCACCCACACACCCTATTGTTACGCGCAAACAGATCGATCGCCTCCGGCTCTGCTTGACCTTGTCATCACCAATACTCCCCATCTAGTCACCACTCCCGAAGTACTGCCTCCGCCCTCCAACCACTGTCCAGTACTTTGAGGCTATGAGAACGGACGTCTGGTTTCAGCCCCTCCGAGAGTGCATAGGTGGCGTCAGTTGTATGGAAAGCGCCTGGCACTCTTGGCACTCCTATACCAATGGGAGTAACCAGCGCCACTTGGCCATGCGAACATTGAAGTCGGGAAGAAAGCAGACCACGAAGCATTGGTTCACTGCCCAGCACAAGCGAATGCACCGGAAAAAAAACCGTATTTTCAAATTAGCCCAGAGAACGAAAGCACTGGAAGACTGGATAGCGTACAAGATGGTGAGAAATGCTCTTACAAACAGTCTTGAACGCAGCAAATCCCACTATTTTGAAGAGCTTTGCTTGCGGATTGGTAGCGACACAAACTCTTACAAATTGTATTGTGTTTTGTATTTGTATTTTGGATTCCATTCTAGCTCAATAATTCCCCTGTCATAGTTCTGTTTATCATGTTCAGCATAAGCGAAGTTGTGAATCATGCTTCAATGATTGACTCCAACGCGTACATGCAAGCAATAATAATAATAATAATAATAATAATAATAATAATAATAATTTTTGGATTCTCCACAGGCCTTAGCCTAAATCGAGTCTCCGTTGGCCGAGGCCAATACAATTGCCCAGATCAGCAAGATACGAGCGACCATCCTGACCCTGGTTGATGAATGTGGAGATGCGGCTTGTGATTCTTCTAAAGCAGAAGCACTGGCCCGGTGCTTCAAAATCGAGTTCTCCCCACACCCATCATTTGACCCGTATGCTAGCACCCTACCGCCAGCACAATTTACACCAGATCTCCAGTGTCAATTGCTTAACATAACCCAGCACGAAGTCTCCCGCAAGCTGCGCACTCTGCCCAAGCACAAGTCTGTGGGCTGGGGATGTCATGAACGTCCTACTGAGAGAACTGGCACCTAATAATAATAATAATTAAAAAGCTTCCGTGGGGATAAAAATGTAATTAACGCAATAAATAGAGTAAGCTGCGCACTCAGTACAAACACCATGAGCAAAACTTGTTTTCATGTAAATAACGAAGCTTGTTCTTAAACGTTTTCGTCGCAATCTCTACAGAGGATTACTGGCAAATAAACATTAGCTCTAAACTCAATATATATATATATATATATATATACTCAATCTGCGGACAGAACTGTTTCGTCCTTTGTGGACTCGTCAGCGCAGCACAGAGGAAATGAGGCCGAACCTGATAGCAATGGAAATAAAAATTTCCAATCAGGCCCGAACGTACCTTGCCAGAGTGCTCAAACTGACAAGTCAGTGAGCTCTATATATATATATATATTTAAATAGAGAGGTAGGCGAACAAAATTTATATACACACAACAACAAGGTTGTCAGTTTCATAATACCAAAAGCTTTTCACCCATTTTCATCAGTGGTTACATGGGAATGAGCAAGAACGAAAACGAAGCCAGAATTTATACTGGGGGTAGAGAATCAGCAAGAATATTCTTACGCGCCTCAAGTTCACACTACACTACCATAAGAATGTATGGAGCAGTGGAAAAATGCGGGAAACAACACATGAGGGGAATGCAGTACCAGAACAAACACGTGATAAAGTTGTCAGTCCGGTTGCAGCTTGAACAGCCGTAGCACCTTGATGTGCTTCTTTTGTCGACACAGTTCTGGCCTCAAACTGCGAATGTACAGCGCCTCCAGTGTGAATCGGTGCGCGCTGTTTCGGGCTGGTGTGATCACACTGAAGCTGCTGCTGCGTTCCTGTGGGATGCATTCAGGCTGCGCCTGCAAATGCTTTGTGATGGCGCTATCACTTGTTGCCACACGTTTGTCAGGCGGCTTCTTGTACAGCTTGTCTGGGATATGCTGCTTGATCCTTTCCGAGAATCGCTGACATGTCTCACCAACGTACGTCCGCTCACAGCGACAAGCATACTTATAAATAAAATTACTATTTTCAAGAGTTGGTGAAACATCCTTCGCGATAGACCTGAATGCGGGTCTGGTTGTATAAATTACAATGGGGGATACTGTAGGATAGCAGTTCAAAATTGCAGCTTTAATCTTTTTGCGGAAGGCAATGCAATTTTGCCCTTTCCACGGCAATTTTGTGATAATACGCGTTGCAGGTTCAAGTTGTGCAGAAGCTGTATCTGGGCTAGGTTCAAGAACGCTTGTCATGACTCGCTTGAGTACTTTGAGTGGGTAACCGTTAGAACACAGAATATCCTCTAGCTTAGCAATTTCAGCTGATAATAGTGATGGTGAGCAGATGGTTTTAGCTCTAAAAGTTAATGATCTGATCAAATTGATTTTGTTTCTAATGTCACAAAACGAGTCCCAGCGGGTGTAAAGACCTGTGAACGTCGGTTTTCTATATACTGATTCTCTACCCCCAGTATAAATTCTGGCTTCGTTTTCGTTCTTGCTCATTCCCATGTAACCACTGATGAAAATGGGTGAAAAGCTTTTGGTATTATGAAACTGACAACCTTGTTGTTGTGTATATATATATATATATATATAAATAGAGAGGTAGGCGAACAAAATTTATATACACACAACAACAAGGTTGTAAGTTTCATAACACTAAAAGCTTTTCACCCATTTTCATCAGTAGGTACATGGGAATGAGCAAGAACGAAAACGAAGCCAGAATTTATACTGGGGGTAGAGAATCAGCAAGAATATTCTTACGCGCCTCAAGTTCACACTACACTACCATAAGAATGTATGGAGCAGTGGAAAAATGCGGGAAACAACACATGAAGGGAATGCAGTACCAGAACAAACACGTGATAAAGTTGTCAGTCCGGTTGCAGCTTGAACAGCCGCAGCACCTTGATGTGCTTCTTTTGTCGACACAGCTCTGGCCTCAAACTGCGAATGTACAGCGCCTCCAGTGTGAATCTGTGCGCGCTGTTCCGGGCTGGTGTGATCACACTGAAGCTGCTGTTGCGTTCCTGCGGGATGCACTCAGGTTGCGCCTGCAAATGCTTTGTGATGGCGCTATCACTTGTCGCCACACGTTTGTCAGGCGGCTTCTTGTACAGCTTGTCTGGGATATGCTGCTTGATCCTTTCCGAGAATCGCTGACATGTCTCACCAACGTACGTCCGCTCACAGCGACACGCATACTTATAAATAAAATTACTATTTTCAAGCAGGAACGCAACAGCAGCTTCAGTGTGATCACACCAGCCCGGAACAGCGCGCACAGATTCACACTGGAGGCGCTGTACATTCGCAGTTTGAGGCCAGAGCTGTGTCGACAAAAGAAGCACATCAAGGTGCTGCGGCTGTTCAAGCTGCAACCGGACTGACAACTTTATCACGTGTTTGTTCTGGTACTGCATTCCCTTCATGTGTTGTTTCCCGCATTTTTCCACTGCTCCATACATTCTTATGGTAGTGTAGTGTGAACTTGAGGCGCGTAAGAATATTCTTGCTGATTCTCTACCCCCAGTATAAATTCTGGCTTCGTTTTCGTTCTTGCTCATTCCCATGTACCTACTGATGAAAATGGGTGAAAAGCTTTTAGTGTTATGAAACTTACAACCTTGTTGTTGTGTGTATATATGTATAGATTATAGACCGGTTAGGAGGTCTATACAGGATATATAGACCGAGTAAAAGACCGAGGTCCCCCGAGGTCTTTTACGAGGTCTATATATCCTGTATAGACCAACTATGAGGTCTATAATCTATTTATCGTGTTCTCCACCCAATAGTTTCTCTTCATATACGACATACCCTTGTAATTCTAGTATTATACTATAGCCTATACCGCATTGTACGGCATTGCAGGATCAAGGTCATTGTTTAAACTAGGTTCAGCATCGGTGGCACAGTGGCTGGGTGGTAAGGAAGAGTAACTGAGATTCACATGGTTGTGGGTTCAAATCCCATCTTGTGTATTTCTGCTTTCTTCAAAAATTTCTTTTTCTAAGTTGGAGAGAAAATTTCTAAGTCCAAGAAATTCTAAGGAGTCAAATATAAGTAGTCAAATATATTGTGTATTTGACTAAGCAGTCAAATACGCGATATATTTGACCGCTTAGGTATCAGGGAAATTAGTGGGGTCAAATACTAAGAAGGCGATAAATATATATATATATATACTCAACTCAACACACTGCAAGAAGGAGTCGATAATGAAACTGCAGGTTGAGACTACTTCACCTCGAGGTCAAAGTTCACGCCGCGATGACCTTTGTAAACAAGGCTACGTCTAGACGTCTCAAACAAGACCAAGGGGTCACGCCACGGGGAGGTGACGACCTTGGAGAACACGATGTGTTTCGAAAGCGGAAAGACGCCCCCGTCATGGTGAGTCTTTTGTTTGTTCGGGTTTGGAATCTTTCGACTATGATATCAGATTGAGATGTGAATGCCTTTCTTCTATTGAAAGGTCGATGAGACGGAGGATTTATATATATATATATACTCAATCTGCGGACAGAACTGTTTCGTCCTTTGTGGACTCGTCAGCGCAGCACAGAGGAAATGAGGCGGAACCTGATAGCAATGGAAATAAAAATTTCCAATCAGGCCTGAACGTACCTTGCCAGAGTGCTCAAACTGACAAGTCAGTGAGCTCTGCATAAAGCAAGCAGCAAAGGCACTACCCCACGCAAGAGTGCTCAACTGCTACAAGAGCAGGAGCGAAATACTCAATCTGCGGACAGAACTGTTTCGTCCTTTGTGGACTCGTCAGCGCAGCACAGAGGAAATGAGGCGGAACCTGATAGCAATGGAAATAAAAATTTCCAATCAGGCCCGAACGTACCTTGCCAGAGTGCTCAAACTGACAAGTCAGTGAGCTCTGCATAAAGCAAGCAGCAAAGGCACTACCCCACGCAAGAGTGCTCAACTGCTACAAGAGCAGGAGCGAAATACTCAATCTGCGGACAGAACTGTTTCGTCCTTTGTGGACTCGTCAGCGCAGCACAGAGGAAATGAGGCGGAACCTGATAGCAATGGAAATAAAAATTTCCAATCAGGCCCGAACGTACCTTGCCAGAGTGCTCAAACTGACAAGTCAGTGAGCTCTGCATAAAGCAAGCAGCAAAGGCACTACCCCACGCAAGAGTGCTCAACTGCTACAAGAGCAGGAGCGAAATACTCAATCTGCGGACAGAACTGTTTCGTCCTTTGTGGACTCGTCAGCGCAGCACAGAGGAAATGAGGCGGAACCTGATAGCAATGGAAATAAAAATTTCCAATCAGGCCCGAACGTACCTTGCCAGAGTGCTCAAACTGACAAGTCAGTGAGCTCTGCATAAAGCAAGCAGCAAAGGCACTACCCCACGCAAGAGTGCTCAACTGCTACAAGAGCAGGAGCGAAATACTCAATCTGCGGACAGAACTGTTTCGTCCTTTGTGGACTCGTCAGCGCAGCACAGAGGAAATGAGGCGGAACCTGATAGCAATGGAAATAAAAATTTCCAATCAGGCCCGAACGTACCTTGCCAGAGTGCTCAAACTGACAAGTCAGTGAGCTCTGCATAAAGCAAGCAGCAAAGGCACTACCCCACGCAAGAGTGCTCAACTGCTACAAGAGCAGGAGCGAAATACTCAATCTGCGGACAGAACTGTTTCGTCCTTTGTGGACTCGTCAGCGCAGCACAGAGGAAATGAGGCGGAACCTGATAGCAATGGAAATAAAAATTTCCAATCAGGCCCGAACGTACCTTGCCAGAGTGCTCAAACTGACAAGTCAGTGAGCTCTGCATAAAGCAAGCAGCAAAGGCACTATCCCACGCAAGAGTGCTCAACTGCTACAAGAGCAGGAGCGAAATACTCAATCTGCGGACAGAACTGTTTCGTCCTTTGTGGACTCGTCAGCGCAGCACAGAGGAAATGAGGCGGAACCTGATAGCAATGGAAATAAAAATTTCCAATCAGGCCCGAACGTACCTTGCCAGAGTGCTCAAACTGACAAGTCAGTGAGCTCTGCATAAAGCAAGCAGCAAAGGCACTACCCCACGCAAGAGTGCTCAACTGCTACAAGAGCAGGAGCGAAATACTCAATCTGCGGACAGAACTGTTTCGTCCTTTGTGGACTCGTCAGCGCAGCACAGAGGAAATGAGGCGGAACCTGATAGCAATGGAAATAAAAATTTCCAATCAGGCCCGAACGTACCTTGCCAGAGTGCTCAAACTGACAAGTCAGTGAGCTCTGCATAAAGCAAGCAGCAAAGGCACTACCCCACGCAAGAGTGCTCAACTGCTACAAGAGCAGGAGCGAAATACTCAATCTGCGGACAGAACTGTTTCGTCCTTTGTGGACTCGTCAGCGCAGCACAGAGGAAATGAGGCGGAACCTGATAGCAATGGAAATAAAAATTTCCAATCAGGCCCGAACGTACCTTGCCAGAGTGCTCAAACTGACAAGTCAGTGAGCTCTGCATAAAGCAAGCAGCAAAGGCACTATCCCACGCAAGAGTGCTCAACTGCTACAAGAGCAGGAGCGAAATACTCAATCTGCGGACAGAACTGTTTCGTCCTTTGTGGACTCGTCAGCGCAGCACAGAGGAAATGAGGCGGAACCTGATAGCAATGGAAATAAAAATTTCCAATCAGGCCCGAACGTACCTTGCCAGAGTGCTCAAACTGACAAGTCAGTGAGCTCTGCATAAAGCAAGCAGCAAAGGCACTACCCCACGCAAGAGTGCTCAACTGCTACAAGAGCAGGAGCGAAATACTCAATCTGCGGACAGAACTGTTTCGTCCTTTGTGGACTCGTCAGCGCAGCACAGAGGAAATGAGGCGGAACCTGATAGCAATGGAAATAAAAATTTCCAATCAGGCCCGAACGTACCTTGCCAGAGTGCTCAAACTGACAAGTCAGTGAGCTCTGCATAAAGCAAGCAGCAAAGGCACTACCCCACGCAAGAGTGCTCAACTGCTACAAGAGCAGGAGCGAAATACTCAATCTGCGGACAGAACTGTTTCGTCCTTTGTGGACTCGTCAGCGCAGCACAGAGGAAATGAGGCGGAACCTGATAGCAATGGAAATAAAAATTTCCAATCAGGCCCGAACGTACCTTGCCAGAGTGCTCAAACTGACAAGTCAGTGAGCTCTGCATAAAGCAAGCAGCAAAGGCACTACCCCACGCAAGAGTGCTCAACTGCTACAAGAGCAGGAGCGAAATACTCAATCTGCGGACAGAACTGTTTCGTCCTTTGTGGACTCGTCAGCGCAGCACAGAGGAAATGAGGCGGAACCTGATAGCAATGGAAATAAAAATTTCCAATCAGGCCCGAACGTACCTTGCCAGAGTGCTCAAACTGACAAGTCAGTGAGCTCTGCATAAAGCAAGCAGCAAAGGCACTACCCCACGCAAGAGTGCTCAACTGCTACAAGAGCAGGAGCGAAATACTATATATATGAGGGTCCCTGGTTCGAGTCCTGGTACGTGACAGTCAATTTTTTCTTCAGACTTTTCCCGTTTGTCTCTTTCCCTCAAACCAGTTAATATATATATATATATATACAATATATACACTCAGACACAAAGGATCTCCAAGTTTCTCACTGTTGCTACTCTGAGTTTCGTGCAAAAGCACTCTTCAGGCAACTTACTCTTCTCTCACATCAGTATCCCTTTACATACCAGAAAAGACGAAAAGAAGCACCCTAGGTGGGAATCACAGGTGGGGAAAAGGAGCACGCTAGCCAGTCTAGGTGGGAATCACAGGTGAAGATAAATTTTTGCCGACGCAAGAAATACTTCTATTGTTCTATATACAATATATATATATATATATATATATATATAACACGAAAGAGGACCATCATTTGGTTTAACCCACCGTACAGCCAATCCGTGAAGACTGATGTTGGCGCGACATTCCTGAGACTTGTCAAGCGCCATTTCCCAGAAGGATCTGCTCTAAGAAAAATATTTAACAAAAACACGCTCAAAGTCAGCTACAGCTGTTCGCCTAACTTAGCCTCAATAATCAAGGGCCACAACGCGAAAGTCCTCAGACAGCCGGAAGAAAAGAGATGTAACTGCCGTGTCAAAGCAAACTGCCCACTCAACGGGGACTGCAACGCCAGCGAGATAGTGTACGAAGCTACAGTGGACTCCAATCTCAGCCGGAAGAAGTATATCGGCATCTCCGAAACCCCGTTCAAACTCCGGTTCAACAACCACACGTCATCGTTCCGGAATGCCCCACACAGAAACAGCACAGAATTGTCGAAGCATGCATGGGCATTGAAAGAGGCAGGTGAAGGCGTCAACATCTCGTGGAGAATCAGGCAGAGATCCAGCGCCTACAAAAGAACCTCGAAGCGGTGCAACCTATGCCTATCGGAGAAGATCGCCATAATGAAGAGTGACAAGGCATCGCTCCTCAACACCAGATGCAGCCTGGTCACAAAATGTCGCCACAGCACCAAGTACCTCCTATCGGAGGTGACCTGAACTGTAGACTGCGCTTGCTATCTGTCACACAGATACAGAACTCCTGCTATCTAATGTGCATGCATCCTACTGCCACACTTCACTTTATGCACACCACCCGGCCTGCGCGATTGCTCACACTACCACACTTGCCACATTTATCTTCACCTGTGATTCCCACCTAAACTGGCTAGCGTGCTTCTTTTCCCCACCTGTGATTCCCACCTAGGGTGCTTCTTTTCGTCTTTTCTGGTATGTAAAGGGATACTGATGTGAGAGAAGAGTAAGTTGCCTGAAGAGTGCTTTTGCACGAAACTCAGAGTAGCAACAGTGAGAAACTTGGAGATCCTTTGTGTCTGAGTGTATATATATATATATATATATATTGTATATATGCACAATGCAAGTAAATGGTGCAGCCAGCTTACAGTGCTCACAGAGTTAGCAAAGACTGATCCCCAGTCTGCCCTCGCCGCGTTTGCACACGGTCTGCGTCATAGGTGGACGTATGCTATGCGCACCACACCTGATGACTGTTGTGTTGTCAAGAAGAACCCTTTATTCCCGTAGCTATGCAGAAGACGTCACTTCAGTAACGTCTGGCGCTAGCCAGGGTCCACACAGCTTTAATTTGGTGTTTGTGTGTTTGTGTGTTTGTGTCACGCCTGGAGCTACCGTATCTGTCCCGTATCTGTCCCATACCTGTGATTTGGTGTTTGTTTGTTTGTGTGTATGTTTTGTGTCACGCCTGGAGCTACCGTATCTGTCCCGTATCTGTGATTTGGTGTTTGTGTGTTTGTGTCACGTCTCGAGCTACCGTATCTGTCCCGTATTTGTGACTGCAAAGGTTCTACAGGATTGTACATAACACCTGGCCACAAACAGCTGGCCGCAATATTCGTCGTATTATGTATACGACTCCCTTATGTAGAGGGAGATTTGTAAAGAAAATTAATAGGGAGACGAGGAGGAAATAAAATTAGAATATGCGCTAGTTGCGGAATAGGTGATAGGATGCGTCAGCAAAAACATACTTTGGAAGAGAGATCCTTTGGAAGAGAGATCCCGTCGTCTCCGAAATAAGCGTGAACGGGCGATTCAGCCGGTATTTGCAGAATTTATTGCGGATTGTTATTTTTCTCTCACTTCATCCGCTTTTGGTATGCTCCTTCTTTTCCTTTTTATCGCCTTATATTAATAGGATTTTCTGGCCTTTTTACATTAAAAGCATAGCGTAGGGCCCTGAGCTTCCAAGCTCTCTCGTTTCTCATCCACATCCGTGTACAAAGAAGCACATAAAAGGTGTATGCGTGTATGCATAGTGAGGGCACGTGTGTACGGGATACGTGAACAGTGCAGACTACTGTACTACTACAACAACATCTCCCGCCTCACGGGCCCGTTAGGCCCAGAAGGGATAAGGAAGACAGAATGCCATGCGAAAAGAAAACACGAGCAGGTTGCATGCAGCACAGCCAGAGGAAGGGTAGGTGGGCAGCCGAAAAAGAATGCAACTGAATAGGCACAACGAAGCATAGGGGACTGAAATCCAGCAAACAATGGAGTGTTACGAGCTGGAACTGGCAAAGTATGGACTCGAGGAGAGAGAGAAAACAGAGGGGATAGAAGAAAGAGAAAACCAAACCATAAGATAACTGTGATGGCCTACACAGCAATCAAGCGTTGGCGTGTGCGGCGAACAATGCCGGACGGTACCCGGATGTGATACGACCGCGGTTCGGAAGCAGTGCCGACGACTGATCCACGGACGCGATGACTAGGCGTAGAGATATCGATCACCTCGTCGCCTGGATGAAGGGCTGGTTGAATAACTGAGCGGTGACGCAGGTTGTACTGCCGAACGGACTTCTCCTTCTGCGACGAATCCCCAGCAGAAAACGACTGTGGGGTCACGGTGGACGGTTGAAGGAGCTCGGCTGCGGTGGGAACGGCAGTAGCGAGACGCCGACCCATGAGGAGCTCCACTGGACTGTGTTTAGTGAAGCCCAGTGGGGTACTGCGATAAGCCAGCAAGGCCATCTGAAAGTCAGCAGCTGTTGAGCATTTCTGCAGGGGAGACTTGACAGTGCGGACTGCTCGCTCGACTTCACCGTTTGACTGGGAATAGTAAGGGATGCTGGTTTGTTGCTCGAAACCCAAGCGCTGAGAGAATGCGTGGAATTCCGCTGAAGAAAACTGTGGCCGATTGTCGGAACGGATAATGACGGGAACTCCGTGACAAGCAAAGACAGAGGTGAGGTGCTCGATAACGCGGGCGGATGTCGTGGATGTCAGCCGTACGACCTCGGGATACCGAGAGTAGTAGTCTACGACCACGATGAACTGGTGAGTGGCATACTGGAAAAGATCGATTCCGACGGGGTGCCATGGTCGGGGTGGTGTCGTTGATGAGATCATTGGCTCGACGTGTGGTCGACGGAACTCACGGCATGTGGGGCAAGCCTCGATCAGGGCCTTGATCTTATTGGAAATGCCCGGAAACCAGACCGTGGTCTGTGCCAGCTTCGTCGTACGGGACACACCCTGATGTCCTGTGTGAAGATTGTCAAGGGTGTCCTGCTTGAGGGAGCTAGGAATGAGAACTCTGGATTGCATCATGATGAGCTCGTCGTTGAGTACGAGATCGGCTCGGACCGGCCAGTAGCTGCGGAGAAGAGCAGGGAGATCCTGTATGCTTGAGGGCCAGACATCGCGAATGAGACGTGTTATGACCTGGCATGTTGTGTCGGCCATCTGTGCTTGCAGCACAGCGCGCGTGGGGCCGGTGACCGCTGAGACACTAGACACGGCGAAAGCGGCGAACAGGCTGCAGTCGGCTTCCAATGAGAGGTCGTCACATGAAGCTGCGCTGTCGGCTGGAGCTCTGGAGAACGCATCGGCACTGGGCAGATGAGAGCCAGGCACATGGGTGATGGTGTAGCTGTAGCGAGCCAAACTAAAGGCGAAAACGGAGCACTCGGGCAGGCAACTCGTGCAGTCACTTGGTGCTCAGCAGAGGTACCAGGGGTTTGTGATCGGTCTCTATCAAGAAGGTGTGCATACCGAGCAGGCACATCTCGAAGCGACTCGTGGCCCAGGTGATTGCCAGAGCTTACTTTTCGATTTGAGCGTAGTTGCGCTCCGCTGGAGTGAGAGAGCGGGAGGCACAGGCTACGGGCCGCCACGATGTCTCGGGCGAGGACCGCTGGTAGAACACAGCGCCGAGGCCATATGACGATGCGTCTGCGGGTAGCTTGGTACTGTAGTTGGGGTCGTACAGCTGCAGACAGGTGGGCTTGCAAAGCTCCTCCTTGGTGGCCTCAAAAGCCGTCTGTTGGGCATGGTCCCAGGTCCAAGCTTTGCCTTTTGACAGGAGCTCTCTGAGCGGTTGGCTGATAGAGGCGAGATGCGGTGAGAATTTCCCCAGCTGATTAGCGAGACCCAGGAAACGACGCACGTCTGAGGCCGACTGCGGAGTTCTGAAGACCCGGATAGCTTCGGTCTTGCCGTCATCAGGTCTGATGCCGTGAGGTGCACCCCGAGAAACGTGAGATCTGAGGCTGAGAATTGGCATTAAGCGGGGTTCAGCGTGAGACCCGCTAGGACGAGGCGCGTGAGCGCGTGAGCGCGTAAGCGGTGATCGTGTTCCTCCTGAGTGCGACCGTGTACCAGGATGTCGTCCATTTGACAAATGACACCCTCCAAACCCTGTAGGATGGCGGACATCCGCTGCTGAAAGATTTCCAGTGCTGACGATATGCCGAATGGAAGCTTAGTGAAACAAAATCGACCCTGAGGTGTGATGAAGGTGGTCAGAAGCTGGGACGCCTCGTTGAGTGATATTTGCCAGAATCCACTGTTAGCGTCTAACTTGGTGAAGACTGTGGAGTCGCCGATCTGACCGAGTGTCTCGTCGACTGTAGGGAGCTGGTGATGCGAACGACGTACGGCATCGTTGAGCGGTTTCAGGTCTCTGCATATGCGGAACGCACCTGTAGCCTTCGGTACGGCGACCATTGCGGCGCACTAGTCTGTTGGCTCGAGGACACGCCGGATGACGCCCAAGCTCTCAATGCGCTGCAGCTCAGCTTCTACCTGTGGGCGGATTGGCAGCGCCACGTTGCGGGCTGTGTGCAGGCAGAACGGTTTGACACCGTCGGTGAGAGGAATCGAGTAGGTCTTCTTGAGGCTGCCTAAGCCGGAAAACAGGGACGGAAAGTCGGCGAGCACGGCTTCTGGAATCCGGTCAGCTGCAGAGGGTGCTACTGGAACAGGTTCAGAGCCGGGAGGGATAACTGCCGCGTTCTGCATGGAGTTTGGCCCATCGTTTGGCACATCGGAAGATGACTTTATGTCTGGAGGAACGCCATCATTAGAGAAGAGGGGCTTGATAAGACCCAGAGAAAGTGAGTCGCTGCAGCTAAGCAATGCGTGACGCAGCCCTTGTACGACGCACACAGTGATAACGGCACTGGCACCGGATGCCGGGTATGTCACAGACGCTGTAAACAGGCCAACGGTGTGGAGCGGTGTGTTGGCGGCGCTGATCAGCCGTTTGGTGCACGGCTTGAGCACTGGGGGATTCTGGAGCTGGTGGTACAGGGCGTCTGAGATAACGGAGATATCTGCACCCGTATCAATTTTGAAGTTGACGCAGGTGCCCTGTAGCAGCACTCCGACTCTCCACGACCGTTGGCTGGACTTGACGTCGCCCACGAACAGAGCTTCTGTGTTGAGAAGCGCTCTGTCATCTGTGTAAGTGTCGGACACCTCGGTTGCAGACACGGACTGCTGGTTACGGCGAGACCGGAACACTCGCTCGTAGTGGCCACGCTTTCCGCATTGACGGCACTCTTTGTCCTTGGCAGGGCAGGTGGTCCGCGGGTGAGGTGTGCCACCACAAAATCCACACTCCTTGATGCCTGCGCCGCGACTGGCAAACTGATGTGGTTGATCCCCTGACCGTCGGCCCGCCACGGGTTGGCCAGCCGACACCTGTGACAGAGCCAGAAACTCTTTTTCTCCCGCCTGGGTACCCGCACGCGCTCGGACGAAAGAGTCGGCCAGCTTTGCTGTCTGCTGAGCGTCCAGCTTAGGCTGCTCCCTGACGTCTCGCTGGGTGTCTGGGGGCAGAACAGCGACCAATTGCTTCCTGACCATCTCATCCGTGACCGTCTGCAGGGCGGGCTGAGAGCCACTGGATACGGAGTGCGACATCCACTTGTTGAACGAATCGAACAGACGGTGACATACCTCCCTGTAGTTGCCGCAGGAGGGGGACACAGCAGTGGAGCGAAATCTCTGACGGTAAGTACACAACCTACTCGTCAGAAGGGGAGAAGACAACAGAGTATACAATGACAAAACAGCAGGGAGAGTAGGGGGCTGCAAAGCAAGCCTGTGCTGGTGAGGCAAGCCCACAACACCGACCTATGATCTCGGCGTTAACGTGAGCTTGCGCACCATAGTCTAAAAGAAGGGGGTGATTTAGTGAAATAAAGACAAGAGAAGGTGAGGTAGAATGGATGAGGAGAGAGAAAGAGAAAATGAAAAGAGAGAGAGAAAATGAAAGAGAGAGAGAGAGAAAATGAAAAAGAGCGAGAAAATGAAGAAGAGCGAGAAAATGAAAGAGAGAGAGAGAGAAAGAGAGAGAGAGAGAGAGAGAGAGAGAGAGAGAGAGAGAGAGAGAGAGAGAGAGAGAGAGTGAGTGAGTGAGTGAGTGAGAGTGAAAGAGAGAGAGAGAGAGAGGGGGGGGGGGGGGGTGGGGGAGAAGAGAGAACAAGAAGAGAGAAAAATAGATTCAAAGGCAGTTCAGATGCAGTGAACACCATGCAATGCTTGGGGGGGGGGAGCTTCACGATGGAAATAGTTCTGAACTGTTAGAGGGAGTCTGTGGCCCAAAGCCACTGGCGTCGGCGAAGATGGTAGTGGATGTTCGCTTTGAAGGATTGCAGGCCCTTATGAGATGGTGGTTTGGTGAAGAGGGAGGATGGCAGTGCGTTCCAGGTGTTGATGATGTTGTATGGAAAGGCGCGTCTTAGGTAGTTAGGAGCGCCTGGAGGGAGAACATTTTCCAGTTGGAAGGGATGTGAAGCAGACTGTTGGCATTGTCTCTGGGTTACAGGTGCGGCATGGTGGACGACGAGAGGGGGGGGACCATGGATCTCAGAAGAGGAGGACTTGGTTGGCCCAGTAGCTTGTAGACGAAAGTCAGTGCCACCACTGTTCGTCGGGCCTCTAGCCTCTGTAGCAAGATGTTGGGTCCCAGGATGTGGAGGGCACGCCTCTGCACTCTGTTAAGGTGTTCAAGGTCAGTGGGAGCAGCTCCCATCCAGACAAGGGGAGTGTACTCGAGCAGGGGGCGGACGAAGCCGTGATACACGGCCAGCATGCCATGGCAGTCCAGAACACGAGCAGCTCTACGTAGGAGGCCAAGACGTGAGTTTGCCCTGGCAGCAACTGACCGGAGATGGGCGGAAACGGATAGCTTGGAGTCAACCATAACTCCGAGGAGCTTGAGGTGTGGGTGTTGTGGGATGACCTCCCTTCCAAAGTTTATTGCGGGGACAGGCCAAGGCTGCTGTCGATGGCAGGAGATTCGTAGGAGCTGTGACTTGGATTGTTCAAACTTAACATGCCACTTTGTTCCCCATGCATGTAACTCATTAACGAAAGCTTGAAGACTGTCAGCTTGGTGTATGGCATCATTGCGTGTATTGACGCAGGCATACAGCGTGGTGTCGTCTACAAATGTTCCCATTTCAGACCCTGGAGCCAGGCAGCTATCAGCATCATTTACCTATACTAGGAACAGGGATGGTCCAAAGATGCTGCCTTGTGGCACTCCTGCAGAGATCGGATTATCAGAAAGCTTTGATGTCGTCGTCAGTGCATGACTCTCTCAGGTTACCGACATACAGGACAGATGTCTTGGGTCTGGGTGGCTCTGATGACACTAGCTGCCAACTATCGTCAGAAATGACGTCCAGAGACTGGAACTCCTCGCCGTTCTCCTCAAGTTCCACGCTCGTGCTGTGCTGTCCATCGTGCGGCATGTCTTCGTCACTCTGCGCCTCTGGGTCACTGCCGGTGTCACCCACTACTACTACTTAGAATGCGGGTGATGATTCAGCACGCAAAGGCTTCACCAGGTTCATGCTACTTGGCTACGTCCAACCAAGGGAAAGGTGGTATTTTGCCCCTAAATGCTGACTGCGGTGATGGCCTTACCACCTTGGATGCGCTCAAGGAAAAGCACCCACCTGCCTGCCCCATCCCTGATGCAGATGTGCTATTGCAGGGCCCAATTGCGCAGCTTCAAGCAGTGCAGTTTGCCAACATCGATGCCAACTTCATCAAGACCACAGCACTCTGTCTGACTGGTGCTGCTGGTGTGTCCGGCCTCGATTCGACTGCCTGGCAACGAATGTGCTGCTCGTTCGGCGGTGCCTCTTCTGTGCAGCCGTTGTCGCAACCACCCGCCGTCTTGCCACGGAGTATGTAGATCCAGATGGCATTTCAGCTCTTGTACCTGGCCGATTAATACCCTTGGATAAGAACCTTGGGGTGAGGCCCATTGGCATCGGTGAAGTTCTTAGATGTTTTATCGCCAAGGCCATTCTTGCCGTCATCAAGCAAAACATCCGGGAAAGTGCTGGTGCTCTCCAAGTGTGTGCTGGCCACGAGGCAGGTGCAGAAGCCGCAATCCGTGCCATGGCGGACCTCTACAGCAATGTGGTCGCAATGTGCATGGTATGCGTACTCACGGATGCATGGCCAGCACCCATGGGTAGCTCGACCACTGACCGGATTTCCACGACAGTAGCACACTAAAGAAATTCTTCCAGGAAGTGATGTACAACTTATCCAAGTTCTACTTTGTTCTCCCAGAGAATTGAATAATAATCGACTTGTTCTCCTACCTGCCGGGATTTTCGACGCCACAACCAGATTAACTTACCTGTAAGTTATGGTGTGCATGTATTGGAAAAAAAACTTTTTTTGCGTAGTTCTGTTCTATTGAGATGTGGCAAATGGGATTTCGGGATTTGGTATCTCGTTGATTGATCTGATGCACCCTCCTCCATCCTTTACGACCCGAATCTGACGCCGCTCGTGGGAGACTTTTCCAGTTGGAATTTCGTTGCTGGATTCTTTCTTTAAGCAAAAAGCTGAGCTGAAGGGTGAAGGTTATGGCGAGACCAAAGAGGGAAAGGTAAGAGCAACGAAAATGAGCACAAGCTACACTCCCAACGGAACAAATAATGTCGATTGTCACTGGACGACGACGAGACCAGTAGGATACTTGACAATGCGGTCTAACTACAATTCAAAGCAGCAAAGCAGCACACCACCCAACTTGGGTGGCTCAGAAATATCAAAGATAAGCACAGAAGGGGGAAGCTTTGCGAAAACGAATTGTACAAGCCGAATGCCAAACTCCTACAGTACTCCTCATGCATGACATTGTGATGAACTAGTTGACTACAAAACAAGTTGTTTCACACGACGTACGTTTCGTCGTATGGTTCGTGGCTCATCAGGTGTGCAATTCGAAACTCGGCTATTGAGCCAATAATAAATGTAGAAAAGAAAAAGGACATATGGAAACGAGTTAAGAGTAACTCTCCACCACTGTAACTAGATACTATAACTAGAGCCACCCAAGTTGGGTGGTGTGCTGCTTTGCTGCTTCGAATTGTAGTTAGACCGCTTTGACAAGTATCCTACTGGTCTCGTCATCGACCAGTAACAATCGACATTCTTTGTTCCGTTGGGACTGTAGCTTGTGCTCATTTTCGTTGTGCTTTCCTACCCTCTTTGGTCTCTCCATAACCTTGAACCTTCCGAGCTGGAAGGCTGTCGTTTAGCACTACAGAGATGTGTCGAAGCTAGGTGTCAGGACGTCGGATGTCTCACAACTCTGTCAGTTTTGTGTCTAGTTGTTGAAATTTCTGACTGTTAGTCATAACTTGTAATAATTATGTTGTCCTTCTCCTTTTTTACCATAATTAATAAATTGGCTCACTATCCGAGTAAACTATTTAAAACTTATAGTTTTTCTGCTATAAAGAACTCCCTAATTGGAGGTAAAGACACAAACGCGGACAGTCTGAAGAACAAATTGAGGTATTTGAGAACTATTGCAGGTGAAGGCACACTGCCTCTGTGTAATCACTGAGCTCTGGTGTAGTCGTCATCCCAGAGACCGTTCAACACTTTCTTCAGACTTCGTAACTCATACTTTGTGTGATTCTACGCAGGTGTGTGTGTGGTGGTGGTGGTGGGGGGGGGGGGGGGGTGTGTGGGGGGGGGGGGGGGGGGTGTGTGGGGGGGGGGGGGGGGGGGGTGGTGTGCGCAGTCTCATTGTAACTCGTACACTTCATGTACAAACTAGCAGGCTATAAAGTTAAGAAATTCTTCAAGGAAGTGATATAATTATATCCTATCCAACTTCCACTTTGTTCTCCCAGGGATTTGTACGGTAATGCCATTGTTCACCTACCTGACGGGCTGTTGAAAGCCACGCCCGAATTAGCATACCTGTAAGTCATGGTGTGCATGTATCGCAAAAAGGCGTTTTTTGGGTTTGTTCTGTTCGTTTGGGATGTGGAAAATGGGATACGGGATGTGGCATCTCGTTGATTGATCTGATGTACCCTCCCCCACCATTTGTGACCCGCATCTGACGTCGCTCACGGGGTGATAGCAACGAACGGAGGCGGAAATGTGGTTCTTCACTCACCCTCTACCGAAACAGTGTTGTTGTTGAATTCTTTATTCTCACGATGGCACCATCGCCAATAAAGCATTTGGTCTTCTGCCGACACTGCAGTCGTCGGTTTCAGCTTCAGCTTCTCGGCTTTCCACCTATACCGTTCCGTATCTCTCTTCATTCTTTTTTAGAACGAGTCTTGACTTCAAGATACATGTACAATTGCAGCAGTAGTTGCTCTGACTCAAGTCAAGTGTCCACTTCATGATCGAAAATAAAATCGAACAACACAAATCGCTCACTGTGTCGGAGTGTTGCAGGAGCGGAACTTTCGTAGGAGAGTATACGCTCCAAAAATATTGGAGTAGCGGATTTAAACTTTCCGTCACAGCGGAAGTTCCCGTACTCGCAGTTTCCATGGTGATACACGCTATTGCGACACTGCTGCAGCGGATCCGCCAAGTGCATGTGGGACTGGGCTCTGACACTACCATTTCCTAAACAATCAGCTCATGCGATAACACTGCACGACTCTGACCGAAGGAGGGTCTTCAACTATAATCGGCGTAGACCGCAGTGCAGCTGTGGAGGTGGTGCTCAACATTCTCTTCAATGGCAGAGAGCTCTGTCGCAACCTGTAATACTTCTAATGTCTCTTAAAAATTCCTAAAGATAAAAATCCTAATTTTCCCAGTCAATTGACATTTAGACACAAATTCAAAGATTCTTTCATACTCTCTCCTTGTCCAGGGATTTGGATTATAATCGTCTCCGCTATCTTCCCAGTGGAGTGCCTCAGGACACACCTCGATTAAGTGAACTGTAAGTCTTGCCTGACGAACAATATTACACCCATTTGCCTTTTGATCTTTCTCTAAAGATCTCTGCAGACCTGGGATAGAGGGTATGCTTTTTGTTGTTGTGTTGTTTTAATTCGCAAACCAAACGGGCAGATCTGCCCAATGAATAGGTGGCGATTGCAGATAGAAAGCAGTAACAAATGAAATTGAGGAGGGATGTAATAAGGATTGAGGTGGAGAAAAACTAAGCCAGCTGATCATCAAAAAGGATGCTTGGTACTCTAGGTACTAAGGGTGTGCGGGATCATGCTGGCGCGGAACTGGCGGAACGCGGAGATGACCCTTGCCCAACCTGGTGCAAACTGGCGGTTGGCGCAGACCCATGGTGGAGTGCAACCTAGTTGGGCAAGCTGACGAAGGAACTAGGAGGGATTGCAGATCAGAACTTGCGTGCCCATTCCGAGACCTCCAGACCAGAACGATGAACTTCTGCCTGAATATCTCGGATACTCTGTAGGTGTCCAATTTCAGCAGGAGGGTACGCGAGGAGGTGTGATGCGAGAGTCCGAAAATCGCCCTTGCCGCCCGATTCTTCATGACTGGTTGCCGATCAAGTTGGTTGGCAGTAAGAAGTGGAGAAAACGCATTGGATTCGTACATCAGGTCAGACATGATGATCGCTTTAAAGTAGAGAACTCGGCTCTGATGAGTCAAGCAGCGACGCAACCTCCATAGTGCTCCGTTCCTCTGGACCAGTCGAGCGGTGCAGCGATCAACATGGTGCGTCCATGACAGATCCGAGTAGAGGAGCACTCCAAGATACCTGGCCGCAGTAACGGCAGGAATCGGCGTTTTATGACAGTTAACATTCTACTCCCCATGCTAGAGTATAGAGTAGACACACACGCGTGCAGGACGCGACACTAAAAAAGACACAAGAGTGAGTTTGGAAGAATGGGAATGTCGGGCAGAGTAGCTGGCCTCAATTGAGTGCGCATTAACGAATTGTGTGGTCGGCTCCAGAGGGCAGGAGCTGTATATGACCAAGTGGGTCGGCCTGCGCTGAGCAGGAGCGGTTTGTGACCCATGCGAGTTGGTGGGTCGGCCTGCGTTGAGCAGGAGCGGTTTATGACCCATGCGAGTTTAATAGTAGTGCGCGAGAGGCCAGTTACGGTGGAATGCCCGCATCCGTGTGTTTCAAAAATATGTGGAGTGGAGTTTAAGAGTAAGAAATGGGATGAGGAGGGTGGGTCAGAATTTGAAAGCTGACTGCAGGCAAGGAAACTGGAAAGACAGCAAGCTCTGTTGTGCTCACAGGAAATCTGCGCATGCGCAGAGCGTGGGCATGTGGTCTATGATACACAGCAGTATGTAGAGAGAGCAAGATTGTGCACACACGTAAGGAGGGTTATGCAACCCGTTATAAAGGCCAACAGTGAAGCAATGGTACGTGACTGTTAACAACGGTTAACTCCTACGTTATCCGAACACTTAACATTCTACTCCCCATGCTAGAGTATAGAGTAGACACACACGCGTGCAGGACGCGACACACCAAAAGACCCAAGAGTGAGTTTGGAAGAATGGGAATGTCGGGCAGAGTAGCTGGCCTCAATTGAGTGCTCGTTAACGAATCGTGTGGTCGGCCTACCGAGGACAGGAGCTGTATATGACCAAGTGGGTCGGCCTGCGCTGAGCAGGAGCGGTTTGTGACCCATGCGAGTTGATGGGTCGGCCTGCGTTGAGCAGGAGCGGTTTATGACCCATGCGAGTTTAATAGTAGTGGGCGAGAGGCCAGTTGCGGAGGAGTGCCCATGCCGACATTCCCATTGGGGCCAGAGGAGATACTGGGTGATAACAGCCAATGTAGATGGAAAGTATGTATTGCACAAGAGCGTTGTTCTAGAGGCATAAAGTCAGACTGATATTGTGGAGTAGGATCGACAGAGAACGCTATCTGCATCCTAAGTGAATGTCTTTGCACTTACTCAGTGATCGGCTGGACCATGGTGTCAGGCCGCTCCGCAGCTGTAGGAGCAAAGGTCCAGAAGGCATCCATCTTGTTCCGGGACAGGGCATCAGCGATGGTATTGGAAATTCCTGGCAGGTGTGATGCTCGGATCAGGAAGTTGTGCTTCACACAGATTGAGTACAGGGTGCGGATGAGTGCCATGACTGCAGGAGACCGGCTCGTGCCCGTCTTCAGGCACTCCACGACAGCTTGGTTGTCGTACTGAAACTCCACACGCAGCCACTCGATCCCTCATGTGGCGCAGGCCACGACAATGGCGAAGAGCTCCTTGTAGGTAATGCTTAGTTCCAGTTGCTGCGGAGACCAGTCACCTCTAAACCAGCGACCATTGAAGAAGGCTCCAAATCCAATGGTGCCACTTGCGTCGGTTGCAACTGGAGATCAGCGCTGGGCATCCACTTCTCTAGCAGGAAAAATGACTTTCCATTCCATGTTGACAGAGTCTGGTGCCACCAGCTCAGGTCGCCCTTGGCTGAGGCTGAGAAGTGCAGCATTCGGTGAGATGACATCTCAGATGTGGCCTTGTTGAGGTCATACAGGCGGCGTAAGAATGTACGGGCGGCTGGAATTGCTCTGGAAGCGAACGAGAGGTGGCCCAGGAGTGAGGCGAGTTCGCGTTTGCGAACGCAACCAGATATAGCAGCAGAATGGCCTATCGTGAAACCGTGACACAACCCATGCAACACAAAGTGAGAGAAGGAGTGATCAGAATGACGGTTAGGGGGCCCGGCTAATCGGCGAACATTGATGGGGGTCTCCACAGAATGTTTACGGAGCAGATGCTAAGGTGGCGGACTGTCCCCTGCCACATTTGACTTCTGGGTGCTTCCCGCGGCATTGAAGGCACACGTGGGCACGATAGCAGAATGAGTTGTTGCACTGGTCCCTGTTGAAGTTGCGGCAGATAGGCTTCCCAAGATGGGTTGGCGCGCTGGACTGCGGCGGACCTCCACTCCCAGCGCCGTCGGATGGAGGCCCTGGTCTTAAGGGACACCGGCCCTGGGCCAATGGGTGCACCAGAGAACAGCGCGAACATGGCGAGCGACCACGGCTGGTGAATGACGACTGCCACAAATTAGAGTCGATGATAGCCCAGTTGTACGACAGTGGTTGGGAGGCTATGGCGCTGGAAACGCCTGTCATAACTTAGCCATGCGTCCACATGATACAAGTTATTTGCATCCAGAATAGTGGCCTGATATGCCAGCAAATCATTTGCACTATCTGGAGCCGCCGCCACAATTACTCTCGTGTAGACAGTAAACACCTCGAGCCATGACGCTACATCGTGGACATGGCGGCGCTGGGCCTGAGTTGGCTTCTGTACAAGTTGGACAGAGCGGTTAGCCCCCACAGCTAGCTGGACCACATCGGGCTCCACACCCAGCTTGTCCGGGAGGAGGTCATCGAAATCAATAAACTCGCCGCGTTCAATTCGCCCGCGGAGTTTATCAGGTACAGAGAGCGACCAGCGAGCAGCCAGCGGATGGCCCAATGCATGAATGGAGCTGGAGTTGACAGGCGGCACGACGGCTGGAGCAGATTCTAACTGCTCTACTCGCTCCATCAGGGGCTGGAGGACATGGCCGACGGCCTGAGAAACAGCCGAAGCAAGTACATCAGGGGCCACACTCAAGGCGGTGGCAGAAGAAACTGACGGCGCAACGTCGGAGACAACAGAGGCCGCGGAGGAAGATAATGGAGTCCCGGTTGGTTGACGACGAACAGGAGTTGGCCTCGCACGCGCATTATTGCCTGCAGCCAAAGTTTGAGTTGCCGCCCCGGGATCAGGTGCCACATTCAAGGCGGCGGCAGAAGAAACTGACGAAACTGACGGTGCAACGTCGGAGACAACAGAATCCGAGTGGGTAGGTATTGGAGTTCTGGGCGATTGAAGACGAACAGCATGTTGCCGCCCACGCACATTACGTCCTGTATTCAAAGTTGAGCTGCCACTCTGGCCGATGGCGTCTTTTGTCTGGTCGAGAAACGAGCCATCGTGAGAATATAATACTCAAATAATCTCTGGCCGCTGGAGACACGTAGTCTGACGGGACTGAGCTGAGGGAGAACAAGGAAAGCGAATACTAAAGACGGCAGCCAATCGGCAGAACTAGGACTGACACTCTGAAGCAGGACGGAGGCAAACTGAAATCAGAAATCAGAATTTTCGAGTTCAGAATTTGAAAGCTGACTCGCATTGGATTCGTACATCAGGTCAGACATGATGATCGCTTTAAAGTAGAGAACTCGGCTCTGATGAGTCAAGCAGCGACGCAACCTCCATAGTGCTCCGTTCCTCTGGACCAGTCGAGCGGTGCAGCGATCAACATGGGGCGTCCATGACAGATCCGAGTAGAGGAGCACTCCAAGATACCTGGCCGCAGTAACGGCAGGAATCGGCGTTTTATGACAGTTTACATTGATCGTGTGCTGGGGCTGCTGAGGCTTCCTGTTGATGTATACAGGGATAACTTGGGTTTTGGCTGCATTCAAAATGAGACCACGGCTCTGTAAACAGTCAGCAAGTGCAGAAACAGAGGCTGATAGCATAGCAGATACCGTTTCGAGGGATGTGCTGCTGCTAATCAGCGCAATGTCGTCGGCAAATTGAACCGATGAAGACCGGTTAGGTATGGTTGGAACTTTGCGGGTGTAGATACTGAGAAGGGTCGGTCCTAGAACAGAACCTTGTGACACGCCACAGGATGGTGCAGAATTGGCACTCTGATCCCGTCCAAAACAGATACGCTGAGTACGGCCCGACAGATAGGCGGAAAACCACTTTAGGGCTGTCCCTGTTATGCCGATATTGAATAGGTCCTGGAGTAGCCGTTCATGACGAACCTTGTCGAATGCCTTTGCCATATCTAGAAGGCATATGCCAGTACACAAACGCTTGTCCCGTGCAATGAGAATACAATTTAGCGTAAATACCAAGGTATCCTCCGTTGAGTGGCCTGCGCGGAATGCCAACTGAGTCATGGGGAGGGTACCAGATATGTCCCGAAACTGGGCAAGCTTCTTTTGTACGACTTTTTCCAAGAGTTTTGACAATATTTGAAGTAGGGACACTGGACGGAAGTTAGTGGGAATAGACGGGTCCCCAGCTTTGGACAGCGGGATAACGCGGGCGAGTTTGAAGGCTGTGGGGACAGTGCCATTGACAAGCGAGGCATTAAGCAACGTGGCCACGGATGCAGCTAGGATATCAGCACAGCACTTCAGAAGGTTGCCAGGTATCCCGTCGCTTTCTGTAGCTTTGGCAGGATCGATTTGTTGGAGAAGCCGTTCTACTTCGCCAAAAGACACTTGCGGCAATTCTGACATTGCAGTTTGAGGCTGTGGACCTTGCGGTAGCGGGATGCTTTGAGGACGGGCCTTGTCTGTAATTACTGCCTGGAAGACTAATGAGACTTCTTCAATGGAGCAAGTAGGCTGTACACACAAGTAAAAAACAATCAGAATGTACCAATCAGAATATGCAGAATCACAACAAGACCTTCAGTGGCAATACGTGGGCAAACTGTACCTTGATGACAATTTCAAAGGTGATAACGATAATAGGAGGACAACTGTGCCAGTTGTAGTGGATACTGTTACACTGTTCATGGCTTTTAAGTAGTTTCTTGCAACTTCTAATTATATTTTGTGTCCCATACGTGCATACATGGACAGATTACTCGACGGAGCAGTTTCACACAACCTTCGCTTGTGCGCTCTCAAGTTCCCTCGGGATTTTTCACAAGGCTCCATCTTAGAAGAAAGTGATGTAAAGAATTATATTGCTTCAAGTAAGTAACCCCTTTATACCACATCACACATTCCAGGGCTTACCCTTGAACTTTACACATTCCCTTCGTGCACAGTTATTGGTCTCTTTTCAGAAAACAGAATCTACTGAGAACCACGTGTACTTGTTTGAAAGTACGAACAAGTAATTATTCATCCTGAAGCTATGCAAAAGACTTTGATAGTGTCTGATCCTAGCCAGATTACATACAGATTTAAATATCGGTGTGATGGTGTTTGTTTCTGGCGTTGGGTTTGCCAACAACAACAACAACAACCCGTCCTCTGCCGACCTGAGGTAGCGGAGAGTTCCAGCTTGTAGGCAATCGCTCCCAGTCCCCAATGTCTGCCACCTCTCCGCACTGGGGCAGGCGATGACGACGAGGCCTGCATTGTTGCCTCTGACGATGCACATTGGATACCCTGCGCTCCTCGTCGTCGAAGCAGCCATGGTCATGTGATCATGAAAGAGAAAACCAAGGCCGATGAGACATGGCCATCCCCTCAGAGGAAACACCCGGAATACTGAGTCCAGAGAAGTTTCAACCACAATAACCAAAAAAACATACACTTCCCAAAACAAATACCAATGTCAATTAATTTGCACTTTCTCATTACCAATATGCGTTGCTTATTCAACAAATTGGACGAGTTACTTACCTTTATTCATTCGTGCTCTGAATATCCGAATGAACTATCAGTCATTGCAGTCCCGGAAACCTGAGCTGACACATCAGACCCTGACGGTCTCTATGCAATTCCAGGCCACAACCTGACCAGAGCTGCCAGCAGGACTTTGATGGTCGTGTTGCATTGTACACAGCGTACTGGAAATGGCAATGAAAGAAGCAGACAGCTTATGGATGGGAAGTTCCACCGATGAACTTTCCCTCGTTGTTGCCACCATGAAGCGACTACCCCGTAGCGATGGCACCCTCTTCTGTGTAGGGCTGAAAAGCAGCTTTAAAACCGCTAGAGACGGAGGTGACCATCTCCTACTACTGGAGTACTTAGAGACTTCAACACCAAGAATAGTGCGTGGCTCACCACAGACAGTACAGATCGCCTTAGGGACGACATTCAAACTCTTCTACACACATACGACCTCACACAACATGTCAGGTTCCCTACTTACATCTGCCGACAAACACCTCTCTCATGCCTAGACCTTGTTATCTCCTCATTCCACAGCAATGATGTTCATATCAAATCACTTCCGCCATTTGGCGCATCCGATCATACTACCATCAGTGGCAACATCAATAATCAACTACCCCCCCCCCCCCACCCCCTAATTAACAACTCCCCTCCACGATTCAGAACCACCACATTCTGTTCATGGACAGACAGCACTATCCACCTTTTTCGAGAAGCCCTTTCACGCACAGATCTCAACCACCATCCAAACCAACACGACCCATGCCCAGTTGTCACCTTCTGGCTATCCTGGAGCGACAAAGTCCTGAGCATCACCCAACAACACTGTCAAGTAACGCACACTTACCCCCCCCCCTCCCCCTTGGGACAAAAAAACGTGCCAGCATGACCAAATATATTAAAGGGCCTCATAAAAGAGATCAAGGATAAGCGCAGCAAACACAGAATTATACCTTCACTCACGCTCACCCGACGACTGGAAAACGTTGACTGGCCACAGAGACCGTGTAGTCACTATCCTGCATCGTACAAATCCGATTTCGTAATCAACTCAACAGCCTCCTCTACTTCCCTACCCCGCCTCATGAAGCACCTAACTACTGCTACAAAACAACGCATACCCAAACTAGTGAGCCAATCAACTCCTGCAACAACACCAGCACAAAAAGCCGCTACCCTCAACGAATTCTTTATTTCATGGAAAAAAGCTGTCCGTGGCCAATGCGGATGAACAAACTCCAGCCCTCACCACCATCCCTGTCATCCTCAGACCCCTTCAAGAAATCTCGACCTCTCCAGCTGAGGTGGAAGAACTCTTTCGCGGAGTTGATACCAACAAGAGCCTTGAGTTAAACTCTATATCAAACCGCTTGCTCACAAAAGCGGCTAAAGAACTTGCACCGTTGTGTCTGTCCCTCTCTTACCTATCATTACAAACTGGAGAAATCCCAAGGGAGAGATGCCATCATTACTCCTGTGCCCAAGCCTTGTGAACCGACCCAACCGACAAACTATAGACCCATCTCTCTCTTGAGGACTACATCGAAAATCTAGAGAAAAATGGTACATCGGCTCCTCTACAAGCATACAACATCCCACTTACCCAACCAGCAGTCCGGTGTCCGTGAGACAGTCGGCAATGAACAGCAGCTTGCTTGTCTTTTCCATGCCCTCTCCACTGCGGGAGACAATGGGAAACATGCCAGAGACTGCTTTTTCTACCTCAGCAAGGCCTTCTATCATGTGTGGTATGCAAGTCTTCTAGCTAAGCTCTCCCACTATTCTGTGCATGGCATCGCACTGGAGTGGTTCCGACGGTACATGTTACGGCGTCGGTAGAGGGTCAAGGGGGATGGCGACCTATCCCCTTTTCTCGAGATCCCTGCCGCGTCCCCCAGAGATCTGTTCTTTCCATTCCTCGTCTACACCATAGACTTTCGACACATGTAGGTGAGTATCCCGGCACCACCTGTAGCCAATTTGCAGATAACACCGCTCTGATTTCCATAGCGAGAACATTTCAAGACTGCACCTGAAACCTACAACAGAGTGTCACATCAGCTGGAGACTGGCTTCAAAGATGGCACCTGCTAGTTTGCTGGTTTTTTTCCTTTTCCTTGGCTAAGAGCTTTCTCATTGTGCCACAAAACTATGAGAATGGCACACTGCTTATAGTCATTTGCCATCTCCATTCTTGTGCAATCATGCATATGCATGTAATTGTGACCTATTTCATACATGTTGGTTGCCTTGTTGCTTTCTCTCCCCTCTCCTCTGACCCAACCCATTCTGCATAAGCAAAGCTGTGGACGCAGCATCCTGCCGATACACTTCAACACAGGAATGAGCATAATAATTTTAATAAGAGCTTTCTTCTCGCCTGACGACGATTTATCATTTCTTTTTTTCTCTTCTTTCTTCTTTTTTTCTTTTTTCCTTTTGCTGAGAGCTTTCTTTTCCCATTTTTTCTTTTCATCTGTGTCTCTTTTCCACATTTTCCTATGCCTGGGTTCCTTGGACCTCATTCGCTTCCTTGTCATTTGGACCTGTCATTCCGTTCGGGTTTCGAATTCAAATAAACAAACAAGCAACCAACCGCAATTTCAAATTTCGACTTCACAGAGAATTTCAAAGTGTCATAGTACGTGGCATGTGGCCTCCTAAAACTTTGAAATTCTCCGTTAAGTCCAAATTTGAAATTGCAATTTGTATTTTCTCGCCGTGGACATAGTTTGATGCGCTCCCATGATATCAAGCGAATGGCCGTGGGCCCTCTTGATTGGTGTGAGTTGCCAGTACGATGATGCAAGCCAGATATTGATTGATCAGAGAAGGATAGATTAACCATCACTGTGGATAAGAGTCATACTGTAGGTCAGTTGGTTAGAGCATTGCTCGCGAATAGCAAGGTCCCTGGTTCGAGTCCCGGTGGTGTGACTGATGATTTTTTCTTTTTTTCTGGCTTGCAAGTGTTGAGTTTCGGGGAGAAAAGAGCAGTACGTGACATGTGGCCTCTAGTTTCCTAAATCCAACGAACAAATGTTATTATTTCCTAGCTTTTGAAAGATCGTAAAGTCTTAGTCGGACAAAACCTCTCTCCATCTTGCCTTGCACTTGGTGAGAGTCGATTCGGTTCATAAGCAGATGACACCCATATTATTCGTCATCAGGTCAAAGTAGCAGAATGAATTCGGAGGATTTTTGGAAGAAACTACTCTCAGTTCTGTATTTCTCAGTTCTGTAAGGGCCCGGTCACACATGCACTGGGATTCACTTCGGCGACGAGGTTCGGCGGCAGCGAGCCTGGTGTCGCTCCAGCGAAACCACGTGTGTGTGGTCACACATACAAACAGGGCACAACTCCCACTTTGGCAGAAAATGAGACTGTGGTGCATACGGTACGGAGAATAGACGAGGTCAATGACTATCTTGCACGCATTTTTGTTTCATGGACAACATACGCATACAAATTTCTCGTAGCAAGTCCATATACAGCAGACCGTGGTGTTTTCCGCTGAAGCGAATCCGCAGAAGCGACAGTCTCGCTTCGAAAATTTTGGAGGAAGCGGATTGGAGTTTCCGCTGAAGCGGAAGTTCCGCTTTTCGCCGTTGCCATGCCATTTTTCGCTCCTGCGACCTCGCTTCAGCGTATACGCTACTTTCGAGTGCATGTGTGACCGGGCCCTAACGGCAAATTGAGTTCAAAATAAACAGAATTATGACCAGCTATCCACGAACAGGAGATGGAACGCGAAAACAACAAACGTGGTTTTCTGAAGGGATGTGCTGGTGGCTGAAAACTTACGAATCCAGTTTTTCTTTTCTTGATCGTTGCCAAGTCGATTTCTACTGTAACACAGTTTGTTCCGGATTTTGTACCTGCCCCTATTGTGGCTGCCACCTGATATACATCATAAACATGTGAAAAATATTATTAAATATTCCAAGTGATATGATGTTGATGAGTGATCTGCAGACGAAAACAACTTCAGATCGAGCACTGGCTTCTTCTGTTTTTAGAAAAAGAACATGCTTATATATACGGAAACGGACAGCTTCTTGAACATTCAACTAACTAGCACGAGAAAGAACAGAGAATTGAGAATCATCTAACACACCCAAATGGTCCGGACGACATAACAACGGATGTTTTGTCTTCTTTCCCATAGGTTTGAC
Source organism: Sycon ciliatum (assembly GCF_964019385.1). Taxonomy (NCBI): domain Eukaryota; kingdom Metazoa; phylum Porifera; class Calcarea; order Leucosolenida; family Sycettidae; genus Sycon; species Sycon ciliatum. The sequence continues at coordinate 24,923,725 of NC_088649.1, forward strand.
TGTGGCCAGTTGCAGGCAACACTGTAGCATGATTTCCTACCTGGACAAATGCGCTTTGTGTACCGGTTATCTGTTCAACTACACTTGCCTAGGTGAGTAGTGGTATTCGATTAGTACGTGCTCCACTCTGACGATGCCAGCAAAGTGCTGTCAGTGCTTTCCTGGGTCGTCAGGGCACAATTCCTGGATTTGCCTCCCTTTTCGGGAAATCGTGTTGTCGTGTGTAAAACCCTGCCTCATAAGCCTGGTTTTATTTTTATTTTTTATTTTTATTTTTTACTAGAGCCACGTAAACCCGTCACGTGTGAGCCATGAATAAGGGGAGTGGTGGCGTGGTCTGGGATGCTCTGCCGACCTTCGGTCTCGGCTTCATCACAATCAGGTGCGCCAATAGCAGAGAGAGAAAGAGAGGGAGAGAGAGAGAGAGAGAGAGAGAGAGAGAGAGAGAGACATAGACAGAGAGAGAGAGAGTGAGAGAGAGAGATAGATAGAGATATGGAGAGAGAGAGAGAGAGAGCGAGAGGGGGAGAGAAAGAGATATATATATATATATATATATATAGAGAGAGAGAGAGAGAGATAGAGAGAGAGAGAAAGAGATAGAGAGAGAAAGAGAGAGAGAGATAGAGAGAGAGAGATAAAGATAGAGAGAGAGAGATAGAGAGAGAGAGAGGGAGCGGAACATGATTTTGAAGACAGTAATTATTACGTCAGCCTGGTTTTAGTGTTGACATACGTAGAAATAATCATTTTAAATACAAGTCTGATTTGAATAGAAGCCAAACCCTGACATCGGCTTCTACAGGAATAAGCCCGGTGTTTGTACGCGAAATCACGATAATAATGTCAAACGCTTTCCATTATAAATTTGTAATGTATCGTAAAACTTGTATCATGGACATCTGCGTTCACATCTTATAAAATATAGAACGTAATGATAATAAGAGAAACAACATCATGCAGTTATGTAAGCAGAAGCTCCACAATCTAACTGCAAGGTGCCACCGAGTCCAGGAGCGGTATTGTCATCAATGGACATTAATTTTGATGCTATCAAGGATCTAGTTCTTTTTGAGCCCGCTGGATTGGACTCAATAATTGCAGTTATGTGTAACTAGCTGTTTCTGCTCATAGCTTCTCCTAAATCCTCGTCCAAATTCATCAATGAATCATTGTCTACTTTAGTATTGCTATAGACACTATCGCCAGACCCTGGGGCACAGCGAGAATGCTCATCTTTGTCTGTTTAATTCGCGCACTTCTCCTTGGTTTCCATGGATTTGTGTAACAGTGTAGCTGGAATGAATTGTACCGGTGCATCATTTTGTGTGTAGTAGACATGCAACACATTTAGCACTTCAATGTGTAGCAACTGTAGTCAGCTAAATGTACAAGACTAATGCAGCATGCCCAACCAAAGCTGCTTCACAAATCCAAACTGGGGACGTTTTTTGGGGATTGTGCAAGAAATCATGTGGAGGTTAGCCATAGACGATCGAAGAGACGTTCATGAAGTGATTATTAAACAGACAAAGAGGTGGTTTTCGTTGTGCCTCAACTAGAATAATTCATGGTTATGACCAAGTCGATATAAGCTTTGAGCAGTGCGTGTCTGACTTTACTGGTGAAGCGTAGTTGCGGATGATTTTAATGCCAAGACTGCAGTCAAGTGGTATCATAAAGAAGAGTATTCAAATTTCTGACCTCGGATAGCGAGCCAATTTAACGATGGCAAAAAGGTGAAGGTAAAAAGAACAGTATTCTAGTCACACATTTATCCACACAACACCAAAAGAAGCAGAAGACAACAAAGGATGTAAAGCAGCAAAATAACCGCTTCTCACCACGAGTTATTAGGCTTTCTGCGAATGAGAGGGATCTTGATCGGCGATCTGGTCCCAGGAACTGCCCTAATGCCTACTGTTTCGAATGAAGGCATCGCCGTCAATAATGGTTTTCACCTCTCACTACCAGGAGAAAGTAAGATTCACCCGCTATTCTGCCACAGCCCTGCTTCGAAGTCTCCATGGAGAGCAGTCATTGGAGAAGCGATCATGTCATAGTTTCAGACATGGCACGTGCTTGTGGCCAGGTGACGGTCAACGAGCGGCCAGGATAAGGGGCATAATCAGTCGATCATGCCCCCTTAGCCGGTCATGAACAGATCGTGCCGCACATGCGCATTCACCATTTTTTCGAAGTCCTTGCCTTGGGCAACATCTCTGACGAGGACTACAAGTTTGTCTCGCTTCTCCAAAACTATTTACTCACTACTGTCTCGAACGTCTGTAAGGAGACCAGAAACGCCAACCGACCTTGCAGTTGGTCCTGTTTCTCGCGGCGAAACGTACACAAGGGAAGCAGACTCAACAAGTACATAATTATTGTACCTGCATGCCCTAAATAGTAAGGCTGCAGCTTCTCAGCACTCGCATTTGAACCTTACTCTGGCAATCATCTTGAAGCGCAAAGGAAACACAGCTAACGTATTACTTCTCCACAAGTGCTGAGAAGTGATACGATCAGCTGTGTAGGTATCTGCTCTGAAGCAAGCCAAAATAAGTGGCAATCTCCGGGGTCATTTTTCTCTGTTCGTTCTACATTGTACTAAACAAAAAGTAGGTTATGAATTGCCGAACTTCTCTGATACTTTTGTAAAGACCACGGTCCTGCTCCGTAGCAAGGATCATCCAATTAATGAGAAGCACACGGAGCTGAAACTCACAATGTCCGCCCCGTCCCCGACCACCACCCCTATGCGTGTCGTGCTTTTATACCTTCATGCCGGCTGATGCTGTGCGTGTACGTGCACACGTGACATAACTAGAGCAAAAATAGATGTAGTAGTACTACTACTATAGTCTGTTTCAAAAAGATTTACAATCAGGTTTGGGTCTTAAAAAGTATGAAGATAAGGGAAATTTGGACAACAAAGTACATAGAATGGCTTGTTAGGACACGGCAAATTGTTCTGTGAAGGTTTCGGAAAAATTGGACCAGCCGTTAAGGAGTTAGAATTTCGGCCAGGTTTCCGGCCTTTTCCCATGGTTTACAATTTGCCCAGGAAGCCAGTATCGATTTTTTATCAAAATCCACGATTTATCCTTTCCTTTTTGGCCTTGCGGTTATGAATGCTGTCTGCTGACCATGAAGTTGTGAGTTCAAATCCCAACCTATCCTCAAGTCAAACTTTTTTTTCATTGTTTTGGTGATCAAGCTGGTACAAGACAAAGAAGATGGCTGCACCAAACGACTTGTTGTTGGAGCTCGCGCTTCCTGCCGAACTGACTGACACTTGACTGGCTCACGCCATGTGAACACACCCCCGACACTGCAATGGTGTGAGTGAGTCATCGCGCTGTAGCGTTTTTAGATTTATTTTAGTATTTTCAAGACCGCCAATTTATTTGAATTTAGCAGTCAACGCCGTTCTATCAGCGTTCACAAGCGTCTGCTTTTCCCAAAATGTCGTCGAAGTCACACGGATAGCTTTGCCAAGTCATGGCCTTGGGAATGAGTCCGTGTCGATGTCGTTTTCGTCACACGGTGAGTAAATTGTATCGCAGCTCAAAGGAACTATTTTGGTCACAAAACGAATTGGGATCCATGCCGCTCGTCAACATTTACAACACTTTCGTTTCGACATGTCCTCTCTGACTCCATTATCGATACGAGGAAGAACTCGTTTGTTGTAAACCAGACGTACATGACTGTATCAACGGGAGTGAGTTGTCATTTTTCCTGCTTTCGCGCGGAATATTTCTTCGAGTTCACAGTGAGTTTTTCCAGGCAGCGCTCGAGTGCTCATACGGTAAGACGCCAAACTCCGCGGGCGATCGCCAGGATTGCAAATCTTTTTGAAACGGACTGTAGTTGTTTGTGAGGTGGGCCTTGTCTGAACCATAATCCTACACAGTTGCGAGGGCATGACGCTCTGCCCAGGCCGTTGGTCATGTGAATGATCTTGCCCTCGGTCAAAACGCCCTCGGGGGTCGCGACCTCGGGCCTGATCAGAGCGTCATGCCCTCGCAACTGGGTAGGATTGTGTACATACTAGGAGGCGACGGAGCTGCCGAGACATAAGTTGGGCGGCTTCAAAGGCAACTTGGAAATGTGTATCCCTTGCTGGAGGTTCGACAGTGTGTAGTTTCAAAGTTCAAGTACCGCTTTGAGCCGAATTTTGGCTTTGAGGCTCATAATATGGCCGAATTTGGACATTGTCTTAGCTGATCGAAAAGCCGATTTGGCAGAACAAATCAGGCCGATTTTGGAAATGCCTAAACACAGCTTCCCCATCACTCTCGCTCTATATATATGTTAGGTTCACGATTTCACATATGCACGCACTCGCACACTCGTACGCACTCGCACCCTCGGACTCAGGCGCGCACTCACTTTCACTCTTGTACTCACCTTTTCGGGCGCGCACTCACTTTCACTCTCGTACTCACCTTTACAGGCGCGCACTCACTTTCACTCTCGTATTCACCTTTACAGGCGCGAACTCACCTTTCCGGGCGCGCACTCACTTCCACTCTCGTACTCACCTTTTCAGGCGCGGACTTACCTTTACTCTCGTACTCACCTTTACAGGCGCGAACTCACCTTTTAGGGCGCGCACTCACATTCACTCGACGTACTCACCTTCACTGCCTCGTACTCACCCTGGTTGCTTTTCCTAATCTTTTCTTTCTTTGGCCTGGGTAGCTGGACTCGCGCTTTAGCACATTTATCTCCATAGCTACCCAGGCCCTAGATAAGCTCTTGCTGGAACATTTGCTCGCCCCTTCTAACCCATTCTAGCCCCTTCTAGCCCTGTCTAGCCTTGTCGTGCTCGCTTTGCTTGGTCTTTCTTGCCTGACATTACTCTACACGAACCTCTGAGATTCCTTGTCGTTGTCAACTAATACTTGACCCGATCGTCTAAGCGTGACTGTACCAGTCCTAACATATACTTCTTTGAAGTATATAATTATAGGTATGGATTACTCTTCGGACAGCTGAGCACGCTACTTGATTAATAAGCATTCTACAGTCCATTTCAAAACTATAGACGCGTACCTAGGCAAAAATCGTTATGCCAGCATCTATACCACATAAAATCTGTGATCACTTTGTGCATAATTTTTTTCCAAATTGGGCGTCTGTTATCCAATCGCTTCGAAACTATATGAGAGTAATTGTTGAGCGGTCCTAAGCAATATTCCGAAAACTATTCTCAAAAAGGTCCAGCCAAATTTGAAATATTTCAAAAACCCTACGCGTATATAGTTTTGAAATGGACATAGCAGACTCAGCGGAGGACGTTCAGGTTGGTTGTAACTCTGAGTTTCATGCCGCTAGGCAATCATCAGACAACTGATACTCTGGTCTACCCAACAGTATGCTTATAAACACATAGGGCCACAAGCATAAACAAATTTAGCGCTAAATCTGGTGTGAGGTATGGGGAGAAAGCTGGCGCGGGCCAAGGCGCGACCGTGGAAGTGCCAGGAGGGTGGCGGGCAACAGGCAGGTGTGAGCATGAAAGCGCGGAAAGAGGCGATGGGGAGGCAGTGTACAGCAGATGTGTGGGGGGTGCCAGGAGGGTGGCGGACAGTGGCCCAGTGAGATCACTACAAGTAGGGAGTCGTTTGGTGACGGGCAGGCGTGAGCAGAGTGGCATCGCCAACAACAGGCCAAGGGATTGTGTTATTTTATAATAATGGGTGCTCAGGCAAAGTGCAGTACAGTACTTGGTCAGTTCATGTGATAGGTGTGAAATTTGCGAGGCGGAACTTATTCTCATGCCTGCACTTCGAGACCATCTCAGACCGCTTGTTGAGTAGGAGCTTCTTGGGTGTAGTCAGGATGTGGAATTTTTCCGCGGTACAAAGATTGCATTTTTTTGACTCACATCTGTATGATCGGCTCTTCTCCCGCACCTTCCATGTGATCGTCAACGGCTTTCCCTCGCTCTTCAGCTCCCATACGTGTTTTGCGAGCTCAGTGCTGTTTTTGTATTTTTCATGACGCATGGAGGCGCGGCATGAAACTCAGAGTTACAACCAACCTGAACGTCCTCCGCTGAGTCTGCTATGTACTAAGCTCTGTCTCTGACATTGAGCACTCTCTGCAGCTCGGGGATCAACAGATTTTGTTTTGAAATGGACTGTAATTAATCACTCAGAAAGTGGTGGGCATCACACAACTGCATCGTAAATGAGAGAGCTTGGAAGCTCAGGGTCCTACGCTATGCTTTTTTTGTTTAGCTAGCTCATCATGCATGTTATTAGAACTGATGGAAATAATTTTGTTCATAAATTCGCTACATCAAAATTTATCCTTGCATTCGGGGGTAAAGGGCGATTCACAATACACCTTTCTGCATTCGACACGCGATTTGCGACAGTCGCAAGTTTTCACAAGGCACCTGTCGCAGAAGTTGAAGTTAAGTGCGATTCGCAAGACAACTTTCTGCGACGCGACAAGCGATTTGCGAAAGTGGCGACAAGAAAATGCCTGTCGCGAGTTGTCACAAGCTGTCGCAAGCTGTTGCAAGGCACATGTCGCAGAAGTTGAAGAAAGTTCAACTTTCGCGACATGCGACACGCGACATACACAAATGGAGTACAGTTTCGACCCTGGGTGCACGTGCAGTGTACGTGCATAGTACTACTTGTGCATGAGGATGTCGCAAACATGAAGAATATTGTGAACCGTGTGTCGCTGTCGCAGCTCGTCACATGTGTCGCAAGTCGCATGTCGCTTTGCAAGCAGTTGTATTGTGAATCGGCCTTGAGGTTCAACTTGTGCGACATGCGAAACGCGGCATACACAAAATGGAGTACTGGTTCGACCATTGGTGCACGTGCAGTGCACGTGCACAGTACTACTTGTGCATGAGGATATCCAGATGTCGCAACAAACATGAAGAATAATGAGAACCTTGTGTCGCTGTCGGAGCTCGTCGCATGTGTGGAAAGTCGCATGGCGCTTTGCAAGAAGTTGTATTGTGAACCGGCCTTAATACAACGCCGTCTACAACTTTGACGACCTAGGCGAAAAAACCATAGACCCAAACAAACAAACACGGAACTAAAGCTGTGAAGACGCTGGATAGCGCCAGACGTTACTGAAATAACGTCTTTTCAATAGCTACGGGAACGAGAAAGCTTGGAAGCCCAGGGCCCTACGCTATGCTTTTTTGCCTTGATGACCTAGACAAAAAAGCATAGGGATGTTATAAATTCTTTAAAAAACCGCGCTGCATGCATCCCCCCATACACTTCGCATACATACTAATTCTTCCAAGTTGCTTCACGTTATGATCTTGCATTTGAAAGCCCAATTTGAATTTGCATTGTGGCCAGCCGTCTTTGATGGTACGGTACGGTACGGGATAGGCACGGGACAGGTATGATCGAGGGTAATACGACACCCTCTACCGCCTTGTTGACGGCAAAACAAGCATAGGGATGTTATACATTTTTCAATTCTCCAATTTTTTTTCGAACCCGCACTATCGCCCTACATGCATTTCCCCATACACTTCGCATTCATACCCATTCTTCCAAGTTGCTTCATGTTATGATCTTGCGTTTGAAAGCCCTATTTGAATATTGCGGCCAGCTGTATGTGGCCAGCTGTGTTTGATGGTACGGTACAGTACGGGACAGATACGGGATAGCGCCAGGCGTGATACAAACAAACAAACAAACAAACTCACAAATACCAAATTAAAGCTGTGTGGACCCTGGGTAGCGCCAGACGTTACTGAAGTAACGTCTTCTGCATAGCGACGGGAATAAAAAGGGTTTGTCAACTGTCAACCGCTCTATCCAGTTGCTATTCACTCTTGGCGCATACGCTGGATGAAAAATTGTTCTATTAGTAATTTCGACACATTATAATTAAGTCCCGTAGCTATGCAAAAGGTATTACTTCAGTAACGTCTGGCGCTAGCCAGGGTCCACACAGCTTTAGTTTGGTGTTCATTTGTTTGTTTGTTTGTTTGTGCCATCGGCATGCCTGGCGCTATCACGTACCTGTCCCGTACCGTACCATCAAAGACAGCTGGACACAAATAGCTGGCCACAATATTCAAATAAGGCTTTCAAATGCAAGATCATAACGCGAAGCAACTTGAAAGAATGAGTATGAATGAAGAGTATCTGGGGGAAATTTTATAACATCCCTATGCCTTTTTTTCGCCAAGGTCATCAAGGTGGTGGACGGTGTTGTATTAACCTTGACTGTACGTGTCCCGTACCGTACCAGCAAAGACAGCTAGGCCTGGCCACAAACCGCTGGCCACAATATTCAAATAGGGCTTTCAAATGCAAGATCATGATGTGAAGCAACATGGAAGAATTAGTATGTTTGCGAATTGTATCGGGGGAATGCATGGAGGGTGATAGTGCGGGTTCGAATCCCAGGTTATGTCTTGAGAAAAAATCGGAGAAATGAAAAAAATAAAACATCCCTATGCTTTTTTTGCCTAGGTCATGAAGGTGGTAGACAGTGTCGTATTACCGGTATACCATGGACCGGATGCAAAGAGAAAGTTTGATGGAGCCAATCAATGGAAACAAAAAAAAATCCATCAGTTCTAATACCATGCATGGTGAGCTAGCTAGGCAAAAAGCATAGCGTAGGGCCCTGAATTTCAAGCTCTCTCGTTATAGAGCAGCTTTTGTAGCATCATTGGTTTGAACTATACAAACCATTTTCGGAGCATTAACCGCTGGATCCGAGCACTGGACGGGACAACAACAAATACAACAATATAACCGAGAAGCACTCAAACGCCGGATTAGAAGATTTCATGATTTCCTAGAATTAGTGTCAATCATTACCGGCAGTGTATTAGTGCTAACTGTATCCATTACGTGAATTTGACTTGTCCCTCCTACATATACATGTATATATTTCTTGTGTTTCAACCTGGCTGGTGGTCTAGATCGAGATGAGTGTCTACATCAGACTCACAATTGCGACTCCAAAGCTACGTGTACCAACACGGTTGGGTCCTACAACTGCATATGTAACGCTGGGTTTTCAGGTAACGGCACATCCTGCCAAGGTATGTTACAATTGCTATTGGTATGATAATGGGAAAGGCCAAATAGAGCTTCAACTGAAATGTTTGGGTTTTGTTCTGGCAACTTCAGTTGCGCTCGTTGAAATACAGCCTTATGGGGTATTCACACGACAGGCACCTGTATGTTTTACAGGGAGTGACATACGAGAAAAGTGACTGTGTGGATTCACACAACTGCACCCGAAGACAGGCACATTTGCATTTTTAATTACTTCACCGACCAGATGCCATGGGTATTTAAAATTTTCAATACAAACATACAATAATTATCAGCTTTACCTTGCACACCCATGGTGCTCACACTGCAGCCACCACTCGTGGCCAAGTCTCTGCTGCTCTTGTTCTGTCCCGAGCTAACACCCAATATGGCTTTAGTGCAATTTTATTACAATGTATTTGGGCACTGCCAGATGGATTACACTTCCACCGGCTTGCCGCATGTCTAGTTCCCCAGCATAATTTCGCTCATCCATCAAATTATACCTAGGGTTCTCTGTAAAAAGGCGATGTCGCCTGTTGGGAATTCCCTAGTAAAAGAAGAATAAATAAATATCGGTTTATGCAGAGCATTAACTGTAGTTAACAGTCACGTAACACCAAGAGTACATGTACTCTTGGTAACACCCTCTCAGCTGGATCTCTTGCATACGGTCGTCGTTGCACTTGTTCCTAATAAAACCAAGAGTTCATTACCCCATGAGCTCTTGATAAAACCCATACCACAGCTGATACGCTGGCCTTGTCACTGTCTGTGCATGCAATCACGTGCACATGTTGCAAACACGACCGGGGGCTGCGCATCTTTCACTGACGTCAGCTTAGCATGGCAGCTGACCCATTAAACTGCCTGTGCATACCGATTCTACTTTCAAGCATTTGTTGTTCCATGCTCGCTTGCTGCTCTGGCTCGCTGTTTTCTCACAAACTAGCTCTCTGCCAGAATTTTCCTCTCTGCCAGAATTTTCCTCTCTGCCAGAATTTTCCTCTCTGCCAGGATTTTGTCCGCGGCAAGCTTTCGTTTGTTGGAACGGACTTTTCGGGCCAGAAAGCTGCCCATGTTCTTCAAAATCTGTCCTGAGTCCACAATAGTAATCCTGCAATCGTCAGCGGAAGCGAACTTTCTCGCTCTCAAACATCGACAGTCGGAATGGACACTTCAGCTGTTCTCATAGGACTCTCCTGCTGAGAATGGAGAACGCCACACCGCGATAGACTGGCGGCTTTGGAAGCGGCGAGCGTGAGCCATGTGGATGATGGCGTTGCTTTCGGCATGAGCCCGCTTCACACCATGATCCGCTCACATTGCTCAAGAATGGGCGCGAGGGTGTTCACGATCTTCTAACGTAAATAGAAACATTCACAACGCTTGCCGATAGTGACCAGTATCACACCTACAGAGGTGTCGGAGCTGTTGGCCCTATCAAGGAATGGTCGCCCATTCGACTCACCAGTTCAGGTCGGCAGGCATGCTGGACTCTAACTGGTAGTTGATCACGGCTCTGCGACAAGCCGAGTCGGTCTACCACGCGTCAAGGGGACCTGCACACTCGAGCCTACCCTGAGTCACTTGAGATACTTCTCGACAGTGGAGAGAAATGTTTGTCCGTAGCAGACCACGGCCTACAAGCCATACGCCCATCTGTCGTATCTAGTCCTTGCTAGTTTCTCAAATTTATCAAGGCTTTGGTATAGATGTGATTTATTGAGAGGACAAAAACAGCATAATCATGTGGATCACGAACTATGCCCACAGTGTAACAGTATAGACTTGATTGATTGGAGAATTCCCCGAATGATGTTCAAACCAGAGGTTATAAGGCAAAAGAAAGGCGAGAACCGCAGGAGTGAGAATAGTAGGAACACAAGGTGTTACCATAAGACAAGCAAGAAGTGTCAAGGTAAAACTATTACACTCTCCCGGCCCCATAGGAAGCCCAAGGTTCTATTAGATAACACAATCCAGTTAGGAGATGCAATTGTGGAAAGGGGAATATTAAATAATCACTCATGCACATGCATAACCACATTGAAGTGTAATCCAACTCAACTTCATCACTCTCACAAGGAGATGACGCAAAACTATATCAGTCTATAACATATTATTAACTATCTCAGTAAGAGATGCATATGGCTCAGCCCAGTTAGATCAAGGCTGCTGTCGTTGTGAGGCTAGATAGTTCCGCAGCGGTTTAATATTCTGACCAGACTCATCACATAGGTTCCCAGCGGGCTCCCACTTAGCTTCTCTGCTGGGGTAACCCTTCCAATGCACCAGGAAGTGTTGCTCACCACTGCGGTGTCGGTGATTCAAAACGGCTTCGACAACATAGCGTGTGTGTCCATCTAGATCTGTGAAGGGCGGAGGCGGGGGTTGGTGTCTTTCAGGAATCGTGTTCTCTTCGTAGCGTTTAAGAGCAGTGACATTAAACACGGGATGGCAGCGAAGTTCACGGGGTAGTTCCAAGCGAAAAGCATTCGCTCCAATCTTAGCCTGGATACGATACGGACCAAACCACTTGGGTTGCAACTTCCGAGAGGGCTGGCCACGAGCTTCCGGGGTCAGTAGAAAGTCTCTGTAGACAAGAACGCTATCACCAACCTTCAAATCGCTGGGCGTTCTCGTCTGGTCTGCGTATAGAGCTTGCCTTGCCTGGGCGTCGAGCATTGCATCTCGAGCTATCCTTAGTGCGGCTTCCTGCTCATGAAGCCAATCGACTGAATCACTCCTTTCCCCTCCCGTAAGAATGAATTCGGGCGGGGACTTAGGGTCAAACCCATAGTTCAGATAGAACGGTGTATTAGCTACAGATGACTGTTTTGAACTATTTATTGCAAACTCGCAGAGTGGTAGAAGCGAATCCCAATTGTCCTGTCTCAAGTTCACAAATGCTCTTAGAACATCTCCCACTTGCCGGTTAACTCTCTCTGTCAAACCATCCGTTTGAGGGTGGTTAGCAGTGCTGAATGCCAATTTAGTTCCTAGCTGAGAGAATACTTCTTTGAAAAAAGCTGCAGTGAATCGTGGATCGCGATCGGAAACAATGGTCGAGCTCAGCCTGTGCAGACGAAACACGTTTTGAATGTACAGTTGAGCGCTGCCCTTAGCATCAATCTTCAAGTTTGTTGGAACAAGATGTACGCATTTCGTAAGTCGGTCCACAAAGGTGTAAATTGCGTCGAAGCCACGAGAAGTAAGGGGCAGTCCAACAATAAAATCCATTGAGATATCCTGCCAAGGACTATTAGGTATTGGAAGTGACTGGAGAAGCCCTGTTCGTGGCTGACCTCCCTTCGTTCGCCGGCAGAGATCACAGGTTTTGACAAATCTCTTGATATCGAGACCCATTCGGGGCCAGTAGAAAAAACGTGCTAGGCGGACGTACGTTCGATCACGACCCTGGTGGCCAGCCGTTGCACACTCATGGTGTTCTTGAATGAGCTTTAACCGGACACCGCACTGTGGTATGCACAACCGGTTATTGGGGGATGCCTTGAGGTACAAGCGATCAGTGGATTCGTCCCAATAATAGCGATCATGCAAATTATCTCGGAGAGAATGCTTCAATCTTTCTATGATGGGAGTTAGCTCTTTGTCTCTCTGGTAGGCATCTGATATTGTTTTGGACACGTCATCATTTATTGCTAAAGCATACTCAATAGCATTCAAACGTGGTACTGCATTCTCCACGAGGTTACTCTCATGGAGATCTGGGCGACGCGAAAGGGGATCTGCAGGGTTCTCTCTGCCGGGTCTGTGACGGACTGCGTAGTCATAGTCAGCTAGGAATTCAACCCATCGCGCCTCTCTCTTTGTAATGCTTGGTTTTGTTTTCAGATAAACTACCGCCATGTTGTCTGTAATGACCTCAAAGTGTTGAAAGAGGTAGATGCGCCAGGTCTTTAGCGCAAACACTACGGCCAATGTTTCTCTTTCTGTAGCTGTATAATTCTGTTCAGCAGCAGACAATTTTCGGCTAGCATAAGCCGCTGGATGCCAGGCATCTTCCTCTAGTTCTTGGAGAAGAACACATCCCAAGGCGAAATCGCTTGCATCTGTTACCACTCTGAAGTGGTCGGTTCACATCAGCCAGCCGCAATAGGGGCGCATTCAACAAGGCATGCTTTAGCGATTCAAAGGCATGTTGCCGAGAGCTGTTCCACTCGAATCGTGCATGTTTTCCCGTTATCTCCTCTAAGTTCTTAGAGAGCGATGAGTATTGATCTATGAATCGCCTAAAATAATTCGTAAATCCAAGAAATTGCCTCACCTCTGTGACGGAAGTCGGAGCGGGCCAGACCTTGACTGCGGCAATCTTGTCTGGGTCAGGGGCGATGTGCAGTCCATCGATGCAATGTCCCAGGAACCGCACACTCTCCACGCCAAATTCACATTTTGACCGTTTGCAAAATAACTGGTTGTCCCGGAGCACGCTCAATACCGACCGGACATGCTGCATATGCTCCGACCACGTTTTGCTGAAGATGAGTATGTCATCTAGGAACACGACTACGAACTCTCTCAGATATGGTTGAAGAATCGTATTCATCATGGATTGAAATGTTGCCGGTGCATTGGTGAGACCAAATCCCATGACCCCAAATTGGTAATGCCCAAAGGGAGTGTTAATCGCGGTTTTGGGCACGTCCTCAGCTTGAATGTGAATCTGATTATACCCTGATCGGAGGTCTAGTTTCGTGAAGTACCTAGCGCCCTGTACGGTATCGAATAAATCATCCACATTGGGCAAGCACGCCTTGTTCTTAACAGTTATCTTGTTTAGCTCCCTCCAATCGCAGACCATGCGTAGCGAACCATCAGCATCAGCACCAAAGGGGGACTTACTTGGTTCTACGAAACCCTTTTTCAAGAGTTCTGTGAGCTGTTTCTTCAATTCCTTCATTTCTGGCCTGGGCAGGCGATAGGCAGGTCGCGATGGGGGTGATGAGCCTTCCTCCAGGCGGATTTCGTGGTCTACAGACCTCTCTGGTGGGAGTCTAGCTGGCAAATCATCCGGGAAAAGATCGTCATAGTCATGGAACATGGCCTTGAGATCTGGGTGCTCGTTCTGAGTGGATTTGTCGGGAGGTTCCTTGCCAATGCCGTCTTCTACGCTGACCCAGGCCAGAACACCTTCGTCTCCACTCCTAAGAGCATGCCTAGCCTGACGACCAGATATGAACATCGCCTCCACAGGAGCGGTCGGTTCGCTTTGACTGGGCGACGCACAAGGCAAACCGTTCGAGTTCAACCTGACTTCATTCGTCCGGAAGTTTATGTTTGGATTGTTACGCGTTAACCAAGGTTTCCCCAATATAGCATCATAGCGGTGAAGGGGGAACACCGTGAATGTTTGGTTATCGCTGAAGTCGCCTACGATAACCTTCAATTCATGGGTCGTCTCCATGGGAAACGAGCTTGATGCTCCATCAGCCAGCGTGACATTCAGGTTTTCCGAGCCAATTTTGGTTGGCAGGTTAACTCTCCTGGCAAACTGTTCGGCAATGAAATCATGGGTCGAGCCCGAATCTATTAACATAAGCGCGCGACGACCGTTGATTTTGCCTTCTACACGCAGGAGCTCATGTTCCGTTTCCACATTGACGCTGGTAACCTGGGCCTCAATAGTTGGTGTAACATCTCGCTTGAAATTGGCTTCGGAGCATTCAGCATCATCGTCAACATCCTCCACAGCGAGGCTACTGAATCGGTTACGGGTAGAGACAGAGCACACACTACACGCAGGTGATGCCTTTTCTTGCTGCGTCAGTAATCGCATCGGCCTTACTGACGTCCACCGTGGGTGATCTCGATGCTGCGGGCAATTCTGGGCCATATGGCCTGGTCGACGACATGCGAAGCAGCCCCCCTGGGCTCGTAATGACTCACGTTCCTCGGGGCTTAGTTTTGGTAGCTTTCTGCTACCTGATGGTGGTGCGAATCCCGGCGTGGTCGCCAGTGGTGGTCTGCGCTGAAATCGGCTGTCTGAGGCGACTGCTAGCGCTGCCTGAACGGCGGCTGACAGTGTAGTGGGGTGTTCCTTCACTACCAAGGTCCGCATTTTACCGTGCAGGCCGTTGACAAATAGCAAGGCTCTGGAGAGTTCGTCAAGTTCCGGCATCTGTAAACTTAGCCGAGAAAACTCCGTTACATACGATTCAATTGACCCACGCTGTTGGATAGAGAACATATCCAACCGCACTCTTTCCCCGTCATAGTGCGGGCCATACACTCGCGCTAGGGCGCTTTTCAAAGAATGCCAATCCGAAAATTGCTCACCTGCTTCCATGGAGGAAATTAGCCAAAGACGCGCATTCCCAGCGAGGTAGCTAGCCGCAAAGTTAACTTGGCTCTCCGGGTCACCTTGAGGTGAGCACTTCAAGGCTAACTCGACCGTAAATACCCCCTCTTTGAACTCGGAAGGGTTGCCATGGAAAACATTCGGTTCTCTGGTAACGCGTTTGACGCTCGGGCTTGTCTGGGAGAGAGAACGTGATCGACACGGGGCTAGATCCGGAGGACTTGAGCTTGATGTAGCAGGTAATTTATGTCGTCCAACTGTAGCAGCCACGTTGTCCCGAGCGCGGCGGATCTCACGGAAAGCGGCGTATAGCAGAGCAGTAGCGGTCAGGAGCACAAGGCACGTCAAAGGGCAAACGATGATCTCAACCATCCTCAAGCTACCAGTGTAACAGTATAGCCTTGATTGATTGGAGAATTCCCCGAATGATGTTCAAACCAGAGGTTATAAAGCAAAAGAAAGGCGAGAACCGCAGGAGTGAGAATAGTAGGAACACAAGTTCTATTTCTCTATTTATTTATTCAACATCTCCTGGCCCGTCCGAAGACTGCCAATAAACATGAGAGGTCAGGTGATAGCCAACCACGGCAAGCTAAAAGGGAAAAAAGAAAGATGCTGTCAGAGAGGGAAAGGAGATAGGGAGAGAAAAAGAAAGGGAGGCACATTAATAATACATGGGATCACTTCGGATGAGACAGTGTGGAAAGCTGGACTGTGAATTTCCTGATATCCTGGCATGTCTTAATGCTAGTAGGCAGGTTAGACCAAAGGGAGTATGCTGAGAAGAAAGGGGATTTCAAAAACAGAGAGGAACTAGCTCGGGGCAGTGATAAGGCATTGCGTGTTGGTCTAGTGGTAACAAACCAGTTGTACTTGGCAATATGTTTGGGGACTTGGGCTAGGAAGATTTTTTGCACAAGGATACAAAGATGCTGCTGATGTCGGGCAAGAAGAGGGTGCGTGGAAGCAAGTTTATAAAGACAAAGGGAGGCAAATGTTTGGTCTTTTCGAAACAGAATTTTCAGAAGCAAGCGTTGATGTACCTCCAGTCTGTGGAGTAAAGTCTGAGACAACCCGCACCAAGCTATATCGCAATAGTCAAATATAGGCAAAATGTACGACTTAAAGAACAATTTTCTGCAGTTATCATTCAAGTGTTGGCAGTGGGGTTGTAGCATACCTAAGGACGCACTCGCACGCTTGCACACAGACTGGACTTGTGGAGACCAGGAGAGTTGGCGGTCGAGAATAACGCCCAGGTGCTTGTGCTCGTTAACAACTTTAATAGGTGTACTATTTAGACCAGGAAAATACAGAAGTTGAGTGGGGGGCGAGGGAGAGAAGAACATGGCCTCGGTTTTGGCGAGGTTAGGCTTCAGTTTCCAGGTTTCCATCCATGTTACTGTAGCGTTGACCCCGGACTGCATGGAGGCCGTGAGGTTGTCTGCCGAGCTGTCGGAGCACATCAGAGCAGTGTCGTCAGCAAAAAGACTTACATTTGGTACAATGGCTGGCAAGTCATTAACGTACAGTAGAAATAGGAGCGGCCCAAGTATGGACCCCTGGGGTACCCCAGACACGACTAGTAATGGGTCTGATAGGGAGGTAGATACTCTGACAGTCTGGTGGCGGCAGGAAAGATAGGATGAGAGCCATTGCAGGGCTGGACCGTGTACCAAGAAGACGGACTCTAGCTTTGCAAGCAGACCACGATGCCAGACGGTGTCGAAAGCTTTCGCTAGGTCAAAGAACACGATGCCAACATGCCGCCTGAGGTTCCGCTGGGTGTAGATGTCTTGTACTAGACGTGTTAGTTGGAAAGTTGTGGAGTCTCCACGGCAGAAACGGGATTGAGATGGTGAAAGCGCTGGGGTGACGTGGCAGTACAGAGACTCAAAGAAAATACGTTCACAGACCTTGGACACAGCGGGAAGGAGAGAGATTGGCCTGTAGTTGCCAGCCTGAGAGCGTTGGCCTTTCTTATAGATCGGGACGATAACAGCAGATTTCCAGACGGACGGAAATACTCCTGTACGATATGACATGTTAAAGAGCAGGCACAAGGGATAGGACAGAGATGGCGCAAGCCATTTGAGAACCTCATTGGGTATGCCATCTTCGCCAGGGGACTTACAATTCTTCAGGAGTTTGAGGTGCTTACAGACGGTAGCAGTCGTGGTAACGACGCGTGTGAGTGGTGCGCTAAGTTCAGGGGCTGGGGACAGCGATGGAATGACCCAATTCGGATCTTCCGGAATGCCGGATGAAACAAACTGCTTGTTCAGTGTGTCTGCAATCGCCTTCACATCGTGCTGGCGGTTGCCATGGGAGTCCGTCAGGTACTGGATTGGCGCGCGGGAGGTCCCGCGGCACTGGTTGCGAATGAATTGGTGGAGTGATGGGCGATCGGGGGAGGAGAGTGTTGCAGAAAGAGAGTTTAGAAAGGAGCGGTGTGAGGTACGAGAAAGGTGCTTGACGAAGTTGCGTTGAACTCGGTAAGCCTCCCGGTTAACCGGCGTTGGGAATTTCTTGTAGATGCTGAAAAGATCACGCTTGCGCTTCACTTCAGATACGAGGGACCGTGTCACCCATGGGGGACTAGATGTCGAGGATGTTGGGTTGGAATGTTTCCGGTTGTTGTAGCCGATAGCAAAGTTAGAGAGGTGCTGTTGGAACCCTCGTTCAAGGACGGCTGCAAAGTGATCTACCGCGGCGTCAACAGTTGGAGAGCCTTCTGGTTGCAGAAACGACCAGTCGTGGCAGGAGAAATCAGCGTTCATAGAGTCCCAGCACTGAGAGGGAACTCGACGGAAGCGATATGGGAACGGTTTGCGAGAAGGAAGTGGCAGGTCTGGATCCGAGGGCAATGAGACGGCGAACTGGCATGAAACCATGAGATGGTCCGAGGAGCCAAGAGCGCAAGCTGTGTGAACGTCCGTCGCCAGCAGGGGTTGGTTCGTGAAGACAAGGTCTAGACATGACTGTGTTCCGGAAGATGTTGTGTGCGTTGGACTCTGCACCAGCTGATCCAAGCCGAAGCAGGTAAGGGTGCGAAAAAGTGCCGCCCCAGCAGGACACGTTAAATCCGATGGGCACCACCGTTTGTGCTTACTGTTGAAGTCCCCAGCCATTATGACATGGTACGATGACATGGGAACGGTTACCAAAGCACTAGCTAGCATATCACAGAAGTGGTCTATTTCCGTGGTTTTGACTGAGGGCGGACGGTAGGTACAGCAGACGAGGATGGGTGTCGGGGAGCCTAAGATTGGGTGAAGCTCAACCCATACGGATTCACAGGTCGGACGAGCAAGGTCGTCGCGAACTTGGACTCTTCCGAAGCGATTTTGCCGGACAAGAATCGCAACTCCACCATATCCTCTGGTTGCCGTACCGGATTTGTTATCATGAGGTGGTCGGTCGCGACGAAATGTGGTATAACCGGAGATGGTGAGCGCTATGCTTGGATTTAGCCATGTTTCATTTAGACAGATGACATCAGGTTTGTTGAAATCAGCAATGACAGACAGTTCGGCAGATTTGTTAACGATTGAGCGGCAATTTACGGAAAGCAAGGTCAGTTTACCCTGGCAAGGGGGGAAGTAGGGCCGAGCCAGTGGATTCAGCTGTGGTCGCGCCATCATGCTGAGCCTAAGGAGAGGACGTTGTTTGCCTGGTTGGCATTGCTGGTGTCAAAACTGTCCGCGGCAAAACGCCAGGGCCTAACCGTGTGCGAAAGAGCATCCGGCCAGAACCCTTTGTCACCGACTGTGTTCTCATCAGCTGCCTCGACGGTCACCCGTGCGTAGGCAGTTCTGAAGTGCTTGGATGCAAATATGACACCTTCCTGAATCTGCACTCCTCGGGCAGAGCACCATTCAGCAATTGATGATGCGGAGCAGTGTGGCTGCACGTTGCCAACGTAAAACACTTTGCGTTTGGCCCGGGGTGATGCCGTGAGGTCTACTGCCGGCTCGCTATCACGAGCCGGCTTGGTGTAGCGGGATGTTTCCACCCGCCTTGTTATGCTTTGAGCTAGCTGGGACTGACTACTAGTATCTGCCGCGTGCCTTTGTCTCTGGGCGGCTCGAGTGCGTCTGCCCTGGTGTTCCTGCCATTCATGTACTTGTTGTTCAGTATCGGTGGACCTACGGGATGCATCCAGGCCTGCTGCGGGGCTGGAGCTACGACTTGGAGTAGTGCTGGACCTACGGGATGCATGCACGCCTGCTGCGGGGCTGGAACTACGACTTGTAGTAGTGTTGGGTTGTGGCACACGCGTTTCTCCTGGCAGGCTGCCACTGCCGGCGTGTGTACCGTACGTTTGTACAGACCTGCCCGTTGTGGTGCTGAGCCTCGCACGTGCACTTGCAGTTTGTGTGGCGGTTCCTAGTACTACGTCGCTGTACTGGTGTGGCATGGCGTGCTGTGTGTGTACGCTAGTATCTCGCAGGTCAGCCATTTCCCGCCTCAGCTGTTGAATTTCAAGCTTCAAGGAAGCAATTTCATCATCTCTTCCCACCCTAATTGCCACTATTTCTTTATTCAGGTCCATTATTGTCGAGGACAATGCGGCCAAAGCAGTCGTGACATGTCCTATACCGGTCATACCTTCCAGGATGGGGTGGGACCCAATCCCCTCCTTCCGGAGCGCTCCCACCAGGTCGGGCCGTGAGAAGGAGTCCGCTTTCGGGATGCCAGTCCGGGTGGCCAGGTTTTGTAGACAGTCGAACGTCAGAAGGGCCAGGTCGACATGCTCATTGGTGGCCATAGTCCGCAGTACAAGTCACAGCTCCTGTAGGTTACAGTTACAGACTCGGAAAGGCTGATAGGAGCGGAGCTCCTAAAACTGCATCCGCACTCGAAAAATTCAAAAATTTCTTAGTTGTTACCATAACGACAGAGGTTGTACGGATAGGAGTAGGATGCAAATTTTCTAGCTCCAACTCTGCCTGATTTTTTCTTGTTTTATACGGGTTCGCCATGCCCATGTCAACCAGGTCTAAAGAAAGCGGAGAAGATAGCTCTAGTATGACTCCGATTGCCCAAAGTGGTTCTCCGAGCACTGGTATGGACGGTTCTGTTGACGTCACGCCTTTATTTGGCGAAAACGGCTCTTCTGGATGCCAACTTGATGTGGCCTCGTCTAACTTGCCTGCTAACCGTAAGTGCTCATGCATGTGTCATGACCATAGATGTTGCGGTGGCGAATCTTTCATGGGGATCATGAGTAGTTTGATGAAGGAATTGGCTGCCATGAAAGAAGCTGTTGTTGACAACAATTCCCTGAGAATCGAAGTGGCGGCACTCAGGGAGGAAGTTCAGAAATTGCGTACGAGTACATGTACCCCAACAGGCCAGTCCACGTCCTCCACGGCCACATCAGTGATCAACCCACGCACATCTGACTCAGGGCCTGCTACACGCAACTCGTATTCAAATGCTTGCAGCTCAGGGGTTACAACTGACACGAGTACACCACGCGAACCAACATGTGATCCCGTACCGGTCGAACCTGAGTGGAAGGACGTTGAACGGAGAAAACCGCGAAACCCTGCACGCACGTTGGCAAATAAGACTACCACTGCCAGCCGTGAAGTAGCACACAAGCCAGGCCAGTCCACTGTCACCTCGTATTATCAGCACAAACCTAAAGCTCCTGCAAGTTTTCGTGGAGCCCCTCGGATAAAATGCCGCGCAATTCACCTTGGCAATGTCCACATGGGATGTAGTGCTGATTCCATAGTAGGTTGGTGCGAGAAAAAAGACCTGCCAGTCATGAAGTGCAGTGTGTCAGAATCCCGGTACTTCGGACTGGCGTACGCACATGTCGTGATCCCAGCAGATCAAATCGACAAAGCCCTGCAGGAAGACTTCTGGCCAGCGGAGGTGCGTGGACGAGAGTGGAGATTCGCCTTGGACAAGATAGCTTCAGCTTCAGCCCCATCATGAATGCCGACACCCCACTAAACCCTAATGCAATCCCATTCCATCCTAGACCACACACCCCTAATTTAGCCCCTTTATCAAACAGCAACAACGGCCTTAGTCTTAGGCTGCCGTTGCGAGTGTTCAATACAAGTACAGTGTCCTCCACCACGAAATGACGACCTTGACCTGGCTGTGGCCGTGCTTGACGTTCACGCTGTGCAGCTGCACAGTTGGGCTTACAGCGTGCCAACTTGGTGCTCGGTAATTTCCTGAAGAGCAGACTAGCTGGGGACACATTCGTTGATGAATGGGGCGTGTTACGATACTTAAACAAGAAACGGTGCGTCTGGGTCTTCTCAGACACATCCGGAGCAGGGCCTGCTGGAGAGCCGGGTCAGCCGGGTCACGCGCCCGGCTGGGGAACTTCACGACCTGGCTGAACAGATAGCACCGGGTCCAGTCTGACCCGGCTGAAAAATGTCTCAAACTGACCATGGATTCCTAAAATACCGGTATTTTACAACTCGCGGAGCCCGTCTGTTGCAAATCTAGCGCAACCGTACACACAGTCTACAGTCTACAAGCGACAGAAACTCGGCTAGGGTCAACTGGGGTCAACTGGTTCGAGCGCGATCTGGCCAGCGGCGAGCAGGAAGTCAGGACATTCAAAGTCGATGGGGGAGGCAGTCAAAAGCGTAACTAAGTGTTACTTTGGCTATAGCTTTGGACACAGTTGCAAGTTTTCAGCCGACTGGTGATTTGGACGATGGGGCCCGCAACGAAGAGAAAAAGAACTCACGCTTTCTAAGACTCTTGGAAGAAAGGTCGACCCTGGCTGGACGACCATGCCAGTCTATCCATGTCAGACGCATTTCCAAAGGAAGACGAGCGGCGGTGGATTTGGTCGCGATGCGTGCAGGAAGCAGCCACTCCACGAGGTGCTGCAGCACCCCCAGTGCTCTAATATGCGAACATGTTCGTCCTGCTAGGCTGCTCCTAGCACTACATGTAATTAGAAAACAGAATTTCTTTTTTTCAAAATTAATTGTTAAATCAGAATCCAATGGAACTGCTTTGCATTCTTCACGTAATAGGGCTTGAAAGTAATGACGTCAAAAACGGCCAGGGAGTACTAAGTGGACTTCAGATTTCTATTTTGGATCAACTAAGGTGTGACTTTGCTATTGCCTCAGTATGTGTGTGCATAGCAACCCACTCATGTCGTATGCAGGGGTGACTTTTACTTCGCCACCAGTTGTAACCCCGTCCCCAGTAGCCAATCAGTCAATTTCACTGGTTACATCACCTTCCTATGAGTAAGACGGTTTGAAATGCGCTTGGATCCATACAAAAACTGGATCCAGTTTTTGAATTTTTGAAATGGTTGCTATGCTGTGACGTAGCACTTTCAAGCCCTATGTCGTTTACCTTCTACGTTTGCGGATTTTGATAGTTCGCCTTGTTCTCTAAAATTTCAGATTTCTGGTAATAAATTTGCCTTTCTGTTTTCCTGCGTTTTGAGCAGGCTTTTTGGTTGTTTTTCTGCCGGATGAACTGACCCGGCTTGACCCGGCTGGCCTGCATGCGCCATGTACACTCTGACCGGGCTGTGTTGAATGTCTAGAGCAGGCCCTGCCGGAGGACGGGACTTCAGAGCACGCTTCAACTCCTGGACAATGCGTTCGACTTGTCCGTTACTAGCTGGGTGGTACGGCGGTGTACACTTGCGAACAATACCACTCTCACGGCAGAAACGCTGGAACTGGTGTGATGTAAATTGAGGACCAGTGTCACTCACGAGGGTCTTGGGTATACCAAACGTTGCGATAAATGTTACCAAACTGTCAATCGTCTGCTGAGTAGTGGCAGTGGATCCAAGCTTGTATGCGTCGATCCGCTTAGAGTATGCATCCACGATGACGAGATACTGCTGGTTGTTGAATTCTGCAAAATCCACGTGAACACGCTCAAAAGCTTCTGTGGGGTACACCCATGGGTGGCTGGCATCCTTGCTAGGTGCTTTAGCTAGAGCTTGGCAGTGACTGCATGATGACACTAGAAGCTCAATATCGCGATCAAGGCCAGGCTGCCAAACAAAGCTGCGTGCTACTGCCTTCATTCTGACAATGCCAATATGGACAGAATGCATCTCATTTAGCAGCAAACGGCGAAACACTACTGGGATGACGGTACGGCCACCACGAACTACACAGCCCGACTCTATGGTCGGCTCATGACGAATCTTGTAGTATGGTCGCGCAGCCTCGCTGATCTCAGCTGGCCATCTGAACTGTAGGTACTGCAGTACTGGAGCAATCTTACTGTCCTGCTTGCTAGCATCTGCAACATCACTAGCATCAATTGGCAAATCCTCAGTAGGATCATGGGCATGCTCGTTGACAGCACTGACAATTGCACTCTCTTGTGCGGCTGTCAGCTCCATAGGCAGGCGTGACAATGTGATGATATCGTACCTTGATATCCTTTAGTGCTGTTACACCGTCGCTGGGTACGTGAATGGTACCCACGTCCCGAGCATCGTTGTTGATACCGCGTGTGGCCGCACCATGGTACACAGGACCTTGGTCCGGGACCAGGATTTGTCTGGTGAGACTACCTCCATTCGTTGTGCCCACGGTGATGTGGTCAGTTACCCCATGGCCGATCTGACCATCACCATCGACGGCATGGTGTACTATGTCAAGGCAGCAGTGTCCGAGCACCTGCCCCGTCACGTGTTGCTTGGCCGTGATGTGCCCCACATACATGAGTTGGTCCGGCTGTGTCAGCCAGCCGCCACGGACGTCTTGGTCTCTACGCGTGCACAGGCCAAGGCTTCACCTGAGACGACTGGTGCTGCTCGTTTGCACGACATCTTCCCGTTCGAGGATGAACTGTTTGAGGATTTGGCCTCGAATGCAGCTTCTTTGCGTGCACCGCCGGCGGACCTATCTAGCACACCGGAGATGACACTGCCACCTATCTCGCACCCGATTTGCCAGATGCCACCCGTTTCGCCGACGAGCAACGGCGTGACCCATCTCTTAGCCCATGTTGGGACTATGCTACTGGCCGACACAAGACGCCCGTCAATGACAGTACCTTCTGTGTTCGCCAGGGCCTCCTCTACCGGGAATACTCATCGGATGGTGAAGCGGGGATGGATACCACCAGCCCCTACTACCGCCTTCAGTTGGTTCTGCCCACGGAACGGAGATCCACCATTCTGCACCTCGGCCACACCGTCCCCATGGCTGGCCACATGGGACAGGCGAAGACATCCCAGAGGATTCTTCTCCGTTTCTGGTGGCCGACGATTCTTCAAGATGTCGCGCAGTATTGTTCCGCCTGTGAACCATGTCAGCGCACCGCCCGTATTCTGCGTCACGACCGGGCACCACTTATTCCTCTTCCTGTTATTGGCGAGCCCTTCCGGGTGGTAGCTATCGATATTATCGGCCAATTGCAGCGTACGCAGTGCGGCAAGAAGTACATCCTCACCTTGGTGGATTATGCAACCCGCTATCCGGAGCCAGTCGCTCTTTCCAATATTGAGTCGACTACCGTGGCTGATGCGTTGATCCCCATCTTTTCCAGAGTAGGACTGCCAGACAAAATCCTCTCTGACCAAGGCTCCAACTTTACATCGGACGTCCTCCGGCAAGTTGCTGCTTTACTCCGTATCCAGCTTACCACATCCACTCCGTACCATCAACAGACCAATGGCCTTGTCGAACGGTTCAATGGTACCCTCAAGAGTATGCTTCGTCGGTTTGCTGCTGATGCGCGACGAAGTTGGGACGAGGTGCTCCCATATGCTTTATTTGCGTATCGAGAGGTGCCTGAAGCCAGCACTGGTTTCTCACCATTTGAGCTCCTGTACGGCCGCCATGTCCGCGGCCCGCTGGATCTCGTGCGCGATGCTTGGGCTCAGCCAACGGAGGAGCTCCGGACTACTACTGCCCAGTTCGTCCTCACCATGCGGGACCGGCTTGAACGCATATCAACTGAGGCTGGCTCCCACCTTGCCACCGCGCAGCAACGGCAGAAGGCCTACTATGACCGCCTGTCAGGAACGCACATTTGCTCCGGAAGACGAGGTACTGCTCTTGCTTCCGGCTTCAGCTCGCAAAATGGAAGCCGTGTGGCAAGGCCCTTACCCTGTTCGGCGTAAGGTCGACAAGGTCAATTATGAGATTGACATGGGACCCCACCGCACAAAGCGATATCAGGTTTTCCACATCAACCTCCTGCGGCGGTTTCGCCGGCCCCAGCTCGCGGCCTTCACCGTTCCTATGGCAGAGGACGACCCAGACACGGAGCTGCTGCTTGACGACTGCTCCCCTCTACACGTTGATGGTGGCCATCCTACCATTAACCCCGACCTTTCGCCGGACCAGCGGCAACAGCTCGACATGCTGCTATCGGAGTTTGAGGATACCCTCTCACTCCAGCCTGGCCAGACGACCGTGGTGGCTCACTCCATCCACACTGGCGACGCCACACCCATTCGTTCCCGGCCATATCGTCTTGCCGATGCGCACCATTCTGTTGTCCGCGATGCCGTCGACGAAATGCTGGACATGGGCGTCATACGCGCATCCCGCAGTCCGTGGTCCTCACCCGTTGTGCTTGTGCCGAAGAAGGATGACTCGATCCGCTTCTGTGTCGACTACCGTGCCCTTAATCAGGTGGCCCAGTTCAACTGTTACCCGATGCTGCGGGTGGACGAGATCCTCGACTCTGTCGGGTCTGCCCAGTTTCTCTCCACCCTTGACCTGTCCAGGGGGTATTGGCAGATCCCTCTGGCAGAGGATGCGTGTGCCAAGACGGCCTTCACCACAGCGTACGAATTCACTATGATGCCATTCGGGCTCCATGG
Organism: Sycon ciliatum; assembly: GCF_964019385.1. Lineage (NCBI taxonomy): Eukaryota > Metazoa > Porifera > Calcarea > Leucosolenida > Sycettidae > Sycon > Sycon ciliatum. The sequence goes on from NC_088649.1 coordinate 24,949,919, forward strand.
AGCGCCTGCAACATTTCAGCGTTGCATGGATACCGTCTTGGCTGGTCTCCCGTTTGTATTTGGACGATGTCATCTTCAGTCCGACTTTTGAGGACCATCTTGTCCAGCTCCGCCACGTTCTTGGTCACCTTCACGACGCTGGGCTCACTGTGAAGCCGAAGAAGTGTTTATTGGGTATGGTCGAAACTCCCTTCCTTGGCCATGTGATTGGTCATGGTCGGTCGCGTGCGGACCCTGGCAAGTTGCAAGCCATCGACGATTGGCGACAGCCCACGACCAAGAAGGCCCTGCGTTCCTTCCTGGGGTTGTGCGGCTACTATCGTCGCCTCATTCCTCACTTTTTAACCATCGCGGAGCCCTTGGTAGCCATGACATCGAAGGGCCACCCCAACACCCTCCACTGGACGACCTCAGCTGCACAGGCCTTCGTTCAATTGAAAGGCCTCCTTGTCTCCGACCCGGTCATTGTTGCGCCGAACTTTGCTGCGGAGTTCTACCTGCACACGAACGCGTCCGATGTTGGTTTGGGCGCTGTCCTGACCCAGCGTGATGCCCAGGGCACCGAACACCCCGTATGCCAGTCGCAAGCTCCTCGACCGTGAACGTCGTTATGCCACCATCAAGAAGGAGTGTCTCGCCCTCAAGTGGGCCATTCTCAAATTCGCTCCGTATCTCCTCGGCAGACGCTTCACCTTGATTACCGACCACCGCCCTCTTCAATGGATCGCTCAGCATCATAGTGGCAATGCTCGGGTGGCCGGATGGGCCATTGCTCTGCAGCCGTTCGCTTTCACCGTTGTGCACCGGCCTGGCGCTCTCAATGGCAACGCCGATGCGTTGTCCCGCCAGATGTGACTTTCTTCTCCTGCTGTGTTGCTCCTAGCTTCTTCGTCTATTGTTTCTCTCTTCATTTAGTCATTGTCCCAGATGGTATCTCGGACCGGAGAAGGGGAATGGTGTGATGATATTGTACCTTGATATCCTTTAGTGCCGTTACATTCTTTATCTATTGTTTCTCGTTTAGTCATTGTCACGGATGGTATCTGTGACCGGAGAAGGGGAATGGTGTGATGATATTGGAACTATATCATTTGGTGCCATTAAATATCCCTATACATATACATATACAGTAACTATAACCTTCACATCCTCATATTTACACCTGTCCATATTATGACATTAGAATAGCATGCTGCGTACTACTTCCCGTACTACCGGTACCTTTTCTAGTACTCACATATTGTACAACTTTACACACCAAGATAAAATAGCAAGGATGACAGCCCTTCAGGGTTAGTTGTCGGTTAGCCAAACAAGAGTGGGTTGTTGGTGTGTCCTCCCCTAGGCCCTTCACAGACAAGCAATCTGCGACAGCATTGCTACTACCAGGAATGTGCTCAAACACATAATCATACTCGCTAAGAATGACAGCCCAACGCTGTAAACGGGAAACAGCAGTGGCAGATAAACCATACTTCTCACCAAAAATGTGCAGCAATGGCTTATGATCAGAGCATAGAACAAAAGAGCGACCAAACAAATAAATGTGTAAACGCTTAACTGCAAATACAATGGCTAAAGCTTCACGCTCTATCTGCGAATAGTGAGCCTCTGCCTTAGCAAGCGAACGGGAAACATAGCATACAGGCCTACGGCTGCCATCAGCATACTCATGCATGAGACACGCTCCAATGCCGTAAGGCGAAGCATCGCACTCAACGACCACTTTCTCATTCACATCAAAATGAGCTAGCACTGGGGCACTGGTGAGCATACGCTTTACCTGAGCGAATGACTTCTCACACTCATCTGTCCAGTTCCACGGAACACCTTTGCGGAGCAAGTTGTTGAGCGGCTTCAGAACACTGGACATGTCGGGTAGAAAGCGGTTGTAGAAGTTGACACAGCCTAGGAATGACTGCAACGCTTGAACGTTCTTCGGTGCTGACGCCTTCAGGATAGCCTCGACATTGTCCTGATTGGGCTCGAGACCGTTCCGGCTGATGCTGTAGCCCAAGTAGCGTACACGATCCACACGGATAGCACACTTCTGCTTGCGAAGACGCACACCACGCTCTGCTAGCCGCGCTAGCACCAACTTGAGTCGCCGGTCGTGCTCTTCGACATCGCACCCAGTGATGAGAATATCATCATAGAAGCAGACGACACCAGGAATGTCGTGCAGAATCTCATCCATTGTCTTCTGCCAAATTGCTGGGGCACTGGACACGCCAAACGGAAGGCGCTGGAATGCGTATAGACCTCGATGTGTTGCGATGACGCAATACTTCTGACTGCGTTCCGAAAGCGGTAGTTGCATAAGCTTGGCTAAGATCCAGCTTCGTAAACACTGATCATCCAGCTATCTGCGACAACAGGTCGTTCGGATTTGGAATCGGGTGAAGCTTGGAATTGATGTGCGGGTTGATCGTGACCTTGAAGTCCGCGCACATGCGAATGTCCCGATTCTGCTTCCTGACAATCACAATAGGTGAGGCCCACTCTGCTGCCTTGACGGGCTGGATAATGCCTTCTTGCTCCAGCCTGTCAAGTTCCTTATTGACAGCAGGATGCAAAGCAAATGGCACGGGCCTGGGGTTGCAGCACTTGGGAGTGGCACCGTCGTTCAGGTAGATCTCAGCTTCACGATCACTCACTTTGCCCAGACCATCACGAAATACTTCAGGGTACGCATCTTCTGCTGCTGGCTCACTCGCTGCAGTGGCGTTCACCCGGTTGAACATACTCTGCCAGTCAAGTCTCAACTGTGATAGCCAGTCGCGTCCCAGCAGCGGATGGTTGCCTTCACGTACTACGATGACCCGCGCACGAACATTCTGCGCGCTGTAGCGTACATCAACATCTGCTTCGCCAGCAATCGGCAGGACTGAACCATTGTAGGTCTTCAGTCGCACAGAACATTCACGCAAGGCAACATGTGTCCAATGTTGCTCCCATACGTCTTGCGGCACCAAAGTGTACATGGATCCGGTGTCCACCTCCAAATCCAATGGAGTACCGTTGATCTGCACTGTGGTGATTAGCATGTTCGATGTTGGCTTCCCAGCTGACACTTGGCCAACACGAAAACTATCAGACACCTCGTAGTCCGTGACTTCGCGCACATGATGGGCGGCAGTCTGCGACGCTGATCCTGACTTGCAGCACTTAGCGTAATGACCTGTCTTGCCACACTTCCTGCATGCCTGTCCCTTAGCTGGACATGAAGCATCTCCGGATTTGTGTCCCTTGCGACCGCAGCTGTAACAACTGACACGTGTACCAGCAGCTGGGTGGTGTCTGCCTTGGCCCCTGGCCTTGCCCTGGTGCTGGCCTCTCCTGGACGTAACTGCACTGACAGCATGATCACTCGCGGACTCTGATGTTCCAGCTCCAGCAGAAACAGCACGACTAATCATCATCTGAGACTGTGACTGTGCATCCTCCCAGACGCGACAGAGCTCCAATGCTCGATCGACTGACAACGACGGCTCAGACAATAATTTTTTCTTCAAGTCAACGTTCCTCACCGTTGCCACGATTTGGTCTCGGACTGCCTCATTGGTCTGGCGAGTGTTCTCAAAGGAACATAATCTAGCCTGCTGCCGCAAACGGCTGCAGAAATGCGCCGTACTCTCTCCTGCTTGCGGAAACAGCTGGCGAAAATCATGCCTTTCGTAGGTAGGGTTTGCTGGGGCTGCGAAATGCGCGTCCAAAATTCGCTTACATTTCAGGTACTAGTTATCATTCGGGGTCTTCTGCTCCTCTGGCAGAGCATCGTCAGGGTCAAGTAGGTCATCAATAATGTCTTGAACCTGTGGTCCCGCAAAGTGCAACAGCAATGCTCTTGAGCGCTTCTTGTTCGAAATGTCCTTGCCCACTAAATAATCAGTTTCCTCTGAGACAAAAATGCGATAATACTCATAAAAAGGACACACTTCAGGCTCATTACAAACATCTTGAAAGTTTTTGTCTTCACAAGTATACTTTCAAGCCTTCTCATCAGGTGAAATACAGGCAAGGGAAAAGGAACAGGAACAGTGGATTAAATACAGTAAGAAGGTGGTAAAACAGCGAAAAAGAAAGAAAGAAAGAAAGAAGATAGCTAAAGTAAACAGCGAAAATTGCATAAAATAAAAAATAATACTAAATAATACTTTAAAAAAGACTTCACCCACTTCCGCCAACGGATGGACACCTGGGAAGCTGGGCCTGACGTATCAAAACTCTGAAGACGCTTGTCGTCTTCCATCTTCGTCGCCAATGTTACATTCCCACTCACAAGAACACACAGTTGTGGAATGTATTAGGATTATTTACAAAGAGAATAATGGACGTGCAAAGTAACAAGATAGAAAGAAGAGCAACTGAGACACAGGAAGTCTGAACTGGAGTGCACATGCGCAGAGCATAGCGTGCAAGCAAACATGCGCAGAGCCTAGCGTGCTTACGCGCACATACAAACATAACATACGTGTCGGTGACAAGAAAAAGTAGTCACCATGGTCGAATAGTCGCCATTCCAGGTTTTACTATGCATGGTTGTGTCTAGCAGCCAGGATGAGCAATTGTGACTGGATTTTGCTGTGCGTCTCATTTCTTTTGTGCTGTATGTATGGAATGACGTGGATGGCCGAAAACAGCGCTAGACCCTCAAGCTGCGGCAGGTGAGTTTGACCAGTTTCTCACACCTTTTGGCAGCACGCATAGCCGCTGAGTGCGTTCCATTTTGCCCACGAATCGATGTTGAATCCATTCATGAATCGCCCCTGGCTATTCACATCACCCCATGTGAGTAGGGTGAATGGATTCCGAACCCATTCCAGGGCTCATGACATGAAATCGAACGACGAGATTCCATTCATGAATCGATTCATGGCAGTAAACAAACGCACCAACTGTGCGTATAGCTCATTGCGATAGAGATTCTCTATCGTAATGAGCTCTTCACACGGGGCCGTCACAACCTGGTCTCTATCACCAGGGGGTCTGCTTATCCAGGGTCATTTGACTGGCCAAAGCATCCATTTGTGCTGGTGGCCGTGGTCTTCTTCAACAGGTGGTCGCCTTGGCAAGTCTGATTACTGTATGTGACTATGCCTTCAATGGTGAGAGGTGCCGAGTTTCCCCGAATATAAGTCGCACCTTTTTACCCTAAACTTCATTCCCAACAAAGGGGGTGCGACTCACAATTGAGTATGAATTACTACTGAAGTGAACATGTCAAAACAATAATGATAGTGCTATGGACCTGGACCTGGAAATGGGGTTGCGACTTACACTGGAGTTTCACTTACAATCGGGGAAATACAGTATGTATAACAGACACATGTTTTCACTCCATCTTCGTGTTTTCTTGTCCAGAGAACAGCTGTAGTCCGATGTGCACGGGGGGACTGATGTGTGTGAACGGAACCACATGCCAATGTAAGACAGCGTATTTTACTATTCTACTTGTTATTATTAGTATTATTATTTATTCATATTTTACTAGGGCAGTCCCCACAGACCTATGGTCTTCTTACAGGGTGCCCTAGCCGCTTGTTAATCATCATGTGTGTATTTAATTTATGTGTGTGTGTGTGTGTGTGTGTGTGTGTGTGTGTGTGTGTGTGAGTGTGTGTGTGTGCATGCGTGCATGTGCATGTGTGTATGCGTAAGTATATGTGTGTATGCATGAGCGTACACGTGTGTGTGTGTGTGTGTGTGTGTGTGTGTGTGAATGTGTGTTTTGCATGCATGTGTGTGTGTGTGTGTTTGTTTGTTTTCAAAAATATAAGTCCTTGCGTGGCAGGGTGACCAGAGTTAGCAATCCACCAGCGCACATGTACCTGCAATGGGGGTTTCCCTTGCCCAACACATGTACCTGCAATGGGGTTTTCCCTTGCCCAACACATGTATATGATGTATTGTGATACCCTGCAAGTCGGTATTCGGCTGTTTCCGAGCATATGCATTACAGTGAAGCCTGTCTAAGGCGGCGGCTCAAGGGACCTTGCAAATGTGGTCCCCGTGTACAGGTGGTCTTCTTTTCAAGGGTCATTGGACTGGAAATAACCTCCATTGGTCCTGGTTGTAGTGGTCTCCTGGGACAGGTGGTCGCCTTTTCAAAGTGGTCGCCTTGATAGGTTTTGCTATACTTATAGCTCTTGCTGTTATTGCTCTTTGCTCCTTCCTGTGCTGGCAGTCAGAGCTGCTTGACAACCTGGGGGTGTTTCTGGTCGCCACTTCTTACCCTATCAATACTCTGAGTCCATCGTTCTAGTGAAAGCAATCCGCAAAGTGAGAACTGTAAGCATCTTGGCTTGATGAGGCAGTGAGCCAAGTGCGCCCACATCTGCTCATAAATACAAGCTAACTGTGTGCGTGTGCACTGTCAGTCTGTATCATGGCTGGGCAATTGTTGGCCGCCGTAGCTTTGCATCAGCCATACCAAACGCATACTATATGTCCAGTAACGAACATTTAATTCTAACGATTTAACGAATTTAGAAAATTCGTAAACATTTGAAGTCGTTATGAACAAAACGATATGTACATGTACAGTCATTTGCCGGTATTGAGACGGAATTCGTTAGAATTTCACCTTGCTAGCCCACAAAAATCCGTTAACTTTAATTGATGTTAAATTATCTGGTCTTACAGTAGCAGTGCTTGCACTGCTATCTATGGCAGTCTACTGGTCCTATCCTGTATCTACCTATCCTTTCACCCATTCTCGGCCCCTATCTGTCGCCTACTACAGATGTTATGGTGCATACTCCCAACCTGACCACCATCTTCATGCAGTATGTCGTCCATAATTTGGAAGCAGAGGTGGAGTACTACGACCAGGTGGCAGACGAGTGGTTTGAAACGCATAACTTCACGGTCGGCCTCAACC
>NC_088649.1:24966801-24971801 GCF_964019385.1 Sycon ciliatum
ATGACGCTACGGTCAGCTTCAACTGAAGACAACGCCCGCCTAGACATCGGTGCCAGTGGAGTCTGGGGAGGTCGGTACGAGCGTTCGTACTTTGATGTCCGGGTTTTCAACCCCCACGCCCCCACCAACGCCAAGTTTGCCTTGCCCGCTGTGTACAAGCGACATGAGCAGGAGAAGCGTCGCCGCTACGAGGAACGGATCACCAACGTCGAGCACGCCTCCTTCTCACCAGTTGTCTTGTCCTGCACTGGAGGGTATGGCAAAGCTGCGACAGCACTCTATGCTCGGCTGGCATCGATGCTCGCCGACAAGAAGCAGGAGCCGTACGCTGCCACAATGTCCTACATCCGATGTAAGCTCAGCTTTGCCCTCATCCGTGCGGCTGTTGCCAGTCTGCGAGGCCATCGGCACCGCGTGCCCTCAGATGCAAATGACTCGGCCCGATTTGCGGTTGCCATGAGCAGCATCGGTTAAAGCTCCCTCCCGAGGCTCCGTACTAGACTGTTTTCACAGCCATTTTTGCTCTCAGCCTTTTTTTGCTCTCTCGACTGTTTTCACAGCCATTAATTTTTTGCTCTCTCGACTGTCTTCACAGCCATTTTTTGCTCGTTTTTCTGCCGGTGCTGTTGAGGTTGCACTCGTAATTGTGTTTATTTTGCCCGTATAAGAGGCTTGGCAGTTGAAAAAAAAATAATAATAAAATTTTTTACCGAAAATAAAACGCACCGAAATTTTCGGTACAACCGAAAAAAAAAAAAAAAAAAAAAAAGAAAAACATTTCCATCAGATCTAATAACATGCATGATGAGCTAAAAAAATTCACGGTTCGCGTGAGACTGAGGCTTTCCGCATCCGTAGGAACGCCACCACCCTTCAAGTATCAAGCTAGCTAGGCAAGCTAGCATAGCGTAGGGCCCTGAATTTCACGCTCTCTCGTTATATTAAAGTAGTTTTTGTAGCATCATGGTTTGAACTAGACAAACCATTTTCAGAGTATTATCCGCTGGATCCAAGCACTGGACAGGACAACAACAAATACTACAATAGAACCAAGAAGCACTCAAACGCCGCTTAGCAGATTTCATGATTTCCTGGAATTAGTGTCAATCATTACCGGCAGTGTATTAGTGTGTATCCATTACGTGAATTTGATTTGTCCCTCCTACATATACATGTATATATTTCTTGTGTTTCAACCTGGCTGGTGGTCTAGATCGAGATGAGTGTCTACATCAGACTCACAATTGCGACTCCAAAGCTACGTGTACCAACACGGTTGGGTCCTACAACTGCATATGTAACGCTGGGTTTTCAGGTAACGGCACATCCTGCCAAGGTATGTTACAATTGCTATTGGTATGATAATGCGAAAGGCCAAATAGAGCTTCAACTGAAGTGTTTGGGTTTTGTTCTGGCAACTTCAGTTGCGCTCGGTGAAATACAGCCTTATGGGGTATTCACACGACAGGCACCTGTACGTTTTACAGGTAGTGACATACGAGAAAAGTGACTGTCTGCATTCACACAACTGCACTCGAAGACAGGCACATTTGCATTTTTAAATGCTTCACCGACCAGATGCCATGGGTATTTCAAATTTCAAAACAAGCATACAATAATTATCAGCTTTACCTTGCACGCCCATGGTGCTCACACTGCAGCCACCACTCGTGGCCAAGTCTCTGCTGCTCTTGTTCTGTCCCGAGCTAACACCCGATATGGCTTGAGTTATTACAATGTATTTGGGCACTGCCAGGTGGAGTAGTACACTTCCACCGGCTTGCCGCATGTCTAGTTCACCAGCTGAATTTCGCTCATCCATCAAATTATACCTAGGGTTCCCTGTAAAAAGGCGCTGTCACCTGTTGGGAATTCCCTAGTAAAAGAAGAATAAATAAAATTTGTAAAAATTTAAGTTGATTGTTCCAACTAGGAACACACGCTTCTTGCCGAACTTGACACTTGACTGACTCACGACTGCCATCCGGAGCACACGAGGAGCACATCGCACCTTCCACTTGGCAAACCTGCAAGAAATGGTTTGGCCTGGAGAGCAGTATATAAGTGGTGCTTTTCAGGCACAATCTTCCTCAGCCTACTCAAGCTCAACTGATGAGGGGTGAATTCCCCGAAACACAGTGTATTGAGCAGGGAGTGGTGCTTTCTTGCAGGTTTGCTGAGTGGAAGGTGCGACGTGCTCCTCGTGTGCTCCGGATGGCAGTCGTGAGTCAGCCAAGTGTCAAGTTCGGCAAGAAGCGTATATTCCTAGTTGGAACAATCAACTTCATGACTATTACCGCCGAAGCCGCAACTTCTAAGTTCGTATTGTATAAATTTGTATAAATAAAATAAAATTTATTTATTCTTCTTTTCTAGGGAATTCTTAATATCAGTTTATGCGAAGCATTAACTGTGGTTAAGGAGGTTCGCGACGGTTAGCGCCATGTTGGATTTCCGAATTTTTTCTGAAAATAATGCCTTTCGGAGTGGAAAAATGGGACGCGATCATGAGTAAAAAAATAAGCAGTTTGACCATGACTTCGCAGCACGTGCTCGAGTCGATCGAGACAAGATTTGAGGAAGAAGCTCAGCCACTAGTGGACTTGCGGATTTGTTTTGACATCGACGGTTTTTGGATAGCTTGGTTATCCTGCCGACGTGTCGTGGAGATGAAGACGCGGGAGAGTAATCTGTCACCCGCATTCTGCGTACTGGACTTTATTTGTTATCACATTATAAAAAGTTCACACAAATTGAGTGTCAGCAGACACACAATGTCATAACAAACATTTCTATAATAATAATCATACCGCTTGCATGTCTTTATCTCTATACATTTCCTCATATAATTTTCTTCATCTTTCTGTGAGAACCGGACCTATAGGCCGGTAAGAAGGCAATCATGCCTGTGCAATTGGTGAAGTAAAATAAAAGTCAACAACTACAACAACAACCCACGACGCGGCCTCGCATTCTGCGTACTGGACGATTTAAGAAGCCGAGGAGGGGACGCTTCGCAAGCTCAAACGATCGAGTTCCTGAAAAACGGAAAGGGCGATCTCCACCACCAACGCCACTGGATTCGACTCCCGCGAAGAGGTCGTTCAGTGCCCCTCTTCACGGTCGACAAATCGTTCATCTCAGGTATCTGGCTGTGGGATTGGCTGCGTGCCAGAATCCTGGATGTGGCAAACCTCTGGCGCTCATTGATTGCGTTGAAGAGAAGAGGTACGGCCTGGGCAGCGTACTTGTCATTCCGTGCCAGCAGTGTGGGATGGAGAATTTTATAGATACAGATAGCCCTGTAACTGCTCAACACCCTGGCCCCCGTGCTTCCACAAGCAACACCAAAGCTGCTTTGGGTAAGTGTGTTTTTCAACCTCATAAGATTTATTCATGATATTTGGGAGTCATTGCCACCATATGGCTATGGAAATGTATGAGCACACTGCATGCGCGGCACGCGCGAGCGTGTGTTTGCATAGACCTGCATGTTTGTGCATGTGTGCACCATACGCATGTATGAACATGCACATGTATATGTGCTCATGTGGACGTGCCCTCGCACACATACTATACACACGTGCATGACCGCTCCCAGGGCATGTTGGTGTGACATGTGTATGCAGGCATCTCCACTCATGCACATGAGTGTGCACATGCATGTGGGTGGGTACGTACACGTGCGTGAATGTATGTGTGTGTACATGCGCGTGTGAGAGCATGTGTGTGTGTGTGTGTGTATGCCCGCTGCTTTCGGACTGTGCAAGGCCGCGGTCGTCACCGGTGCTCGAGGACTGGCCCGCGCCCGACTGCCCAGCAGCGTAATTCGTTCAGTCATGTATACGTGTGTTCTCGCCGGTTCCGTTTGCTCCACCATCTCCATTGTCATCAGGATGCGTGCTCCATCTTCCTCTCTGATGCCCCTGTGGCAGTGGCTCTACAGGACAGGACAGGACAGGTGTGTGTGTGTGTGTGTGTGTGTATGTGTGTATGTGTATGTGTGCACGCATGTGTGTGTCGATGGTGTGCATTTTTGTGCTATGTGAACACTCTGATCCCTAAACCGCGATACCGGAGCTCCCAAGCTACAGCCTCAGATTGATTTATAGTTCATCGTTGGGAATGAGTTCGCTGCTCATGATGCTGTTGCGGATCACGGTTGCGGTCCTAGCTGAAATTGTCGAAGCTCGCCCTGATGCCAGTATCCTGTAGCACTCTGTCACTTTTGCATCAGCATGTTCGGCGGTGGAGTTTGCAGAACATCAGCAAAAGCGGCTGGCCACCCTTCAACCGTTGGTCCAAGCAACGTGCTTCTCTAAATCAGTTGCAGTGCGGGCAGCTGCTAGTGGGTTGGTGATGAAGCACTTTGTCTTGTCCTACAAACAAAATGGTGAGCCAGCCATTCCCAGACTAATGAAGGAGCAAGTCGGAGGTAAGAAGCGGGTGGCAGCCTCAAGGAAGATTATATTAGTGGTGGCTGAACAACTAGCCAAGAACCAGCAGCAACCCAACTGTAAGTCATGCCCTGTGGCACAGTGCTTCACTTGTTTGTGCGCACCGTAAAATACCATCATTTTTGCCAGTGTGGGGACACGTTCTAGCTTGCATAGTTGAAGAACAAGAGGACTCAATGTTGTCTGATTCGTTCAAACATGCCAGCTTTCATTGTAGTTTGATATGGGGCTGTGCTAAGCGCTATCACAGCTACATGTACATGGATCAAAACCAAGTACCAACAGGGAGTAATCATGGAGAAAAGTACCTATCGATAATGCGTGCACCCAGGGTTTCCCGGCAAATTCACTAGTTCAGCTATTCCATCCTTGTATTGTTCTGAACGCCGAGGGCTCTAGCAAGTTTATTCAACACCTAACAGCCAAAAATCCAATAAGTTATGACCAACGCAGCAGCAGAGAAGTACACGCAATATAGATACGTGAATTTACCAATTTTAGGCAAATTTTGACAGTTTTTTGGATTTTTCTCCAGAATATGCA
>NC_088649.1:24976801-25167816 GCF_964019385.1 Sycon ciliatum
TTTTCCATGGCAATATCCTTCCCTGCCAGGTCCGGTTTGATTGTTGTAGCGAGGATGGTGAGTGGTCGGCCCCTCTTGCTTGGCCCGGTATGCGCCAGATAGCTCTCCATTGCTTTTCGTGGAGGGGTGTCGTCATCCAGTCGAAGCACATGTCCCAGCATGGACATACGGCATTTCTGAATCATCCGGAAAACCGGCACTGCCTGACACCTGGCGTATAGATCAGTGTTTGAGATGATAGTCTACTCTGGCCAATTAAAACCAAGCAATAGCATTCAGGTACCTAGGATGGGGTCCCGGCTTCAGACCAGCAATGTTCTTGTTTTCCAGATTTCAGCTTCTTGTTCTTATTGTATTCTGCTAGTGTCCGAGAGTAGATGTGAACTGTACAAAGTAACTTTACATGAAACCCCGTTATTCCTGAGTTTAGTGTTCAGCCTTTTTCACTAAAAAAATTGTCATCGTTTTGTTCTTCAAGAGGAAAGCGTTTGAGCTGATGAGCTTGTTCCCATCTCTCGACAAAACACTGAACGCTATTTTTTGCTTTTTGCCGTCGTGAGATGAAAGTGCAAGCTAGGCAAAGGAGAGTTGTTCTTCAGCAATCAATGTAACTGTACGCAATGAGTACTTTCTCACCTAGTACCCGATTTAGATTTTCTTGTGCAGTAGGTGAAAGTTTCCAGTCACCGCAATAAGTTCTAGACAGTGCATTCTTGTCTAAACCCAAACCACCATCGTATGGTAAGTACACTTCCCGCAATGCCAGCCATAGTTGTTAGGACTCCTCCAGCCACCGTTTTGTTTGTTCGGTGACGAGCCATCACCGGATGTTAGGCAGATGTCGAACGTGTCAAAATGGCCATGAACAGTGCCATCTGGCGCTCTTGGTGAAGTTTGTTGTTGTTGTTGTTGATTTTTATTTTGCTTCGCAAGGCCAAACGGGCAATGGTGCCCAATTCTATGGAAGCGAATTTCAAAAGGGAGAGAACTACGGGGAGAGAGAGAGAGAGAGACAGAGAGAGAGAGAGAGAGGGAGGAAGGAGGGAGATGATAAGCAACTTTGCAGCGTCAACAGAGCGATTTTGCAGTGTCAATAGAGCGATTTTGAAGCATCAACAGAGGGAACACAAAGAGTTCATAAGCGTAGTTTCTGAGCTTTGTGTTGGTAGAGAGCTCTGCCACAGCAAATTCAATGAGATTGCGCCGTGCTTTTGCCAGTGCTGTTCCAGTCAGTAGGGACACTGAACACCATCTTACGAGACGTTTTTTTATGCTAGGAACTCATTGTACGTAAACAGTCCAGTAAAGGTATTGTTGTAGACAAGATAATTCTACCAGAATATTATGTCATAATAATTATTATGGTAGGATTATCTGTTCTTCAATAATACCTTTACTACCTGTGATGTTTATGATCATAACGAATTTCCAGCCCAAATTGACTTACAGAACGTCTTCTGTGGCTAGTAAATACAAGTATGTTCTCAATGTTTTTTTCACTTGTATTTTCAGATAAAGATGAGTGCAGGACTCGAACGAACAACTGTGCAGCTGATGGTGTTTTGCATCAATTTGGAGGGCTCGTTTACATGTCGCTGCGCAACAGGATTTAGCGGAGACGGAACATACTGCGAAGGTTTGTGAACCCACGACCACGTGCAGCCTCTCTGGCACCCTGTCCAGCTTTCATGTTTTTGTTAGGCTGAAACAATAGTTACTTTAACTTAACTTCTAAACGATACCAACCTCACTGTGGCCTCAAGGCATCGCCACCTTGGCCTCCTCACACAGCAGAATCTATGCTGGAACTCGTCATCACTAAAGCGACCTGGAAGATGTTCCTTCTCCTGCGACTACGCAATTCCTTAAACACTTCTGCTCTCTCCTCCATCTATCTACACCCGCCCTATTCTTGAGTACGCTTGCACTGTCCTCTCACCCCTCCCCACAACCCTGAACGACCGGCTCGCGCGCATCAAACGGCGCGCTGCTCGTCTCTGTTTGCATCTCCCCCTCTTTGAACACAGAACCCACTCCGTGCTGCTGCACCGACTCAAATGGCCATCACTCAGCAGCCGCCGTACCCTCTCCCATATCCTTCTTGCACATAGCCTGCATCATAGATATGCACCACCACACCTTCTTGCAATTCACCTACCCCGAATACAACCCATTCGCACGCTCAGGTTCCCCCGAACCTTTGAGCTACCCACAACACGTACACACCAGCTAAGAGACTCCCCCATCTATGCTTCTCTTGATCTCTTTAATAGCATTCCACTCAGCCTCCGGCAAATCAACCCCAGACGATATTTCAAAGCAAACATCCTACCACTTGCCATCTCTTCCGTATGTACTTGCTCACATTGCTCAGCACATATATAGCTCCATTGCGCCCAGCCTACGTGATAAACTCCCAATTAGTATTGCCATCGCTACTGCCTCAGCAAGCAGCTAAACTTTGATCTCTCTGTATCTGATCCCCGTGCCTGTAATCATTTTCTCTTATTGGCCACAGGCCATCGTGAGAATAAAAGATTTCAAAACTTCTAGATCAAGCCTCCCAGGGAAAGTTTGTGAAGAAATGAAAGGTATTTCTTGCAGCAGGAAGTATTGAAAGATTCAGCTGCCGCCTAGCATGTGATGACCCGTGTGATGTTGTATTTTATGACAGTAGTCTGTGCCAGCTAGAGTGCGGCCTGATTTTTTAGTGATCTTATCGCCTCAGCCAGTATGTCATTGTATCACGTCATGTCTCTCACGAACGTAAACGTTGGATGTCCTGGAAAAATCCCTGTGATCACTGGAGCCGACATGCATGAAGTATTATGATCTAAAGCAGCACCGCCATCATTACAAAGGGTGTAACATCGAAACGATAATAATTGAATCTTGTGCATCTTTTCAAATACAATTGTGACCTTTCAAAAATCCATTCTCTGCACCCGGTATATCACTGAAACCGATCACTGTTTAGATAGCACAGACTGTAGTTTGAAGTGTGTATAGTGAATTTTTGGTTACAGTTCCAGGTCTTCATTAATATCCAAGAGAAATGTATTTGTGTGCGCCCAAGGAGTATAAGTACTATCTGATAAGTGATAACAGCAATGCCCTTACCATCCTCTCCACATTGGCTAGCTATAAAGTGAATAAAACGTTTCCAGTGCATAAAACGTTGCCAAGCAATTAAAGGACAAATTGTCTGTCAGGAACGCACAAGAAGAAAACGAGAGAAAGAGAGAGAGAGAGGGAGACAGAGAGAGAGAAAGAGAGAGAGAAAGACAGAGAGAAAGAGAGACAGAGAGGGAGACAGAGAGAGAGAAAGAGAGAGAGAAAGACAGAGAGAAAGAGGGAGAGGGAGCATAGTTATCAACTACAGTTATGTTAGTTAGTTTGATCCTCTCAGAGGAACTTACACCCGCAAGTCTACATTATGCCCTCTCTCACTACCTCTTCTTCTTCTTCTTCTTCTTCTTCTTCTCTCCCACACACACACACACACACACACACACACACACACACACACACACACACACGCACACACACACACACACACACGCACACACACACACACACACACACACAAACACACACACACACACACACACACACTCTGTCTCTGTGTGTGTGTGTCTCATATCTCTGTCTCTCTCTCTGCCTCTTTCTCTCTCTCTCTGTGTCTGTCTCTCTCTCTCTACCTATCTCTCTTTCTCTCTCTCTCTCTCTCTCTCTCTCTCTCTCTCTCTCTCTCTCTCTCTCTCTCCCTATGTCTCTCCCCCCCCCCCACACACACATACACACTCTCTCTCTCCCCCCCCCACACACACACTCTGTAACAGTTTTCCCCTGTTCGCTATAACTTTGCACTCCCTCGCACCTCACGCATCTTACGCCTTTCTATCAGCACCTTCATTGGCGCCATTGCCACATGTATACTATCAGCTTTTGCATATAACTGGTTGAGGCATGCTCAGCAAGTCCCCTTACTTTTCAAGTTTGATTAAACCTGTTACACTGGTAGCAAGAGGATGGTTACTACTCTGCTTTTGGCAGGTGTTCTGGTCGCTCTGCTTACGCTCCTCGTACTCGTCGTTCGCCTGATAAACGATATCAAGACCGCTCAGCGCGTTAGCCAAGCAAACCGAACGATACATCCGAACTCGGAACTGTGGGAGCCAACACCCCACCTTACGAAAGAGCCGCCTCTGTTTGGAGGAGATTCCGCTACATTCAAAGAATGGACGTTTGCAATGGACATGGCCCTACGGTCGTTGGCACTCCAAAAAGTGACACAGAGGGTCGACTACGAGCAGGATTTTTGACTGGAAACGCTCGTCTTTGGTTGATAGCGGCATTTGAAGCTAACCAAGTGTTTTCCGACTGGCCTGCTCTGAAAGCGGCACTTGGCGATGTGTATGGACCACGGCACAATGATGAAACATCGCGTATGGGACTAATTTCCGCAGCGCAGCACGGGTCGCGGGACGCATACATTGCTGCTTTCACTCGCCTCAGCCTGCAAAAGCCGGAAATCGACCACCACACCAGAGAGCTGCTGTTTTTCAGGGGTCTAGTGCCCCACATCCAGCGACAGGTCATGCGTGAGCATCAACGTACCCTGAAGCAAGCTGTCATGGCAGCAAACACCGTGGAGCAGGCGTCAGGGCCACCGCCGTCGGGGCCACCAGCCAGTAGAGAGTCGCGTTCCATGCCCAGTTTCCGTGGTCAGGGCCTCCGCAAGCTGACGGACCAAGAGCGTGTCCAACTGCGAGCAAAGGGACACTGCTTTGCTTGCAGGAAGCCAGGCCGCCTCCCTAAAGACTGTACTGAGGTTGGACAGCGCTAACCAAACGCTGGTCGCCAGTAAGAAAGGGGGTGCGCTTACTGGCGACGACCCGGTACCAGTTGCTAACCGGTTCGGAGCTCTGGAGGTTGAAGACGGTACTCTCCAGGAACCTATGGAGCCAGAGACACCCATAGCTGTAGGAAATTGTCCCGTTGCAGAAAGGTGTCATGGCAGCAACGTCAGCGTTGGCAATGAACCTGAACATGACCTACTGAGCATACAGGGAAAGATCGGCGGTCGCCGTGCAGTGATGCTGATAGATTCCGGTCCGACGCATGACTTCATTGCAAACGGTTTTGTTCGAAAGCATCATCTTTACACGGATGCAAGCTCAGAAATGCTGAGCGTAACATTGGCGGACGGCTCGCCCAGCGAGGTCACGCAGATTTCCACACGCACACTAAAGGTGACATTCGGGGGCTTCAGTGAAGAACAGCACTTTACTGTGCATCCCCTGCCTCGCTACGACGCTATTCTTGGCAAGCCGTGGCTTACAAGGAACAACCCCTGCATCAACTTCCGTACGAACGAAGTTCAGTTGGACGGTGAGCCCTTTATTGCCAAATTGCCTTCAGCTAACCCGCCGACAGCCGACCGGCCAACTGTGGAAAGCATGTTTATCAGTGGCCGACAAGCTCGTCATGCCCTGAGGAGTGGAGCAGAGGGGTTTCTTGCATGGGTCACTGCTGCAAACGATGAGAATCGTTTCGTCCCACAACTCCAGGGATCAGAGCAACAGGACATCCAGAACCTGCTCAAGAGGTACCAGGATTTATTTCCAGACGAGCTGCCAAATGAGTTTCCACCGAAGAGACCAGTCGACCATGAAATCCAGATAGAAGATGGAGCCAGACCACCGTCTCGACCCGCCTACCGCATGCCGAAACCAGAGATGGACGAGCTCCAGTCACAGCTGTCAGAATTACTTGAGAAGGGATGCCAAGTAAGTCGCCATACGGTGCACCTGTGTTTTTTTTGTGAAGAAATCGGATGGTACTCTGAGAATGGTGTGCGATTGGCGAGAATTGAATAGAATCACGATCAAAAACAAAGCTTGTCTTCCTAATGTTGATGACTTATTCGACACGATCCAGGGTAGTGCATATTTCTCCAAGTTGAACTTGCGGTCGGGGTACAATCAAATCAGAATTCAAGACTCGGATGTTTCTAAGACGGCCATTAATACGCCGTTCGGCCACTTCCAATTTAGAGTCATGGGATTCGGGCTGACTAATGCCCCGGCCACCTTTCAGTCACTCATGAATTCTATTCTGCAACCGCATCTCCGAGAATTCGCTGTAGTATTCTCGGATGACATTCTAGTTTTCAGCAAGACCTGGGAAGATCATCAGCATCATCTTCAAACAGTTCTAGAAACACTTAGAAATAGTGAGCTGTATTGCAAACAGTCTAAATGCGAATTCGGCGTGAGAGAAGTTCTCTTCTTGGGGCATAAAATCAACGGCACATCAATTTCCCCTGATCCAAGAAGATAAGTGCTGTGGAAACATTGCCAACTCCGTCGTCAGTAGCTGATTTGAAGAAGTTTCTTGGCTTTGCAAACTATTTCCGAAGGTTCATAGATCGACACTTGACCATCTCTCGTCCATTAGAAGAAATCAGCGGAAAAAATTAACACTTTGAATGGAGCGCTGCTAGACAGAAGGCATTCGAGTCTCTAAAATCAGCATTACTCGAGGCGCCAGTGTTGCAACTGGCCGATGATGAGAAAAGCTTCACGATAGAAACTGACGCAAGTGACTTTGCTGTGGCGGGTGTGCTCCTGCAGCAGGGAGAAGATATGGATTTGCATCCCGTAGCCTATTGTAGTCGGAAACTGTCAGCTGCAGAACGCAACTATACTGCGGCCGAGAGGGGAACGTTGGCTGTGGTATTTGCATTAAAGTGCTGGAGAATCTATCTATTCCGCCACTTTGATCTGATGACTGATAGTATGGGTGTTGTCTATTTACGAACCAAACCGACTCTCACCAAGCGTGAGGCAAGATGGGTAGAGTTTTTAGCTGACTATGACTTTACGGTCTTTCACAAACCAGGAAAAAAAAACATTGCCGATCCGCTTTCACGCCGTTCAGATATGTTCAGTGATTCTGAAATAGGCGGGTCATCCTATCCTCCTAACATTCAGTTGAATGCCATAGAGCATACCCTAGAGATTAATCCAGACACAGCGTGGTTAATTGTCAGCGGTTACAAGTGCAACAAGGATCTTGCTCTCATTATCAGGAGACTGAAAAATTCAAGCCATGACAATCTGCACGACCGTTACTTTCTAAATGAAACACCCGGTTATCTTTATCTCAGATCTTCACCACAGAACCGGTTATGCATTCCAAAGAGTAGCAAACTCCAACTCGCCCTGCTTCAAGAATACCATGACTGTGTGACTGCGGGGCAACCCGGTCGAGATTGCACCTATTTCAGACTCGCTAGATATTTCTATTAGCCCAGAATGGGACTGGATGTAAAGGCGTTTGTCAAGTCATGTGACGTCTGCCAACGAGTTAAAGGCGGCCAGCTAAAAACTGGTCTCTTGCAGAATTTACCAGTGCCCAGTCAGCCGTGGGCGGATATCTCGATGGATTTTATCATGGGTTTGCCTAGGACCGATACAGGTCATGATGCTATATATGTATTTGTAGACCGCTTGACAAAGTGTGTACATTTAGCATATACTTCCTCTACTATTGACGCTAAAGGAAGTGCTGATCTGTATATTCAACATGTATTTCGACTTCATGGTTTGAGTTCTAGTATTGTATGTGATCGTGATCCAAGATTTACTGTAGCATTTTTTCAGGAATCGTTTGATCGCTTAGGAACGAAACTAGCATTTAGTACTGCCAATCACCCTCAGACAGATCGCCTAACTGAACGAGTAAACAGAATAGTAGAGGATGTGCTGATGGCTTTTGTAAATCATAAGCAAGTTAACTGGGATATGCTCCTACCTCTCTGTGAATTTTCTATCAACAGCGCTACTCAATCATCTACAGGAAACACACCGTTCTTCTTAAATTATGGTCTAAATCCCAGAGCGCCACCCGACTTTCTCAACCCTATTCAGGGAGGCAGAGATTAAGCTGATTGGTTTTTTATATATATTTTTTTTTATTTATTTTTTTTTTATTTTTATTTTTTTTTAATGCAACCCAATTATTGTGGAAAGGTCACAGCAAGAGACAAGATCAAAAGGAAAGCTTTACAACAATAATAATAATAATAATAATAATAATAAAACGTAGCCTGTAAAACGTAAAAAGTCACTGAGTACAGTTTAATTCAATATCCATGTCCAGTATTTATAATAAAAATAATCTGCTGCAATTTATAGATTCTCACATGCGAGCAACCTGGGCCTCAGCAACAACCAGCTCAGCTGATTGGTTGCAAGCAAGACAAGACGCGGTCAAGATCTCACAAGATGCGCTAGTGGCAGCTCAAGCTCGTCAGGCCTTCTATGCAGATCGGACAAGGGTCGAGGGAAAGCTGAAGATGGAAGATTTGGTTATAGTTTGGTTATGGTTTGGATTTCCTCCTGACTCCTGAAGCTCGAGACCGACCATCCCATAAATTACGCCCCAAGTGGTTTGGCCCCTTTCCTATAACCCAGGTGGTCGGCCCGAATGCCTACAAGCTCAAGTTGCCTCATACCAGCCGCTGTCACCCGGTATTTAATGTGTCGGCACTCCGTGCCTACGAGAAGAACGCTATTCCTAATAGGAGACAGCCTTCGCCTCCGCCTATCACGGACCTTGATGGTCATACCCGCTATGTGGTAGAGAACCATTCTCAGTCACCGCCGCCGGCAGAATCAGCTTCAGTACCTAGTCAAGTGGAAAGGCTACTCTGATGCCACTTGGGAGCCGGAACATTATTTGTTGGATGAATCTGGTTGTTGTTGTTGTTGTATACTTTATTTATAGTGGAAATCAAAACAGGCAAAATGCCTAATAACATTGGACCCACTGTGAATAACATGTTAAAGGATATTGTGGAAAAAAAAAAAAAAAAGTAGATACAAGAGAAAAAGAGAAAGGAAAAAAGACGGAAGGTTGGTAGCAACGAACAGATATCAATCCAGTAAGCATTGGAAAACCTATGTCGCTGATAATATATACTGCAAGGCTTGAGATTTAAAATCCAAATACCTATTTGAACATTTTGCTGCTGGTGGCAATCTATTCCACATAATGGCTCCAGCGTGCGTTAGGCGCTTAGCAGAACGAGCAGTGCTAGCAGGTGGGACCACAAGCAAGTTGCTTTGGCCTCCCCGAGTGCGAGTTGAGGGCACGACAGCAAAAAAGGACTCAAACAGGGTGCTACATGCATCATGCAAACATCGCCAGATGAAACAAAACATATTCAAGTGCACAGAAACCTGTAGATCACATACATGCATTCGAGTTAGCAGGGGAGCAGTACTGGTCCACGGTGGCGACTTGCAGACTGCCCGAGCGGCACGTTTGAACAGCCTATGTAGCCGTTGTTCCTGGGCAACTGTCAAATACGGGTAGTAACTAATAGAAGCATACAAAAATTCAGGCAAAACGATAGATCTGAAGTAGGTGAGTCGGCATGGATACGGCAGCGAGGAAGCATGTCGCAGCAGGACAGCAATTTTTCCGGCAACACGACGAGCAACATGGTCCACCATTGTGGTCCAACTCATGTCCGAGTCAAAATGCAGGCCAAGGTATTTGGCAGATGTGACTACTGGTAGGACTTGTGAATTGCATACAACATTGATGTCGAGGGCTGCAGCTCTATGGTGTGGTATGGCGAGTATCTGCGTCTTGGTCTCGTTAAGGATCAGTCCACGTTTCTTCAACCAAGTGGCCAGGTACTGAACTGCTGCAGTGAGGCGCTGGGAGACAACTTCTGGCTGTGGACTGCTCGCACGCAGCGAGATGTCATCAGCAAACTGAATAGTTGTGACGTCATGAGGGGCAAGGTCGCCGGCAATATCCCTCACATACAGAACGAAGAGCAAAGGTCCGAGAACTGACCCTTGAGGAACCCCTGACTGGCTGTCATAAGTTGTACTTCTGGTTTTTCCTGTCTCCACGTATTGCCGGCGATACATCAAGTAGTCTGAAAACCATTGCAAAGCAGTGCTAGTGAGACCCAGTTCAAAGAGGTCCTCAACCAGAATGCTATGCTTTACCTTGTCGAAGGCTTTAGACATGTCGACAAATGCTACACCTGTGTGCTGCCCAGCGGCTTGTGCTTCATTGATGTTCTCTACAGCTAGCGCTAAGGCATCTGCTGTGGAATGCTGGTGTCTGTAACTAAACTGACTAGTAGGCAAGAAATTGTTCGTGTTGAGGTACTGCAGAAGCTGCTTATGAACAATACGTTCAAGCACTTTCGACACTATCGGCAATAGGGAGACTGGTCGGTAATTCTTGGGTTGGCTGGGGTCTCCAGCCTTGAACAGAGGCCGTATCTTACCCACCTTCATTGCCGCAGGAAACTGTCCTTTTCGCAATGACTTATTAAATAGTAGCGTGAGTGACGGTGCCAGGATGTCAGCATGCATCTGGAGGAGACTTGCTGGAATATCATCACTCCCAGTGGCTTTTCTGGTGTCCAACTGTTCCAACATTTTCCGAGTAGTTGCAATGGAGACTGGCAAGAATTCCGAGAAGTGCACCGCAGGTGGAGGCCCAAGGGGTAGGCGTAGCTGTGCAGGGCGAGCTGGATTTTCCACAACTTTCGAAAAAGTGTCTCGAATCGCATCCACCGTGCACTGTGGATCCCTGTACGTCAACTGTTTGCCTGTCAACTCCTTGATTATTTTCCAAGTCTCTCTGGCATTTCCAGTACATTGCTGAAATTTGAGGTTGTAGAATTCCTGTTTCCGGGTCCTGTTGTAGCTAGTTGCCGCACGTCTGGCTGTACTAAATTCATCATAAGTCTCCTGTGTCTTAGCAGAGAGCCACTTTCGGTGCAACCTATTCCGCTTGTGTAGTAAGTACAACAATTGCCGGTCAATCCATGGCACTGAAGGCTTCTTCGTTCTGTGATTACTTTGAAGTGGGGCATGGACATCCAAAACCTCAATAAACCGGCTAGACCACTCGGTCCACATGGCGCTTGGGTTGCCGGTAATACTACACAAGTTCTTCTGGGTTAAGTCACGCCGGAAGTGATCGTGGTTTATCCGGTGATAGTTGCGGAATAAACGTGTGGTGTCAGATCCACGAGGCACAATGAGGTGAAAGCCACTGGCCACGGCAGCATGGTCACTGAAAGCGACCGGGATGATCTTCGCTGTAGTGGAAGGATCAAAATTATCAAATCGAGGGTGCTGTCTTGTCCTGTTGAGCTAAATCGCGTAGACTTGTTGACACCGTGATGCAGAGCATAGCTGTTCAGCAAGTCAGATAAGTAGTGATACTGAGGGTCCCTGGCACTTAGGTCAATATTCACATTAAAGTCACCACAAACGATACCATTTGGCTGTGGCCTTAGAGCAGCGCAAAGATGTTCGTCTAGCTTGTCCCAGTAACCCACAGGTTCAGATGGAGGGCGGTAGATCGTTCCAACAAGACAACTGCGGGGTTTGCAAGCGACTTCACACCAGCAACTTTCCACACCATCAGTTGTTATGTCGTCTCTTGGTTTTACCGGAAGACATGACTTCCAGTATATGCAAACTCCTCCTCCTACTCGACCACTACGGTCTCTGCGTGTTACACTATATCCAGTCAGGGCTATTTCTTGGTCCGAAACAGTGGCGTCGAGCCAGGTTTCGTTGACACAGACTATATCCGGGGCGTTGAGTTGTTGTGTGAGCAGTAGGATGTCATTGAGTTTGTTACGCAGGCTCCTGATGTTGAGAAATAGAACGCGAAGTGCACTTGGGTGGGTAGGAGAAGGTAGTGGAACTGACGGACTAAATGAGTCAGCAAGGGGGTTAAGTGAAGACATGGCTGTTCTTGTAAAAGTGGGTTGAAGTCTGGCAGTTGGGTTTGACTCTGTCATAGATTATGTAAAAGAAGATCAAATCAGTACTCAAAGGTTATCCCACCGATTGTAACATTCGCCAGGCTGCTGTCTGCATCCTCTTGTGAATCTGCATTTCCAACTGGCAGTTCATTACTTTCAGAAAATCCGTCAGTGCTGTGCAGTGCAGTCCTGGACTGTGCTGGGAAGGTGTGTTTCCCAGAAGCCAGGGTGAAGCCCTCAGCGTCAGGTGACTGGTGAGCTGTCTTTCCTCTGCAGAATTTGTTCATATCCTGCATTGGGGTTCTGCTGGACTGGTGGTCTCATTGCGAGCCTGCTGCAACAGTTCCGATATATTCCTAGTGTTCCGCTGCTTGTCCTTTGGATCCGCGTGGGGTTGTGCTGGGTCCGTACAAGGTTCACGAGGTCGAGATGAGATCTCTGACTCTGCATCCGTAGATGTACTCGAGGCGCCAAGTACTGGAGGTGGTGGCTGGGGTTCAGAGCTGTGGTGCACAGAGTTGTTGGCTTGACCTGCGCTTGACCCTACCATACTGGAGTACAGCGTACCAGATGCAGAGTTCTTGCCACGTTGCATCTGCTGAGTGCAATTTCTGGACACGTGGTGGCTTGACCCACACTTATAGCATGTTGGGGTCTCAGTCCGTGCGCCAAATTCAAAAAAGTCGTCTAGAAGTTGCACTTTTATTTGCAACCGCGGGAAATTTGAGAGGTCTGGAGAAGAAAATTCTCAATGGGACTCAAAATTGACAAACAAGACGACGACCAGCGCTCGAGCATAGTACCTTTTCGCCATTCCTTCGTGCATGATACCTATTCTAATTGATAAACACTACCCTCATGTTTCGTTTCATGCGCAACGGACGAAGCGAAGTGTCTTTTTTCGTCCACGAAAGAAAGGTAAGGAAATTGTAGTCTTCGCGACACCCTTCGGATTATTTAGTGGGGCATTGTGGGCCAAGGATATTTTTTCTTTTTCTTTACAACTGTCCCCAGGTACTGAGACAGCGCTGATATCCTAGGAGTTCTGTTAGTGCAAAATGCCAGGTTACTGACTTATGGCGAGGTTTGTCCACCCAAAAATATGGGAGATTTCTTGGATAACATACACACATAATACAGTGAATGGTATTGCAGTGGGCATCCAAAACGGTTGAACCAAACAAATATGGTATGATACCTAGAGGCTAGGCACACAAAAATCACTCAGGAATTGGACGCAAGTCCCGGGACCTTGGTGCGTCATTACACCCGGACATTGAATGTTTGCCGGCGCACGGCTTTTGCTTCACCACTTCATACAAGTTTACGCACTCACTCAATTCGAAAGACTGGAACGACACCAAACCGAATGTGACAACTAAGAGCGAGTTGTGCATTTGTTGGAACAACATTCGGGCATTGCGAGAAGGATATCAGCAGGGTCCAACAATGGCAGCAACAGCACCAGGTGATGATGGAGTACCAAGGAGCTTGTATCATGCACATTACAGTGAGCAACAAGAGAAACCGTACTGTGGTACGTGAAATCAGAGCCTGGGCAGGATGATCGACACTGTACACTGTGCTACAGCGCCTCAATTGTGCGAGAGAAAACAAACAGACCAGCAAGCACAGATCATGAACTGGTACACAACATTGACAAAGCACAAACCGCACAGCAAAGTTACAGGGCATAGCCGAGCGTTTTGTTGTCAATGAATTGCTTGAGAAGGGAGCAGTATTCCTTGTAACATTGCATGGAGTATACGAGAACGCAGAGTCAGAACCAGGCGTAACAAGGCAAGACGGCTACTGTACAGGGGACAGGGGACAGGCTTGACGATCACTTGCATACTCGCAATTTTGGTACAACCAGGAAATTAGGCATCACGTCATACCGAAGTGGCTTCGACACGCTACATTGCATTCTTAGCTGTACGGTGAACCTGTTACACGAGCTTCTGTGAAACAGACAGCATGCCAATGACCTGCAAGCACCAACAAACGCAGCCGGTAAAACAAACGCTACATAACTGCCCAACATAAACTTGTACATGCTGATGAGAAGCAAGAATGTGCTTGATGTTGGAAGTTATGCTCGCATATTCAAAAGCATGCATGGAAAAACATCAATGACATTGTTCACGAATACAACAGAAACATCATACAGGGAGAGTAAGTAATCCCTCCTCCGTTTTGTATACGCCCACGCGCGCGCGCGGTAGATAAATCCGTTTGGCATGACTTTCGATCGAGGTTGCGTTCACCGTAGAGATAGGTGAACTCGAAGCCAACACCTCTCACTTTCGCTCTACTGCCCCTTTAGGGCCGGTGCGATCCTTGTGCTAAGTTGTGGTAGTGGCTCAACAGAACAGGACAGGTGTGTGTGTGTGCACACGTGCGCGCGTGCGCGCATGTGTGTGTGTGTGTGTGTGCGTGCGTGTGTGTGTATGTGTAAGTGTGGTTTCTGAACTTTTCTCACAATCGTATAAGTTTCAAATTTTCGTGAAAACCCAGCTACACTGTGACCGGTACAATCGCATGTCGTTTACTAGTATCTGGCGGTCAGTCACATGGCATGTCGGGTATCCAACAGCACCGCACTGACAGCTTATAGACCTTATATTTAGTATTATAGTCCTACTTCAAGTAAATGTAGACAGTCAGCATCATTAAAGTTGCCATTACGTAGAGTTAAATACAAGCCAGTCTCTAGAGATGAGCACGACTGTCTCAGGGTAATACTAGTGATAAATACAGGTACTTCGAAGTACTGTCTTTTTGATCTGTTAAGTTAACAAAAGATGGCTTTGTAGCTTCAGTCGTCCAGAATATTCATTTTATTCCGCGGTTGCCGCATAATCGACACGCAACTGTACTTGTGCAAATCTCCAAACGCTACGTAACTGGCCGACATTTACTTGTCCACGGTGATGAGAAGCACGGCTCCTAATTTTTAAATCATGAAAGGATTACATACGCAGGTACATGCATACAATGTGCACTATCCTGAAGTCGTGCGCAAATATTCAAAATCATTCACCGAACACAGAGAGGAGCACATACCGTAAAGTACCGCGAGAGCGCCCCACCTTGATTTTGCTGCGACAGATTTATATAATACAGCCAAGGAAAGGAAAATCGTATGGCAGTGCAACGAAGTTCGTACGGTGTGAGCAACTTAGTGTACTAAGGTCACACTAAGCAGGTTTTGTGTGGAGCTCGTGTCCGCTCGAAGGCACAGATTGTCTGCAGAACGTGCAATATGTGTACAAAGTTCGTGTCGTATAACCTACAGACCGGAGACCACCCCACAATACGACCCCGAAAGGACGAGATGGTGGGGCACTCTGGCGGTACTTTACGGTACATGTAAATACGAAGGAACCACATGCGCAGCAAGGAGATTAGTCATTACTTTACTTATGAGTTGATGGATAGAAGTTTCCTTTCAGCTGACCATTACCACTCATGAAAGCAATAGTGAGTGCTGTTGTTCTGATTCACAGGTATATATTCGGCACTTAGCGCAATGTGTTTTCGAAGCTAGGCACACGATTTGCATGAGGAAATCATGCAAAGATGTGGCATAAGGCCCTACAAACATGACCTAGGTAAAGGGATGCCATTATTTGCATTTGCAGTACTTTGGCATAGGATAATTTGTGGATGATTGTGTTGATCAATTTCACATAATTTCACGACAGGTCATAGTTTATTTAGTGGGGTGTTGTGGGCCAAGGATCTACGACCATGTCTTTTGCATTTCGAACAAGTAGACACTTTCAACAATTCATACAAAAAATGCCTTCAGTGCAAAACATACCGTTCGGACACACCAGGCAGTCCTTTCCAGCCTTGATTTTCAAGTGCAGACGTATCCACGATGACCTTCGAGTGAACTGCGGCTTGGAACACTTTGAATACGAACCACACACTCAAACTAACTAGACCACCGCATAGCTAGTGTATTCACGGAGCCAAAGAAGTCTCCTTTTGCCCCCACAGGGTCTTGGTTAGTTCTCTAGAAGGGACGAGAGCCATACCTAAATTCAATAAATTCTCCAATTCCAAAAGCCTCAAATGAAGGCGTCTTGGTGACTTCGTTTCCCGCGGTTGCAAATAAAATCAGCCCTTGAGTACCCCTTGGCGCACGGACTGGGTCTGACCCTTGTGCCATACACGGATTCTCTGGTGTGAGCCAGGCAAGACAATCACAGAGGGGACAGCTACGGTCGGTACTATACTGACGTACACCGTTCCAGTCGTGAAGGTACAGGCTTCAATGGTTTTCACCTCCCGCTTTGGTTTGCCGATCACAGTGCCGAATTTCTCGATTGCAGAGACAATGGAGGGGAGGGAAACGTCTTCAGCCACGCCAAAAGCATGGACTGACACTACAGCACCATCTCCAACCACCAAGGTCAAAGGCGTTCCGTTAGCCTGCAGGCCTTTCGTCACAACATCGTCCCTTACTTCAGTGCTGCAAAATGTAATTCTGCAGAATCCACGTCGGCCATTTAGATCTACTTGCTTCACATCTCCTGGTTTTACTCCAGCAGACAGCAACAGCTTTACGTAGAACGCATGATCGTTCCTTGGATGGTCCTCCCCTAACTGTATCGAACACACTCTCGACATTTTAGAAACAAACCCAAAAATCCCACGGATTCTCGGAGGTCAAAAACTTGCTGCCTACTCTACCAGGTCAACACTTGGTGGAAATCTATGGTGATGACATTGTTCCACTTCAGAAGTACAAAACCTTGGCTTCTGCCCGCTGAGTTTTGCAGTTGAACTTCTAGTTTTCACCTTACACATTTGTTGAGCTTATTACACTTTTATTTGCATGGAGTTTCAGTCGTCTTATTCTGTTACTTCAGTGCGAAGCCTTTTTTCGTCTCGCACGTGTTTGCGCTTATTTTACTCTATCCCACTTGAGCATTTGGGTTATAAGCTCCTTCCTCTCCATAGGAGGGGGATGATGTAACAGTTTTCCCCTGTTCGCTATGACTTTACACTCCCTCGCACCTCATGCATCTTACGCCTGTCTATTAGCACCTTCATTGGCGCCATTGCCACATGTATACTATTCCCTTTTAGCATATAACTGGTTGAGGCTCGCTCAACCAGGCCTCTTACTTTTCAAGTTCGATTAAACCTGTTACACACACTCTCTCTCTCACTCCCTGCCTCTCTCTCTCCCTGCCTCTCTCTCTCTCTCTCTCTCCCTGCCTCTCTCTCTCTCTCTCTCTCTCTCTCTCTCTCTCTCTCTCTCTCCCTGCCTCTCTCTCTCTCTCTCTCTCTCTCTCTCTCCCTGCCTCGCTCTCTCTCTCTCTCTCTCTCTCTCTCTCTCTCTCTCTCTCTCTCTCTCTCTCTCTCTCTCTCTCTCTCTTACTCTCTCTCTCTCTCTCACTCTCTCTCTCTCTCTCTCTCTCTCTCTCTCTCTCTCGGAATGAAGTACATGTACTGTGTTGTTTCCCATACAATTGCCTACAGATTTGCAAGAGTGCGGCAGCGGCAGCCTGGCGGATAGCTTTAACATGCAAGCTGACAGAACTTTCCTTACAGTCTCTCCAAAGAAGATTGTTTTGGAGTACAATGGCAAAGTCGTGTCGGATACAGATCGCTGCTCGTCCGATGCCCAATGTGCGAATCGGTTCGGATCTTTCGTCTGTACCTGTGTCACAGGCTACCTAGGAAACGGAATCAATTGCACAAGTATGGCCGCAAATTGTATGCTCTCGTGTGCTCATTTGTGTGTGTGGGGGGGGGGGGCACTGTGTTGTTCCTCAATCTGTTTATATTTTCGACTTACTCACCAAGAGTGCGATTGGTTGGTTGGTAGCATTTGGGAGCAGGCTAAAGTGGCTGCATTTGTGTATTATCACCCAATGGAAATTGGCCAAGTCATGCCGGGCTTTTTTGAGTGCCCACACTTTGCAGAAACCAGACAAAGCCATGTATTGAGGAATGTTCACTTGACTCGGATACTGAACGAGAGAGCTTGGAAGCTCAGGGCCCTACGCTATGCTTTTTTTGCCAAGCTAGCTCACCATGCATGTTATTAGAACTGATGGAAATGATTTTTTTCCACTGATTGGCTACGTCAAACTTTCTCTTTGCATTCGAGGGTATACCGGTAATACGACACCGTCTACCACCTTAATGACTTAGGCAAAAAAACAGATAAGGGGTGTTATATATTTTTTATTTTTCCGGTTTTTTCTAAAGACATAACCTGGGATTCGAATCCGCACTATCGCTCTCTATGCATTCCCCCGATACACTTCGCGTACATACTAATTCTTCCAAGTTTGTTCACATTATTATCTTGCATTTGAAAGCCCTATTTGAATATTGTTGCCAGCTGTTTGTGGCCAGATGCAGCTGTCTTTGCTGGTATGGTATGGTACGGGACAGGTACGGTCGAGGCTGATACAACACCGTCTACCGCCTTGATGAGCAAAAGAAGTATAGGGATGTTATAAATTTTCCCCCTATACACTTCATACATACTCATTCTTCCAAGTTTCTTCACGTCATGACCTTGCATTTGAAAGCCCTATTTGAATATTGTGGCCAGCTGTTTGTGGCCAGCTGTCTTTGATGGTACGGTACGGTACGGGACAGGTACGGGATAGTGCCAGGCATGCGGATGACACAAACAAACAAACCAGAAAGCTTGGAAGCTCAGGGGCCTAGCTCATCGTGCATGTTGTTAGAACTGATGGAAATTTTTTCCTTTGATTAGCTACATCATTGTTTTGCAAAACATTACAATGAGTTTGTTGTGAAACCACAAGTTCTCGATAGTGAAAGGCCTTCTCGCTTGTGACATTGTGTTCGTTATCAATGCAGTTGTATCCCGACTCCGCCGTACCTCTGATGTTTACGACGTGGCATACGCTACATGCGCTATGTGCGGTTTGCTGTGTGCGCTGTAGTTGTATGTTGTATGTGTATGTTTTTCTCTTATATGCTGTAATCTTCACGCTATAACTACCTGGTGGTTTTAGTGTTAGTTATTCATTATTATTAGTCGATGGAAGTGAAATATACTGTTGGGAATAAATAGTTGTCCTCGCGCTGTGTAGTCGTTCGTTCCTGATACTTTTAAGAGAACCAGAGGGTTCACAACATTTGGCGACCACGCCAGGATACGAAGCGAGCATGGCACAGGTACTATGGATCATTGAAGCCCGCTTTATCGCCAATGGAAATCTGTTAATGTTGGAAGGCGATGAGTTGAGGGAACATGTGAAGAAGAGGCTCCGACAGTGCGAGGAGTTTGAAGAGCGCAGTGCTAGATGGCAAGAGGGTGCGCTCTGCACAGAGTTTAACAAAAAGCTCAAGAAGATGAACGAGCGCATCGCCGTCAGTACATATGAGGAAGCCAAGCGAGATTTGCTTGCCTCGCTCGGAAGGACGCCAGACAAGGCGTGGAAGACTTTGCTTGCAGACAAGCAGCGGTAAGAGGAGTATGTGAAGCCAGTGGGAGGATCAGATGCAAGGCCCACTGCGTCGATGCAGTGCATGGCAACATCGGTCGGAGACGCTCAGAAGCAGCTGGAGTCTCGGCCGAACGACTTTGAAGCAAACGACGTAGAAGCGCAAAACGTAGAGGCGCAAGACGTAGACTTGCAAGACGGAGAGGCGCAAGACGTACAGGCGCAAGACGTACAGGCGCAAGATGTAGAATTGCAAGACGTAGAGGCGCAAGTCGTAGAGGCGCAAGACGTAGAGGCAGCAAGATGAAGAGGCGCAAGACGTAGAGGCGCAAGACGTAGCGGCGCAAGACATAAAAGCGCAAGACGTAGAAGCGCAAGGCGTAGAAGCTAAGGAAATCAGAAGGGCGATACTGGTTAGCACGGACGAAGTGAGCGGCGAGACTGTGTGGAACACGGAGATCGGATGAATGTTATCGGGTTCCGCGCCCGCCCCGGGTTGAAGCAGAATACCGGTGACCGTGTCGTGTATGACAGCCCACTACGGCGAGCTTGGTGAAATTATCGGTTGTGTGTTGTCTGGTCCAGCGTCCGCCCCATGTCGAAGTGGATCGTTGACAGTGTCGTGTGCGACAGCCCGCAGCGGCAAGCTTCGCGCAATCGAGTTGGCCGAAGTGGTGAGCAGCAGTGATATTCCACCTTGGCCACCGCCACAGCAGCGGATGACTCGTTCTGGGCGTGTAGTCGGAGCCCTGGTCGTTTTTTGACTTATGAGTTGTTGTACGGCCGTGAGAAGCCCTTTGGTGGGGGGAATGTTGTGAAACCCCAAGTTCTCGAGAGTGAAAGGCCTTCTCGATTGTGACATTGTGTTTGTTCCAATGTATCCCGACTCCATACATAGGTATACAAATGTTGTGAACCCTCTGGTTCTCTTAAAAGTATCATGAACGAACGACCACATGGCACGAGGACAGCTATCTATTCTTAACAGTATATTTCACTTCCATCGACTAATAATAATGAACAACTAACCCTAAAACCACCAGGTAGTTATAGCGTGAAAATGACAGCGTATGTGAGAAAAGCATACACATACAACATACAGCTACAGCGCACACAGCAAACCGCACATAGCGCCTGTAGCGTATCCCACGTCGTAAACATCAACGGTACGGCGGAGTCGGGATACAACTGTATTGGAACAAACACAATGTCACAAGCGAGAAGGCCTTTTACTCTTGAGAACGTGTGGTTTCGCAACAGAGTTACTGAAGTAACGTCTTCTGCAGAGCCAAGGGACCGGCGCTGACTCTGCCGATCACGGGCGCTCTGGAGTCGACGGGATGTCTGTCCTGACGTTTCCCGGGCCTGGCGCTGACTCTGCCGATCACAGGCGTTCTGGAGTCAGCGGGATGTCTGTCCTGACGATTCCTGGGACCGGCGCTGACTCTGCCAATCACGGGCGTTCAGGAGGCGACGGGATCTCTCTTCCAACGTTTCCTGTGACCGGCGCTGACTCATCCGTTCACGCTTATTTTGGAGACAACAGTATCTCTCTTCCAAAGTTGGGTTGTGCTGACGCATCCTATCACCTATTCGGCAACTAACGTCCATTCTAATTGCATTTCCACCTCGTCTCGCTGTTTCTTTCTAGAAAATCTCCCTATACATCAGGGAGTCGTATACATAATACGACGAATATTGTGGCCAGATGTTTGTAGCCAGCTGTGTTCGATGGAACGGTACGGGACAGATACGGGATAGCGCCAGCAAATATTGTGGACAGCTGTTTGTGACCAGCTGTGTTTGACGGTACAGTACGGTGCTGGATAGATACGGGATAGCGCCAGGCGTGACACAAACAAACAAACAAATAAACGAGAGAGCTTGCAAGCTCAGGGCCCTACGCTATGCTTTGTTGCCTAGTTCGTCGTGCATGTTGTTACAACTGATGGAAATGTTTTTTTTCCTTTGATTAGCTACATCATTGTATTGCAAAAACGTTTCAATGAGTTAATGAAGTAACGTCTGCTGCAAAGGTATGGGACCGGCGCTGACTCTGCCGATCGCGGTCGTTCTGGAGTCGACAGGATGTCGGTCGTGACGTTTCCTGGGACCGGCGCTGACTCTGCCGATCACAGGCGTTCTTCTTCTTCTTATTATTATCATACTGACGGCAACAAACATCCATTCTGATTGCATTTACTCGTCTCCCTACTTCGTATTTCTTTCCAGGAAATCTCCCCATACAGCAGGGAGTCGTTTACATAATATGACTCCCTGCTATACATCTACACGACTGTGCATTTTTTTTTTTTTTTTTTTTTTTTTTTTTTACTATATTCACATAACCAGCTCGAAAAGAATAAGGAAAGACAATGGTACGGAGACTAGGACAAACGTGACAACTAATGAGCAGGCGCTGCACCGAGACGCAGCAGTGATGGTGGGGCATTGATGACTCTGCCGACCTGAGGTCTCGGCGTCACGGCCAAAAACACGCACCAAAAACAATGAAAAAAGAAGAAGATAGAGCTGTACAGGTAAGAAAGATGCAAAAACCCAAGGCTTAACACGAGCGATTGTGGGGGAGAAACTGTCTTAGCGTCATACTATTCATAGGGAATCGACTGCCCAGAGCCAGTTTGTGCTGCGAAGATGGCGGTAAACATTCGTTTTGAATGATTGCATTCTCTTGCTGTGGGGAGGCTGGGATAGGAGAGCGGCAGGGAGGGAGTTCCAATCGCTGATGCTGCAGTGTGGGAACGAGCGCTTCAGTGCCAGCGGGGCAGATGCAGGCAGCTGGTGTTGGAGCTGGTGGTCATGGCCACTGACAGCACCGTGCTCGCTGCGAGTTCTGGGGTTGGTAGAGATGATGTGGCGCGGTGGCAACACAGAGAGCAGCTGCGGAGGACCAGGCAAGTAGTGCAGCTTGTACAGGCAGGCAAGCGAGGCAACAGTGCGGCGGATGGCCAGGCTGGGTAGGTGTGCCCCAGGGCCGATAGCATGAAGCGCGCGGCGCTGAACATTGTTCAGACGCTGGAGGTGGCTCTGCGCAGCTCCCATCCATACAAGAGGCGCATACTCCATGACTGGTCGTACGAACGCCTTGTATACGGTCGTCCGGCCGGCGGGGGTGAGTATGTGGGCGGCTCTGTTTAGGACCCCAAGCCGTTGGCGTGCACGGGTGGCTACGGAGCGTAGGTGATCGCTGAAGGTCAACTTGGCGTCCACCTTCACACCAAGGAGGGTGATGGTGGTTGTCTCGGGCACCAGTGTGCCACCAAACAGGAGTGGGGGGAGATCTAAGCCGGTGCGTCTGAGGGTGGCTGTCATGGCCTGGGATTTGGTCGGTTCAAACATCATTTTCCATGTATGACCCCACTCGTGCAGTCGGTCAACGGACACCTGCAGTGACTGCGCGGCGACTGTTGGGGTCTGCTGGGAGGTGACTAAGCTGTACAAAGTTGTATCATCAGCATAGGCTTCCAAACTGGCGCCGTCAGCGAGAACATCTGGCGCGTCGTTGACGTAGGCCAGGAAAAGCGTTGGTCCAAGGATGCTTCCCTGGGGGACTCCAGCGGAGGTCGTATACCTAGATGACGTCCGCCCTCCAACGAGGCACTGTAGGGAACGGGTGTCCAGGTACGAGGCCAGCCATCTCTGAAGCGGACCATCTATGCCTAGGCTACGCACCTTGTGAAGGAGGCCGACATGCGAGACACGATCAAACGCTCCTGCGATGTCCACAGCTAGGATACGAGCCGCCCCTCCACAGCCCACAGCGCTTGCCCAGGCAGTTTGGAGAGCTTGCAAAGCGTCCGATGTTCCAAGGCCTCTGCGAAATCCAAACTGGTGCGACGTGAGCAGATGATGGTCTTCAAAATAGTTTACGATGTGTCTGTTTACAAGAGTTTCCATTACTTTCGAGATTATGCACAGTAAGGATACGGGCTTGTAGTTCTTAAGGGTTGAGCGGGAAGATCGCTTGTGGATCGGAACCACGTTGGCCGTCTTCCACATCCTAGGTTGCACTCCAGACCGGAAGCATAAAGCAAAAAGCTTGGACAGTGGCTCTGCGAGCTCATGAGCACATTCCTTAAGGACGCGAGCAGAAATACCGTCAGGCCCGGTAGCCTTGGAGACGTCGAGCCTTGCCAGGAGTCGGCGGACAGCCTGTGGGCGGAAGCGGATGGTGCGAAGAGGTGGAGCCTCTGAGGGAGCAGGGTCCGGTAGGTCAGCCTCCACAAGGTCCGGACCGGCAACGCTACATTTCTTCGAGAAAAAGCGAGCGAATGCCTCTGCTTTCTCTGAGCTTGTTGCCCACTCACGGCCGTCAGAGTCGACAACTAGGGGAATTTCGGGCTGTGTGCGGTTGCCAGCAGCGTTCTTCAACTTCGTCCACCACTGTTTGTCTCTGAGGGACCCAGTTGAGAGGCTGCGACGGAGGCTGTCCTCCTTTGCACGTCGTGATCGGAACTGGGTGGCGATCGCTACAGTCACGGAATCGGTGAATGCCTGCTGAAGTGCTGGGTCATAAGGGTGTTTTCTCCAGTCGCGCCAGCGCTTCTCCTTCTCCCTCTCGGTCTCTGTGCATTCAGGCGTCCACCATACCGGATCGGAAGGCCTCGTTTCCAGAACTTTGGATGGGACAAACTGTGCAACAGCTGCAGTAATCGAAGCGGTAACCTGCTCACAGGAAGTTTCTGGGTCCTCCGTGATGATATCACCCCATTCCACGTTGCGAAGGTGCGCCCTAAGGCGATCCCAGTCTGCCCTGTTGTAGCGAAATACTGTTCGCTTAACAGGGGGTTCACGTCTAGGGAGCACGGAAGAAAAGTCTGACAGTACAACTGCATGGTCAGATCGACCGAGGGGCGGAAGTATACGTGTAGTTACTGGGGACGTGAACGTTGACATTATGAGATCTAGCGGGTTGTCTCCACGAGTCGGTACTGTGACATGCTGGACAAGAAGATGGGCAGCGCAGGTATCTTCGAGAGCCTCGCCTGCAGGCGTAGATTTCGAGCTGTTCAGCCAAGCCCGGTTGTGCACGTTGAAATCGCCAGCTAGGATAATGTGGGAGCCCTGGTGTCTAGCTTCTGGGAGGATGTTGTCGAGATGATCGATTAAGGTAAGATCGCCAGGGGCACAGGACCCTGGCCGATACACTGCTCCCAAGACGGTGCGGAGACCTGGGGCCAGCTGGAGAGAAACCCAGATGATCTCATGTGCGGGGGACATGAGGTCAGGGATGAGCATGGAGGGGAGTGACGACTTCACCCAGATGGCTACCCCTCCCCCATGTGCCGTTCTGTCCAACCGAAGTGGTGAGCTGTATCCAGGGAAGCTGATGTCAGAGGGAAGCACTTTCTCCGCAGTGAACTTCGTTTCTGTCACAATTGCTACGTCGGGTTGATGCTGCAGGAGTGCGTGCTGTAGGTCGGGAAGTTTGCTGGCTAGGCCGAAAGCGTTTGTGCAGAGAATGCGAAGATTCTTGCTACCCTTCATTGCAGGAGGAAGTAATTAAAAAAAGGGGAGGGACATTTGGCGTAAGCGGGTGCATAGTTACATGTATGGCTAAGGGTCCTAAAATCTAATGAAATACCTAAAAGGATCAAGCTAAAGATAAGAATGAGGAAGCTGGAGGAAGACACGAGGTTGAAGTAGGACAGGGAAAACCAGATTGTGTTTGTATACCTAGGGCTACACAGGGGGAGAAGATGTTATCTGCGCCAAGTTATCTGCTTGTTGCTTGACGCAGTGATCTTTTTCGCCTTCTTCTTTCTCTGGTTATCACTGGAAACTACCAATGGGGAGGTCGACTCCCGCGGCCTCTTGTGGAAGCAGTCTGCCAATATCGCCAATGCTCTAGCCTCATCGCCCCCTGAGAGTTTCCCCTCAGGTGGACAGTCCGACTCCTCGGCCCAGCTGCTGTCAGGAGACAGAGTCAGGTCAAGTTCCACGTGGTTGCTTTGTTTATCATGCTCAGGTCGCATTTTGACAGTTACGGCAGAAGCTGAGTCTTGGCTGCCATGTGTACCCGTGCCCTCCTCCAGGGGTCTCGAGTCGACCTGACCAGCTGGAGAAGCGCCCAGGCTCTCGTGTTGTGGCTGATCCTCGCGCGCTTTGTCTGCACCGATGACCTCCTGGGGTCCCGATTTAACTGCATACGTTACAATTATTATGCTATCGGCCTACATGCCATTCCCGGGCTGGTCGACAGGCGGCCCAGCCAGCCTGCTAGTGGAATCTCGGCCTCGCACACAAATCCACACAAAATGTTACTGCACTGAATGCATCCCCCCGAAACACTTCGCATATATACTCATTCTCTTGATGGTACCGTACTCTTGATGGTACGGGACAGGTACGGGATAGCGCCAGGCATGGCGATGGCACAAACAAATAAAAGTATTGCGGCCAGCTGTCTTTGCTGGTACGGTACGGTACGGGACAGATACGGGATAGCGCCAGGCGTGACACAAACACACAAACAAACAAACAAACACCAAATTAAAGCTGTGTGGACCCTGGCTAGCGCCAGACGTTACTGAAGTAACGTCTTCTGCATAGCTACGGGAATAAATAAACACCAAATTGAAGCTCTGTGGACCCTGGCTAGTGCCAGACGTTACTGAAATAATGTCTTCTGCATAAATACGGGAACGAGAGAGCTTGGAAGCACAGGGCCCTGCGCTATGCTTTTTTGCTTTGATGACCTAGACAAAAAAAAGCATAGGGATGTTATAAATTCTTTTAAAAAAATTGTTTTTTTTTAACCTGGGATTCGAACCCGCACTATCGCGCGCCCTGCATGCATCCCCCGATACACTTCGCATACATACTAATTCTTCCAAGTTGTTTCACATTGTGATCTTGCATTTGAAAGCCCTATTTGAATATGCATTGTGGCCAGCCATCTTTGATGGCATGGTACGGTAGGGAATAGGTACGGGACAGGTACGATCGAGGGTAATACGACACCGTCTAGCTGCCCGCAATATTCAAATAGGGCTTTCAAACGCAAGATTAACGTGAAGCAACTTGGAAGAATGGGTATGAATGCGAAGTGTATGGGGGAATGCATGCAGGGCGATAGTGCGGGTTCGAATCCCAGGATATGCCTGAAAAAAAAGGAGAATTGAAAAATTTATAACATCCTATGCTTTTTTGCCGTCAGATACGGATAGCGCCAGGCGTGACACAAACAAACAAACAAACACACAAACAAACAAATACCAAATTAAAGCTGTGTGGACCCTGGCTAGCGCCAGACGTTACTGAAGTAACGTCTTCTGCATAGCTACGGGAATAAACATCAAATTAAAGCTATGTGGACCCTGGTCAGTACCAGACGTTACTGAAGTAATGTCTTGTGCATAGCTACGGGAATAAATAGAATTAAAATTATGTTATTATCTTGTTACAGTCGTGGACATTTGCTTCATAACTCGTTTCCAGGTGATTTCCCCGGGGTAACCCTTTCGAAAGATGGAGTATTCTTTCATCTCTAGTTGCTGCCAACAGCGATAATTGCTGTGCCATTGTGAACACATGTGCCAGTAATGACTGTTATTTGTTTGTGTCCTGTCTGATTTTTCAATTGCAGTTGTTACGTGCGCCACTCCCTTAGCGCCTACATTTGGCAATTTCTCTCTTCCAGCTGGTGTATCAAGCTTTGTCTATAACACAGTGGGAACATTTGCCTGCAATCCCGGCCATCGCCTTGTCGGCGATGCCACCACACAGTGTTTAGCCCATGGTGATGTCAGCAGCACACCGCCCATGTGCCTGAATGTCAATGAGTGTGCTAATCCCACATCACACACATGCGATCAAAATGCGTTGTGTAGTGATGTGATTGGCACATTCAGCTGCAAGTGTATGGGTGGATACACTGGTGACGGCCAAACTGGAAACTGCCACAGTTAGTAGCAACAGTAAAGTCGGTGGATATTTCCATTTAATGATAGTGTGCAGTGTTTGCAAACCAAACCATTTCCTGTTTTCTTGTGTGGTATTGAAAGCTTGACTCGGGAGAATGAAGTTGAAGACACCACTGCGGCGTTACTTGTGGTTGATAATATGGTGGTAAAGACACACCTGCCAATATGGCGGTAAACACAAACCTGCACACAGAAGCGGGGACGAAACGTACGTCACGATCGAGCTATGTCGTCGTGTGTAATCTTCTAGGTTCCATGCGCTACTTGATGTACCAGCCTGCCATGTCGGATACCGGCAACCATGCATCTAATAGGCGCCAGGCGTGAACTGATGGTGGTGGTGGTGGTGAGAAGGAGAGCTCTGTGCCAGAACTTTGCAGCCTAGAGAGCGTGTGTGGGTAGGGGTGTGTTTACCGCAATATTGCCAGGTGTGTCTTTAATACAGTATTGAAAGCTGG
The DNA here is from genome assembly GCF_964019385.1 of Sycon ciliatum. Taxonomy (NCBI): domain Eukaryota; kingdom Metazoa; phylum Porifera; class Calcarea; order Leucosolenida; family Sycettidae; genus Sycon; species Sycon ciliatum. The sequence goes on from NC_088649.1 coordinate 25,004,481, forward strand.
TCAGAGTTCTTTTTTGTGTTTGTTCGTTCTTTGCTGCATTCTTTGCTGCTTTCTCCATAACACCCCACAGTGTCCACTGTCCGCTGAAATGATCTATGCAGCAACCGTTTGCATCCTTTATCTGTGCACATATCCTGCTGGATTCAGAATTTGGACAAGTATAGATTATAGCAGAGTTTGTAGAATCAATTGAAAGCCACAAGGGTGTTTATAATTTCGAGAAAAAAGTAAATTGTTTTGACAGCAATTGAGATTGAGGCTATAAGAGCTGTCTGATAAATTTGAATTTTTGTTTGTGTTGTGCCTATATGACGCTGGCCATGGTTGCAATTCAGTATGTAATCAAATAGTAACCCCTTGCATTCTGCTTACCTACTGTTTATCAGACATTGATGAATGTTTGCCGGCTAGCCCATGCCATGTGGATGCTAGCTGCATTGATAACGATGGCGGATACATGTGTCTGTGCAATTCAGGTTACAACGGAAATGGAACTCAATGTCAAGGTCAGTCAGCAATTTGTAATGAGTACAAATGTGATGGCACAGTCAAATTTTTCGGGATGTTGAAACTCCAAAGTTATGCTCATTGCGCCAATTACCAGAGACCAATTTTGTTGGCAGCACTTTACATGTAGCTGATAGAGGTCTGCGATTGTCATGCTCATTTCTCCCTCTTTCGAACGATGGAGTATTCGTTCATCTCTAGTTGCTGCCAACAGCGATAATTGCAGTGCCATTGTGAACACCTGTGCCAGTAATGACTGTTATTTGTTTGTGCCCTATCTGATTTTTCAATTGCAGTTGTTACATGCGCTACTCCATTAGCGCCTGCATTTGGCAGTTTCTCTCTACCGGCTGGTGTATCAAGCTTTGTCTATAACACAGTGGGAACATTTGCCTGCAATTCCGGCTATGGCCTTGTCGGCGATGCCACCACACAGTGTTTAGCCGATGGTGATGTCAGCAGCACACCGCCCATATGCCAGAACGTCAATGAGTGTGCTAATCCCACATCGCACACATGCGATCAAAATGCGTTGTGTAGTGATTGGATTGGCACATTCAGCTGCAAGTGTATGGACGGATACACTGGTGACGGCCAAACTGGAAACTGCCACAGTTAGTACCAATAGTAAAGTCGGTTGATATTTCCACTTGATGATAGTGTGCAGTGTTTGCAAACCAAACCATTTCCTGTTTTCTTGTAAGGTATTGAAAGCTTGACTCGGGAGAATGAAGTTGAAGACACCACTGCGGCTGTACTTATGGTTGATAATATGGTGGTAAAGACACATCTGGCAATATGGCGGTAAATACAAGTCTGCACACACAAGCGGGGACAAGACGTACGTCGCAATCGAGCTATGTCGTTGCTGTGTAATCTTCTATTTGCCATGCGCTACTTGATGTACCAGCCTGCTATGTCGGACACCGCCAACCAAGCATCGACTAGGCGCCAGGCGTGAACTGATGGTGGTGGTGGTGGTGATAAGGAGAGCTCTGTGCCAGAACTTTGCAGCCTAGAGAGCGTGTGTGGGTAGGCGTGTGTTTACCGCAATATTGCCAGGTGTGTCTTTAATACAGTATTGAAAGCTGGTCAGAGTTCTTTTTTGTGTTTGTTCGTTCTTTGCTGCATTCTTTGCTGCTTTCTCCATAACACCCCACAGTGTCCACTGTCCGCTGAAATGATCTATGCAGCAACCGTTTGCATCCTTTATCTGTGCATATATCCTGCTGGTTTCAGAATTTGGAAAAGTATAGATTATAGCAGAGTTTGAAGAATCAACTGAGAGCCACACGGGTGTTTATAATCTCGAAAAATATATCTAATTGTTTTGACAGCCATTGAGATTGAGGCTATTAGAGCTGTCTGATGAATTTGAATTTTTTTTGTTGTGCCTTTATGACGCTGGCCATGGTTACAATGCAGTATGTAATCAGTTAGTAACCCCTTGCATTCTGCTTACCTACTGTTGTTCAGACATTGATGAATGTTTGCCGGCTAGCCCATGCCATGTGGATGCTAGCTGCATTGATAATGATGGCGCATACATGTGTCTGTGCAATTCAGGTTACAACGGAAATGGAACTCAATGTCAAGGTCAGTCAGCAATAATGAGTACAAAGGTATCGGCACAGTCAAATTGTTCGGGATGTGGAAACTCCAAAGTTAAAGTTAAGCTCATTGCGCCAATTACCAGAGACCAATTTTGCTGGCAGCACTTTACATGTAGCTTATAGAGGTCTGCCATTGTCATGCTCATTTCTCTCTCTTTCTCTCTTGCTCCCTTTGTTGTCCCCCCCCCCCCCACTCGCTCTCTCTTTCTGCCCCCCCCCCCGCTCTTTTTCTCACACCTCCCTCTTTTTCCTTTCTTTCCCTCTCCCCACACCAACACATTTAGCATTACCAATGATTCTGTCGCACACTCCAAAAAATTTCTGCCTTCATTTTGAAATGATGCCACCTTGTACTATGTTCATACATCCTGTACACACACCTTGTACACACTCTCTCTAACGGTCTCTAGGCTACACTGCATTTGATATTATAGCAATAAAAACTGCTTTTTGGCAGTTTTCTAAAAAAACGTTATTGTGCTCTAGTCCATGGACTCGTCTAAAAAGTAAGAAATTAACGAAATGTGATAGCTGAAAATTAAAATTTCACACAAAACCTCACAATAATCACAACACTTGAAATGCTGCTTTCAACCAGGGAGTAGTACAATACTACTCCCTGCTTTCAACACTAAACTTGTACTGCACCAACAAGTGGCAACATGCATGCATAGGAAAGAGGATCGCGAGGGGAAAAGGTCTTCTGCATGTAGCTTTTCATTCTGTGTGTGATTATTGTGAGGTTTTGAGTGAAATTTTAATTTTCAGCTATCACATTTCGTTAATTTCTTACTTTTTAGACGGGGTCCATGGACTAGAACACGATAACTTTTTTTTTAGAAAACTGCCATAAAGCAGTTTTTATTGTAGACTGATCCCCTCCAGAACAGTGTACGGCACGTTGTACGCACATCTGACAGTTGCTGAGCATGACGAAAGAAATGTTCTGGAAAACGATTTCTGGCACGAGCATGTAACAGCACGAGAATGGAAGTTCAAGAACCCACCCCTCCCCAAGAAATCATAAACTGTGATGTTGAATCCACACGCCCCCATCTTTTTTCCCACATCACCACACGCTTTTACTCTTAACCCAAATGCAGCCCCGTTCTCTCCCGGCCGACAATCGCAAGTGACCGCACTGAACCCTCTTGCTCCACCATTCCAACCGTCCCCTTTGACTTTCAACTTTTCACCTTGTATTCCTGATGAAGTCTCCGTCGAGTATCAGGATCTGCACAGTTAATGCATGCAGCTGGCTGAAGCGGGCTGATGAGATTAAAAACTTATTCTGCACATCTCAACTAGATATCTTGGGCATAACTGAAACCTGGTTGACTCCTGATATCACAAGTTCAATATTAACACCGTCAGCTGAATACAAAATGATCCGGCATGACCGTCACAACAATACCGTGCGACGTGGAGGTGGAGTGGCATTCCTCCTCCACCCTTCCATTTCCCATACTACCAAACATCATCCAGATCTTCAGCCTGCTGATCCAACCATTGAAATTGTGTGCATAGAACTAGAGCATCGCCCCACCTCCACGTTTGTGTTCTGTTGTTACCGTCCTCCTTGGCAGCCACCTGATCAGTTCTGCAGCGCACCCCGGACCTGCATTCAATCAATATCTTGTCCTCAAGCTTCCATATTAAATATTTTGTCAATGGCGACTTTAACGCTCGCCTCTCGAAATGGCTAGCATCCGATCCTGATACACCTGCTGGTACATGCATGTATGACACCCTGGATGATCTGGGCTTATCGCAACTTGTGAATCAACAGCCTACCCGTTACTCCGCAAGTGGTAAGAGTTCATCACTACTAGACCTAGTCATCACTAATGCTCCAATAGCAGTCTCCCATCTCACCATCCTCCCACCGGTATCTGATCACTGTCCTGTAGTTTTCGATGTCGTCCACAATCGATCAGCAGGCTCCACAGCCCAAATATCTTCTGCACAAAACACCTGGCTCGACTTTGCCCACACGGACTGGCAAGCATTTAACAACCACGTGTGGCAACTACCCTTGCTAGATGCCGTTCAAAATGCGCAAACAGTTGATGAGGCCTGGTCATTGTGGCTCACAGCGCTGGAAGACTCTGTATCGTTGTTTGTTCCCGTTGTCCGGAGAAGCACATTTCCACCGAACAAGCCTTGGTACTCTGCTGTTCACCATCGTCAGAGGCGGCTTCGGGATCGCCTCTTCGCCAAGGCCAAACGTCTCGGATCTACAGATAGTTGGATAGCGTATAGACTCTCACGTAACTGTCTTACTTCCTTGCTCCGGAAGGCGAAACGCCATTATCACGAGAGGATGGCGAGAGACATGGCTCAGCATCATGGAACCCGTACATGGTGGCGCAAAGCAAAGGTCCTTTGTAATGTGAATCGCCCATCTCCGGTTATCCCTGACCTCTACCATGACAACCAAGCCTACCCAGCCACGAGTAATACGGAAAAGACGAATCTCCTAGCCAAAGTGTTTGCGAGCTAAAGCCAGGCGCCACTGCTAACACCTGACCTGCACTCAGCTGGTATTTTAACACCCACGTCCACTGTGAAGTTCTCCATACAACCATTCTCTGTGCAGTCCGTATTTGACACGCTATCTAGACTTCTCATTCAACGTAAAACCGCTGGACTGCTGAACAATCGCATCCTCCGTGAAACAGCTGAGGTCACGTCACAGTCTCTTTCCGCCCTTTTCAACCGCTGCTTGCTGTCCAGTACTCAGCCCAGGGAGTGGAAATCTGCCGTTGTTGTACCTGTGTTCAAGGGAAAAGGTAACCCTTCTCACCCAGTCAATTACCGTCCTATATCGCTGTTAAATGCAGTTGCCAAATTGTATGAGTCTATGATTAGCCGTCCGTTTTACTCGTTAACTTGGTGAGAGCCATAAAATTATCAGTTCCAGCCAGTTTGGCTTTTGTCGAAAGAGGTCAACAGTTGACCAATTGGTACAGCTTACCTCAATTGTTTCGCGTGCATTTGAAACTAAGTCTTCTTGTGACCAGCTGTTCCTTGATTTTTCTAAGGCCTTTGACAGAGTTAGTCATCATTTAGTTATTCAATCTGTTTCAGGTTGGTGTTTTCTTTCTGCCTGTTCTTGGGTGAAGGACTTTATCAGTGATCGTAGTATTTGCGTTCGCATTGGCCAAACTCTTTCTGACCCTTTGCCCATCACCGCTGGCGTACCCCAAGGTTCCCATCTCGGCCCACTTCTTTGTAACCTGTGCATCAACTCCTTTCCTGATGCCCCTGCTTCTAGTACCCTATCCCTTTTTGCCGATGACTCTAATTTAATTCTTGTTTCTCCAGCAAACACTTCAGTTCCTATCCATCATGCATTCCTCCAGACTGACATTGATAAGTGTTGTCAATGGTCATCAGCTACTGCCATGACGTTTAACACCAGTAAATGCGTCCACCTACCCTTTCAAAAAAATGCATTAGCCCCCGGCCCGTCATCCCCCTTGACAATGAACGGTGTGCCTATTCAGAAAGGTGATAGCCACTGTCATCTCGGCGTGACTATCACTTCTTCACTAAATGTTTCTGACCATATAAAATCTATCACCCATAAGTTTCGCAGTCGTGTTTTTCTGTTGCGCCATATGGCCCATTTCCTTTCTGCTTCAACCGTGAATTTGCTCTACAAGTATTACGTACGACCACTGTTAGAATACGCAGTCCCTGTCTGGTCTTTCCCCGTATCCCATTCAGATTCGCTTACGTTAGACCGACTGCAAGCCGTTGCTGCTCGTTCATATCTGCTTTGTAAGACCCGGCACCCTCCTGAGTGGGAAACCCCGAAGCAAATTCTTAATCGTACTTGTGACTGGTCATCCCTGAAGTGGCGTCGTCAGATTCTGTCCTTGCTGTATTTTCATGATGTCTTTTACCAGTTTCCGTCTTTGCTAATTCGTTTCAAATTCAATGTATCCCTTAGTTGTCGTCACCCGTCCTCTATAGTTTTACCTCGTTCTGGCGCCCATTTCCTTAAATCCCCTCTCTTCAGTTTATCTGTGGAATGGAACAAACTTCCAGAACACATCCGCTGCGTTCAGTCCTCTGTCAATTTTCGCATTGCTCTAAAGGCTCATTACTCACAGCATAGATATTCTCTGACTGGAATTCCGAACTTTTCCGTTTGAGAATTGTTTTTCCTTGAAATTAATCCTTGCTGGGTTTTTTTCATCTAAATGTCCCGCTATTATCTGCAGAGGTGATTTCTTCCCTCGTCGATTTCTTTCCTGCTTTTATACCTCGATATTTAGGTACTTGTTTCCCTTCTTCCCATGCTTCATCTTCCACTCTCCTCTCCCCCATTTCCCCATTTTTCTTGCGATATTTATGTGGGAGACTTCCGTGATAAGCATCCATTTGCTTTCGGAGAATCCTTTTAAATAAATACAATACAAATACAAATTGCTATAATTTCTTTTGTTTTTTCCGTCACCAATCAATGGAATGCCCTATATCAATATGTAAATGATAGCCTTCACATCATATCAATACCATATTATTATTATACGCATTGATGTGCAAGCCTTTTCTTCCAGAAAATGGCAGTAGCATAATGCATGTTCTTCTGGGGGAAACATGTGAGCAGTGGTGGTGATACTTTTTTTATACGGAGGTCATTCTGTGCATGTTGCTGTTGCAGAATTTCATGACTCTGTCATAAAATTGTCTTGCTTTTCAGATATTTCAGATTTCTCCACCCTCAATCAGATTTATTTGAGAAATGTAGCCATGCGGCAGGTGCGTGTCGCAGATGTTTTTGTTGATTCTGTGTTTATAATGGTTTATAGTCATGGGTTATCGTGATAAGGTCATCCAGCATCATATTGAAACTGAAATCGTAATCCTGTTGATGTCGATACAACTTTTGGAAGTAGTTCAATGACTTCAAACTGTTAGTCCACGATTGTCTAAAACAACACAGCAAAGGAGGAACAATAAACATGTATTAAAATGTAAACTAATACATTGCTGAGTCCAAAACCTCGTTCCAACAACTACACTGATCCTGAGGATAAAAGGGGCAAGGCTATGGTTGGAGGTACTGAGAGATAAACAAGGCACTCCACAATAATAAAATCTTACACATCTTTTGGTGAGTATGAATGATATCCAGTCGAACCTCTTTAGGACGAACACCAAGGGACCGATGGTATTTATTCTGTGAGCTTAACCTATTTTATAACCAGAGAATACGATTATATCTCCAATAGACATACGAATAGATTTCTTCTACCGCGAAAGATTCTAAGCCACACCGACTCATTGACTCGTCTCGTATGAAACAATTGAGTCACTAGAGAGATTCTGCAAAACGAAAATGCGTACAAACTTTCGCTCTACATCATGAAGTGCGAAACTTCGAACCTTTGGACGTGAAACTTGCAGGGAACGCGAAATGAACTGTCGTAGGAAATTTCGTGAGATCGGGTCATGGCGTAAGTGCACTTGGCCCACGCAAACTACGAAAATGTGCAGAACGCAAAGTTCGTGCAAAAATTCGCACACACTTTCGCAAGGACTGTCGCGAAACTTCGTTCGAATTTTCGTTTTGCAGAACCTCGTTACTGAACCTTTCTTCAGCAACATGACGGCAACTGAAACAGCAACAGAGAAAGTACGATACATGTACTCCATATTCTTACAGGTACTACAAACAGATTGCAGATCGTAAAGCGGGATTCACAGAAGCTTTTTTGCGATGCGACACGCGATGCGACAGACGCGAAACCGGGAAAACCCCAAATCGCAGCCATGTCGCACCCCACGCAACTGCCGCAACTGGGCCATCGCAGGCCATCGCAGAAGTTGAGCTTGGCTCAACTTTTGCGATGCGATGCGATGCGACAAGCGATTTGGTGTACGATTTTGACCTTTTCTACAGCAAAGTTGTACAAAGGTGCAAGAGTTGCCTTGAAAATTTTACAAGTTGTGTCAAACCGCGCGAATATCATGGTGACGTACCCAAATCAGCAAAACTTTGTCGCATCGTTGACTTCTTCTGTGAATGGTATTTCGCGAGTTCGCATCGCACGCATCCATCGCAGATCGCGTCGCATCGCGTGTCGCATCGCAAAAAAGCTTCTGTGAATCCCGCTTAATTCTTGCTTTGGCGGCACGAAACTTTATTTGGGGCAGTGCAATCTCGGCGGTACTCACAAATCAAATAGCCAAGACTTGAGTAAACAAATCCAATCAAACAAGTACGAGATTTTCACGAGACGAGACTGCACCCATTGGCTTGTTTCGTATGAAACAAACAAGTTACTGAACCTCTCCACAATAGAGATTTCCCCTGATATGCGAATTTATTTTGCAACCTCGGTCAATTGGTACTTGAACCTTTCCCTCCAGATTGGGAACTGCCAACGATAGTATGCCACTGACCAGTGCCTTACTTGTAACGTACCAATGTACAATGAATATGAGTATTTCGACAACACATCTAACATAAGCCTTACCGTCAAGAAGTTGAACTCGCGTTCTTCGCACACTGTAGACAAGGGCAAAGAGATAAAATGGATCTAAATCCGAATAAAATCAGCACACGTTTCCGTAAATGAAAGGTGAACATAAACAAATGAATCGAAGGAAACCGGTCAACTTAGAGATCACCTGTCATCGAGTATTCCGTAAAAGGAGGTCTCGCAGCTCGGCAGCAGAAAAGCAAAATTTAGAAAAGAGATCCTGTCAACTTTTCCATTATTTATTGCATTCCGCCCCAAAATCGGCACACTTTTCCTGAATGAAAGAGTCAACACAAGCAAATGAATCAAAGGCAACTGGTCAAATCACCTGTCATTGAGTAATATTCCGCGAAAGGAGGTCTCAGCAGCGCCGAAACGAAATAAGCCAGGCCTTGAGACGAAATATCCGAAACAGCTCATGCAAGAAGCAGTTCCAAAGAAGGAAGTGTTGTAGTACGTTATTTTGTGTACGTCGTGTGTACGTCATGTTGGTGCATGCGCGTGTTGCTGTGGTGTAAAAAAGCAGTCTTCGTCTCGAGTTCATGATGTCTTCGTCTTGAGTTTATCATGTCTTCGTCTTGAGTTTATGATGTCTTCGTCTTGAGTTCGTCATGTCTAGTTGTGTTTCGTCGTCGTGTCAATAAACAGTCTTCTAAATGTAGTTATCGTCGTCCCTTTGTACAAGTGTGGAGATGGCACGGGACTGGGAGCAGGTAGAGAAAAGCGAGGTACAACATTGGTGGCAGCGGTAATGGAAATTTGTAAATCTCAACATCTGGATTCGTCCTGCGTGGCCTTCGCTCCCAGTTTCCGATGTCATCTCCAGTCGTCCTATCGTCACAGTTTCGTCCGTCTTGAAGAAGTTCGTCCGTCGTCCTCGTCCTTCATCATTCGTCTCTCCCGTCTCTTGGCAGTCGTCGTCACTGGTGGTCCCGGACACGACGTAAAACTGTGCCCAGAAGAAAAACTGAAACAGAAAAAAAGAAGGATGGAAGGTGAAGGCTGCAGTGTGAGGATGTGGACGCTGAGCAGCGCTTTGAGATGGCGGACGACATGGCAGACGGCGTGAAGAGTTTCGTTGGTGAGAGGGTACGTGTGTTGTGAACGTGATGAGAATGTGAGTTGTGTATTTTCTGTTCTCCCAGCATTTTGTTCTTTATTATTATTTCGTGTGAGGAACAACACGATGATGAGTGCGTTTGCAGAAAACAGAACTCCTCCAGCCGGCGATAACACCACCAACCCGAGCCCCAAAGTAACGCAATGTAGTTACGTGAAGGCGACTCATCTGGCGATGTTGCTCAAGATGAAGATGACGAACTCCGACGTCTTTCATTTCAGAGCCGGGTGGGCAACATCGCCACCTTCGATACAACGACATCATTTTCAAGCACGAGGCATGTGTGTAACACTAACAGCGAACAAACATCCTTCCACTCCTTCGTAATCACAAATAAAACAAAGAGCTGGAGCTTCGTGGAGGAAATACCAGTGCGACAAACTGCAGTCGACTTTTGTTTATTTTGTCCCTTTTCAGTTTTTGGCGTTCTCATTGTGTACAAAGTACACATCGAGTGTCCGAGTTCAGAAGGCAAGCGTGCACCGTACATCGAACAGTTGGCACGATCGACGAGCACACGGGCTGGACTTCGTTTTTGACGATGAAAGTACGCGTGGAGGTCAAGTCCGGCGTGACGTCACTCGGTACTTCGGGACAATTTTGGGCACCTTCTTTTCAAGTTTTCACCCACTTCCAGTCATCGCAGAGAAAAACGAATAACACCATCGTGATCAGGAGCCAAACAACTACAAGATAAGACAAAGAAAAATTTTGGTGACAGCTCCCCTTTAAAGCTGTGTGGACCCTGGCTTGCGCTTGACGTTACTGAAGTAACGTCTTCTGAAAAGCTACGGGAATAAAAACCAAATTAACGCTATGTGGACCCTGGCTAGCACCAGACGTTACTGAAGTAATGTCTTTTGCATAGCTACGGGACTAAATATAATTACTTCGAAGTAAAATTATGTTATTATCTTGTTACAGTCGTGGACATTTGCTTCATAACTCGTTTCCAGGTGATTTCCCTGGGGTAGCCCTTTCGAACGATGGAGTATTCGTTCATCTCTAGTTGCTGCCAACAGCGATAATTGCAGTGCCATTGTGAACACCTGTGCCCGTAATGACTGTTATTTGTTTGTGTCCTGTCTGATTTTTCAATTGCAGTTGTTACATGCGCTACTCCATTAGAGCCTACATTTGGCAGTTTCTCTCTACCGGCTGGTGTATCAAGCTTTGTCTATAATACAGTGGGAACATTTGCCTGCAATCCCGGCCATCGCCTTGTCGGCAATGTCACCACACAGTGTTTAGCCGATGGTGATGTCAGCAGCACACCGCCCATGTGCCAGAACGTCAATGAGTGTGCTGATCCCACATTCCATACATGCGATCAAAATGCGTTGTGTAGTGATGTGATTGGCACATTCAGCTGCAAGTGTATGGGTGGATACACTGGTGACGGCCAAACTGGAAACTGCCACAGTTAGTAGCAATAGTAAAGTCAGTGGATATTTCCACTTGATGATGGTGTGCAGTGTTTGCAAACCAAACCATTTCCTGTTTTCTTGTGTGGTATTGAAAGCTTGACTCGGGAGAATGAAGTTGAAGACACCACTGCGGCTGTACTTATGGTTGATAATATGGTGGTAAAGACACATCTTGCAATATGGCGGTAAACACAAGCCTGCACACACAAGCGGGGACGAAACGTATGTCGCGATCGAGCTATGTCGTTGCCGTGTAACCTTCTATGTGCCATGCGCTACTTGATGTACCAGCCTGCTATGTCGGATACCGCCAACCATGCATCGACTAGGCGCCATGCGCGATCTGATGGTGGTGGTGGTGGTGAGAAGGAGAGCTCTGTGCCAGAACTTCGCAGCCTAGAGAGCGTGTGTGGGTAGGCGTGTGTTCACAGCTATATTGAAAGAATAACATGCATAACACCCCACAGTGTCCACTGTCCGCTGAAATGATCTGTGCAGCAACAGTTTGCATCCTTTTTCTGTGCATATATCCTGCTGGTTTCAGAATTTGGACAAGTATAGATTGTAGCAGAGTTTGTAGAATCAATTGAAAGCCACAAAGGTGTTTATAATCTCGAGAAAAGATCAAATTGTTTTCACAGCAATTGTGATTGAGGCTATTAGGGCTGTCTGATGAATTTGAATTTTGTTTGTGTTGTGCCTATATGACGCTGGCCATGGTTACAATTCAGTAGGTCAACATTTAGTAACCCCTTGCATTCTGCTTATCTACCGTTTTTCAGACATTGATGAATGTTTGCCGGCTAGCCCATGCCATGTGGATGCTAGCTGCATTGATAATGATGGCGGATACATGTGTCTGTGCAATTCAGGTTACAACGGAAATGGAACTCAATGTCAAGGTCAGTCAGCAATTTGTAATGAGTACAAAGGTGTCGACACTGTCAAATTGTTCGGGATGTGGAAACTCCAAAGTTAAGCTCATTGCCCCAATTACCAGAGACCAATTTTGTTGGCAGCACTTTACATGTAGCTGATAGAGGCCTTCCAAGAATACCAGAGAAAGAAAACTGTATATTCGTCTGCTTTGACCTTGTAGATTTCTACCCCTCAATCTCAGAAGACCTTCTCCAGAGATCCGTCGAATTCGCCCGCCGCTACACGGACATCTCCCAGGAGGAGTATGATATCATATTCCACGCCAGGCGATCACTGCTGTTTGGCTTGGAGAGGCACTGGGTGAAGAGACCTAACGAGCACTTTGATGTGCCAATGGGGTGCTGGGATGGGGCTGAGGTGTGTGAGCTTGTTGGAGCCTTTGCCCTCGCCATGATAGCAGATGTGTTTGATGGCAGAGACGTCGAGTTGTATCGTGACGACGGCCTGGCTGTGTTCAGGAATGCATCAAGACATGAACCTGATCGAATAAGAAAGGAGATTTTTATTCCCGTAGCTATGCAGAAGACGTTACTTCAGTAACGTCTGGCGCTAGCCAGGGTCCACACAGCTTTAAATTCGTATTTGTTTGTGTGTTTGTTTGTGTTATGCCTGGCGCTATCCGTATCTGACGGCAAAAAAAGCATAGGATGTTATAAATTTTTCAATTCTCCTTTTTTTCAGGCATATTCTGGGATTCGAACCCGCACTATCCCCCTACATGCATTCCCCCATACACTTCGCATTCATACCCATTCTTCCAAGTTGCTTTACGTTATTATCTTGCGTTTGAAAGCCCTTATGGTTGATAAATATGGTGGTAAAGACACACCTGGCAATATGGCGGTAAACACACGCCTGCCCACACACGCTCTCTAAGCTGCAAAGTTCTAGCACAGAGCTCTCCTTCTCACCACCACCACCATCAGTGGTATCTTCAACTTCATTCTCCCGAGTCAAGCTCCGTATGAAGACATCCAAGAAGAAGATTGCCTGATGAGTCCAGCGGGGACCAAACGTACGTCGCAATCGAGCTATGTCGTTGCTGTGTCATCTTCTATGTGCCATGCGCTACTTGATGTACATGTCGCGGCGACCTTGTCGCGCAATTTGTATCATGTTTGTGCCTGTTCTTGTTTCAGTACAAAACGCTAGTTCCATGCCCACGTTTCCGTGCTTTGTATGACTTGTTCTGGCCCACGTATGCATGACTGTACATGTACTTGTCAAGGCACGTGCATGCAGCACAGTTTGGCGCGCTTTTGCGAATGTGTTGGCTTCTCCCACGGTGGTGGGTTTTTATGCTGCTCTCCTTGGACACGAGTGGTTTTCAGTTTTGTTGTTCTCTAGTATTATTCTGGAAAGAGCGATTACTACAGACTCATTTGTCCTATGATGTGTGCCACCTGTAGAGGTGAGATCGGACTTGTGACCTGTGTTGATAAATCGAGAGATTGGGAATCCTAATCTTTCGACAGTACCAGCCTGCTATGTCGGATACCGCCAAACATGCATCGACTAGGCGCCAGGCGCGAACTGACGATGGTGGTGGTGAGAAGCAGAGCTCTGTGCTAGAACTTTGCAGCTTAGAGAGCGTGTGTGGGCAGGCGTGTGTTTACCGCCATATTGCCAGGTGTGTCTTTACCACCATATTTATCAACCATAAGTACAGCTGCAGTGGTGTCTTCAACTTCATTCTCCCGAGTCAAGCTCCGTATGAAGACATCCAAGAAGAAGATTGCCTGATGAGTCCAGCGGGGACGAAACTTACGTCGCAATCGAGCTATGTCGTTGCTGTGTCATCTTCTATGTGCCATGCGCTACTTGATGTACCAGCCTGCTATGTCGGATACCGCCAACCATGCATCGACTAGGCGCCAGGCGCGAACTGATGGTGGTGGTGGTTAGAAGGAGAGCTCTGTGCTAGAACTTTGCAGCTTACAGTGCGTTTTTTATAATAGACTCTGAAAACCTGGAGAACGTACTCAAGGACACTTTTGAGAAAATGTCATGCGAGTTGCGTCACGAAAATCTGCGCGCGAAATTCGAAAAACCAGGTGTGACTCGTGGCATTTCGCCATCTTGTTCAGAGTGTCCTTCGAGCTCCTTGCTTCGTGGCCGGAGGAATCATTTTGTTGCTGACTGCTCTAGGTCTGTGGCCCTATTTTGCTTTTTCTCGAGTGTCTTTTCGTTCGTGGCAACTTGTTCTCTCGACATGCCACATGATTATAACAAAACTCGAACGGGCCATGGTACATGGTGGTGTCTGTTTTACATTTTTTTGCGAAGACGAGGAGAAGAATGGCTAGCGGCTGGGCATCGAATTGGTCCCAAGTATTCCATTCGTCATGCTGCTGTTGCGTGTGGCGTCAGCATTTCCACCATGAACAGATGTACCAGGGATGCTGATGGCGAAAATCAGCGTGCTGCGTTGGCCTTGTCTGTCTCCAGTGATGAAGGCAACGAGAGTGACAATCCCCGATGTGAGGCTCTTGCCATGAAACCACTCAACCCTGACGGATTTGCTTTGGACTGTATAAGAAGTAATTTACGGATTCTATGCTGCGAAGGAGGACCCAACACTGGACAAAGTTCCTGCTCGCTGCAGAGAAACCATCGACGATTTTCCAGACATGAGCAAAACTAGCTCTTGGAAAATGTTGCGTTCCATGGGATTCCAGTGTGGCAAGACCAGAGGTATCACACAAATAATGATGGAACAGCACAGGATTGTGTCATGGCGGCATCGCTACCTGTGAGACATACCTGGATGAGACGTGGGTCAATGCGCATCACACAGTTACTAGGAGGTGGTCCGACAATGGTAACAGGAGTGTATAGGCAAGCAACCAAACGAAGCACCATCAGGTAAAGGCAAGCGCGTTATTGTTCTGCATACTGGTGGACAGGACAGATTCGTGAAAAACTGCGCTGATGTGTTCGTGACTGGAGACCGACGAGGCCGGCGCCAATGATGATACGTCGTCGGCTGTCCGAGCACATCTGTTCACTGTGTAATACTGTCGTCACAAGTACAACACAAAACACGGAATTATTGGGGCCGTTTCGACGCTCGCTGGTCTTCTACTATTCGCAGATGTTGAACCAGACACAGCTGTGCCCTATTTGCATTATGTGTGTGTGTGTGTGTGTGTGTGTTTGTGTGTGTGTGTGTGTGTGTGTGTGTGTGTTTGTAAAACTGCTCATGCTTCCTTTTTGTTAGTCTCTTTATGGGAGCTGTGTGAATTGCCTTTGTGATTTGTTGTGGTGTTTGAATTTTCACAACATTCTTTCAGTGATCGAGGGAAGTTTCCTACATGCATGCTGGAATGTTTTGATTTATTGAGCTAATTGCAATACAGGATTTGAATTATTCAGTACAGTTTGCCACAATAAGTCGTGAAAAGTCACGACTCACTGATTTCCTACAAAGGTTAGGGCCGGGTTCCACTGCGGCTCCGCTGCCCCGCTGCTCGTCTTTCGCGGCTTGAAACGTCATCATTACCATAGTGACCGCGGCTCGAGCTGGAGCAGCGAGTCCGCGGCTCACCGCGAGCTTTTGCTACGATTCTTGACCAAAAACTGCGAGCCGCGGTCGCGGCTCGACCTGTTTCCCGTACTTTGCATTGTTTTGTACGCCAGAATTTTAAAATTCAAATTTTAATTCGTTGCGCAGGCCAGAACACGAGGATTTGTTTGATTTCGCGCGCGCAGGCAGGTGAAACGTCATCAAAAAGTGTGGACCACGACCGCGGTACCGCGAATGGCGAGTGACAGTGGAACCGCGCTGCTCCGCTGCATGCAGCCAAGTGCCGCGGAGCAGCGGAGCCGCGGAGCCGCAGTGGAACCCGGCCCTTAGGAGAACTGCAGACAGCAGTGCACAACTGCACAGCCATGTGCATGTACATGTACATGCATGCGCTGTACTACAGTATACCGAAAAAGAAGAGAAAAAAAAATCTGGATTCGAACTCATGCCGGGCACCATGCAAGTGATGAGCTTTCCCGGCTAAAACTTCCGTTTTAAAATCAAAATCCACTGAAAACCATTTTAAACCGGATTTCCAGCCGAAACCCGGCCGAATATCTAACTTTGACAATTATTATTATTCCGACTCCCAAACTTAATTTTCTTCGATCCAAGACCCACACAAACGCAGCTGTGAAGAAAAAATTTCAAATTTGGAATGAGAACAAACTAAAAAATCAAAATCGACAAAGGTCTCTTATAAAAAACGCACTGTAGAGAGCGTGTGTGGGCAGGCGTGTGTTTACCGCCATATTGCCAGGTGTGTCTTTACCACCATATTTATCAACCATAAGTACAGCTGCAGTGGTGTCTTCAACTTCATTCTTTTGAAAGCCCTATTTGAATATTGCGGGCAGCTGTATGTGGCCAGCTGTGTTTGATAGTACGGTACGATACGGGAGACGTTGTCGTATTACCCTCGATCGTACCTGTCCCGTACCTATATCCTACCGTACCGTGCCATCAAAGACGGCTGGCCACAATGCATATTCAAATAGGGTTTTCAAAAGCAAGATCACAATGTGAAACAACTTGGAAGAATTGGTATGTATGCAAAGTGCATCGGGGGATGCATGTGTAGTATCGCTGCCCGACCAATACGGAAGTAATACGGAAGTAATACGGAAGCAATACGGAGCGACCTTATGTATATTAATTTTAGTGTATCTTCGCATATAAGCGTACGGCGTTTGCTGCATAAAAGCAGCTGCGTTTTTTCTGTTCTAATTAGATTAGATTAGATTGGATAGCAATGAAAGCTAACTCGAAGAATAAGGATTCAGCCTCTAGGTAAGCACCGGAGAGAAAGTTATTTATTTTGCCGCTTCTTCTTTCACTAACGATTATATCTCAGGTGTGTACCTGAAAGTAGAATAAAAGTAATTCTTGTTGATTACACCGCGCCTACCACTCGGCTACCCATTACACATGCAGGGCGCGCGATAGTGCGGGTTCGAATCCCAGGTTATGTCTTAAAAAAAAGGAATTTATAACATCTCTATGCTTTTTTTGTCTGGGTCATCAAGGCAAAGAAGCATAGCGTAGGGCCCTGAGCTTCCAAGCTCTCTCGTTTATTTTATTTTTTTAAAGAGAACACAAACCTACAAATCATGTTGAAAGACAAAAAGTACATTGGACTGGGTAGGCGCTATCCACAATGCCAGTTAATAGCTGTGCTGATGAAATACATGGACTCTGCCGACCATGGGTCTCGGCGTCACAGTGCCATGTATGCATCAAAATTAATCATAAGTTTAAAATGAGCCAACATAAGAAAGTGACTAAAGACAACAAAATGAAATGAAAAAATAAGACAAAACATACAAGAAGGGAATAATAATAGAGGAAAAAAGGGGGAGATTGAGAGATGTGTGGGTAACTCTCGAGTGATGCGGCAGGGTGAATCTAGACCAGAGTGGCTGGCAATTTCATCGCAGGTGTGTGCAGCAGTGGCTTTCAGAGGTGGTCTGTAGCCCACAGCCAGTCAGTGTGTAGCAAGTGCTTCCACGCAGCTGCCTTGAAGCGGTGCAGCCGTTGCAGGGACATTGATGGCTGGAACAGGGAGGGTGGCAGTTGACCAAAATATTCCAGAACCTCGTACTGAAGATAACGATACAGATAAACCCGAAGGGAGTCGACTTCCTGGACGTGACGTTGGACGTGACCACCTGAAAGTACTGCCCTTACCGGACACTGAACGGCAAGCCGATGTACATCCACTGCCAGTCGAATCATCCACCTACAATCATCCAGAACCTAGCTGCATCGATCAGCAGTAGACTCACAGATATTTGGGACGATGGAGACTTCTTCAGAGATTCGACTTCTTCAGAGATTCCACTCCCATCTACAGTGACATGCTTTTTTATGCCCTTTTTGTGTAATCGTGTCACTCCAATAATCATTTATTTCAATGCTGTACAATATTATTCTCCAGTCACGAAAATCTTCAGACTTCTCCGTTGTGTGGCAGTTTCATCTCTATCTGTTTAGAAGATATTTTTAATTTTTCAGCGCATACATAAGCCCAGCCTGTGTGTCCAAAATGATAATATTATTACTCTAAGATTACTCTATTACACTAAGATTGTTCTCACCGCTTTGTTCCCGCTATTTTTTCGCTATTTTTCGCATTTTTTGTATAACTGTGTCACTCCAATAATCATTTATTACAATGCTGTACAATAATATTCTTCAGTCACGAAAATCTAGTGGATACAGCCACAAGAAAAGATATTTTGGGTAAACCTCTTTTGAGACTTTTTCGGCGTGTGGCATGACAGAGGAACTAGAATTGTGCAATCGTAATTGTCTTTTAAATTAGTGGCTATCGGCCATCGAGAAAAAAATGAGAGGTTTTGCAAAACGAACATGGGCACAAACCTTCGCTCTACGTCATGAAGCGAGAAACTTTGCACGAACTTTCGCATTTTTTGGACGCGAAACTTGCAGGGAACGCGAAATGAAGAATGTATCATGAGATTGAGTCATGGCGTACGTGCACTTTGCACTTGAAAACTACGAAAACGTGCAGAACAGAAGTTCATGGGAAATTAGTACAAATTAGCTACAGATTCTCGAGAGGCCTGACGCGAAACTTCGTTCGAAATTTCGCTTTGCAGAACCTCTATATTAAAACATGTATTATCCACTATATGTATGTTGACTCCACACTCTTGCATCTCTATTAGCCAGTGCAGGCTGTCGTAATAAAACGACTCATCCGTGTTCCTTTCCCGTGCATGAGAGGTTGCCGCCGCGAAATCTGGGGGTTTGTGTTCGTCCTGGCGAAAACCGTGTTTTGATCCGTTGAGGGAGACGAGAGATACGGTGCGAAGACGTACGATCTGTCCGAGAATCGGCGAAGAAGAAAGCTTCGCAGACGACCCGTAGTGGTTGGGAACAGAATGGAACATATACCAGTTGATGCCTGTCATGGTAGGGATGACTGCTACGAATTTTTAGCCCCATGCTCCCCAGCGCTTTTTAGCGCCGGACGATAATTAATTTCATCGATTTTCCATGTGGATCAAAGCATAGTCTCCTCAATCTTCTCCAGCCGAGCTGAGTCTGGACGCTGCAATGTCGAGACGCGAAAAGAGAACATGCATGAACACCCAGGAGCATCACATGCAGCTGCATTCTGCCTTGCCGAAGCTGAGAAGAAAACCAGCACCACGCATTTGGAAGACATTTCGAAGAAGACGAAGAACTACATATCTGCGTTCAAAAAAGCCTCTGCACTGTGCAGTATCATGCCAGTATGCATGCGTGCATGTGCAAAGCACGCGGTCTGCGGATCAACTTCGGTCAAAAATCATTGTGCCACACGGGTTGTATGATTTGTGTGCGATCATGGCCTTTCTTCTTGACAAACAAAACAGAAGTTTTTCGATCTTCAAATCGCCATAGCGTCCTTGTCATGACTCCAAATCAGCTGAAACTTCGCAGGAGGAATGGAAATGCCATGCTGAATCGATTGGTTTTATTTTCGAAGGGTTTCCTTGAAAAATAAAATTTAGCCTGCACTGGCTATCTCTTTTGTGTCCACACTCTTGCATCTCTATTGTGTGTGCTTTGTGTCATCTCTATTGTGTGTGCTTTGTGTTCCATTACGCACCAGACCAAGATGAGTGCATTGATCAAACTCATATCTGCAGTTCTAATGCCACATGCAACAACTCAATTGGATCATATCAATGCACGTGTAGATCTGGGTACACAGGTGATGGTACATCTTGCACAGTCATGGGTGAGTACGTTTAGAAGAAGCAATCGCAACAGAAAAAATGTGTTCACAGAGCAAAGTCCTCTGGTGCGGTAGAGTGCTAGATGCAGGTGCAGAGCTGTATTACACGAGTCGCACGAATCTAATTTGGTGTACTGCCTAGTACCTAAAAGTTTCATGCCAGATGGCAATCCTGAGATAATTGATAACAGTAGTGAATGGCCAGTATGGTACATGTATTTAAACAGTAGATTACAAGGGAATCCGTATGCTTGAGGTCTGGTGGGTGTGAAACGCTTTCCACCTTCTCGATAAGTCTTTTCCGGTGTTGCTTGGCCGTTGGCATCAGGGTATTCTTAAGCGGGTATCCCAACTACATGCGTGGAAAGCGTCTCATACCCACCAGACCTCAAGCCAGAAGTGCAGTACTCTGTGACTCCTGTGAAAAATTGTTTTCAACAATATTTACAAAACACGCAAATTTCCTTTTCATTGCAGGAGGATTTCTCATGAGTGGTTTTACACTTTGTATCATATGGGTTTAATGTCCAGCTAAAACGCAGAGAGCACTTCTCCAACAGCGCTGCGACTCACAGTCCACCGCGCGCACGAGTGTTGCATGCCGGAGTGAGGGAAACATGGATGTAGTGAAAGTGATTTTCTTCGCTTGAAAGCCATTTAGGAGGTCTTATCTCGTCACAAGGCACTGCACCGGTAGTTACATTTGCATGCATAAATAATATTTTGACATAAAATAGCACTTCAGCGCAGTAAGTACATGTATGCACATTCTGCGTGGTATAAGGCCAAACAACCAACCAAAAGATATCTCGTCACTCCGAGTTTCGTGTTTAAAAACACTCATCAGACGGTAAAACATAATGTGCTATTCGCTGGTTATGTACCGTGGCGGTAATTGTAATTACCCTGTTCTGAGCTATATCTTACACGGGCTATTCCTAGTAACAGGGGCCGCAGTGCTCGGTCCCAACCTGCACACAGCACTTTTACTCTACATTGTCTAGTGCTCGTCAGGGGTTTGTCACCAAGTGCAGAGCCAATGTCCACAACGACCAACTAGCATTGGACATGGACAAATTGCAGATTTCGCTCGAATCATCCCTTGGTCGACCTCACTCGCCCACTGTGAAAATTTAATCTAGAGATTCTCTTCCTTCGTTCCTTGGACATTGGAAAAATAGACTAAAAGAACAAGGTGCATGAAGGAGAGTAAAAAAACAATTATCTTTGTGAGTGATTTCAGATCGCTGATTGGTCAGGTATCGGGATTGACCTCGTTTAAAAACAAATGGATGCATCACAGGATGGGTGCAATGGCTAGTTAGGGCCCTCCAGGTAGACTCTCGCGATATCGGCTCACTGACTAGCGTCGAGGGCACTAACAAGCCACAGTGGCGCTGAACTAGGCGACAATCCGTCTTCCGTTCCCCATGCACTAACCTATGATTAGTGAATAGGCTTCCCAGAAAAGATAGCCGTTAGATTAGTACTACAGAGACGATAGGCGTTAGATTAGTACTGCAGAGACGATAGACGTTAGATTCGTACTACAATTGCATTCTCTTTACTGTTGAACTCGGATCGTGAGCCAATTTAATTATGGTGACAAGTAGAAGGAACAAAATGTTACGAGTTATGATCAACTGTCCACCAACGTTACCAGATCAAATTTATACAGTCAGTGAATGCGACAATATGCCATACTGATAAGGAGTACTGATAGAGTGAGACTGACTCCGTGTCAGTTTTGTGCCATTTTATATATTCTTTTATTCCACGATGGCGTGACGCCAATAAGGATGATTAATAAGTGCGATAGAACTGGTCCTAGCCAGAAACAGCTAGATGGAAATTAACCGGGAGGCAAGAAGCAATGGATCATGAAAAACAAGCGGGGGCAATAATGTTAGCAGGGGTGATCGAGATAGTTAAGTACACGTTCGAGATATCAGAAACCAGGGGGATGCGCGGAGCAGGAGCAGGTACTGCTCAAAAGAAGACTGGATGCATTGTTTCGGAAAGAATTTCTACGAGGTTGGGTTGTGATGTCGATAGGGAGTGAGTTGTAGAGGGTGAGGGCACTGTTGATGGGGGAGTCCCGGTGCCTGTTCGTGTGTGCGTGTCCGATGGAGTAGGTCCTTGTCTGTCGAAGGGTGTATGGTTGGTGTTGACGTTGTGGTGCAAGATGTGGTTGTTGCAGGTGTGGTGGGGAGGTTTGGTGGTGGATGTCCCATGCTAGTAGGGCTTGTTTAACAAGGAGTCGTGAGCTAAGGGTGGGGAGCTTTGCGTGATGGAGGAGGGAGCTGTGGTGAACTGGTGCAAAGAGGGGAATCCGAAGGCAGATGCGTATAGCACGGCGTTGAATTCTCTCCAGTGTGTCCCGCTGTTGCTGTGTGGTGTTCGAGAGGGCAAGGCTGCCATATTCAAGAACGGGTTGGATGTAGGTTGTGTATATTAACAATAGGCTGGAAGCGTTCATTGTGCCACGTGTCTTGTGGAGTTGGTGTAGTAGTTTTTTGGTTTTGTTGGTGGTTTCTATGATGTGTTGGGTCCATCGCAAATCGTCTTGGAGTGTAACACCAAGGTGCCTATGTTGGTGGACCTGCTGCAGCCGAGTCGAGTGGAGCGTGATGTGGATGGTGTGTTGGGGTTGGAAGGAAAGGACGACGGTTTTCGTGGTGTTGACGAGGAGATGCCAATCCTTCAGCCATCGTCCTGCTGCGTCCACGGCACGTTGGAGGAATGCAGCTGACAAATCCCTCGTGTAATGCGTCGCGATGAGTGCCGTGTCATCGGCGAACTGGCTGCATTTAGTGTGAGAGTTTGTACATGCTGGGGGGAGGTCGATCGTGTACACCAGGAAAAGAAGAGGCCCCAGGACAGAGCCCTGGGGTACTCCAGCTGGAATGGATTTCCATGATGACAAAGCGGAGCCAACCTTGACACGTTGTCGGCGGCGAGTCAGGCAGCTTGTGAGCCAGGTAAGGGCAATGCCACGGACACCAAGGTGCTCGAGTTTGGCCAGGAGGCCAGCATGCCAGACTCGGTCATTTTTTTGTCGCACTCGCTGACTGTATCGGATCTGGCTACGTTGGTGGACAGTTAGTGGTAGCTTGTGATAACTTGTAAAATTTGTCCTTCTCCTTTTCATTGCTGTCGTTAACTGTTACTTATCTTGCTTTGATTCCTATAAGATTTCATTTGTGTAGATTTGTTCACTAGTAGAACGAAGATTCCTGATGTTGAACGAAAACACGTTCGAAACCCTATTGTTCTCTTTGCCATTCTTTCTTACTTTCGTGGCTGTTATTGCACTTGGCTTCCAGGTTTTGATATTTGGGCCGCAATCAGCTAAAACATGTCTTCGGGGTTTCGTAAAAAAAGTTGAGAAATGACGAAATGAAAAGAAATGATTTTTCGAGTGCATTCACTTTGCGCTTCATTCATTATGTGGCGATCATCTTCTCAAATTTTGTTCAAACACTTGTTTGGCGGTCTTGCTCAAGTAGCTTGCAAGCAAAGACTGACAATATTCATATCTAGTGACACTGGAGCAGCTCGCAGGGCCAGACGATCGCTGTGCATGGCCCAGGTCTGGTCAGGTGTCGGCAAGTCCGTGG
Organism: Sycon ciliatum; assembly: GCF_964019385.1. Taxonomy (NCBI): domain Eukaryota; kingdom Metazoa; phylum Porifera; class Calcarea; order Leucosolenida; family Sycettidae; genus Sycon; species Sycon ciliatum. The sequence continues at coordinate 25,027,982 of NC_088649.1, forward strand.
CGACGGGTCTGCAGAGCGACGCTGACAATTTGTTGGGATCTCAGTGATGTTGATGTTGACAGCGAAGCTGAATCGTCCCCGTCGTCTTCAGTAGCGAAGAGGCGCAAGTTGTGGGCGAGTACATTAGGTGGCGAACTGACTTACGACGTTACTTGCCTTCAGCTCTCATGAGTCGTCTGACGCAGTCTCGGAAGCGCAGGCGACGATCAAAAGTGTCACTGCCAGAATCGAAAGAGTATGCAAGTGCAACGCCGCCCAGAGCATCGTTGTGCTTTCCAGGAAGAACTTGGTCCGTGCCTTGGAACTGATATTGTTGACTTGCTCAAGTCTCTGTCAACATCTTTAATTCCTTTGTATTGTGCTCCGCCACAAAAGCCACTAAATAACTCTTTGTGTCAGACTGTGCGAAAGCCACTAAGTAACTCTTTGTGTCAAACTGTGCGAAAACTGTTATTTTCTATTTCAAAGTACATAATTTGAAAGCGGTTTTGGGGCACTTGTAGACTACTTTATCTGCCCTGTACCACCTTCAAGAGGTCAAGTAAGGTCCAAAGAACTGTTTGAAAATTGTCACTCTAAGACATGTTTTAGCTGATTGTGGCCCATTTCACGAGTAAAGTTTCCATGTTGATTCAGCTTGTCCTATAATTTTCCGTCATAAAAGTACTAACAAGTGTAGTAAAGAGAACTAGAGTAACTGGGCCGGCATCACCATGGATCATCGAAGTCAAAGGTGTTTTCCTTTTTATCGATTTTCAAGTCACTCACAACTGTGGAAAAACATACCTGAAGTGAAGCAAGCCAAGCAAAAACGATGTAAACAGTAAAAATGTGATACACGGTACGAGAAGGTAATAAAGTAATAGTTAGATGTGACATTTTTAATATTATTATTCCCGTAGCTATGCAGAAGACGTTACTTCAGTAACGTCTGGCGCTAGCCAGGGTCCACACAGCTTTAATTTGGTATTTGTTTGTGTGTTTGTTTGTGTCACGCCTGGCGCTATCCCGTATCTGACGGCAAAAAAATCATAGGGATGTTATAAATTTTTCAATTCTCCTATTTTTTTCAGGTTTAGGGTTTTACGTCGGGCCCTAGATCACGTCGGGGTCACCAATTTAGGGTTTTACGTCGGGCCCTAGACGACGGCTACTTTGGCCAACCGGACAACGAAGAAGTTGTGACCAAAGAGAACGATTTTATTTCTTGTGCATGCGTTTGTAGAATGACGTAATACTCAGTGATTCAGGTCGCTACAGTGGCATATCCTGGGATTCGAACCCGCACTATCGCTCTACATGCATTCCCCCATACACTTCGCATTCATACCCATTCTTCCAAGTTGCTTCACGTTATGATCTTGCGTTTGAAAGCCCTATTTGAATATTGCGGGCAGCTGTATATGGCCAGCTGTGTTTGATGGTACGGTACGGGAGACGGTGTCGTATTACCCTCGCTCGGACCTGTCCTGTACCTATCCCTACCGTACCGTACCATCAAAGACGGCTGGCCACAATGCATATTAAATAGGGCTTTCAAATGCAAGATCATAATGTGAGCAACTTGGAAGAATTAGTATGTATGCGAAGTGTATCGGGGGATGCATGCAGGGCGCGATAGTGCGGGTTCGAATCCCAGGATATGTCTTAAAAAAGGAATTTTTTAAAGAATTTATAACATCCCTATGCTTTTTTGTGTCTAGGTCATCAAGGCAAAAAAAGCATAGCGTAGGGCCCTGAGCTTCCAAGCTCTCTCGTATTTTTACTAGAGCCACGTAAACCCGTCATGTGTGAGCCATGAATAAGGGGAGTAGTGGCATTGTCTGGGATGCTCTGCCGACCTTCGGTCTCAGCTTCATCACAACCAGGCGCGCCAATAGCAGAGAGAGAGAGAGAGAGAGAGCGAGAAAGAGAGAGAGAGAGAGACATGTGTTACAGTTTTTGATTTTTAGTGGTTTACATTTAATATAGGCCGATTGTTGGCGCTTGGTGACATGTTGTAGCAGACCACGGTGATGGTGGTGGTCTACCCTAAATTCCAGAACCTTACCTCTAAACTTCTAGTCCTTTAAAGTGACCTCCGTGGTAGCCGCCATTGAACAAGCTGAGTTGATAGGTTCTCTCGAGGAGCTCAGCAAGTCGCAAGTCGACAGTCGGATTGTTAAGCATTGCTAGAAAACTTGCAACTGTGTGTAAACATAAATTGGTTTGGCTGCGGTGTGTTGCTGTTAGCAGCCGTGAACCTTTGTTCTTTTACCTTGATTCAGTGCAGGTATTTAGTCGATTTTTGAATTTGTATAATAGCATAGGAACTTTTTGGGTCAAACGCTGGGTGAATGTGGTCTACCCAGGAATAATAAATAATCCGACTTTTGATCGAAATCGGACATTTGGCCATGTCCCGTGATATGGTGTGGCTACAAACCTTGCAGGCTCTCCATATCTGAGAGGTTCGGCTACAAGTATGCTTACATCACGAAAGCGTTGCTCACACGTTCCAAAACTACGTGGGCGCCGAGTTTGATTCAGCTTTGAGTTGTGGCAAGCCTAGCCGCACCTCTGGGACAATCAAAATGGCGACATCGACAGATTTTGGTCTCCAGTGATATCATGGTGCTCCTTATTCCGACAATCGAGTGCTGCGCAGACCGGAGGTTCCTGAAAATTCGCGATCGCCAAATTCACGTCAAGTCGTGAGGTCCACACCACATACTTTTCGTCCTCGAACCCAGGTGACAGGTCTACACGTTGAGTTTGGGCCAAAAACGTGTAGCCGAACATCTCTACGACGGCCTGGAGATATTAGAAACTCCAGTAGGTTGTGTAATAGACCGATCCCCTTATTATTGTCTGGGTTCGAGCAAGGGGGCAACTCCACAGTCGCGTGGGATCCTGCTGCACACACGCGACCAACCTCACCTCGCGCTCTGCGTGACTTCTCGCATGCGAAGTGCAGAGCACGCGAAATCTACATGCAGTGCAAGCCTGTCTACAAAAAATGTCACAAGGACTTTTGATTTGAGCTGTTTTGTTTTTGTTTAGACATCTTCCTTTTTACGACTTCAGGATGCCTTCTCAGGATCATTGCTGCGCTCCTCACTGTCAGAACAGGAGGACGATGCAAACAAGTCATTTCACTCCTTTCCTCGTGTGGAGCCACAGCGGCCTGGAGCAAGCGGATCCAGGCTATGCCCCGTGAGGAAGGACGTAGTTTTAGGGTCACTCTGAATAGTTGCAGCGATCATTTCGATCCCGAAATCGAAATCGTTTTGCCCAGCTCTACAAGGGCAGGATGAATCCAGGAACCCGAACAGCTGTCCCACGGTACCAGGTTTGCTTTTCGCAAGAGAGTGGAGTCTGGACTCCCTGCTCCCCATGCTCGCAAAACAGTATTTGCTGAGCCTAGTGCAGTTCGGTCATGGAAGTGCAGCGTCTGCATCACGAGCTCCCCATGCTCCCAAACCAGTATTTTGTTGAGAGGCAACGGTACTTTGAGTTGGAAAGGAACCTGGCTTAGTGCAGTTTGGTCCTGTAATGGAAGTGCAGCATCTGCATCAGGAGCTGGCAGCAAGTAGAGCTCGTGTACAGAGTCTCGTGGAGCAGTTGGACGATGTGAGGACTGGGGTGAAGAAAGCCGAAAAACAGCTTACGTACAGTAACATAAAGAAAGACTGAGCCGCTCCAGTTTCTGACTGGTTTGCCTTCAGGTGTTTGGACCGCTCTGTGGGACTTCTTTGAGGCTGGCCGAGAAAATGTACTGCGCCGCACCAGATCTGCGAAGACGGAAGCTGAGGGACAGCGGATACAGTTGGAGGTGGCCGCAAATCGCCAATGAGCATGTAATGGAGGATCAGCTGCTATTGGCATTTATGTGTCTAAGCCTGGGCCGAATGGAACAGAAGCTGGCATGTGATGTACCGCAAGACATTCTGCATTGTGGATGAAACAGTTCTATTTTGCCATGCACTTAGGGTTCTCGCACCGGCACGGCACAACAAGACCCAACAGATCCTTGCGCTCGTGTTTTCTTCCATGGTAACATTGCTGATCACAACACCCAGTAGCCAGTCGCAGATGCAACCAAATCAACCAGGTTCTCTTACTCTTTTTTCCAATACTGAAACCAAGGTATACCAATATTTGCATCGAATGCAGTGATGATTTCAATACTGTCCACCAGTACAACGCATTACCAGACTGCCATATAATCATGATAATATTATCCATTTCGCAATCACTGTCATTGCTTTCTTAGATCTCCAATCATCAATATCGGACCATAAACCATCTATCATCTTATAATCATCATTAATATCCTGTTACTATCCTCTAACGATGAGCTCGAAGAAACGAAACAGCTGCCTAGAGGCGTAAACAATGTCTGTCAACGGTAGTGTCCTTGCTGTGCTGGTGTGTTTATGCTTCGTGCATTAGTTTGGCCAAGAGCGCATGTTGGTGGCGGGTTGAGGATGTAGTACTGCGGAGCATGACCGAAAGCCCTGTCACAGTGTATTTTATTAGGAAGGTATAGAAACAGAAAAAAACTCTGTATCTTGATCTTGGGCTTAAACAGCCCGTCTCACATTAAATATACTAGAAAATAGTTCACTCTGAACATGCAGTCTTCCTAAGAGAGAGAGAGCGAGGGGGGGGGGGGTATATTCATACTCATAGGTTCGAATGAACCGCACACACACTTTGTTGCAGACAGCGGCAAGCTTTGGCCCTTGTACTTCGAAGAGGGAGCAATCCACTGCGCTATGCTTGCGATTAACAGCAAGCTTCGACCTTTCAAAGGTACGACTCATCACTGGCTCTGGGGTAATGTTCCTGGAACAAATGCCCCATTGCCGACGGAGGGCCAGGGAGCACGCAATCTGCTTTCCTGGGCGAGAAGTGTTCCAGCACAAGAAGCAGCACGAATACATGCTGACAAAGACCACCATCACCACCAGCCGGCACACAGCACTTCAAACACCATCCACTCCTTCCATGTGTTTGCACTGTCCTCCTCTAGCTCTTCACGCTCAACAAATACCACGCACTGCTCATCGTTTTTTTATGCTTCCTCTGGGTTGGCTAGCCCTTCGACTTGACAAGACAGCGATCACCACTGCTATCGTCACCTCATAGCAGTCGCTTCCCCCAGTGGCTTTTCCTGTCTTTGCAAGGTGTCCAAGGATGGCTGCTGTTGTCACTATAGCCTAAAATCAGAAGTACATTAGTGGCTGATGTCCAACCAGATCGTTGGAAAATCGATTTTCCACTTCAGGGCTGCTGATCGCGATCGCGACTTGGTGACTTCGCAGCACCACGGTTACCTTCATAGAAGATGGCTCTGGAGAGGAAAAGGCAGACCAGAAAAAGGTTACTATTATCTTCAGCACCGATCTCAAGGAGAAAGAAATACGGTCTGCTGTAGCCTAGGCACAAAATAAATCTCACAACACGATTCGCGATTCGAATATTTCAACAACAAAAAACTGACCTCTGGAGTAACTCCTGTTTGTGGCCCGAGATCGTTCCCTCCCGCGCCTTGAAAAAATCCTGCAGCTGCATCACAGTCCATGTCTCTCTCGGAGACTCTGCTCCTACCAGCAGGAGGTTCAGCACCGCTCGAAGCCATCGCAAACCACTTGAACTAAGCAGAAGACATTCCAAAACAAACCTGAAACACACTGTCAAAGATGCTGTCACGTTCAAAAACTAGCTCGATCGCGAGTGAGGTTGCCCCCATGCTCGAGCCCAGTGTAATAAGGGGATCGGTCTATTACATAACATTCGTATCCTCCATGCTGTAGACAGCAAGCTGTTTCGAAAATATAAAACCTCATCAGTACAGCTACGAGCTTTCAGCAAGCCGAGCCACCAGCCATGGTGTTAATCAGGCACCAAAGACATTAAGATAGCTCCTCGCTCTAGCGACAGCATGCTCTAACTACGAACAGTAGCAGGCATTGCGTAATGCAGCAGCACTAGAGTAGCCAACCCAGAGTGCTCAGCAAGACGAATGTCGAGGAGTTTGATACCCAATGCTGTAGACAGCAAGCTGTTTCGTCCATAACGGCCTCATCGTTACTGCTATGAGCTTTAAGCAAGCCGAGCTACCAGCCATGCTGCAAAGGCTGCACCACAGAAATTAAATTATGTTGGCTTGTCGCCCTAGCCTACCGAGAATGCTCAACAAGACGAATGTTAAGGAGAATGTCGAGGAGCATTATACCCAATGCTGTGGACAGTAAGCTGTTTCGGCCATATATGCCTCATTAGTACAGTGATGAGCTCTAAGCAAGCCGAGCTGCCAGCCATAGTGCAAATGAGGCGCCACAGACATTTTAGATAGTTTGTCGCCCTAGCCCCAGAGGACACTAGCTACGAAAAGTATATATCTTGTATTAGATTGTGTTTCCTAGCATTCACCGTAAAGCGCTGCTGGTTTGCACTGGACAGAAAAAGATCCGCGTCACTGCATGTCACTGCATGTCACTGCATGTCACTGCATGTCCTACTCGTATTATTATTATTATTATTATTATTATTATTATGCGTTCCTGGTCTGTCAACGAACAAGGGAAATCCCTGAATGCCCAATATTATACATGTGGTGGTTACCTGGGCCAATTTCGAGGTTAAATTCTCAGGTTTTGATGAGAATTATCATAAATATGCCTGATTGCTGGAGAGACATCTGACTATGATCTGAGGTGCATTTAAAACGCACACACGACATTTTTGCTTTAAAAAACTGTAAACATTGTACGCATGCTTTTCCTTTTGCCTGTGTCATTTCCCCAGGCACTGATTCTCGCAAGGCCGGTAAGAGCGGAGCAAAGATGCATTTGCCCTGTTTGGGAATACAAGCCACCTTGATTGTGCTCCTCACTGTGGTCCTACCCTTTACACATATGCTGGGATAGAGGACTAACTGGGAAATTGTCCCCAGGTTCACCCAGGGAGACATTTGTTTGTTAAGAGTAACTGACCAGCAATACAGCTGCCACTGATCTACTGCATCTCTTTTTATGTACTGCGATTTCGGCTTTTGCTTGTTTGCAGTGTAGGGATTTACCATAAACATAGAATAACTTTTGAGTTTCCCTGTTTGTTGAACAGTCCTTCCGACTTCTTCTTTACGCAATTTTGAATAGTAATAATCATACCATGCTTAGTACTAATCAATGCTTAGCAATATCCATGCCATGCTTAACTGTCTCGATCACCCCTGCTAACGTTATTGCCCCCGCTTTCTTTTTCATGATCCATTGCTTCTTGCCTCCCCGGTTATTTTCCATCTAGCTGTTTCTGGCTAGTATCAGTTCCACCACACTTATCAATAGTCCTTATTGGTGTCACGCCATCGTGGAATAGAATAATATTAATAATAATAATAATCATGCAATTTATAGTAAACATGCAACTTGTAGTTCCTTCGTCCTTTTCTTTACTATAAAAGATCTGTTGTATGCGGTAAGCATTAACTGGAAACCACTTGTCACCATGTTCCTTGATGATTATGTTGATGGATTTTCATTCGGGTTTTTTAATCTGATTCATACGTTCTCTGGCTACAAGAATCCGTTGCTAACTCAAATTGCCAAAAAACGGATACGGTCCCCTTTCGCTTGTGCTGGATCAAAAATCATGTTCTTCGAGAGAGAAAAAGTAGTGAGGAACAAATTGTTTTCAAAATATTGTGCGTACACACCGACACACTCCCGCACGCATACGCATACACACATAATTATTAACTGGTTTGAGGGAAAGACACACACATAATTATTATAGTTTTTTTTTGCACTTACGGTTTTCTTCATTCAGCTCTATTGCACGCACCTAGGGTACGTTTCTTAGAACACGGAGGCTCCACTGCAGCCAATTCATATTATGATCAGTCACCACCAATACACAAATGTCGTTGAAGCTGCAAATTTTATTCAAAAGAAATGAAATCTCCAAATTTTCGCCCTTGGGACTTCATCAGGAAGTAAAATAATAATGAAATGAAACTGGCTCTGTAGCAAACTATAATAGCGGGGTTGAGACAATGAGACACTGGCACTACAGAAGTGAGGAGAGGAGAGCACGAGGCGTCACACATTAGCACTATGAAACGAATGGCGAGGACAACAAGAGGTGCACACTGGGTATATGATGATAATCACACAAAGTGAGAGAGGAACGTGAGAGAAGTGTGAGAGAAGTGTGAAAGGGGCGCAAGGGCGTCAACGACCTTTGTGTAGCATGGTGGTGACTGATCATAATTACCTAGGGTAGATCTACCCTGTAAAACGACTTACAGTTCCCTAGTAAAGTCAAATCTGCCGTTAGCGACCTCTGCTGTAGGCGACCATCTACCGTTAGCGACCGATTTTCCGTGCACCGACGGTTCACATACAAATTGATCTGTCCAGACCGACCATCTGCTGTGCGCGACCAGCGACCGCGATTTCATGCGATTTCGGGGGCTGCATTCAAATCTGCTGTAAGCGACCGCGACCCACGTTCAGTCACTGGGTCAGGTGCGAAACTGTACTTGCCAGTGCGCTGTCAACTGCAAGGTGTGAAATGCGCTGTCTTTTTCTTTTTTTTTACTACGTTCACATAACCAGCTCGAAAAGAATAAGGAAAGATAGTGGTACGGAGACTAGGACAAACGTGACAACTAGTGAGCAGGCGCTGCACCGAGACGTAGCAGTGATGGTGGGGCATTGATGGCTCTGCCGACCTGAGGTCTCGGCGTCACGGCCAAAAACACGCACCAAAAACAATGAAAAAAGAAGAAGATAGAGCTGTACAGGTAAGAAAGATGCAAAAACCCAAAGCTTAACACGAGCGATTGTGGGGGAGAAACTGTCTTAGCGTCATACTATTCATAGGGAATCGACTGCCCAGAGCCAGTTTGTTCTGCGAAGATGGCGGTAAACATTCGTTTTAAATGATTGCATTCTCTTGCTGTGGGGAGGCTGGGATAGGAGAGCGACAGGGAGGGAGTTCCAATCGCTGATGCTGCAGTGTGTGAACGAGCGCTTCAGTGCCAGCGGGGCAGATGCGGGCAGCTGGTGTTGGAGCTGGTGGTCATGGCCACTGACAGCACCGTGCTCGTTGCGAGTTCTGGGGTCGGTAGAGATGATGTGGCGCGGTGGCAACACAGAGAGCAGCTGCGGAGGACCAGGCAAGTAGTGCAGCTTGTACAGGCAGGCAAGCAAGGCAACAGTGCGGCGGATGGCCAGGCTGGGTACGTGTGCCCCAGGACCGATAGCATGAAGCGCGCGGCGCTGAACATTGTTCAGACGCTGGAGGTGACTCTGCGCAGCTCCCATCCATACAAGAGGCGCATACTCCATGACTGGTCGTACTAACGCCTTGTATACGGTCGTCCGGCCGGCGGGGGTGTTTTTGTGGTTGGTTGGTTGTGTTTATTTAAATTCGCAAACCGAACGGACTGAACATGTCCAATGACAATGAAGCGAATGAAGTCCAAATAACCCAGGAATGGGGACAGAGATGAAAAGAAAATATGGGAACAGACGGCTCTCAGCAAAGGAAGAAGAGAAAGGAAGGAAAGAAAAAGAATAATGGAGAAGAAGAAGAAGAAAATCGTGGTCACGGCGAGAAGAAAGCTTTTAGCAAAAAGACAAAGGAAAGGATGAAGGAGAAAATGGGGAGACACATCGTGGTCGCGGCCAAAGCCGGATTAGCGGCAGGACACAGTAGACAAAACAACACCAGGAACAAGCACGCATGAAGCATGGGCCATGCCGGCCCAGAAGCGGGAGACCCCGAAAGGAAGAGAGAAGAGAAGAGAAGAGAGAGAAATAGAAGCATTGCACATCTACATGAACGCCCACACATCCACACATCCACACACTCACATACATACACATACACATACATGTACATGTACATACCCACACCTACGCACCAATACACACATACCCAGACACAACCCCCCCCCCCACACACACACACACACACTCACATGCGCGTGCACGCACACACACACACACAAACACACACACACACACATGTACATTGACAGCCACACATACAATTGCTTTGCAATGTTCTCAGTTCATAGAAGAAACGGGACTGCGGCAGCACGGAACTGATGAGGAACAGAGATGGAGCGAATACTGCTTGGCAGGTTGTTCCAGCATATCGCACTCTGGAAGGCGAATGTCCCCTTTCCAGAGTTGCTGCGGGCGGGTGGCAGGCAGAGACCCATGAGGGGGTGAGTATGTGGGCGGCTCTGTTTAGGACCCCAAGCCGTTGGCGTGCACGGGTGGCTACGGAGCGTAGGTGATCGCTGAAGGTCAACTTGGCGTCCACCTTCACACCAAGGAGGGTGATGGTGGTTTTCTAGGGCACCAGTGTGCCACCAAACAGGAGTGGGGGGAGATCTAAGCCAGTGCGTCTGAGGGTGGCTGTCATTGCCTGGGATTTGGTCGGTTCAAACATCATTTTCCATGTACGACACCATTCGTGCAGTCGGTCAATGGACACCTGCAGTGACTGCGCGGCGACTGTTGGGGTCTGCTGGGAGGTGACTAAGCTGTACAAAGTTGTATCATCAGCATAGGCTTCCAGGTACCAACAACACTATTTCGATGCTCAGTGTGATGCGACTACGAGCTGACCCGAACCGTAGGCTGACGGCCACACCGATCAACTCTCACTCTCAGGGATGCCAGGCTTCCCGTGCACCTAACTGTTGCATGCTAACGACAGTGCTGGCTGAGGCAGTTTGGAGAGCTTGCAAAGCGTCCGATGTTCCGAGGCCTCTCCGAATTCCAAACTGGTGCGACGTGAGCAGATGATGGTCTTCAAAATAGTTTACGATGTGTCTGTTAACAAGAGTTTCCATTACTTTCGAGATTATGCACAGTAAGGATACGGGCCTGTAGTTCTTAAGGGTTGAGCGGGAAGATCGCTTGTGGATCGGAACGACGTTGGCCGTCTTCCACATCCTAGGTTGCACTCCAGACCGGAAGCATAAAGCAAATAACTTGGACAGTGGCTCTGCGAGCTCATGAGCACATTCCTTAAGGACGCGAGCAGAAATAACGTCAGGCCCGGTAGCCTTGGAGACGTCGAGCCTTGCCAGGACGCGGCGGTCAGCCTGTGGGCGGAAGCGGATGGTGCGAAGAGGTGGAGCCTCTGAGGGAGCAGGGTCCGGTAGGTCAGCCTCCACAAGGTCCGGACCGGCAACGCTACATTTCTTCGAGAAGAAGCGAGCGAATGCCTCTGCTTTCTCTGAGCTCGTTGCCCACTCGCGGCCGTCAGAGTCGACAACTAGGGGAATTTCGGGCTGTGTGCGGTTGCCAGCAGCGTTCTTCAACTTCGTCCACCACTGTTTGTATCTGAGGGACCCAGGTGAGAGGCTGTGACGGAGGCTGTCCTCCTTTGCACGTCGTGATCGGGACTGGGTGGCGATCGCTACAGTCACGGAATCGGTGAATGCCTGCTGAAGTGCTGGGTCATAAGGGTGTTTTCTCCAGTCGCGCCAGCGCTTCTCCTTCTCCCTCTCGGTCTGGGTGCATTTAGGCGTCCACCATACAGGATCGGAAGGCCTCGTTTCCAGGACTTTGGATGGGACAAACTGTGCAACAGCTGCAGTAATCGAAGCGGTAACCTGCTCACAGGAAGTTTCTGGCTCCTCCGTGATGATATCACCCCATTCCACGTTGCGAAGGTGCGCCCTGAGGCGATCCCAGTCTGCCCTGTTGTAGCGAAATACTGTTCACGTCTAAGGAGCACGGAAGAAAAGTCTGACAGTACAACTGCATGGTCAGATCGACCGAGGGGCGGAAGTATACGTGTAGTTACTGGGGACGTGAACGTTGACATTATGAGATCTAGCGGGTTGTCTCCACGAGTCGGTACTGTGACATGCTGGACAAGAAGATGGGCAGCGCAGGTATCTTCGAGAGCCTCGCCTGCAGGCGTAGTTTTCGAGCTGTTCAGCCAAGCCCGGTTGTGCACGTTGAAATCGCCAGCTAGGATGATGTGGGAGCCCTGGTGTCTAGCTTCTGGGAGGATGTTGTCGAGATGATCGATTAAGGTAAGATCGCCAGGGGCACAGGACCCCAGCCGATACACTGCTCCCAAGACGGTGTGGAGACCTGGGGCCAGCTGGAGAGAAACCCAGATGATCTCATGTGCGGGGGACATGAGTTCAGGGATGAGCATGGAGGGGAGTGACGACTTCACCCAGATGGCTACCCCTCCCCCATGTGCCGTTCTGTCCAACCGAAGTGGTGAGCTGTATCCAGGGAAGCTAATGTCAGTGGGAAGCACTTTCTCCGCAGTGAACTTCGTTTCTGTCACAATTGCTACGTCGGGCTGATGCTGCAGGAGTGCGTGCTGTAGGTCGGGAAGTTTGGTGGCTAGGCCAAAAGCGTTTGTGCAGAGAATGCGAAGATGCGTGCTACCCTTCATTGCAGGAGGAAGTAATTAAAAAAGGGGAGGGACATTTGGCGTAAGCGGGTGCATAGTTACATGTATGGCTAAGGGTCCTAAAATCTAATGAAATACCTAAAAGGATCATGGCAACCTAAAGATAAGAATGAGGAAGCTGGAGGAAGACACGAGGTTGAGGTAGGACAGGGAAAACCAGATTGTGTTTGTATACCTAGGGCTACACAGGGGGAGAAGATGTTATCTGCACCAAGTTATCTGCTTATTGCTTGACGCAGTGATCTTTTTCGCCTTCTTCTTCCTCTGGTTATCACTAGAAACTACCAATGGGGAGGTCGACTCCCGCGGCCTCTTGTGGAAGCAGTCTGCCAATATCGCCAATGCTCTAGCCTCATCGCCCCCTGAGATTTTCACCTCAGGTGGACAGTCCGACTCCTCGGCCCAGCTGCTGTCAGGAGACAGAGTCAGGTCAAGTTCCACGTGGTTGCTTTGTTTATCATGCTCAGGTCGCATTTTGACAGTTACGGCAGAAGCTGAGTCTTGACTGCCATGTGTACCCGTGCCCTCCTCCAGGGGTCTCGAGTCGACCTGACCAGCTGGAGAAGCGCCCAGGCTCTCGTGTTGTGGCTGATCCTCGCGCGCTTTGTCTGCACCGATGATCTCCTGGGGTCCCGATTTGACTGCAGAGGCTAGGCTTTCAGGCGCGAAAGGCTAAAGGGACAAGCTTATCTATTTTTGCGGATTTTCTTTCATAAACAAATAAACGTCACAGGCTGCTCTTCGGAGGTGTCCGCGTCCCAGCGGTCCGGGCAAGCGACCGAATCTCAGTGGGACACTTGGCCGTGGCCTTTGTACTGGAATCTGTGGGAGAGCCTTTCCAGGGACTACACACCTGGGTACCCGGGTATCGGGTATGGCTCCTTTTTTGTTCCTTTCCTTTTTATTTGTTATTGCTGAGAAAGAAACGTTGCTGGATGGAAAGCTTTCTGTTCCCGCCATGCGCCAGCGCCTTTGCTCTAGTAAAACATTGCTGGCTGATAATGGTCATTGCTCGTGATGTCAACTTAGAAGGTGACGGGAAGCTGGGTTTCTTGCCATTTCCAACTTCCTGACTCTGAAAATGTAGCTTGAACTAAGAGCTCCAAATATTTCAGTTTTTCGATGTGCCAGACCTATTGTTACGACCTGCAGAGATGAGGAGCAAGTGAGGCGTTGGATTAATGCCAATAATGGTGTTTATGGCCCAGACGACGCCAGCGGTTTTCACTTGTCAGGAGGACAGCCAAGTTGGAGCAGGCAGATGACAGATTATTAACTTTGAGCATTTATAGCCGAGTGGGTGGCTTGCCAAAGAGAATCGTCTCAGTACCTGATAGTTACTAGTATCTGACAAATGCCTCTTATTGCTAGTCTGCACTAGAGCATTAGCAGAATTGATCATGTCACAAGTAGTGTCAAGACTTGATGTCCTACGATTATACTCAGATCATGTTGCTACTTTACAGGAATATTCGTCCTGCCACTGTACACTCTTCCAGAATTGCATGCAGAAGTCACATGCCTGTCACAGTGTGCAAGGGACAACGCGTTTGCACTGCTTACGGATTCAAGCGGATGGAGTGCAGACCAGATAAGAAGACATAATCCGGCTATTCAAATAGCTTGGGCTGCTATTAATCGGCTAGACTCCTGGAAACATGGACAAGAATCTAAACCAGTCCACGGAAACAATATCACGCCACACAGGAAGCTAAATGGCAAACCAATCAAGTTCTTTGGTAATGAAGCCGTTCACCAACATTGTTGTGAACCCTCTAAGATTCTCTAAATTGTCAGGATCGTACGACCACACGGCACGAGGACAACTCTTTTCCTTCACACAGTATATTTCACTTCATCGAATAATTAACAATGAACACTAATAACACCAGCTATTTATAGCATGCAAAAACAGCGTACATGCAAAAACATACGCATATAAAACTGGACATAACAGCGTATACAGCAAAACGCACACAGCGCATATAGCGTATGCCATGCAGCAACATCAGCGGTACGGCGGAGTCGAAATACAACATTTCAACGAATACAATGCCATAAGCGCGAAGGCCTTTCCCAATTGAGAACTGGTGGTTTGCAACATTCTCCCCACCAAAGGGCTTCTCACCGCCGTACAACAATGCACACAAGTCAAAAACGATCCGGGGCTCTGACTATGCGCCCAGAACGTGTCATCTCCTGCTGCCGTGGTGGTGGTAACGGTGCTGACGGTTCATACGCTGGCTGCTGAGGGAAGATAGCAGGTTGAGCGGTATCTGCAGGCCCAGGAGCCACGTCCTGTGACGATACTTCTAACGGCACTAACCTTTGGATCGGCCTCAACAGGGTACTGGTACTCAAATTAACCTTGGCAACACGACGCTTACCATCTCGACCAGGGAATAACTCGATGATCCGTCCCAAACGCCAGAACTGTTTGCGCTTGGTATCATCGAGAACAAAGACCACATCACCCACAGCTAAAGCGCGCGACATGGTCTGTTGGTGTTTGTTCAGCTGACTTAGGTACTCCACCTCCCAACGATTCTTGACATGCTCCAGTGTCCGACTGAGGTAACGCAATCTCGATGACATCTGCGCAGCGTCCAGGGTACCTGCTGGCTTCTCTGACGACATCCAGATGTCACCCATCATCATTGCAGGGGTTACTGGTGGCTCATCCAGGCTATCAGACACATAAGTTAGCGGACGACTATTCACCACTGCTTCAACCTCATACAAGATGGTCTCAAGCTCCTGAACCTTCAGAAACGCTGTTCCCATTACCTTTTTCAAGGCACTCTTCACTGTACCAACCATTCGCTCATAGAAGCCTCCATGCCATGGTGCAGCTGGAGGATTGAACATCCATGGCACACTCAGTTTGTCAGATGCCGCCTTGAACGTTGTAGCGTTGTCAGACCTGATCCGAGACGGCAAACTACGTCTCGCGACAAACTTCCGAAATGCTATCAAGAATGACTCAGTACTTAAACTATCGACCACCTCCAAGTGAACTGCTCTGGTGGTGGCACACACAAACAATGCTATCCATACCTTCGGAGATGACTCACCACGGCGCACGTACAACGGACCAGCATAGTCGATGCCGGTAGTTGCGAACGGCCTCTCGTGAACAACTCGGTCTTCCGGCAGCGGCGGGCAGACTTCTGAGGCAGCCTTAGCCTTGTAGCGGCGGCATGTAACACATCGCTGAGTAATGTTGCGTAGCGCCCGTCGACCACCGATAATCCAAAATTTCTGACGGATGAACGACAAGACTCCTTCTACACCTTGGTGCATCCTTTCAACATGCATTTTCTCCAACAGCAACTCGGTCAGATGATGTTTGCCTAACAGGACTGGGTGCTTGGCTCCATACGCCAACTCGCTGTGCTGAAGTCGTCCCCCGGCTCTGAGCACTCCATGCTCATCCAGAAACGGTGCAAGCTGATACACCTTCGACCCAGGCTTCACTGGTTGACCTTGCTTGATCAGCTCAAGATCCTCAACGAAACATGCGGCTTGAACGATGCGGTACAATACGTTGTCTGCTGCAAAATAGAGTTCAGCACGAGGCTCAGTGTGCTTCCACTGCAACATCCGAGTCACCATGCCCTGTGCCCTCGACCATTTACTGAATCGGAGCCACCATTCCTTATCAGATTCTCGACTACAGGTGGTGGCTGACACTCGTACCTCTACACTGGACTCATCTGTAGCTGCGGTTGAGGATGCGGTGGGCCAGTCATTGGGCTCCGTGATCCAGGTTGGTCCGCCCCTCCAGAACGGACTACGGATCTGCTGTGCACTACTCCCACGCGACGGTAAATCTGCTGGGTTGTGAAGGCCCGGGCAATGGTTCCACACAATGCCGACCTTCTTCGATATCTCTTGGACTTGACTGACGCGGTTAGCCACAAATGTTTTCCATTTGTACGATGGATTACTGATCCAATGAACGGTAGTGAGACTGTCAGTCCAGCCATAGACTTGCGTGACGGTCACACGCAGCTCTTTCACCACAAACTCAGCGTAGCGAGCCGCTAGACATACTGCTTGTAACTCAAGGCGGGCTAACGTGGGCGGAGATACAGGTGCCACTTTGGCCTTGGCAAATACCAAGTGCGACTGTCCATTGACGACGGCATACAAACAACATCCAAACGCTTTCTCACTGGCATCGGCGAAGGCATGAAGCGCAATCGGCGTGTCAAGATTGCAGCAAATCCAACGTGGTATGTCAATGCTCACCACTTCGGCCAACTCTCCCCACCATTGCGCACATGCGGCTGCGATGCCATCAGGCAACATATCATCCCAGTCGCCTCCGACTTTCCAGGCTTGCTGTAGCAGTATCTTTCCCGGCACAACTGCCGGTGCTGCTAGACCTAGCGGATCAAACACTGATGCAACACACTTGAGGAGGGATCGCCGGGTGCAAACAGACGGCCTATCGGACTCGCCTAGCGCTGCTATGCTGAGCAAGTCATCACTGGTTTTCCATTTCAGACCGAGGACTTTATCTCCGGCCTCTGGATCGCACGGGATTTCGTTGCCTCGCCACTTGCGTAACTCCATGCCAGCATCCGTAAGCACACGCACGCTGAACTCTTGCATCTCCTTGGCTTCCGAGGCATTTGAGACACTAGAGACCAAATCGTCAACGTAGAAACTCGTGAGCAAGAGATCAATACGATCTCGCTCTTTGGGTGCAGACAACGCCCCTAGCTCCTTCAAGTGATGCTGAATCACCGCAGTAAGCATGTATGGCGAGCAGTTTACGCCAAATGGCAGTTTCGTTAGCCTCCAGGTTAACAGTTCATCGCTGTCGCTTCGACCGGGCCACAAGAAACGCAGGTACGGACGGTCTTCGGGATTAACCGCGACCATGAAGAAAGCCTTTCGGATGTCTGCTTGCAGCGCGCTCTTATATTCACGGAACCGTAATAGCATACCTGCGAGACTCGGCAATAGCGACGGTCCAGGGTCAACCATGTCGTTCAACGACTTGCCATCTGGAGCCGTCGCCGAGGCATTGAACACCACTCTTAACTTCGTGGTTGCAGCGTGCTCGCGGAATACACCATGATGCGGTACATAGTACCCGGCATCGCTCTGACATGGCTCCAGCTCAATGGCTCCAAGCTCGCGGTACTCCCTGATCAGCACATCATCATAGAGCGCACGCTTCCCATTCCTCTTCAGCTTTTCAAGAAGCCGTGTTGCGATGACTCTAGCTTGAGCAAAGTTATCCGTTGGGCGACGCTCATTTCGCCACAAGAGACCCACTTGGTACCCGCTGCCCTGGCGACATAGCGGGAAAGATGGCAGGTGCTGATGTTGTTCTGGAGGTTCATCCAACTGCCATAGTTGTTCAATGTGGGCTGTGACACATGACACAGTCACCGGCTGACTGTTTCGACTTGGTGCAGACGCTGGACCAGATAATACATTACCTATCTCTGTGTTCCACACCGTCTCACCATTAACTTCCTTCTTGCTGTGCAGTACCGCGTTGATATAGTCTGCACCAATCAGCATATGTATTTCGTCTGATGTCCCTTGTTGAGGCTTGTCACTCAGCTCTACTCCCCAACTGTGCCACTGGGCAATGGTCTGCGGACTTGCGCACTTCAGGTCCATCTCAAGCGTTGGTTTCACGAACGCGCGTACCCGAATGCTAGCTGAGCTACCCTGGATCGTGATGGCGTACTTATCCATGCGCTGTTGGGTTGGTTCCGCGCCGAACGGCTTCACCTCTACATTTTCAACCCCAACGTGTTCTGCATCGATTGCTGACACCAACGCTGCAGTCACGAATGACGCCTCAGCACCCGAGTCCAGGAACACGCGAACCTTCGCGTTTCGAGTTCTTCCCTCAACTCGTGCCACTCCGGTCATCAGCCGCACACTTGGCGAGTGTAGACAGCACGACCCAACATTCTTCTCCGTAACTATCTCAGTCGGTTTCTCCCGGCTATAACCTGCTCTATCCAACACCTCATGTATTAGCAGGTGGTGTTTCCTCTGGCATTTCGTGCATCTCGAGCCTGACCGACATTCTCTGGCCATATGGCCATACTTAAGGCAGTTCCAGCAGAGTCTCTCTCGCTGCAGAAAACCCTTTCTCCCTTCCAGTGGCAGCGACCTTAGCTGCTTCTCTGCATCTGCGACCGATATCGCCATGCACTGTGCCGACGCCGTGGGCCTTGGCACGGATCGTTCTACTGGCTTCCTGGCAGTATCACCCTGTCGTCCGTGCGCGACCTGGTAAGACGCGCCGTGCTCCTGTACCTGGCGAAGTGACATCCCGTAGCACTGCCGTTCGACCAGGTACGTCTTCATCTCAGGTCCGCATTGCTCCAAGATTACCTGCTTTGCCATTGCTTGCAGACATTTTTCCTATATCGGCGCTATACTTGGTGTCCACCTCGCCATCTTCTGTCATAGCGAGTGTGGCCCACACCTCTACTTCTCGGCAAACACGGACAACGTATTGATGAAACGACTCATCTGACCGCTGCTTGCCTGTCAGCAATGTCTTCCACGCTTTATCCGGAGTCTTTCCGAGCGAGGCAAGCAACTCTCGTTTTGCTTCCTCGTAATTATTGCATCCAATACATATCCTCTCCGCTTTGCTACCCGCTAGCGCGATGCGCAGTCGCAGCAGCCATTCGCTTTCTTCGAACTCGTTCTTGGAACAGATGTCCTCGAACAGGTCAAGATACCGCTCCAATGGCTGCGTTCCATCATATGAGGGGATTTTCATCAACGGTTGACGCCCACCGCTGTGACTGGGAGATTCCTCTGTATCTCCCATCGCGGCTTTACCATCACCCTCATACGCAGTGGCGATGCGCTCGTTAGTCTCCTTTAGTGTTTTATCAAACTCGGTGCGGAGCGCCTCCTCTCGCCGTCTGGCACTGCGCTCCTCACGCTCCTCGTACTGTTGGAGCCTCTGCTCCACATGTTCCATCAACAACTCGCCTTCTAATCCTAACCGAACTCCATTGGCGATAAAGCTGGCTTCCAAATTGTGTAGTTGCTCTGCCATGCTCGCTCCTATCCTGGCGTGGTCGCCAAATGTTGTGAACCCTCTAAGATTCTCTAAATTGTCAGGATCGTACGACCACACGGCACGAGGACAACTCTTTTCCTTCACACAGTATATTTCACTTCATCGAATAATTAACAATGAACACTAATAACACCAGCTATTTATAGCATGCAAAACAGCGTACATGCAAAAACATACGCATATAAAACTGGACATAACAGCGTATACAGCAAAACGCACACAGCGCATATAGCGTATGCCATGCAGCAACATCAGCGGTACGGCGGAGTCGAAATACAACATTTCGACGAATACAATGCCATAAGCGCGAAGGCCTTTCCCAATTGAGAACTGGTGGTTTGCAACAAACATTGTCCGGTTGCATGGCTAGTGTCACTCAAACAAGACCAATGGACCTAAAAGATACGCTGTTGATCAACCACAACTCCAATACCACTGAGCAGTGTCTTCTATACAGATCCAATTAGATATTCAAGTATATGAGTGGAAGTTGCTGGTATAGTCTCTCCTAATGACCGCGTATTTGGCATAATGTTCTCTATGCTGCACTCTAGAGCTACTTACCTTTTCCGGCATTGAACTCAGGCAGGGACCACTCGCCTGCAGAATGAGCCAATTGACACAGAAGCTAAGTACCATGTGCATCCGTCGCAAGAGAAACACGCAAGTCTGCAAGTGAAGTGGATGGACACCCACTGATTTTCTCTTATGCCAATATCAGACATGACCTGAGTGAAACGTATGAAGACTTGCACCACATTACTGCACAATTCCATATAATTATTGCGAGGCCTTGTGAAATGATTCTCAATGCACACCTGGTCTACGCCACACAGAATACATCGGATTATAATCGCCAATACAGCTGCCTATGTCTCTCTCTCTCTCTCTCTCTCTCTCTCTCTCTCTCTCTCTCTCTCTCTCTCTCTCGATCTTCATCTATATCTCTCTATCTACCTATACCCAATCTGCGGACAGAACTGTTTCGTCCTTTGTGGACTCATCAGAGCAGCACAGAGAAAATGAGGCCGAACCTGATTGCAATGAAAAATAAAATTTCCAAAGCCAGACTTAATTCTCCACCTATCAACACCCTTCTGTGTGTATGCGCGTGCATGGGTGCAGGGTATATGCGCACATATCTTTCTCTCTCTCCCTCTCTCTCTCTCTCTCTCTCTCTCTCTCTCTCTCTCTCTCTCTCTCTCTCTTCCTGTCTTTACCTGGTTTGTGAATCGGCTTTTTTAATCGTATTTTTTCGGCTCACTGTTTTATGAGTTCACCTCACTATATGTTTTTCTGCTGCTACCTACTTATATTATAGTAGTTGCCTGATGATCGTAGTAATATGTGAAACCCAAGAGTTGTGACACAGCTTCCAATCTCTCTTGTGTACTTCAGTATTAGAAACACAAGGAACGAAATCTCTCGTATCTGTGTGTCTCGACATGTTTCTTTGTCCGTCTGTCTCTCTCTATTCTATCAATCTCTCTCTCCCTCTCTCTCTCTTTATCTCTCTTTCTTTCTCTCTCTCTCTCTCTCTCTCTCTCTCTCTCTCTCTCTCTCTCTCTCTCTCTCTCTCCCTCTCTGTATATATCAGTCGGTCTGTCTATCTCTCGTCTGTCTGTCTTTCTCCTTCTGCCTGTCTTTGTGAGTTTGCCTGTCTGTGTGCCTTTCGTCTGTCTATCTGTCGTCTGTGTGTTTTTCTCCTTCTGCCTGTCTTTGTCAGTCTGCCTGTCTGTGTGCCTCTATGTGTCTCTCTCTCTTTCTCTCTCTCCGCCTCTCCCTATGTCTCTCTCTCTCTCTCTCTCTCTCTCTCTCTCTTTCTGTGTGTGTCTATGTGTTTCTCTAAGTCTGAGTCTTGGTCATTCTATCTGCCTGTCTGCGTAACTCTCCAACTGTTTCCTTGTCTCGGTCTGTCTGTTTGGCTGTCTCTGCTTGTCTCTTTATGTTTGTCTGTCTGCCTGTCCCTGTATTTATAGCTCTATTTCTCTCTCTCTGCTGCTATTTTTCTGTCTCCCTTTGTCCCTCTCTCAGTCTCTTTTTCTCTGTCTCTGTGTCTTCTTCTTGATCTGCCTCCCTCTGCTGCTATTTTTTCCCTGAGTCTTTGTGTCTGTCTCTTCTTTTGTCATTCATTATGACTGTGCGTCTCTCTGTTTCTGTCTCTGACTTTCTATGTCTGATTGTCGGTCTCTGTCTGTTTTTCTCCTGAGTCTGTGTGTCTGTCTGTCTCTCCTGTTTTTCCTTAACGTTTGTCCCTCTCTTTCTGTCTATGTCTTTCTGGATCTAATCGACTGTCTGTTCGTCTTTGTCTGTCTGTCTTTGTCTCCTTCTCTTTGAGTCCGTGTCTCTGTTTGTCGCTCTTTATGCGCATCCCTCTGTCTTTCTGTGTCTGCCTGTCTCTATCTCTGTACCGGCCGCTGTTCTGCACATAATTTAATCGTGTGGCACCACATACGTGGCTGTATATTTACCTATGCGTGGGACATTCACACCCAAACAAACACACACACACACACACACACACACACACACACACACACACACACACACACATTGCCTTTGTCTGTTTTTCTCCTGATTCTGTGTGTCTGTCTCTCCTGTTTTTTCTTAATGTTTGTCCCTCCCTTCTTGTTTCTGTCTAGCGGGTCTGATCGTCTTTGTTTGTCTGTCTTTGTCTCTGTCTCTTTCTCTCTGAGTCCGTGTCTCTGTCTGTCGCTCTTTATGTGCATCCCTTTGTTTCTGTCTCTGTCTTTCTGTGTCTGTCTGTCTCTATCTCTGTACCGGCCACTGTTCTGCGCATAATGAAATCGTGTGGCACCACATACGTGGCTGTACATTTACCTATGCGTGGGACATTCACACCCAAACACATGCACACACACACACACACACACACACACACACACACACACACACACACACACATATTCACACACACACACACATTATCTATCTCTGTCTGTTATTCTCCTGGGTCTGTGTGTCTGTCTGTCTCTCCTGTTTTTCTTAATGTTTGTCCCTCTCTTTCTGTCTTTCTGGGTCTGATCGTCTGTCTGTTCGTCTTTGTCTCTGTCTCTTTCTCTCTGAGTTCGTGTCTCTGTCTGTCGCTCTTTATGCGCATCCCTTTGTTTCTGTCTCTGGCTTTCTGTGTCTGTATGTCTCTATCTCTGTGCCGGCCCACTGTTCTGCACATAATGAAATTGTGTGGCACCACAGACTTGGCTGTATATTTACCTATGCGTGGGACATTCATACACCCACACGCGCGCACCCACACACACACACTCGTACGCTCGATCATACAAGTACATGTAGTACTGCAGAAGTCAAATCAGAGATGTAATTAAAACTCTCTCTCTCTCTCTCTCTCTCTCTCGGGTGCAGCGGCAACTTCCTTGACACTGTCTCTCTCTCTCTCTCTCTCTCTCTCTCTCTCTCTCTCTCTCTCTCTCTCTCTCTCTCTCTCTCTCTCTCTCTCTCTCTCTCTCTCTCTCGCGCTGTGCCTGCCGCTGTGCTGTCATACAGATAGTGAAATTGTGTGGCACAGAACACGTACATGACTGTATATTTACCCACGCGTGGGACATTCACGCATGCACACACACTCTCACACACACACACACACACACACACACACACGCACATGACCTGCAGCAAATAACATTTCATAGCTACAGGACTCTCAAGAAGATATACAATGTCATGTAGAAGGATAATTGTAAAACAGCTTGCTGTCTAGAGCATTGGTAATATAAATTATCATATAATACATGTAGTAGGGAAACTCCTAGAGAGTCAAACTATCGGATAAATTAATGGCAAGCGAGAGTCTCTACTTTTTAGAGTAGAGTGGGTGGGTACGCAGACCAGCGTAAGTCATAACAAATATTAATTGATAATAAACTGTAACCAATGCTGGTAATGGATCATGTGTGAGCGACTAAAGAGGCGTCCATCACATGTCCTGTACCACTATAACCACACACAAACGTCCAGGAGGATTTCACGTACCGATGGATCTATCATGCTGCCGGGATCCCTCATATATCTCATACTGTGGTACATAACCATCGGAGAATTGCAAGGACCTAAATACGGCAAGCAAATCAGGGACATTAGGTGCAAGACCCGTTGTTCTAGTTGTCTAGACTGCACTGTGTTCTTGAAAATACTGAGCCTCCACGTTGTATCTGCATGTGGCATCCGTTGATCTCATTTGAGTAGTAGTAGTAGGCATGCACTGCATTACGTTTTGATGAAAGGTTCGATAGCTGCTGAATGGGTTTATCATTTGGCTTCCTGTGTGGGTATTGTTTCTGTGGATTGGTTCGGAGCAATGTTCAGATGGTCCAGGCATCTGGCCAATTAATTATGGCAGTCCAAGCTAGTTGAATATCCGGATCACTTTCTCTCATCTGGTCTACACTCCATCCGCTTGCATTCATAAGCAATGCAAACGCGTTGTCCATTGCACAATGTGACAGGCATGTAACTTCTGCATGCAATTCTGGGAGAGCGCACAGTGGCAGGACGAATATTCCCGTGAAATTGCAACATGATCTGAGCATAATCGTAGGACATCAAGTCTTGACACTACTTGTGACATGATCAATTCTGCTAATGCTCTAGTGCAGACTAGCAATAAGAGGCATTTGTCAGATACTAGTAACCATGAGGTACTGAGACGATTCTCTTTGGCAAGCCACCCACCCCATGCTCAAAGTTAATAATCTGTCATCTGCCTGCTCCAACTTGGCTGTCCTCCTGACAAGTGAAAACCGCTGGCGTCGTCCGGGCCATAAACACCATTATTGGCATTAATCCAACGCCTCCCAAGGCTAGGCCCTTGCTCCTCATCTCCTCAATATCAGCCAGCAATGTTACTAGAGAAAAGGCGCTGGCGTGAACAGAAAGCTTTTCATGCAGCAACGTTTCTTTCTCAGCAAAAACAAATAAAAAGGAAAGGAACAAAAAGGAGCAACACCAGGGATTTGTCCATACCCGGTACCAGGGAGTCGTCAACTCCCTGCCCGGTACCCAGGTGTGCAGTCCCTGGAAAGGCTCTCTCACAGATTCCAGTACAAAGGCCACGGACAAGTGTCCCACTGAGATGCGGTCGCTTGCCCGGACCGCTGGGACGCGGACACCTCCGAGGAGCAGCCTGTGACGTTTATTTTTTATGAAAGAAAATCCGCAAAAATAGATAAGCTTGTCCCTTTAGTCCTACCCCTTTCAGGCAGTGGCTGATCCTCGCGCCCTTTCTGGGGTCCCGATTTGACCCTGTTAGCGTACGTTCCACGAGGGGTGCGTGGCCTGGTGGGGCAGTCCGCGGCCAGGTGACCTGGGGACTCGCATACCCTACAGGTGCGTGGTTGATCCTTACACCGTACGGCAAAGACGTGACCCCCTGCCGTTTGAACGTAACATCGAAGCCATGCTTTGTGGTGACTTTGTAGGGTCCTAGCCCTAGCACAACTCTTAAAACGCACACAAATGGCGTAAATCGATAGAGTTGTATTATTACTGTAATATTGACAAAGCAATGAAAGAGAGATAGAAAGGCAACTGCCTTCGATGAAACCAAACTATCTACTGGCCTAAAGCTCTAGGTTGAGAATGTCTTGGCCAGTAAGGAAAAGGGTGTACATGTGTAGTAATGACATAGTACAGTGACAGTGTGTATATGTCCTATATACAGATACGCTACGGTATAAATGCCTGGCGAAATACTAGGATGCATGATGGGATATATGCGTACAATCTGGAATCTGAACCGGAAGTAGCGTACACATTATAATTCCGGGAAATGGCCATAAAAATCAAAGTCACCGCTTATGGAAAACCTAGGAGTGAAAACGGAAAAGTTACAGGTATGGGAACTGCTAAAGTCACCACATTACCCCCCTCCTAGAGCACGACTCCATAGTAAAAAAAAGGAAGAAGAAAAAAAAATGTGGGTCGTGAGCGACCAGGAATGAGACTGTAGCAGGGACTGCAACACTACTCCAAGACATGTGCCGGCTTGAGGCGGTCAATGGAGACGGTTACCGGCCGACCCTTTACATCCAGCACAAAATATTTGGCAGATCGACGGAGCACAGCAAATGGACCATCGTACGGAGCCTGCAGAGGCCGCCGGACAGCGTCGTTGCGTAGGTATACCCGTTCGGCTGATGCTAAAGCGACTGGTAAATACCCACGTGCGTCGACGTCACGGGTCGGGATCGGCGTGACACTCTGCATCGCATCCTGCAGTCGGCGGAAGTAGTCCGCACCAGTGGATGGGATGTCGGACACCGGGGCGGAGGCACCGAGGAGTTGGCCTGGGAGGGGCAAGGAGGAGCCGTAGACCATCTCGGCCGAACTCAACTGGGTGTCTACCCGGATGGCAGACCGAATGCCGAGCAGAATGACCGGCAGATGGTCGACCCAGAAAGCCGGATCGGGTAGAGCGCGGAGCGAGGCCTTGAGCTGGCAATGAAACCGTTCCACCATACCATTGGCCTGAGGATGGTAGGCCGTGGTATGGAGGTGTTGGCAACCCAAGGCCTGCGAGAGGTGGCGGAACAGGATCGACTCGAACTGCGCACCTCGATCAGACGTGATGGTAGAGGGGATGCCAAAGCGAGCAATCCATACCGACAACAGGGCCTTGCATACTGATACGGCGGTAATGTCAGCGAGAGGCAGCACTTCAACCCAGCGGGTGCAACGATCAATGCAGGTGAACAGATATGTTGCCGATTGACACGTGGGCAGGGGACCGACCAAATCAACGTGGATGTGGGCGAATCGATCACACATAGGGATTGGACATACCGGAGCTTTGGTGTGGCGGTGGATCTTAGCACGCTGACAGTCAGAGCAGGCACGGGTCCAGTTGGCGACGTCTGCATTCATGCCAGGCCATACGAAGCGATCCGCGACTAACTTGCGCGAAGCTTTTATTCCCGGATGAGCAAGCTGATGCAATGACTCAAAGGCGCACTGTCGGAAACCGGGCGGCAGGAACGGCCGGGGTTTGCCAGAAGACATGTCGCAAACTACTGGGAGGGTGGCGGAGGTAAGGGTCACCTCCCGGAACTGAAGACTGCAGTCAGGTTGGCCGCGCAGTTGGAGGAGTTCGGCATCCACGGCTTGTGCAGAAGCCAGCGCTGAGAAATCAACTGTTGGCGGTGCGGTGACTGCATGGACGCGCGATAAAGCGTCGGCAACAGGATTGCTGGGACCGGACACATAGCGGACGTCAGCAGTGAATTCTGAAATGTATCCCAGCTGACGAGCCTCCCGCGGGGAATGCTTGGAGGACGGAGAACGAATGGCATGGGTCAGTGATCGGTGATCGGTGAGTACATGGAAGGGACGGCCTTCCAGGTAGTGCTGGAAGTGCCTAATTGCCAAGTAGACAGCTAGCAGTTCACGGCCAAACGTTGCGTAGCGACACTCAGGAGCGGTGAGTTTCTTACTGAAGAAAGCGAGCGGCTGCCATTCCTCATTCACGAACTGCTGCAAGACGGCACCCACACAAGTGTCCGAGGCATCGCACATAAAATTTAGTGGTGCGGACGGAATGGGATGCGTGAGCATCACAGCTGATGCGATTGCCGACTTAGCAGCGGTGAAGGCAGACTCGGTAGCGTCAGTCCAGGGGAAAGCAGAGGAATACTTAGGTTTACCTGCTAGCATGTCGGTGAGTGGACGAACCAGCTGCGCTGCTTGGGGAATAAACCGCCGGTAGTAGTTTACCATGCCAAGGAAACGCCGGAGTTGCCTCAAACTTGTGGGCTGGGAGAACTCGTTAATGGCCGTGACACGATTAGGGGTTGGCTGGATGCCGTCAGCGGAAACAACATGGCTAAGAAACTCCAGTGAGTCGGCAGCAAACACGCACTTACTGGGGTTGATGACGAGACCGTGATCATGCAACCGTTGTAGGACTTGTCGAACATGCTGCCGGTGTGTTTCCAGATCCGGACTGGCGATGAGCACGTCATCGATGTACACATAGCAAAATGGTAAATCGCGCAGGATTTGGTCGATGAACCGCTGGAAGGACTGGGCCGCGTTGCGGAGGCCGAACGGCATGCGGGTGAACTCAAATAGCCCAAACGGGGTGATGATTGCTGTCTTAGGAATATCCTCCTCGGCAACCGGGATCTGATGATACGCACGGATAAGGTCCAGTTTCGTGAAGTAGCGAGCCCCATTCAGATCTGCTGTGAAATCCTGAATATGGGGAATCGGGTATCTATCCGGGACCGTCTTCTGATTCAGTGCACGGTAATCGCCACATGGACGCCAGTCGCCATTAGGTTTAGGTACCATGTGCAGCGGACTGGCCCATGTGGACTGGGATGGCCGAACGATGCCCAAATTCATCATGTGCTGGAACTCACGCTTGGCGACATCAAGACGGTCCGGTGCGAGTCGGCGGGCTTTCGCAAATACTGGAGGTCCACTTGTCTCAATGTGGTGGCTGACGGTGTGCTTGACTGGCTGGTCATACCTGGGTGGCTGGGCGACCTCAGGGATATCCTCCAGTAATGAGGTGAACGCGGATGGTGCAGCAGGGGGTATAGTACTGATCGGTGGCTCAGGTGTGGCCACGCTGATCGAACCCAGAGCGTGCAAACTGGTCACTTCATCCCGCAACTCCTGGTGGGCGATGCTCACTTGCAGGTGAAAATGTCCAAGAAAGTCTGCTCCCAGAATGGGTTGCGTTACGTCCGCCACAATGAATACCCATGTAAAATGCCGCCGGAGTCCAAAGTCCAAGGTCAGGGAACGTTGGCCATATGTCCGGATAGTGGTGCCATTGGCTGCATGGAGGGGAGTAAACTGTGCTGACTGACGTATGTCCGCCCTGGTTGGCGGAACAACACTCACAGCAGCTCCTGTATCCACTAGGTATAGAGCACCAGCAATCCGATCTCGGACATGTAGGCGGCTAGAGGTATTCGTACCAGACACTTGCGCCACTAATGTCTGGCTTGCGCGTTTCCCGGCCAATAGCTACAGGTATGGTCGCACTTCAGAGCCTTATCGCCAAACTTAGCATGGTAGCGGCAGAGGTGTGACTTGCGACTATCAGCACGTGCAGGTGAGGCCTGGCGTGAGCGCGCTGTGTACCGCTCAGGCGAGCTGGGTCGGGAGCGCGCACGGGGCGCAGACAACTTGTCCACTGCAGCGGTCAGTGCGGCAACCTGCAGCTGGAGGGCGTCTAACCGTTCCATGTGTTCCTCAGCCACTACTACTGCGGCCACGGGCGGAGGAGCAGAGGAAACTTCCATCACTCTATCTGCCATGGAGGCCAGGCTGGCGAGGTCCATCGTGCTGCTGGCGGAGGCCAACACCATCCTTACTGAGGCAGGTAGACGCTGCAGGAACAGTTCCCGCAGGAAACTATTGTCCAGCGAAGCACCTCCCAAGAGCTGCTGGAGTTTTCGAAGGAACTGGGATGGCTTGCGATCTCCCAGTTCCTCGTCAGACAGGAGCTTGCGTAGCCTGGCTTGCTCGGATATCTCGGTCCTTTTGATCAGCTGATCCTTTATCGTTGTGTACGGATTCAAGGCAGGAGGACGCAACACGAGATCTCTGATTTCCTGCACAAACTCAGGGGCCAAGGCGCTGACAACGTGGTCGAATTTAGTCCGCTCGGTCCGGATCTGCCGCGTATTGAACATCGCCTCAGCTTGGGCAAACCAAATGTGCGGGTCGTGGGGCCAGAACGGTGGCAGCTTGATGGCAACGGCATGAACGGCTGCTGGTTGCACTTGGTCTGTGTTCTGGCCAGGGCGCGGGCGCTGCTGTGCCGACAGAGACATAGAAAGTGCGTTAGCTCGGCCAAGGCCCGCACCTGTACCGCGTTGTGGGGTGACAGGATTCGACATGTTCAGATGGTGCTGTGATATAGACGATGACAGACTCGATCCAGAACTACGAACGCGATCCGCGCACAAACGCAACACTGCAAAAAAATAGAACGGGGTCACCAATGTACGGTCCTAGCCCTAGCACAACTCTTAAAACGCACACAAATGGCGTAAATCGATAGAGTTGTATTATTACTGTAATATTGACAAAGCAATGAAAGAGAGATAGAAAGGCAACTGCCTTCGATGAAACCAAACTATCTACTGGCCTAAAGCTCTAGGTTGAGAATGTCTTGGCCAGTAAGGAAAAGGGTGTACATGTGTAGTAATGACATAGTACAGTGACAGTGTGTATATGTCCTATATACAGATACGCTACGGTATAAATGCCTGGCGAAATACTAGGATGCATGATGGGATATATGCGTACAATCTGGAATCTGAACCGGAAGTAGCGTACACATCATAATTCCGGGAAATGGCCATAAAAATCAAAGTCACCGCTTATGGAAAACCTAGGAGTGAAAACGGAAAAGTTACAGGTATGGGAACTGCTAAAGTCACCACAACTTGCCCGTATCGAACTGTTGAAGCGGGACTACCGTCTGGTTTGAGAGCGTCCGTCAATGCAATGTCCGAGATCCAGACAGGGAGGTCAGATATATGCAGCTGGAGGATCGAATCCAGTACGTTTGAAACAAAAATAGTCTTATCCAATAGAGAAAAGCCCTCCCGAACAACCCGCTCTAGACTCGCAGTGGACATGAAGGTTACAATGCACTCATGCTGTGAACTTATCTGAACAGATGTGAGGTCGTTGTATCCAGCATCTCCCAGTGCATTCGCGACATCCACCACTTTGGTTCCCAGTGGGCAATCGAATTTCCCGGACGTCTCTCGCATCTGCTCCGAGGTCAGTGCCATCCATCGGGGTCTCGAGTTACCAGTGCTCGCCATGATTGGTGGTAAGGTTATAAGGGCACGCCCTATATGCTTTATAAAGATCAAAAAACTACCACATTCACAAAAGGATGCAGAGCTCTCAAAACTTCATCCGCTCTTGCCCGCTACTTTTGACAGGTGTCTTCAACTTCATTCTATTTGGTGAACCTTGCATTATTATTATTATTATTTTATTTATTTTACTAGGGTGTTTCCCACAAACCTATGGTCTTCTTACGGGAGCCCCTAGAAAGGTTAAGCATGAACGAACACATGGGCGATAATCTGTACAAGAGCGAACAGTGGAAGGCAGCATATTCCACCGATCAGAACCTATGTAGCCAAGACGAGAAAAACCAGCTTTAGTGTGGGCAGAAGGCAAGGCCAGAGAAAAAGAGATTTGGGACCTAGTGACGGCAGTAGTATGTGGACTGGAGGAGCGGGTATGGAAAATTTCTTTTAGGAGAGAGCTACATGTGCCGCTATGGACAGAGAGAAATACAAGAATAAAAAGCTTCAAATTGACTCGGACAGAAATGTGAGAGAGATTGTATAGGCTAAGAATATGAGAGGCACTGGTAAAGTTATCGAAACCAAAAACTATTCTTAGACACATGTTAAATAGCCGGACATACTTATCGAAATAGTAAGAACTGAGGGTGTGGACGTATGCGCTACTTGCATACTCAAATGACGACTGAATAACACTAAGGTAAAAGCTACGCCGTGCGTGGAATGGCAAGAGATGTCTTGACATGCGGTAGGCGCCGAGTTTCCTGTTGACAGACCCAATCAAACCGTCAATTTGTGGCCCAAAAGTTAGGTGCTCGTCAATGACAATGCCAAGATAGCGTGCGGACTGTGCTCGAAGAACATGGACGCCGTCAATGACGACACTGGCGGAACCAGGTACTGCTGTTGTCTTTCTGTGAAGGAGGAGGAACTTCGTCTTTGCTGGGTTCAGCGTCATGCGCTTCTCTTCCAGGTAGACAGACAGCTTGGCCAGATCTCCGTTCAAAGCTCCGATGACTTCCTCAGCAGAGTCACCAGCTGCATACATATTCACATCATCCGCAAACTGCAGAACTGTGGAACTGTTGACGCATGAGGGAAGACCACGGACATAGAGGCTGAATAGGATAGGTCTCAAAACAGACCCCTGCGGAACACCCTGCGTACATGGCACGCGTGGCAAGCCCTCTGGTGCAATGAGCTGCTGCGTTCGATCACTCAGGTAGCTTTTAAACCATGCCAGAGCCGAGTCACCAATCCCACAATCAAATAACTCATTCAACAGCAACTGGTGATTGACGCTGTCAAGCGCTTTCCTGACATCAGCGAGCACTATGCCAACAACCTTCCCATTATCCAAATCTTTCGTCCAGCTATCAATTGCAACAGCCAGGGCCTCCTCACACCAGTGATATCGTCTGTATGCAAATTGCTGGGGTGGAATAATGTCGGGATTCTCTCTCAGAAGAAGGCTTAATTGGTTGTACACTTGCTTCTCGAGGACTTTGCTAGCGATCGGTAAAAGTGAAACAGGTCGGTAGTTTCGCGGTTCAGAGCGGTCCCCGACCTTGAGAGGTGCTCTCACGGATGCATGCTTGAAAAGCGAGAGCATCCGTGAGTGCAAGTACAGTGCGATCGACTGGCCCTGGCACCCCTATATTCTATTATATTTACAATCAACCAGTAAAAACTCCTACTCAATCTCCAACAACAAAATTAGTGGACAGCTGTTATTTGTGTTGCTATGTCAACTCGTGTGCTGGACGAGTATTTGTTGTCATTGGATCAATTTTTTTACTCTTCATAGGCTATCAGACCATTTTCCTTATTCCTTATTATAACCAGTATCTACTTGAATGAGAGTGTGGTCTGTCTCCATGGTTACCGGTGTTCATTTCATAACTATAGCCACTTCTCCTTGTTAGACCTTATTTGGAAGGCCCATTCTTGCATATTCCAACAGCAGCCAAGGGAGCTAGCTCTCTTGGTTATGCGGACTGGGACCGATCCTAAAAAGCTGTTTTTATGAACTGTATTTATGAACTGTTTTTGTTGGATAGGATATGATTATGTTGAATAAAGCGAGATTCACAGAAGCTTTTTTGCGATGCGACAGGCGCGAAACCGGGAAAACCCCAAATCACAGCCATGTCGCACCCCACGCAACTGCCGCAATTGGGCCATCGCAGGCCATCGCAGAAGTTGAGCTCATGAGCTTGGTTCAACTTTTGCGATGCAATGCGACAAGCGATTTGGCATACGATTTTGACCTTTTCTACAGCAAAGTTTCAAGAGTTGCCTCTAAATTTGTACAAGTTGTATCAAACCGCGCGAATATCAAGGTGACGTAGCCAAATCAGCAAGATGTTGTCGCATCACTGACTTCTTCTGTGAATGGTATTTTGCGAGTTCGCATCGCACGCGTCCGTCGCAGATCGCGTCGCATCGCGTGTCGCATCGCAAAAAACTTCTGTGAATCCCGCTTAACGAGGGTTGAGTCAATGGGAGTTGACTTGGAGTTTTTACGAGTTGATTCTAATATCCATTAGAAATAACTCGTTAAAACTCCAAGTCAATCTCCCGTTGGTTGTGTTTATTTGAATTCGCAAACCGAACGGACTGAACATGTCCAATGACAAGGAAGCGAATGAAGTCCAAATAACCCAGGAATGGGGACACAGATGAAAAGAAAATATGGGAACAGAAGGCTCTCAGAAAAGGAAGAGGAGAAAGGAAGGAAAGAAAAATAATAATGGAGAAGAAGAAGAAAAATCGTGGTCAGCTTTTAGCAAAAAGAGAAAGGAAAGGATGAAGGAGAAAATGGGGAGACACATCGTGGTCACGGCCAAAGCCAAAGTAGCGGCAGGACACAGTAGACATAACAATACCAGGAACAAGCATGGGCCATGACGGCCCAGAAGCGGGAGACACTGACAGGAAGACAGAAGAGAAGAGAAGAGAGAGAAATCGAAGCATTGCACATCTACATGTACGCCCACACATCCACACATCCACACATCCACACACCCACACATCCACACACACATACATGTACATACACACACCTACACACCATTACACATATACTCAGACACATAACCTCCCCCCTCCCCCCCCCCCCCCACACACACACACACGCACATGCGCGTGCACACACACACACATACACGCACACACATGTGCATTGACAGCCACACATTTAGAAGGCGAGGCAGACAGCACATCCTCAACTGTTGAGAGCGGTCGTACTGTGCGGATTGGCGGCGTATCTGTTGCTGGGTCGAAGGAGCAAGTTGCTACGTGCTCCTTGAGACTCCGGAGGGGTACAACTGCTGGGCAACCTTGCAGTGATTGCATGTGAAAGTCACACCGCACGGACCAGTTGCCGATTATCCTTGCAAGAACTCTGCCTGGCTGCTTGAGCTCTGACGCTCTCATAGGTGCAGCGCACACTGGACACTGGCTGCTGCTGGCTAGCCATGTGCATATGCAGTCTACGCAGAATAGCTCTTGACAGCATGCTGCTTCGACTACATTGTCGATAACATTGTTGCATACAGTGCACTTTTCTAGAGCATGTTCATCAATAAATCTCTCCTTCGTTAGCTCGGCGCTTGCTTTGTGCATGCAGCTGGCTATGGCTCGCACACTGTCCACTGATGTATCCAAGCCATTTCTAGATGATGCTCCTGGGACATCTGTTCCACTTGTTGTCTTGTGTGTTGCGCACGCGTGCCCACTGTGTGCGTCTGCTGCGTCTGGCGCTGCCGCACCTCGTAAATCTGTTTTCTTCTTCTGATGCTTGCCCCTGGTCTTGGCAGTGTGAGACAGACCACACTCTCATTATAGATACTGGTTATAAATAGACCGAATAAGGAAAATGGTCTGATAGCCTATGAAGAGAAAAAAATTGAACCAATGACAACAAATACTCGTCCAGCACACGAGTTGCCATAGCAACACAAATAACAGCTGTCCACTATTTTTGTTGTTGGAGATTGAGTAGGAGTTTTTACTGGTTGATTCTAAATACAATAAATGCTCCGGCCTTGGGTTTATGACCAATAAAAACTAATTATAAAACCTCGGGGACCTCGGTTTTTATAATAGTTTTTATTGGTCATAAGGCAACCCTTTGTTAATTCATTGTTTAAAGGGGCACTCCGGCTTCATTTTCGACGCCGAGTTTTCGATGCCAAGACGAAGGTAGGTGAAAGAGAAGACCCCTCGAACAAGAACGAGTCTCCAGAAGCGATCGAGTCGAGCAGGAAGACGACTTTTGAATCTCGTCTTGTCTCTCCCATGGTTACCAGCCTACAGCCTGGAAGGTAGCCAATGTGGTTCCCATCCACAAGCGCAAGGCCAAGGGCGATGTCCGTAATTATCGACCAGTCTCCTTGCTCTGTGTAGTATCCAAGGTGATGGAAAGAATAGTCAACCAGCAGCTCATCAACCATCTCAACAGCAATGCCCTCCTGTCTGCCAACCAGTTTGGCTTTCGGAAATCAATCGGCACAGCTGACCTACTAACGTCACTCCAGCATGAATGGGCTTTAACCACCAGTAAGGGCGGAACCATTCAGGCCCTCGCCATAGACATAGCAGGCGCGTTTGACCGGGTTTCACACCCTGGGCTCCTCTGCAAGCTCCGAGGCTATGGCATTGGCGGGCAACTGCTGGCCTGGTTAACATCGTACCTCCAGAACCGGAAGCTGCAAGCTCTTGTTGGGGGACAGACCTCTACCCCCTCTACCATCCGGTCAGGCGTCCCTCAGGGCAGCATCCTAGGGCCCACATTGTTTCTAGTGTACATAAACGACGCCGAAGATCAGCTACCTGCCAGCGTCTCCATTGCCGTGTATGCTGATGATACTACGTTATACACGTCTGTCATGCCTGGACAGACCACAGAGGCCGCCGCAGCTGCACTTCAGACAGCCGTAAACCAGCTGGAAGCCTGGGGAAGTACTTGGAGGGTTACCTTTGAGCCCTCTAAGTCACAGCTGATGTCCGTGACCAGGAAGCTGGCCCCTCCAGACTTCCCGCCTGTCCAATTCCTTGGCACCCCTGTTCCTGTCAGCAGCCAGTTGAAGCTCCTTGGGGTGGTGTTCGACGAGAAGCTCAACTTCAGCGCCCACCTCCACCAGCTTTCTGTGCGCGCACATCAACGCCTCCATTTCATGCGGAAGGCAGCCCCCATCCGTGATGCTGCTGGACGCCGAACCGTCTATAAGGGCTTTGTAAGGCCCATACTTGAGTATGCCCCACTAGCCTGGCTTGGTGCTGCCCAGACCCACCTTGGGAAGTTGGACACAGCACAGCGCAAGGCCATGCAGATGATTGGACCCACCACCGTCCTCCAGAGTCTGCGGGCCAGACGGACGGTTGCAGGGCTGTCTTATCTCTACAAGGTAGTTAACTGCAAGGGCCCACCCCGTCTGACACGCATGCGCCCTCCCCCAAAACCAGGGGCCGATACTGTGCGAACCCGCCGGCAGCATTATGCTCAGCGCCAGCACCGGGAACAGCTCTTAAACACCACCCCCGGCACCAGTCCCGATTACCTTCGACGTTCCTTCCCCTACTGTTTCCTTCAATTGTGGAACAGCCTCCCCGAGGACGTCTTTCCCCGTCTGGCCAATCACTCTCCACTCACAGCTTTTAAAAAAGGTGTCAACAAACACATTTCAGACCAGCCATGGTCTTGGGACGTGCTTTGAAGCCCATCATGTTGATCGTCTCACTGTTCCTTCCAGATCGCACCTCTCGGTTTGGGGATGTGCATTGAAGCACCCCATACTAACGGTCTAATAAATTACTGTCCTCTCTTGGTCACCACTCTCCCTATTACCTATATTGTAATTACCATTCATGTATTGCGCTTCAGATTTTCTTCGGTTTTTGTCTCTTGGTGCGTTACCGGCATGGCGATACTGAGACCTAATGGTCAGTGGAGTGCCTGTAGCCTCACCAGCACTGCTACTATCTGTGACTGTGGCGACCACCATTCAATGTCTCGTCCTCCCCTAACCGTACCCCAACTCTCTCTCTATCTCAGCTCTCTTTTTATCTGTCTTTTCTTACTCTTTTTTCTTTGTCAGCTTTCCTGGTGGTTATGTGCTTTTTCAAGTAAATAAAAAAATAAATAAAAAAGTCTGGTGTATCTTCGGGAATCTTCTTTCCTAATCGCATTCAGCAGTCAGCTTCGAGGTCAAGAACGCGATGAGATTTTCAAAAGGAATAATTTTCAAAAAAATTAATTAAAGTTTGGAGAAGAAGCTTCCTTTCCAAAAAAAGCGTTCCTTGCTTTCACGCAAGCAAGGAGGTACCATGCCGGTGTAAACGCGAAAACGGTTCCTCCGCGAAAATGGTTCCAGGCATACACTGGTTTCCCCCTGGAATCCACAGCCCACTAATTTCTGATGTATGACTAGCCGGGCTAGGCGCGAAAACGGTTTCAGGGATTAATGTTCTGGTGTAGGACCATCCGCGAAAACGGTTCCAGGCAACTGCGACCACTGTCTACTGACTCTGTGGAACCGCTTTCGCGGACTGCAGCAACTGGGATCATCCGCGAAAACAGTTCCAGGCTCCAGTCTGTACATCCTTGACTGCTCCAGTACTGAGAAACTATTCGAAGACTTTTGTGACTGTTGCTTTCAATTGCCTTTGTAGAGAATCACTCGCGATGGCCGAGGTATTTATGATAGTTTGTGACTGTTGCTTTCCATTGCCTATGCAGAGAATCACTCGCGATGGCCGAGATAATTATTAAATGAGAGTTTGTGAGAATTCTTATTTTATGGCTTTCCTCTCAGACCTTACAATTTTTCAGTAGCTGTACTGCAGGCACTTTGCTTGGAGACATTAAGCAGGATTTGTGAGAACCTATACAGCTTGTACTTCAGTACATGGCTACCTGAACATTGATGGACATCTCGATTTCGTTTGTAGATGCAAATCATCGACAGCGTTCGTATCGCTTATACAATAGAGAGTCAATACAGATGGCCGAGACATTTAGCATAATTTGTGAGATATTAACCTGTACAGCTAGTACTTCAGTACATGGCTAGCTGAAGTATGGAGATTATGGAGATTTGGATTTGATTTCTGGATGTGAATCACCGTCAGCACTTATCAAGCCATCCATGCAGTACACCTGCGCGAAGAACTCCTCAAGCCATGTATGTTGTACGCCTACGTGAAGAATTTAGTGGAGCTAAAGGAGCTGCACCATACTCTAACATCTTGGCTGTGTCTGTGTCTGGCCAGAAAGCTAGAGATTGCTTGGGACCCGCTCCCTCTACAAGAGGTCAGAGCTGGTGTCCAAGTGTCGTCATGAGAACAAGTTCTACCTTCGTAACTTTGTCGGCAACACATGCCTGGCTTTGTAATCACGCTACCTGCTTTGTGGGTGGGTGAGGGTGTGTGTCTGCGGTATCCCGACGGTTTACCGAAAACGGGTTCACAGAACGACCATTCACAGAATGATGTTTCACCGAAAGACATTTCACAGAGTGTAAGATTTAGCGACTGTTCACTCCGCCGAAAATCAGGTTCACAGAAAACAGGTTCATCGACAGCATGTTCCCCGATGGTCGGTTCACAGAATAGCAGTTCTGCCGCATAGCAGTTTCGCCGAAAAATGTCACTGATGACATCGATTTATGTCGCATTCGAATTCTCTAAAGAATGGCAGTTTTACCACATACATGTAACAGTTTCACCGAAAACATGTCGGTGATCCCAGCGTCTTGTAGACGCTAAATGACCTGACAAAGGACTGGTAGTTCTGGTATCATGTATTGTTACTATCGTAAATGTGTACATGTAGGTTTCCGCACACTCCCAATGTAGTCGCCAAAAGACACACTCGCTCCCTGGAATAGGGATTCGCATGTATATACAGGGACATGATTGAAATCACATCACAGCAGAGTTTCGCTACTTTCATCTTGAAATATGGAGTTACTTTACACTGGACCACCAGATTACGTCTAAACGACCAAGCGCAGAGGTCTTCGTTGGATACTAAAAGGATATGCGCACGTCGTTGACAAGAGAGGACGGGATGAAGTTAACTACTGGAGGTGCGACAGAAAAATACGAGCTTCAGTGCAAAGGAAGGTTGATACCGGATGCATATTTTATATGCAGTCCCTCAATGTACAAACACCGGCCAAGCTATCATTGTGGTGAAGACTTTGAAACGGATAGATAAACACGCCTTTAAAAAGCATTGCAAATTTGGTTCCATGTAAACCTTTTTTTGTATTTTGGGCCAATAATAATTATAAGTAATTTTCGGTGAACTGTCCATTCGGTGAAAAAATGAGTCTGTGAACAGGGATTCGACGAAAAAGAATCCTGTGAAATGTGTGAATGAACATTCGGTGAATAGATATTTCGATGAATCAGTATTGGCTGTGACCTGTCATTCTGTGAAACGCCTTTCGGTGAAACGTCGTTCTGTGAATGGTCGTTCTGTGAACTCGTTTTCGGTGAACGGTCGTAGATCCTGCGGCTGTGACTTTCGCTGTCCGAATGACTTATCCCCACACGAGTGTGTCAGGGAGTGAGTCCAGGAACATTACCGAGAAGCGAGAGCCTGTGCACCACAGAAGCCCTGGGGAGAGCACTGCGCATTGCACCAACCACTACAACATCCATCCACAGCGCCTTTCATTCCCTTCACATCACCATCCATACTCGGAAGTGTCATACGTGAACCGCCGGATAACGGAGGCAATCCACATCTCCAGACACCATCCTAAGGTGAACCGTGATCGTGGCTGGGTGTTGCTCGACAATTGACAATGTGAAAAATTGAATGATGATCATTGTTTCTGCTGCCACTGTCCGGTCCTGTTGTCATGTGTGCTTGTTCACGCCATTGCACTGGTAGTTCAGCACAAAGTTGTAGTGTAAGTGCAGTTTGGCGACGGAATCTCATCTCCTTTTCTTTTCTTTTGTCATAGTCCCACCGCTATTCACACCTTGTTTCCAGGCACATTGGTATTTTTTGTGTGTGTCTTTAGTTACACATGGGTGTGATTTGGAGTGTGAGCTTGTGTGAGTGAGTGTTGGTGCGAGTGTGAGAATGAGTGGGTGTCTCAGTGTTTTGGCATGTGCATGGGTATGTGTGTGTGCCTGTGCCGAAAGGATGGTGCAATGTTATCACGTGACGTATGCTGTACTTCGAAGTAGTTTCGTTCCACTTTGGGTTGCCTGTTTAATATAGGTCCACCTCACTTGTTTTTTCTTGTTTTTTCTTGTTTTTTTCTCCTCAATCCTGATGATGGCGCCTGGCCGAAAATTTGCCCCCGTTGCTCCCCCTTATGTTCTGGCTGCCCGTTTTGGATCCAGCAGTTGCCTGATGATCGTAGTAATGGGTGAAACTCAGAGTTGTAACAAAGCTTCCAAACTCTCTCTTGTGATTGAGAATTATTGTAATTGTAATGCTTGCTAATAGCTACTACAGTAGTAGTTGTTATTAGAGAGGTTCCGGGGTACGATTTTCCGTGCCAAAATCCGTATGGGCGCTACGGATTTTTTCCAGGCGTGCCCCATACGATTTTTCGGCACGAGAATCCGTGTGGACTGGCTTTCATACGAACCATGCTTCGTATGGAGATTTTGCATCATCGGGTGCAGAAAGATTTTTCGCGTACAAATTTGGTACGAGAAACATCGATATTTCGCGGGAAGTTTTGATTTCGGTACAAATTTTCAAAATAAAAAGGCATAGCGCGGGAATGTGACGTGTTTGCGATCGTAACCTAGGCAATGACGGCAAACACATAAGTTCCGTACCCCGGAACTTTTCACTGCTCGAAAACGACGTATAAAAAATCCGTAGAGCCTCCACGGATTTTGGCACGAAAAATCGTACTCCGGAACCTCCCTATTAGCTCTATACAATGTGATGAATCTGGAAAGGCGATTGTCTTCCATTGATTATTGGGCTAAATTGGTCTAATGTGAACGTACATGTATACCACCCAATGAACACCCAACCGGGGATGTTCACACCCACTG
This sequence comes from Sycon ciliatum, assembly GCF_964019385.1. Lineage (NCBI taxonomy): Eukaryota > Metazoa > Porifera > Calcarea > Leucosolenida > Sycettidae > Sycon > Sycon ciliatum. Next base: position 25,068,386 of record NC_088649.1, read on the forward strand.
GGTTATGGACACGTGCATACTTTAGTGTCTTGTATTTAAAAAGCCTGTCTTGTATAGTCAATAGAAGCCTGGTTTCCATGCTGATATACAAATAAATACCTGGTTGAAGTATAAGCCTGATACACAATTACAGTGTGTTCACTGAGACCCTTGTGCGTTCTTGCCTCCGAGAGACTGCGGCCCGCTATAAATTGGTGGCAGCGGTAAATTCATTTTGTTTCAATCTATACCTAACTTTGTTACTTTACACGTTCCTCAGACCCCCATGGCTCAACTTGCTGCAGCTCCGTACGACGAATCAAGATGAGAACCATGTTTCTTGCCTTCCTGGGCTTGGCCCTGCTTATTAGCCTGCAGCACAGTCAGGGTGCTAGCGTGGATCACCCTTCTCGCCGCACGGTACTCACTGGAGACTCCGATGGCGATTCCAAGCGACCCGCTACCTACATGTATACTACCGGTGGTGATGGCGAAGCTGATGAGAACGACGACATGCAGGCTGCTGACCAAGACAAGGAGGGTATTCCCCAAGACCTCCAGCGTTTGATTTTCGCCGGCACGCAGTTGGCTGACGGCCGAACCCTGAGTGACTACCACGTTCAACAGGAGTCCACTATTCACTTGGTACTTCGTCTCCGTGGTGGGATGCAGATTTTCGTCAACACTCTTCCAGGCTAGACCATCACTCTTTACGTCGCGCCAAGCGATGCTATCGACAACGTGAAGACCAAAATTCAAGATGAGGAGGGGCGATCTGCCTGACGCCGAGCTAGCCGCTCTGAGTGACCGGCTCAACAAAGATGAAGATAAAACCTGGCTCGCCCTCCGCCATAGCTCCAACCGCCGCCGTGGTTATTAACGCTGATTCAAGGTATGGCATTTTCTTTCCTGTCTTCCTTCAGTCTCCCTGTTCTCTTCAGTCTTCCTTTTTGCGAGTGTGTGAATCCAGTTTAGTTTGGTAGGCGTCTGATCATGGTGAGCAACGGCTTACCCAGCTAACGTGGGACAATGTGTGTGACAACGCCCCTTATAGTTATAGTGGATTCAGTTCGGTTTTTGAACTGCGATGTTCCTGGCGGGTTGTGCCAGCGTTGTGCAGCAAGAGTGCTGTGGTTTTTCAGGTCCTATTTGGAGGACGTTTCTTTACCCTTTTGACCCCGTGAGATCGTGGGAACCTGGTGTGCTTCTACTTTATGATTTGTTTATCAGTTCATTCTTCTGTCTATTCCCAACGCTATCATTTCCGATATTATTTGCCATACTCCGGTTGACGCTCTCCCAGTAATTCGCGATCTACTATAATGTTCACGACTCCATACGAGAGCGTACCTGTATTATATTATTCAAGTCATCCGTCCATTCTGCCTATCTCTTATCGTCGAGTTTATTCCGACGCGACCATGCATGCCGCCAGTTTCTTGTAAATAACAGCCAGTTGTTGGTGTCCAGCTATCACCGAGTATTCGAATCACGAGGACGTGATTGTATTTGAGAGGGGAGGTGTAGCGTATAGCGTATCCCAGTACGTTAGCATATCCCGTACGTTACTGTATTCCCGTACGTTAGCATATTCCCGTACTGTATCCCCATACGTTAGCATATCCCCGTACATTAGCGTACGGAGTCTGCCTTTGCATAAAAGCTGCTGCTCACGATTATTTTATTGCCAGTAAGTTAATTTAGTAGCCAGTTAGTTAATTTAGTGGCCAGTTAGTTAATTTCGTTGCCAGTACATTTCAATTGCCAATTACAGTGTGTTCACTGAGACCCTTGTGCGTTCTTGCCTCCCAGAGACTGCGGCCCGCTACACATCCACACCAGATATACATGACTATGCATGTCACAACGCCATTCAAACGCATAGAAGTAGAAAACCGTACTTTACCAATAAAGAAAGACACCATTTTATTACATAGAATAAGAATATTATAGTCGTGGATAGTTGCTGCATAACTCGTTCTCATGTATTTCTTCTCTTTTTTACATTTATAACTGGCTCGGTATCCGAGTTTAAATATAAAGGAAGTGTACAATAATTGCTCGGATACAAATGTAAAATAGAAGAATACACTCCGGAACGAGTGACGAAGCAACTATCCATGGCTGTAACAAGATAATAAGCAGTCAGAAAGTGCGCTAACAGGGCACAAAACTGAATGTCTCAGTAGCCTGTCAGTTGTGTGCCCTGTTATCGCACTTTCTGCCTATTATCTTCTTACAGTCGTGGATAATTGCTTCATAACTCGTTCCCTAGTGTTTTTCTTCTATTTTACATAGAAAAATTGCAACAATGTGTCCAGTGCAGAGAATGTGTCGAAAATGAAGGAGTCAGAAAGGATCAAATCTGCTCTTTCAGAGTTAAAATAAAGTTACAGTCAGAAGACACTGAAGCACATCATACACATACCTAATAAAAAATAAAAATTCGACGGGTTCGCGTACCGGGCAGGTCAAGAACAAGGAGTCGTACAACTCCCTGGTCAAGAACCACCTTTCCGCTTCAGTGGGACGCCACCACTCCGTGATCAGGCGTCAGATGTGGGGAGGATAGATTAGATCCACCAACCAGAGGCCAAAGGCCTCAATCCCATACACATACCTAAGAATCATATAACTACAATATGAACAAAGCAAATGCTAGGTCCTAACTACACATCACTGTCTGAAAGTGAAAGCCTAAGAAAGTGGTGGGATTTAGCCCAATGTAACACACGATAGATGCATTCAAGACTTCTATGGCGTGCTACAATGGTTACCAGGTACAACCACGAGAAGGAACCCACCAATTGTACCCATTTTTTGGCGCCAGTTACCATGCAATCCACATCGGAGGAAGGACAAGTAGGCTAAAGGAAAACACAAACTACTTTTTGGGCATGCTACAAAGATTAGGTTGAAAGCTCACGACGCACTCATGAAAAGTGATAAAAAAACCCGCACTGGGCAAGGTCAACTTACATCAGCTTCTTCCGCTCCTTGCTGAACGGAGTCTGCCGAAACTACCACACCATCCACATCGGAGGAAGGACAAGTCGGCTAAAGGGAAAAACAAACAACAACCTACTTTTGGGCATGCTACAAAGACTACTGTAAAAGCCATTATTCTAACGAGGCGCATATATAACGATTTCCCAAAAAATTACTGGTTTACGTTTACCAAAGGCAACGATTCTCACTTACTCTCAACGCTCAATAGGACAGTATAATTATTATGTATCGATTTCTGTATAACGATTTCTATTTTAGCGACAGATTTCTCCTCGTTAACTCGTTAGAGTTTTTATTAATATTATTATTATTAAGAGCAACAGCAATGAAATTTACAAGTGTGAATTTTAACAATCAAAGGGAGAAATGAACAAAGGAGAAAGGAAGGAAAGACAACGTGATAACACAGAACAGCAGTACATTACACCTAGACCATTAACGGCCAAGCTGGGTCGCACTAAACACGACACGTTACTTGAACAGTTTCAACCCAATTATACTATCTTTCTTTACACACAAATTAGGCTTATACAGACACTGAGCCTGTCAGTGTGTCGGAGTCAGTGAGTCGAAGTCAGTGAGTCGGAGAGCAGTGCCGGTGAGAGTGCCGGTGAGAGTGTTAGTGTTGTGCGTAGGTTTCGTGGTAGCAAGTCTTCAGTGTACAATCATCTGCTAGCTAGTCCTGATTGTTGTAATTTGTATTCCGACTCTTCGTTCACTGTATTGTGCCGTGGTAGTCATGGTTATGGACTACAGTTAAAAGTGTTGGAAGCTATCTTTCAGCGTCTGTATAAGCCAAATTTGTGTGTACAGAAAGATAGTATAATTGGGTTGAAATTGTTCAAGTAACGTGTCGTGTTTAGTGCGGCCAAGCTTGGCCATCAATGTTCTAGGTGTAATGTACTGCTGTTATGTGTTATCAAGTTGTCTTTCCTTCCTTTCTCCTTTGTTCATTTCTTGCTTTGATTTTTAAAACTCACACTTGTAAATTTCACTGCTGTTGCTCTTAGTGTTATTTCTCTAACTTAGATTTTCTATAATAGTTCAATTATTAACAAATGGTTTGCTCCCCACACCGGAGCTCGCGCTATTCCGCCGACTTTACTTGACACTTGAGTTCAATTATTATTATTACTACGAAGTAGTGGTTGCGACTTCGGCGATGATTTGTAAGAAAGGGTTTGCTCCCCACACTGGAGCTTGCGCTATTCCGCCGACTTTACTTGACACTTGACTGACTCACGACTGCCATCCAGAGCATACGAGAAGTCCATCGAACCTTCGACTCGGCAAACCTGAAAGAAAGCACCACTCCCTGCTCAATACACAGTGTTTCGGGGAATTTACCCCACATCAGTTGAGCTTCAGTAGGCTGAGGAAGATTTTGCCTGAAGAGCACCACTTATATATATAGTGCTCTCCAGCCACAAACATCACCAGGGATACAAACGTACAGAGACGCTCCGTTTCCAGTGCCACAAACACCTCGTGAACACCAGATAGCAGCGTGAGTCAGTGTCGCTCCTGGACCGTGAGAACGGATGGACTTCTCGTGTGCCCTGGATGGCAGTCGTGAGTCATTCAAGTGTCAAGTAAAGTCGGCGGAATAGCGCGAGCTCCAGTGTGGGGAGCAAACCCTTTCTTACAAATTACTATTATTATTGCAAATAACGCTGAATACATGTATGCACCACTATTCTACTTATAAACTACAGCCGAAAACTACGAAGTCGAAAGCTACACAAGTCGAACGCATTGGGCACATACAGGTAATTGGCAAAAAAAAGGCCAGATAGAGAACAGTACTTGCGTGCCATAACGGCAGAACGAACAGGACAGACTCAAAACACTCCAACACTCTGCAGCAAGATAACACTGGCAAACCGTGATCCAATTCACACAGCGCTGGAGAAACTTTGCTACCGTCAATGTATCCATACTGACCTCCTGAAAATGCCAGGAAATGTTAAATTTTGAATTTTCCTTTGTTCAAGCACTGCACTTGCAGGCAAATGAAACGTCATCAAAAAGTGTGGAGCACGACCACGGTACCGCGAATGGTGAGTGTCAGTGGAACCGCGCTGCTCCGCTGCATGTACTGCGGAGCCGCAGTGGAACCCCGGCCTTAGGGTTGGTTCACATAAGCAAAATCGGCGCCGCAAGACATCGGCGGCGAGCCAGCTCCCGATCCGTTGCGCATACGGTTCGAGTACCAAATCTACTGCAAAGTAGTACAGAATGTGCCCAAATGCTACGACAGGTTTGCCAATTGAAGCTTGAATTCTTTGTTTCTTCAGTAGTTCAAGGCCTTTCGGTGATGGCCACTCGATGCTACTTTTCCTGGAGATCATGAAAATACTTCTACACATTTTATTGCAGTCTAGTAAGCGATTGTGTCGAAATTATGCTTGCAAACGTTGGTGAAGTCACAAGAACTTGCCAATGTATCCATCATATTTTCTATTTGTTTCAATTGTATTTGTCTCAGAAGTTGCACAATGGTCAAGCAGATCATCCGAGAAGGACGGGCTGGTATGCTGACTTATTTGCCACCTTGAAGCGACTACAAGAATGGCGAACGGACCTCCTCTCTAGCTTCAATTTAGGAAAATTTAGGACAAGTGTTGGTTTGATATTTTGACAAAGTCTTGCTCCCGGCAGCCGGCGATCACCGGCGCGAACGGTTCACAAACCACTTTTGGTCAAAATTGTACGGGATCGGCGCCGGGGCAGATCGCAAGAGTTGGGCACTGTCCAACTTTGCCGGCGGTCCCTTGCGATATTTTACCGTATGATTTTGTTACGACTGCACTGGTTCACACAATCCCAATTATAGCAATAAAAACTGCTTTATGGCAGTTTTCTAAAAAAAGTTATTGTGTTCTATAGTCCATTTCAAAAAGATTAGCAATCAGGTTTTGGTCTTAAAAAGTATGAAGATAAGGGAAATTTGGACAACAAAATACATAGAATGGCTTGTTAGGACACGGCAAATTGTTCTGTGAAGGTTTCGGAACAATTGGACCAGCCGTTAAGGAGTTAGAATTTCGGCCAGGTTTCCGGCCTTTTCCCATGATTTACAATTTGCCCTGGATGTCAGTATCAATTTTTTATCAAAACCCACGATTTATCCTTTCCTTTTTGGCCTTGTGGTTCTGAATGCTGTCTGCTGACCATGAAGTTGTGAGTTCAAATCCCAAACTATCTTCAAGTCAAACTTTTTTTTTCATTGTTTTGGTGATCACGCTGGTACAAAAAGTACAAGCCAAAGAAGGTTGCTGCGCCAAACGACTTGTTGTTGTTGGAGCTCGCGTTTCCTGCCGAACTTACTGACACTTGACTGGTTCACGCCATGTGAACACAACCACAACACTGAAACGGTGTGAGTGAACACGGAAGTCATTGCGCTTGTGCTACGTGTTGTTGAATACAACGGCACATCGATCGATCGATTTCTCTTTGAGAATTATTTTAGTATTTCAAGATCGCCAATTTATTTGAATTTAGGAGTCAACGCCGTCTTCTATCAGCTTTCACAGGCGTCTGCTTTTCTCAAAATGTCGTCGAAGTCACACGGATAGCTTTGCCAAGTCATGGCCTTGGGAATGAGTCTGTGTCGATGTCGTTTTCGTCACATCGTGAGAGTAAATTGCATCGCAGCTCAAAGAAATTAGGCACGAAACGAATTGGGACCCATCCCGCTCGTCAACATTTACCACACTTTCGACATGTCTCTGCATATCGATACGAGGCTATCGAGGAAGAACTCGTTTGTTGTAAACCAGACGTACATGTACCAACGTGAGTGAGTTGTCATTTTTCATGCTTTCGCGCGGATTATTTCTTCGAGTTCACAGTGAGTTTTTCCAGCCAGCTCTCGAACGCGCATACGGTAAGACGGCAAACTCCCCGGGCGATCGCCAGGATTTTTGAAACTGACTGTAGTCCATGGACGGACCCCGTCTAAAAAGTAAGAAATTAACGAAATGTGATAGCTGAAAATTAAAATTTCACACAAAACCTCACAATAATCACAACACTTGAAATGCTGCTTTCAACACTAAACTTGTACTGCACCAACAATTGGCAACATGCATGCATAGGAAAGAGGATCACGAGGGGAAAGGTCTTTTACATATGGCTTTTCATTCTGTGTGTGATTATTGTGAGGTTTTGTGTGAAATTTTAAATTTCAGCTATCACATTTCGTTAATTTCTTACTTTTTAGACGGGGTCCGTCCATGGACTAGAACACAATAACTTTTTTTAGAAAACTGCCATAAAGCAGTTTTTATTGCTATAATTTCTTTTGTTTTTCTGTCACAAACCAATGGAATGCCCTATATCAATATGTAAATGATGGCCTTCACATCATATCAATACCGGTATTATACGCATTGATGTGCATGCCTTTTCTTGCAGAAAATGGCACTAGCATGTTCTTCTGCGGGGAAACATGTGAGTAGTGGTGGACCGTGGTGATACTTTTTTTATACGGAGGTCATTCTGTGCATGTTGCTGTAGCAGAATTTCATTTCATAAAATTGTCTTGCTTTTCAGATATTTCAGATTTCCCCACCCTCTATCAGATTTATTTGAGAAATGTAACCAGGTGCGTGTCGCAGATGTTTTTGTTGATTCTGTGTTTATAATGGTATATAATCATGGGTTATCGTGATAAGGTCATCCTGCATCATATTGCACTGAAATCGTAACCCTGTTGATGTCGATACAACTTTTGAAAGTAGTTCAATGACTTCAAACTGTTAGTCCACGATTTTCTAAAACAACACAGCAAAGGAGGAACAATAAACATGTATTAAAATGTAAACAAATACATTGCTGAGTCCGACACCTCGTTCCAACAACTACACTGATCCTGAGGATAAAAGGGTCTAGGCTATGGTTGGAGGTACTGAGAGATAAACAAGGCACTCCATAATAATAAAATCCTACACATCTTTTGGTGAGTATGAATGATATCCAGTCGAACCTGTTTAGGACGAACACCAAGGGACCGATGGTATTTATTCTGTGAGTTTGTCCTATTTTATAACCAGAGAATACAATTATTTCTCCAATAGACATACGAATAGATTTCTTCTACAGCGAAAGATTCTAAGCCACACCAACTCATGGACTCGGCTCGTATGAAACAAATGCGTACAAACTTTCGTTCCACATCATGAAGTGCGAAACTTCGCACGAACTTTCGCAACTTTGGACGCGAAACTTGCAGGGAACTCGAAATGAACAGTCGTACACACTTTCGTGAGATCGGGTCATGGCATACGTGCACTTGGCCCGCGCAAACTACGAAAATGTGCAGAACGCAAAGTTCGTGCAAAAATTCGTACACACTTTCGCAAGGACTGTCGCGAAACTTCGTTCGAATTTTCGTTTTGCAGAACCTCTCTACTGAACGTTTCTTTAGCAACATGACGGCAACTGAAACAGCAACAGAGAAAGTACGATACATGTACAGCACAAACAGATTGCAGATCGTAATTCTTGCTTTGGCGGCACGAAACTTCATTTGGGGCAGTGCAATCTCGTCGGAACTCACAAATAATAAATCAAACGGCCCAGACTCGAGTAAACAAATCCAATCATACAAGTACGAGATCTTCACGAGACGAGACTGCACCCTTTGACTTGTTTCGTATGAAGCAAACAAGTTTACTGAACCTCTCCACAATGGAGATTTTCCCTGATATGCGAATTTATTTTGCAAACTCGGTCAATGGGTCCTTGAACCTTTCCCTCCAGATTGGGAACTGCCAACGATAGTATGCCACTGACCAGTGCCTTACTGGTAACGTACCAATGTACAATGAATATGAGTATTTCGACAACACATCCAACACATCTAACATAAGCCTTACCGTCAAGAAGGTGAACTCGCGTTCTTCGCACACTGTAGACAAGAGCAAAGAGATAAAAATGGATCTAAAATGGATCTAAATCCGAATAAAATCAGCACACGTTTCCGTAAACGGAAGGGTGAGCATAAGCAAATCATTTAATGAATCGAAGGAAACCGGTCAACTCAGAGATCACCTGTCATCGAGAATTCCGTAAAAGGAGGCCTCGGCAGCGGAAAAGCTAAATTTAGAAAAGAGATCCTGTCAGCTTTTCCATTATTTATTGCATTCCGCCCAAAATGAGCACACTTTTCGTAAATGAAAGAGTCAACACACGCAAAAGAATCAAAGGGAACTGGTCAACTCACCTGTCATAGAGTAATATTCCGCGAAAGGAGGTCTCAGCAGCGCCGAAACGAAATAAGCCAGGCCAGGAGACGAAATATCCGAAACATTTCATACAAGAAGCAGTTCCAAAGGAGGAAGTTTTTAGTTCCTCGCGCATGCACATCCGAACACGGACTGCACTGCAACACATTAGAGAGGTTCCGGGGTACGATTTTCCGTGCCAAAATCCGTATGGGCGCTACGGATTTTTTCCAGGCGTGCTCCATACGATTTTTCGGCACGAGAATCCGTGTGGACTGGGTTTCATACGAACCATGCTTCGTATGGAGATTTTGCGTCATCGGGTGCAGAAAGATTTTTCGCGTACAAATTTGGTACGAGAAACATCGATTTTTCGCGGGAAGTTTTGATTTCGGTACAAATTTTCAAAATAAAAAGGCATAGCGCGGGAATGTGACGTGTTTGCGATCGTTACCTAGGCAAAGACGGCAAACACATAAGTTCCGTACCCCGGAACTTTTCACTGCTCGAAAACGACGTATAAAAAATCCGTACGAGTAGAGCCTCCACGGATTTTGGCACGAAAAATCGTACTCCGGAACCTCCCTAATGTCTGCCGTGCTCGTGCACAGCACGCGGCTACCACCCGTTGGTAGATCTAATACCGAGCACCTTACGTAGAGACTTACGTAGCCTAAGTGAAATACCGAGCACCTTACGTAGAAACTTACGTAGCATAGCGGTGTCGTTTTTCTTGCCATGTGAACACAATAATAGAAAAGCTGACAGGATCGCTTTTCTAAATGCGCTGGGAGAGGTTGCAAGAAGCCCACCGCCTGTGACTCCCGGCGCGTACCGGCGATATGTGAACCAACCCTAAAGGCCGATTCACAATACAACTTTCTGCGATGCGACACGCGAGTTGCGACAAGAAACTGCCTGTCGCGAGCTGTCGCAAGCTGTCGCAATGCACCTGTCGCAGAAGTTGAAGAAAGATCAACTTTTGCGACATGTGACATACACAAATGGAGTACAGTTTCGACCCTGGGTGCACGTGCAGTGTATGTGCATAGTACTACTTGTGCATGAGGATGTCGCAAACATGAAGAATATTGTGAACCGTGTGTCGCTGTCGCAGCTCGTCGCATGTGTCGCAAGTCGCATGTCGCGTCGAAGAAAGTTGTATTGTGAATGGGCCTTAAGGGTGTGTTAACATGAGAATTTTCAACCCGGGTTGAAAGTCTGCACAGTCGTATATGGTGGAAAATTAGGTGCGTGCTTACATGTATATGAAGTGAGTTAATCCGGGGCAATTACTGTACTGATATGCCAACAGAAGCCTTGTCAGTTGTGGTCAGTTTTGTGTGTGGTTCTTCATGAAGACGGTTGAAAGTAATAATAATTAAATGCGGTGCACTAACTCCCTTACTTACACCACACACTACCATCCTTTCGACTTTCACTGATTTGAGACTGAAAATAAATAAATCCAAGTAATATTAGTTACTCACCTCTCACAGACCTTCCTCCTCTCTTATCACGGCCAAGGTGACCAGACATATCATGCGAGTGGCATGGATGCAAGATCTCCTTTTGTTGGCCGTCGTCTGTGATCCATTGTGGTAGGCCTTCATCTGTTTGGCGAAAAAGGACCCCACGATCCAAGGCGAAGTTGACTGCAAAGCGTTTTATTGCTCTACGCCTCTTCGCGTCTGCAGGAAACGAGGCAGGCGTTTGCAAGCAACGCTTGCAAGACTTCGTCGTAACACGCCCCATTACTACCAAGAGAAGACATCTTCAGGACGTTTTGAAGAAAAAAAACCGAAAGCACAACTCATGATTGGGAACTGATTTCGCGGATGCATATCGATCCGCGAAAACGGTCCATAGATGCAGGAAATGTGTGGAACCGTTTCCGCGGAGGAACCGTTTTCGCGGTGAGACCTCATCCGCGAAAACGGTTCCAAGAGGGCCATAGATGCAGGAAATGTGTGGAAGAACAGTTTTCGCGGAGGAACTGTTTTCGCGGCTAGGGTTCCAGGGGGTGACCGATGTATGCCTAGAACCATTTTCGCGGAGGAACCGTTTTCGCGTTTACACAGGACATGTCGTCGACAGCACAGAGTCAGCAGATCCACGTTTCAAACGACCCACGTGCCCTTTGCTAGGTTACGACCAATCAGCAGCCTCGGAGAGCGGGCTTTGATATTCCATCAAAGCCCGCTGTCATTGACAACCTGTACGAGAAAACCATCAAAGCCCGCTGCCATTGGCAACTGTACGATAAAACCATCAAAGCCCTGATCATGCCCAATCTCAGTCTTTTCAAGGTGATTTGGCTATAAGAACAAGAAACCGATAGGGGTGGTGGCCGGGGATGCGGTGGCTCTCAACTTGTGGAGTTGGAAATCTAGCTCCAGCACCGCAGAACTCTCAGCAGTATGCAGCGTGAGCAAGGCGTGTATGGTCGAAGTGAAAATACTTCCGTGACACTTCAGCCACGGCTACAGTGTAGCTGGCTCTTGACAAGTAGTCCTGAGAAATTTCTCACGAAACAGGTTTTTCGTCCACTGACGTTACTTTCCCTTTGCTGTAATCTCTGTGTGAAACTTACGGGACGAAAACGACATGCACTTTAGACTTCAGGCTAAATCACCCAAAGAATAAAGCGAGTTTGATTCAAAATCAAAAAAATGTTGGGGATCGTCTGAAGCATATTCAAGCGAGGTACAGTCGGGCTTGATGACTGATCAAAGCCCTCGGGCCCAGCCCTTGGGCCTACGGCCCTCGGGCTGGACCCTTGGGCTTTGATCAGCCATCAAGCCCTCTGTACCTCGCTTGATTACGGACCTTTCGCTAACGATTTTCGTTAATTTTCCTTTGGTCTGGATTACGTACCGAAGTTTCGTAAATTTTTCGTTTCGCTCGCATGTCCACATTTCCTTGCGTTGTTGTCGTAGCAACATATTTCTCACCGGCGGTGCGCAGTTCATGACCTGAACTTTGCACCCTTCTATTCCCCACGCTGGTTTTTTGATTTCCTCCTATCTCCACTCCATGATCACTCAAGCTACGACCGGTCTGTAATTGTATGCTATAGAGGACTTTCCAATGAGTCATACGGTGCGGCCTATGAGGATTCGGGCCAAAGATCATCGAGTTCACCACCGATCACCGGACTTGAAACGGAGCTTGGGTGGCAAAAAAAGAAGACTGCACTGGAAAGAAACAGTGTTTTTCGAAAGAAGTTCCATTTTGCATACTGTAGTTTGAGAATACCAAAGGGCTGCTCGCGATCGGATGTTCCCACACCTGGATCGTCTTTGAGTTGTTATCGTTTTCCCTACGATGGAGAACGACGGAACCAGTGGATGACGGACACACGACTCGAGAACTTCGCTCCTTATGCAAATACTTCGAAGTACACGAATATTGTTCCATCACTTCGTTGGCCAAGAGAAAAGTCATGATCATCCCTGTCACCCCAGTACGTATCGAATTAACTAACTAACTTGTTCAGCTCATTTGTGACAGCACCAGTAAAGGCGGAAACACGAAGATGATTCTGAACACTATCAACTTACTTAGTTCGTTGGGGTGCAAGGTATAGCTGGAGTTTGATGATTGATAGTGCTGATGCTGATGGTAATGACTAATGTACCCAGCTCTATTATGCACGTGCCTCTACATGACTGGTGGTGCTAGCTAGTCTAGTACTGGCCCTGGGTGCAACTCCGGCATTATCTCTTCCATGCGAGTGTGTATGCTTCATGTTCTGCACAATGTGTATTTCCTTTGTCATGGATAAAATAATACTGGTACTCTGATCGACCTACTTGCGCAATCTTCTTCTGCTTCCCACTTGGTTGCTGCGCTGTGCAGTTCTTCATCTGCTGCGGCACATACTAGTATACCTCATCTTCTGTCTTTCTGGACAATTAGGTACATGTATTCAGCTTCTTGATCTTCTTGTGGTGAGGATCATCTTGATCTTACTTCTTGTGTAACTCTTGCAAAGGCAGTAATGGAGGACACTCTACCGGTAATCAGCAACTGCTTATGGAGAATGCCAGGTCGAGGGACGACCAGGAAAAAACAATTGCTGTATTGGATGTGCATTCATCAGCGTGTTTTAGGATCAGGACAACTAAGTTCGCCACTACACCAACTTTTTGGCTACATAGGACCAATGATGATGATGGCCGTGTTTGACTTTGTCAGCTTTAGTGCTACCAGCCACCGCATGTCAACATTGTCATACTCGTACTGATAAGGAAGAAAAACCCACACACGCACGCACACACACGCACACACACACACACACACACATGGATACACTGACAGGCATGCAAAGCAAGAGAGACAGAGAGTCAGGCAGCGAAAGAGAAGTGAGACTACTTGTAGGTTATGGGCACGGTGCTCCAATTTCTGCCCAGCTGAAGTAAAATCCATGTACACTATTTTCGTGTAGTGTTCATTGACGGTGCCAGCCACTGGTGAGTGACCCAGTGGTGTAGGTGTTGACATTCAGCACACATCACATTTCAGTCTCCAACGTAAATTCAGTCAAAACAACACTGCACTGCAGCAACATGGGAGCATGCTTCTCCCAGGCCCACCATGCAAGTGCAGTGTGCGCCAAAAAACAATTCCAGGTAATTCAGCAGCTACCCAAGGATGGACAGGTTCGGCAAAAACACTCTGCGAGTGCCTGACGTTTGCAAACGAATTTTGTTGACAGTTGTTGTTTCTTCCTTCGATTGGGCAAGACACGATAATGTGCCAACCCAGTCAGCAATGAGACACATACATTTGTATCCATCAGGGCTATTGTAAGACTTTAGAGAGTCCTTTGCATATGTGCTGGGGACATTCACTAAATATTTAGAGAGGCCTGGATACCCAACGCAGGGGGATTGGCTGAAAGGTCTTCGTCCATAGGTAAATATGGATCAATGTACTGGGCCCACGGATTCTGTCAATCTTCTCGCGGCAACGCCTCTTCAAGGCTGGAATAAACAGTAGAGTAACTGCGGCTAGTAATCCTCGCGACTTACCGAAACTATTCACCACATCAAAGAAAAGCAAAAGTGCTTCACCACTGCGACGGCCTGCAACATCATTTTCAACCGTACACCGAACAACACATTTGATTCTCTTTTTGCCACCCAAGCACATTTTACCGTAGGACACGGACTTGTCTTATGGGTGATCTTTGGGTGGACACCGGGAAGGCGCCAAAAAGGTGATGTAATGGAAAGTCCTCTATAGCCAGGATCTGACTCAATCATCAAAAATTCAAAATGCTTTTATCTCTGTTCCTTCTTGAGCACGAGAATGGAATGTTGGATGAAGAGGAGCTCCTACTTCTCATCCATTGCATAACTGAAGATACCTGTGCGAATCTCCCTCAGCATGTGGGTAATCGATTAAACTTTGAAAAAATTGATGAGGAGACATGTTCTCGCAGATATCGCTTCACGAAAGCACAGGTTATGGAGTTGCTTGAACGGCTCAGCCTCCCAGCGAGGTTTCGTGCTCCGTCACGACACTGTTGGACAGGATTGGAAGGGCTGCTGGTGGTTTTGAGGCGTCTTTCGTATCCTAACACTCTTGGTGATATGTGCGAAGAATTTGGGAGGTCCAAACCATCACTGAGCATCGTGTTCAATATCACCCTGCAATGGATTTTCAGGAATCGGGATGGTTTGTTGACTGATCCGTTTACCCACCAGTTCCTGACACCTGCCAGATTTGCCAAGTATTGCCAGGCAGTCCGACGAAAGACAAGTGTGCCACCGGATGTATGGGGCTTCATTGATGGCACAGTTAGGAGTGTTTGCAAGCCGTCTATTCACCAGCACATGTTCTACAATGGACATAAACGGGTTCATGCCCTCAAATACCAGTCCTGTGTCACACCAGATGGCTTGATTTGCCATTTATTTGGTCCCGTTGAAGGCAGACGGCACGACTCAGGTGTTCTCTTGGAAAGTGGTTTGCTGCCTAGGCTGCAACAGTTTGCCAGGAAACCAAATGGTCAGCCATGTGCACTGTATGGAGATCCGGCATACCCACTGTCGCCGTTTCTTATGAAGGGCTATCAAGGAGCTGCGTTAACAGCTGAGCAACAGGAATTCAATACAGCCTATGAATTCTGCACGTATGGTGGTGGAATGGAGCTTTGGTGATGTCGTTGCACAGTGGGCGTTCAATGATTTCAAGAAGCAGCAGAAGATCATGCTTCAGCCCGTTGCTGCCTACTACAAGGTGTCTGCACTCCTCACAAATTGCCGTACCATCTGCCGAGAAGGCAACAAGACATCAAAGTATTTCAACTTATCTCCACCTACCTTAGCAGAGTATCTACAATGATGTCAGCACTACATCATTCTGTTGCTGTGCCATCTCTCCATTTTACAACAAACACTTAGACCATGAAAGAACTGTAAACATCTTGGCTGTGGATATTCCCTCTACTTAGCAGTTTTAAAAACAGACTACGTTTAGTCATTCATTCAATTATGGAATGGTGAAGACTCTGTTATATCTGTTCAATGAAATTCCATGGTGAAATTGGTCAAAAGGCATTGATAACACTGGTTAGAATGACGTTAACATTGGAATGGTTACAGGTATACAACTGTGAAGTGCTGGGTGAAAGCGGGACTAGTGGATAAACGACAAAGCAAGGGCTGTTCCTTCGTGAAGAAGTGAAAAAGCTATTGCATTTTTTTGACAGTGGCTGCCATTAGCTGCAGAAACATACTGCGTTCCTCGCGGTCCTGTTCTGACTTTTGCTTGCGATCTTGACGGTCATCTTCTGCTTTATTGCTCTCTTCTTGTTCCTTTTTCTTTTTTGACGCAAGCTCGTCCCGTTGAGCCTCTTCCTTCAGGGCCATCTCCCTCTCCTGGGTAACATGAACAGAATCACCAACAGAAATCAGAAAATTCAATAAACAAAAAAAACAATTGAACACATGAACAATTTGAAGCATTTTCTCTTGAAATTTATTCTATACAGCATGAAAGTAAAAATGGGTCATACCTGCAGCGCGAGTCTTCGCTCCTCCAGTGCGACTGCATTTGCACCATGAGAAGCAGCAAACTTCTCCTCCTCCAAATACACTTTTCTCTCCTCAATCTTGAGAAGAGCATCATTTTTTCTTCTGGAGGTACGTAATAATAGGATCCGCTTGATCGTACGTGCTGCTCCGCTTGGTTTTCTGGGGCCGGTCTTCCGCTGAAGATTTCTCCGAAAGGGTCCTACAAGCATCGGCTCGCATCTGCTCGGCCACAGCCTTTTCCGCATGCTTGGCTGTCACCACTGCCACTGCGGCTTGCTCCTTCTCGGCCTTCAGCTCCTGTAGCTCGGTTAGAAGCACGTCTGCTTCGGAGAAGTCCTCTACAATACCAGAGGCCGATTTGCTTTTGCTATCTTTGGATTTCTGCTTCGCCATCAGCAGGTGCAGCCTATCTGAAGCGCCTTTCTTTTTTAAATTGCCGAATCGCCGGTCTTGTGAGGATAGTTCATCCACGACATCATCCATTACCGACGAACCACGGACAAAAGGATTTCCTGATCCACGAATCTGTCTGAGCAGGACCAAGTCCATGCCTGAGTCCCAAACTATCCGTTGCCTATCCGGTGTAATAGGTGTCGGGGGAACAGGTGCAGGTAAATTTGAAGCCATAGTACACTGACACGTTTACGGTTAGGGATAAGAGAAAGAGTAGAGGGAAAAGTCTGAAAAATCTGAAACAAATCCCGCCAAACAAGAACGAAAGCAATATTCGTTGAAAGTGGCTTTTTCCGTCCAGATCAGACGAACTTCCGTAAGATCTTCGTAACCTCGTTCCCGCACTACGAAAATGGTGTACGAAAATCGTTAGCGAAAGGTCTCTACTTAAAGGGGAACTCCGGTCCAAAATCACCCCCATTTTTTATTGCGGAATCCATTAGAGTATGTCGTAAGTGGTAGAATGGCGAAAACCGGAAGCTTCTACGACAAGGATAACATACCTAAATTACCAATTGCAATTTTCCATATTTGGCACGAGGGGGCCCCCGCCCACCCTGTGACGTAAAACGTTCTCAGTGATCTCCAAATTTTTCTATTCAAATGGTAGACCTGCAGAAATTTTGAAAAAGGTATTCACTGTTTTTTCTTCAATCAATAACCCTTGTACTAGTATTCATTCGATCATCATGTTGGAGGAAGAGGAGATCACGGGAGGTGTGGAAGTGGACGCCACTTCAGATTCAACAACACCGAGGCCTTTTAGGTTCGAGCCGAAGCGCGCATCAGCGTCTGCGAAACTGTCTACAAGTAATATTTCTGAGACTACAAAACAGATGAACGTGAAGAGAACGCTTTGGTTGCAAGTGCTCGCGTGAGAAGCACTGCTTGATGCCGTTGCGGACAATGCAGCATGATGTGGAGCGAGGTCGAGTCGACTTGTTGCTGGGAGGTTCCTGCAGCTTTCAGTAAACGCGGCGAGCAGGAAGGGCTGCAGTGCGTCACGCAGCACTCAGAGTTTGCTGTTGTTTGCCTGCAAAAATCAGTGCTCGAGGTGGCATTGCTTTCCTTCGAAGAATTTCGGGCAAGGTGTGGACCGTGGTCAAACAGGTGAGGATTCACTGAATCGGTTTCATTGTTTCCTTTCTTTCCATGTTTCATGTACCGGTACAAAGTTGATGGGAAGTGTTGTGCAATGATTTTGTGTACAGTATTCAAATTCACCAACTTCCATTACACAATCATGAAGTTCTATTGCACCCATGCCAATATAATTATACTGGTACAACGATGTCTTTCATTCATACTATTCCTAGCACTGTAAGTGTTTCAACTGTGTGTAAAAGTGATGTAAATTTGAAAAAGGCCAAAGTGTTTGTATAGTAGCCCATAGAAATATTAATTCGAATCCGAAACTATTTACACTGAAACTATTTACTTTTACGCAATCATGAAGACACTCGTGGTATGTGTATCTACATGTACATCTCTCCAACTGTTTTGTGCAGGATTTGGAGACATGTGGCGTATAGACAATACACATGGTTCACCCATGGATACTTTGGACGCAAGCAGCGGCGTGTGATACCGTCTTGCGTGGTATCGAAGATAAAGCAGCTGTACCAGAAGCCAATGCAGATGCGCACTGGGGCTTTGAGGAAGCTGTTGGACATGATGATGATGATGATAATGCTTCTTGGCCTGGTTGACGTTCACATAATCATTGGTACATGTGCATGCAGAATGTAGAAAACAGTTGACAGACACGATTTATAACTATTCTTGACTCGGGCAATATTTGTGTTTTCGGGTGGGCGCATGCTTTGCACCAATAGCTGCATGAACAATCTGGCAAAGTTGACAGATACAATGGCACAAGACTGTACTGTGTTCGGGACCATGGGGTTGTGCCGGTGCCGTTGCGAATGCCGAGAATGGTTGTATGCACATCGTTCAACAGGTCCTTCAAGAAGTTGCAGGACATTGTCGTGCAGCTTCTTGGCCACTTTGTGCTCTTGGTGTATTCCAGCCTGTACCTGAGCACACCCTCCTTGGTTTTGGCGTGCGCTCTCCCTATATTGGCATTGTGGGACAGACATGCCGACTGTACCTGTGCTCTCGTGCAATTGTACGAAACTGAGTGGACACGTTTTGGTGCCCACTTCAGTATGACAGGTCCAGACTACAAATCATACTGTACCTTGTATTTGTGGCAGTGTAGCTGCAACCGGAAAGTAACGCAATGGAAACTTACAGATAAAGAGAACCGAAATAACACACATGATAACGTTCCATGTACATAACATCAATTCTCGACTAAACTGACTAGGATTTTGAGTAGAGGACTTTGAGTAGGACTGTAGTCGTTTAGAGCTACGTTCTGGACGGCACAAAATCATGCCGTTCACTTACCTCATCGTGCTCACGTTCCTGGAAGTAAATCGAAGATGGTCTGCTTTTGCTGGCAGCAGAGGTAGAGGAGCTACTAACTATTAGTATGACATGCACCGCCAAGTTTCAGGATGGCAGAGACCCTCGCTTCAAGCGTCGCTGCTGCTTCTGCTTATAGCCACCAATGCTTTGTGCAAACTCTTGTTGGAAATCTCTTTCATAGCACATCTCAGTGAAATGCTCAGTGCAGACATGATTATTTTTCGTCGGAGAAAAATCCTTCCAGCATACTCTCCATAGCCAAGCTGTCGTCAGGTTCGCGTCAGCCAGAGGAAAGCCATGCTACGACAGCCCGCAGGCGCCTCTTTCTTCGTGACATTGTTGCATCCAGAGACGCAGCAGCGAGCTGTGACAATAAATCGGGCATGGCACAGAACAACAAGCACTTCAACAATGGCCAAGGACTTTTCATTCTTGCTTCATTTGAAAATTTCATCTGAGTGGACCGGGCTGAGAACGTTTTACGTCACAGGGTGGGAGGGGCCCCCTCGTGCCAAATATGGAAAATTGCAATTGGTAATTTAGGTATGTTATCCTTGTCGTAGAAGCTTCCGGTTTTCGCCATTCTACCACTTACGACATACTCTAATGGATTCCGCAATAAAAAATGGGGGTGATTTTGGACCGGAGTTCCCCTTTAAGTTAAGTACTTGTAGGCTGCAGACCCGGCAGACGTTTCGATCAGCCCGCCTGGTGGTGAGATTTTGGACCCGGGAGTACTAAAATACTGCTCGCATTCCAGCAAGAGTACATAACCCCCCCCCAAGAGTGTGCAACGCCTAATCCAGCTCTGCATAGGGTCTTGCTTGGTCGAGCGGAATCGGATCTTTGCGTCATAATACCGTACACATCTGAAGGGAACCCGGGGAGTCGCGGGTACTCTTGGATCAAAAACAATGGTGCCCTGCCTCGAGACCGGCCTTGCGCTGGTGTGAAGTGTACGCATGACATCAGAAGATCCGATTCCGCTCGACCAAGACCCTACACAGAGCTGGATCGGCGTTGCACACTCTGGGGGGTTACCGGTATGTACTCTTGATCCCAGGGTGCTCAGTTTCGCTCTACCCGCGCGATTTGCGACAGTTGCGACAAGAAACTGCCTGTACTGTCGCGAGCTGTCGCAATGCACCTGTCGCAGAAGTTGAAGAAAGTTCAACTTTTGCGACCTGCGCGATATGTGACACGCGACATACACAAATAGAGTACTGTTTCGACCCTGGGTGCACCATAGTACTACTTGTGCATGAGGATGTCGCAAACATGAAGAATACTGTAAATCAACAAATTTTGGCCGGTGAGAAACTTTGGCCGATCTCGAAATGAAACTTTTGGCGTCATTTAACTTCGGCCGATTGGGGTTCTCAAAAATGAAATCGATTGGTATTTGTTGCCCTCACATGCAGGCATGGCTCAATAATGCATCATTTGCTTCTATGACAAATTTTGGCCTGCGATTTACTTTGGCCGGTTGGTACCTTGTATAATTGTATTGCCCAGGTTTATTCAGCGTACGTTATTCTTCTTTTTTCTTTATGTTCACCACTCATCCCCCTTTTTTTTTCTAAACATTTGAACATTTACACTGATGTATGAGCATTTACACTGATGTATATACATTGTTTATTTTTTATTTTATTCTTATTTTTTTCGGTCCCATCGGCCTCTTCATATTTGTGCAGCTGCACTGTTGAGCTTCCGATGTAAAACAAATAATAATAATAATAATAATAATAATAATAATAATAATAATAATAATTTGGAAAGGATTGGGAGAACTTCAAATTCAAAGTATCAGTCGGGGAAGTGAACTGCCTGAAAATAGAAAAAAAACGCCAGACCCACCAGGACTCGAACCTGGGACCCTGCTTGTCATGAGCAATGCTCTAACCACTGAGCTATGGGACCAGGCTGAACCTAGAAGGCACTGACAAGTTTTTCACTCCAAAGGCAGCTCACAACACGTGCCACACATACTGATGGCACTTGGGTCTTTTTCCCTCCCCCAGGGGACCAACCACGGTCAGTTTCTGGAAACTACCAGAGGTGAAAGAAAGTGATTTAATTTGGAAAGGATTGGGAGAACTTCAAATTCAAAGTATCAGATCGTGGAAGTGAACTGCCTGAAAATAGAAAAAAACCCAGGTTCGAGTCCTGGTGGGTCTGGCGTTTTTTTCTATTTTCAGGCAGTTCACTTCCCCGACTGATACTTTGAATAATAATAATAATAATAATTTAAAGAGTCGGCGTGGAGAAAGCAATTTTATTAGTGCAATTAGGGGTATAATCGATGCAGACATGGCCACACAACAACGAGTTCATGGAATTTTTAAGGATTTTTATGTTATTCAAAATCGATTTTCGTGTTCCGCTCATCAGTGAATAGTATCGGAACTGAGGGTACTGTGTACAACAATAGAACATTTTATAACAGCATAATTAATTAAAAGTGTGCACAACAAAGGAAGTGCTACAGCATTACATAATAGGTGTCAAACATAGTGCTAACGTATATAACTGAGTGCAGCCACAAAGCAAGAGGTGATACAGTGCAACATGGCACAACATTTACATCTGATAACCAGCTACGAGAACAACTTTAGCGCGACTACATGCTTCTTTTGTTTACAAAGAACAGGATTATGCACACGAATACATACAGCTTCCAGAACCTTCAACTGCTTAACATAACTTGCACGGCACAAAACAGAAAAGTGAGAATCATCGTACACACCAAGACAATCTGGACGTGATAACAAGTGACAAAATACAGCTGACTTTTTGCTCACGTCGCTCTCTTCCGTCTCATCCCGCTCCTTTCCTTCGACCTCCTCCGCCTTATCCTCGTCCTCCGTCTCATCTTCATCATCATCGTCCTCATCACCACCATCATCATCATCAGTCACTTCCTCATCATCCGTTTGATGCTCAGTCTCACTGCACTCCTTATCAGCCTCCAACATGGCTCCATCATCTCCACCAGCATCACAAGTCGTTTGACCGCTGCTCCGCGTCACCGTTGCTGGGTTCTCTGCCACTGCACGCCCATTTCCACTGTCCATTTTGCGTGGGCCAAGTCCATTCCGTGCATAAATTTCAAGTGAATAGTTTGCTGTGCTTCTTCTGGGTCTATGGGTGAGGATATTGGTTTCATTTTGGTTTGTCGATGATCTCCCTCTCTGTCCAGACACAGTCGGCACCGTGGATCCCAGCACCGGGGGGACCACCGTCTCGGTAGTCACCAAAGGTAAAGGGGGTGGCTTAGGCGGAGGCAAGGGCAACTGCCGAGGTGAAGGTTCAGTGTGTCTCGGTGGCCCCTCCTCCATTCCAGGACGATGATGTTGTGCTAGAGTAGGCTCCGCTGCCGTTTGCAGTGGGTCGAGAAGTGGTGGCCAAGTCAATGATGGCAAACCCACCCCAGCCCCAGCCACCCACGGCACCCCAGGTGGTGGGGCCGGTGGTGGCACGGGAACAGGCGGCGCTGTCGGCACAGCGTGTTTGTCTACTGAGCTAACTGGGTTCTTACTACGGTCGAGAAACCCGAGCGGCTCTGAGCAGGTTTGTTGCCCATCTCAACAACCAACACCCCTTCATAACATTCACCATCACACACTCCGACAACGACACCAGGAGCATCGACTTCCTGGATTTGACGTTGAGTGTCAGTCCCGAGTGTACGTTGGAGTGGGAGCTGTTTGTCAAGCCTTCACACAGCGGAGTTCACCTGTCATTCCTGTCGTCTGTCCCTTTGTCAACAAAGCGTGCAGTCGCAGTTAATCAGTGTCGTCGGGCAATCTCCAACGGTTCAACGGAGGCGGGAAGAGGAGCTGGAATCCAGAAAATCACAGCGCTACTGGAAGCCAACGACTATCCAGATCGAGAAATTCAGCGGGCAGTTAAAACAGCAAAGAAACCGAATCGTGGCAAGATGAATCCATGGAAGAAGCCGAATAAATCAATTCTCAAGCTCCCATTCATCAATGATGCACTGGCCGCTCGGGTTTCTCGCCGTGTTCGTCAGTATAGTCCAGATGTTCGTCTTGTTTTCACGTCTGGTCCGTCATTGAAGCGTAGACTTGTCCGTTCGTCGTTTGGTACGCGTATGTGTCCGCGTGATGTGCAGCGTGCGAAGGTGAAGCGTGGTCCTGGCAGGCCAATGGTGTGCAGAGCATGCGACGCGGATGTGAAGAGCAGTGAATGTCTGACGAAGAATGTAGTCTATTGTATGTCATGTACATTGTGCGAAGAGCTCTACGTCGGGGAAACCGAGCGTCCAGTGAGGGAAAGATTCAAGGAACATTATCGAGAGGCAAGGGTGAGGGCAGTGAAGACTCCCTGGGGGGGCTATTACAAGTCTGACCACCGAGAATTTGCAACATCATCGCCTAACTTTCAGCCTTTCCACCACGCCAAGATTCTCGGCAGGGAGTCTTCGCTGCCTTCCCGCAAGTACATGGAAGCAACCGAAATCAGAAGCAGAAAGCCAGCAATCAACTGTGACACTGGATGGAGACTATCGGCATAAATTCATCAAGACAACAGGACCTTCATGGTTACTGTGGGCAAGACCATCTCATCGAATGGATGCAATTACCACCCGTGAGGCTCGCACTCACGCACACCCCCCCCCCCCCCACACACACACGCACGCTCACACACACACACACGTACGCACACACACACGTGCACTCACACACACAAACACATACATACACACACTATCTTTCTCTGCCTCTGTCTCTCTCTCTTTCTCTCTCTTTCTGGCCTCGTCACCTTCACATCTAATTGGCGATCACACCAGTTGAGACATGCACTTCACGCTGACCCATCATCACCTGACTTGAGATCTTGCAAGTTGAGACATTTGTTTTTAGGCTCTTACCTGGCGTGCGATATTGTGGGTAGGTTCTGTTTTTGTTTCTGAATATGTGACATTATCTTCAATGTTAGTCTCAATTCTTAGCGCTAGTTATGATGTTCCTGGTATATTGCCACGTTATTGTTATTACCCTTTTTCTGTAGTTATATTGTTGTTTTGTTCACAAGAGTCACATATCCCTGAAGATGCCCTCTTGGGCGAAAATTTGGAAAGGAGTTTTAAGTTTGGTTTTGAGAGATTTGGAGAGACTTTAATTTTTTTTTGTAGCCAAGGACTTTGTGCGGCCGTGGGCGGTGAAAGAAAATTAGAAATAATAATAATAATAATAATAACATGTCCGCAACTACCTGGGCCAACTTCTTTCTCAAGTGTCTGAGGATGTGCAGCTGGAGCCACCGCTGCAACCTCTACCGACGGTCCGCACGTTTGACCATGGTCCTGCCCTGCTCACTGCGGACGACGCCAGACCGGACATCAAGGCCAGGGGGTTTTGGTCGGTACAGACTGATGCATTTTTTGATGTAAGGGTGTGTAGCGACCTGACTCACTGAGTATTACGTCATTCTACAAACGCATGCGCAAGAAATAAAATCATTCTCTTTGGTCACAACTTCTTCGTTGTCCGGTTGGCCAAAGTAGCCGTCGTCTAGGGCCCGACGTAAAACCCTAAATGCGCTTTCCTTTCTCTTCTCTTTCTAGTTTCTTATTTATCGTGCTTCGCTCCTCCCGACCTCACCACTGGCGGGGGAGTACTGTAGCGACCTCACTCCCTGAGTATTACGTCATTCTACATACGCATGCGCAAGAAATAAAATCATTCTCTTTGGTCACAACTTCTTCGTTGTCCGGTTGGCCAAAGTAGCCGTCGTCTAGGGCCCGATGTAAACCACCATAAATTGGTGACCCCAGACGCTGCGCTCTTCGGAGTTTTGAGCATGCCATCCCTGAGCTCGGCCCGCCGCAGTTTCCTGCTCGCCTCAACTCTCGGGATCCCGTCAATCGCCGGCTGTTGACGTAAAACTTGAGCCTCACCACTCCTCGTCACTTGATCCGCCTCGGAGCTGCTGTGGCCCCTGCCACCCTCCCGGCCCACCTGGATACCCCGGTATCCTGCCACGGCATATCGTCCAGTCGTCTTCGTCTTCGTCCTGGCCTCAAGCTGGAAATTGGCCACCTCCACCCGTCGTACCAGCTCACTCACTGTGCACGCACGCAGACACACGCCCGGCACCGGACCCCATGGAGCTGCGCTCGCCTCCATCTGTCCCCGCCTCACTCGGCATGCCTCGCATCAGTGCAGCGCTCCTGCTGGTATCCCGCCAAGCCTGCAACATGCAGCCGCCTCTGACACGATAACACTCCTCTGTCACGCGTATATTTCCTCTTTTCTTTCTTTCCGCCTTTGACATGCTCTCCACCTCTGTCACGTTAACACACCTCTGACACGTTAACCCGCCTCTGTCATGCATCTCTCTCTTTTCTGCATTTTTGATTTTGTTTCGGCCTTTGTTGCCACGTCACAAACAAATTTCACCCACGCAGCGCTCTCGCTTGTACATATGTATCATATTATTATATTTTTGCCTTTCCGCCTTGTACATGCTGCGCTTCCTTTCTCTTCTCTTTTTTTTCTTGTTTGTCGTGCTTCGCTCCTCCCGACCTCACCACTGGCGGGGGAGTACTGTAGCGACCTGACTCACTGAGTATTACGTCATTCTACAAACGCATGCGCAAGAAATAAAATCATTCTCTTTGGTCACGACTTCTTCGTTGTCCGGTTGGCCAAAGTAGCCGTCGTCTAGGGCCCGACGTAAAACCCTAAAGGTGTTCTATCCCAACGCACAGTCGTACCGATCTCGCCCGCTGGCTGAGGTGTTCCAATGGCACGAGCGTCAGAAGCAGTCGGCATACGGTGCCCGGATCCGGGAAGTTGAGCACGCGTCATTCACCCCGATCGTCCTGTCTTCCGCTGGTGCCCTGGCGAAGGAGGCCACCCGGTTCCTGAAGCTGCTCGGAACGAAGCTCTCCACTAAGCTCTCGCAGCCTTATCCCCTCGTGATGGGAAAGCTGCGGACGGACCTGGCTTTCAGCCTTGTCCGCGACTCCGTCCTGATGGTTCGTGGGAGACGCCGTGCATTCCGTGCACCTGGTCTGACGGCGGATGTGGATGTTGTGTCTGTGGAGGCCCGCATTCCCGCCACTACGTGCCGCTAAGTCCTCCTGGGGTTTGCCGCTCTCCGGTCCTCTTTCATCCCGTTCTCCCCTCTTTTTTGGGGATTCTTTTTCGTCTTTCTTGTTTTTCTTGTTCCTTTGTTTTTTGTAGGACAGATTTTTGGTGTACTGATTTCGATCGTTGTTGTGTCTGACTCTATTCCCAATATCTAATTCTGTGGTTGGTTTTCCAACTCATTGGGTTTTGTAGTTTCCATCATGAGTTTGATTCCATCGTGAGTTTGATTCCATCGTGAGTTTGATTCCATCGTGAGTTTTGATTCTATTTGCTATTTTTCGTTCCATTTTTGAGCTCATATTTTATTTTCCTGATTTCTTCTCCAGTGTATGTTGTATTGCATTTTAATTAGGGGTCAAACGGGTGTACCGGGTACCCGGGTACCCGCCCGTTAATCTCAGGTACCATTAGTAAAAGGGTACCCGTTTGTAAAAAAAAAATGAATGAAAAGTTGGAATTCGATGATCCTATCGTATGCCAAGACTCAAAAATAGGAGTGCGGATACTTTTTTCCTTTTTCCTGTGCATTCCCGCTTTCGACTTTGCCAGGCAGGAGCAGGCTGAAAGACAGTCGTTCCCTCTAATCTAGTGCAAGTAAAGATCCTCGTACTGAAGGTTTTTTATTGTGATGTGAGAAAATGCAAGACTTGAAACTCGTTCGAGGTGGTAGCTGAGTTACTAGAAAGTTACGATGGTTCTCCGACATCGAACCTGCCACAGTACTTGAAGATGAACTAGTGTCACCAGGCTGAGTGACCAGTCGGAGTGTCACACACGGGGATGTCCGTAGGTGGTAGCTATGATGCTGGTTGTAGTTTGTTCCTTCAATCGATGAGCTCGGTTTAGTTGAAAAGTAGTTCGAAATATTGCATACAAGATTACGGATTTGTGAAGATTCGTTTCACGAGTTCAACGAGCTAGCACCAGCAGCTAGCTGGCCAGCAGCACATCAGCTGTGTCAGGCACTCCAGCTAGCTATGGGTGCGAACATCTTCTGAATGCGAAGAGTACCAGTTCTCTGCGAACATAGCAAATAGAATTGCGCGAGATCACGGAAGTTTTGCTTAACTACTCGGTCCTGGCATGGCTTGAATCACATCGATCTGCAGTTGATTTGCGTACATGTATCAAAATACATGTCGCACTAGGACCATGTACGATTGTAACTGCCTGTGAAGTTATGTACATGGGCAAATGTACGGATGACATTCACTTGGCCGGTTGGAACCTTCAT
The DNA here is from genome assembly GCF_964019385.1 of Sycon ciliatum. Classification (NCBI taxonomy): domain Eukaryota; kingdom Metazoa; phylum Porifera; class Calcarea; order Leucosolenida; family Sycettidae; genus Sycon; species Sycon ciliatum. The sequence continues at coordinate 25,095,897 of NC_088649.1, forward strand.
TGCCATAATATTATTATGAGACACGAATCAATTGCGAATCATAATGTGGTATCAAAAATTACAACCTGAGAATATACAAAAAAATTATGTGAGAAATGCGCAAAAAATAATATGGCTGCTAAAGGGTACCCGTTAACCCGCCCGTTAAGAAAATTACCCGTTCGTTAGTTAAAGGTACACCCGTTTGACCCCTAATTTTAATACATTGTGTTAATTTTTGCCCGTAAAAGAGGCTTGCACCAGTTAAAAAAAAAAATAATAATAATAATGGTTCGAGTCCTGGTGGTGACAGTCAATTTTTTCTTCGGACTTTTCCCGTTTGTCTCTTTCCCTCAAACCAGTTAATAATAATAATAATTATAATTTTGGAAAGGATTGGGAGAACTTCAAATTCAAATGATCAGTCGGGGAAGTGAACTGCCTGAAAAGAGAAAAAAACGCCAGACCCACCAGGACTCGAACCTGGGACCCTGCTTGTCATGAGCAATGCTCTAACCACTGAGCTATGAGACCAGGCTGAACCCAGAAGGCGCTGACAAGTTTTTCACTCCAAAGGCAGCTCACAACACGTGCCACACATACTGATGGCACTTGGGTCTTTTTCTGGGGGATGGAAAAAGACCCAAGTGCCATCAGTATGTGTGGCACGTGTTGTGAGCTGCCTTTGGAGTGAAAAACTTGTCAGCGCCTTCTGGGTTCAGCCTGGTCTCATAGCTCAGTGGTTAGAGCATTGCTCATGACAAGCAGGGTCCCAGGTTCGAGTCCTGGTGGGTCTGGCGTTTTTTTCTCTTTTCAGGCAGTTCACTTCCCCGACTGATCATTTGAATAATAATAATAATAATAATAATAAAAGCCATGGTGACTGGAGCGCTAGGCGACCGTGGCCTGGCGGGGTGCTGCGGTGGGGCTGGTGCTTCTGCAACTGCTAGTACTACTAGTACTACTAGTGCTACTACAGCTAGTGCAGTTGCTGCTGCTGCTGGTGCGACTACTGCTGCTGACATGACACCGCATGGCCAGGCTGTGTGCGCTTGTGCATGTGGAAGCAGTTCACCCCACGGTACGTGTACATGTGAGTTACCTAGTACTAGTGATGACAGTGATGACAGTGGTGATGTGGCGTGTGGTGTTGAACCCAATCTACCGACTGTAGAAAACGCCACCAACACTGATGCTGAGCAGTACAACCTGGAAGATGAGCTGCTGCCCAAGGAGATTAGTGATGTAACGGAGGAGTTAGAGAAGAGGTATCGTGCAGAGGTCGTGGCCGACATGGCACAGCGACAATGCCTCCCTAATCCAACAAAAAAGCATGTACAAAATAAATTATTATACAGTGTTACCGCCATGGTCAACTCTCAGCTCAGGCTTGTGTGTCGCCGGCTATTTCCTGATGGTGAGGCGTCGCTCCATGAGATCAATTGCCTTGTGTATGCTGGTGCTTGCGTTTGCATATCGACTATCCAAGGCAGTCAGAATCATCCGACTGGCAATGCCAAGCAAAACGGAAGTGACAAGGACCATCCGCCGCAGTGGCAGATCCGATTGACAAAGGAAATCGATCAACTCCGCTCGGATGTTTCCCGACTCACCAGCATGCTACGATATCCATCGGAGAAACATCATGACTTCTGGAGGAGATATGAAGTTGAAGTCGGAAACACAGACGAGTTGGAAATGAAGCTACAGGGAAAGAAAGATCGACTTCTTGCGCTAGCAGCCAGGATGCGTCGATACCGAGAAAATGAAAAGGCCAAAAAAGCCAACAAAATGTTCCAAATGAATGAGCGTGCTTTCTACCGGACGCTTCGGGAGCCTGCACACCCTGTTAGTGGTGCTTCAAATCGATTGGAGACGCCGCAATTTCCAGAGGCGGGTGAAGCCACCGAATTCTGGAGTGATCTTCTGTCTACACCTGCGCCGTTCACCGCTGGTGAGTGGTATGTAAGGCAAGCAGAATATTATGAAGAACACGTCCCTGTGCAGAGTAGCGCAGTTATCACCCAGGACATCCTGGCTGACTGCCTGCGCAAACTAGCCTTGTGGAGGGCTCCGGGCCATGACAAGTTGCATGGGTACTGGTGGAAGAGGCTGACAAGCCTGCACTCTTACCTTCGGAGAGCCTTCCAGAGGGTGATAGATGGCCACAGTGACATTCCGGGATGGTTGACGTCTGGCGCTACTACTCTCCTTCCTAAGACTTCTCCACCTTCGGCAATGCCCAAAGATTATAGACCAATTACGTGTCTTCCGATACAGTACAAGCTCTTTACCGCCGCCATATCGAAGATTATGTGCCAGCACATCAATCAACATGAAATACTTGCAACGGAGCAGCGCGGTTGTGCAGCAGCTGGTCTTGGTTGCAAGGAGCACCTGATGGTGGATAAGATGATTCTGGAGGATGCCCATACGAAAGGGCGAAATCTTGTCATGGCATACCTGGACTTCAAAAAGGCATTTGATAGTGTGTCGCATGAATGGATTCTACATGCTTTGACGATGTATCGATTCCACCCGTCTTTGGTCACAACTATTGCTCGTAGCATGCGGAACTGGAGAACGACAATGCACATATGCGACCAGGGAAGATGCAGGGTCACTACCGGCAACATTTCAATACGAAGAGGCATATTTCAAGGTGACACATTATCCCCGTTACTGTTTTGCCTGGCGCTAAACCCAATCAGTTTTGAGCTCAACCGATTGCCTTTGGGATACAGAGTCAGCTGCAGAGACGCCGAGTTGTCTATCAATCACTCTTGGTACATGGACGACATTAAACTCTATGGGAAAACTACAAAGGATGTGACTACCCTCGTGTCTACCGTGTGTGGCGTTGGTGATGACATCGGCATGAATCTCAACCCGGCCAAGTGTGCCGTGCTACACGTCAGGAGAGGAAAACCAGATGAAGGATGCTCTATCCAGGTTGGCGATGAGACCATTGCAGAGTCGCTACGACTCAATGAAACATACAAGTACCTTGGAGTAGTGCAAGCCGCCATGATACCTCACCCGAAGCTCAAGACGCAACTCACTGCAGAATACAAAAAGAGATTGTATTTGCTTCTTAACAGTGGATTGAATGCGCGAAACATGATCAAGGCCATCAATACGTATGCTCTGCCGGTTATGACATATAGTTATGGAATCGTAAATTGGACCGAGGCTGAAATCAAGACCACAGATCGAGTGACAAGATCAGCCTTGACTGCGTCTGGATTTCACCACCCCAAAGCCTCAGTCAACAGGCTCTACATGAAGAGGGGAGATGGAGGCCGGGGCTTGGTCTCTTGTGAGGATATGCACGGCCGGAGCATGTGTGACCTGGCCCGCTACATGAGTACCAGCCCAATAGACAGAATAAGCCTGCTTTATCAGTATCATCAACAAAAACCTACAACAAAAAGCCACTCAATAACTGCAAAGGCCGCTAAGTTCCTGTCGAGTTTGGATCTGCCAGCAGCTGGACCAGCTTTACCCAATAAGCATACCATTAAACAAGCGTGCGCTGAGCGAAAATCCAAAACACTTTCCACTATGCCGCTGCATGGGAGATATTGGAGCCGATTGGAGGAGAATCGCCTAGATAAGGAGCTTACCTTCATGTGGTTGAAATCAAGGACACTGAAACCTTCAACTGAAGGCATGATTATGGCAGCACAAGACCAATCCCTCAAAACGAAAAATTACCAATACGCCATAATGAAGTCAATTCCTCGAACTGATGCCAATTGCAGGCTTTGCAAGGGCAGCTTAGAAACAATTGACCACATTGTCAGTGCCTGCCCAGTTCTTGCTCGGACCAGTTACATTGAACGACATAACCGGATAGTAAAGTATGTGCACTTCGAAATGTGTAAAGCACGAGATCTACCTACTGGTGCTTCACGATTCGACCACCAGCTCAAGGCATTGGTCAAGAGTAATCAGTATCGCCTCTATTGGGAGTATTCGGTCCCAACTGACCTGAAACTATCAGCAAACAGGCCCGATCTGCTCCTTGTTGATGACAAGGAGCGCATCGCCTACATTATAGACATCAGCGTTCCTGGTGAGAACAACATCAATAAGAAAATGGCTGAAAAGCGCTCGAAATATTATGATTTGAAGCGGGAGATTTCGAGGATTTGGTCCCTCAACCAGGTTGACGTGGTCCCTGTGGTTGTCGGTGCCCTGGGAGGCTTGGTGGGGGAGACTCCTCAATGCCTTCGGACTGTGCAGGGAGGAGACCTGGCTATTGTGCAACAGGAGGCTATACAAGGTTCGATTAAAATACTGAGAACTATCCTTAACATGTAGATGCACCTCTGCTGCGTTTGCATGTTCAATAGCTAAGAGACTTGAATAACGACTGATAAAGACTGATATTTCCTTTGTTACTACTCCCTTCATTGGTTGATGTATTTTGCCTGTCGCTGCAAATTCTTTATTATTGTTTTGATGTTGGAGTTCGGATTGAGTTTCTTTCCTTTCTTCCTCTTCCTTCAACTAGTTCTTGTCCCTTTGGTTTTTAGGTTTTATTTATTTATTTATTTTTGTTTTTGTTTTTTCACTTTCTTTTTGCTGTCCGACCCATGGAAATATTTCCCGGTGGGTCTGGCTTATCGCCTTCGAAAGAAGTGAATAAAGGAGAAATAATAATACCCAGCGGCGAAATCAGCGAAATTAAATTGCCTGCGAAAATTAGTTGATTTACAGTATTGTGAACCGTGTGTCGCTGTCGCAGCTTGTCGCATTTGCAGTGGATAAAAAATTGTCTACAGTCGTATCATAAATGCAATGGTATTATAATTACGGAACTGGTTCGGATGTGATGTGCAGCGCTATGGGAATGGGTGTGTCCACCCGAATTCTTTTCACAGATGAAGCTGCAGGAAGCCTCAGCCCTTCTTCAAACTTGGTATTATAATTAACAAATAATAAGGCACCCATTTTGATAACCCAGGGCATGGCCCACGGTTGGTAAAAAGAATGAAGTTGTGGAAAAACCACGGAATAGTAAAATACTGAGAAAGCAATTGTATGTGTGGCTGTCAATGTACATGTGTGTGTGTGTGTGTTTTTCTCTTGAGAGAGGAGGAAGCAGTTTTTGGAGCTCCGAACTCTTCTTTCTTCGTAGTGAGTTTAGGGCCACGGGCTGGCTCCTGGCTTCTGCCAGGGCGAGCCCTGGTGAGTAGAAAACACTTAGTGACGCGGTGTTAGACAAGGCAGTCTTCATCTTGCTGCCGCGGAGGAGGAAAATTCAGCGTTGACGACATGGCCACTTCGGATGTGACCACTCGCGCTGACCCTCTTTCGCCTGGGTGTAGAGGTCTTGCAAACCCTCGCCCAGAGTCTTTTCACTCGCGTGCACCAGCGGCTCGAAAGGTTGTTCTGTCTCTGGGAACGTGGAACGTCAGGACTCTTGTCGACACTGACGGAAATTTGAATACGGCGTCCAAAGCAAAAATCAAGGAAAGTTTGTTCGAATATTCGCGAGGAGAGACCGCCGCCGTCAGGATATCGCACGGCATCGTTGTACATCGCGGCGTTCAATAGCAATTATAACCCGTGGGAATGCGCCGTCACGTCGGTCGTCGGGTCCGGGTGCCGCTTCCCGGAGACAGCGCTAATCCAAGAGCTGCCCCGTATGGGGCCACTTAGCCAGTCATGGCAGTGGAGAAGAAGGAAGGAAGGGTGTGTGTTTGTGTGTGTGTGTGCACGCGCATGTGCGTGTGTGTCTGTGTGTATTGGTGTGTAGGTGTGGGTATGTACATGTATGTGTGTGTGTTGGGGGGGGGGGGTGTGAATGTCTGGATGTGTGGGTGTGTGGATGTGTGGGCGTACATGTCGATGTGCAATGCTTCGATTTCTCTCTCTTCTCTTCTCTTCTCTCTTCCTGTCGGTGTCTCCCGCTTCTGGGCCGTCATGGCCCATGCTTCATGCGTGCTTGTTCCTGGTGTTGTTATGTCTACTGTGTCCTGCTGCTACTCCGGCTTTGGCCGTGACCACGATGTGTCTCCCCATTTTCTCCTTGATCCTTTCCTTTCTCCCTTTGCTAAAAGCTTCTTCTCGCCATGACCACGATTTTTCTTCTTCTTCTTCTCCATTATTCTTTTTCTTTCCTTCCTTTCTCTCCTTTGCTGAGAGCCTTCTGTTCACATATTTTCTTTGCATCTGTGTCCCCATTCCTGGGTTACTTGGACTTCATTCGTTTCCTTGTCATTGGACATGTTCAGTCCGTTCGGTTTGCGAATTCAAATAAACACAACCAACCAACCAACCTACGTACATGTACTGGGAAAATAAAAAAGGGGGGGGGGGGAAATGCGTCGCATGCGAAACGCGATGCTACAGGCGCGAAACCGGGAAAACCCCAAATCGCAGTCATGTCGCACTCCACACAACTGCCGCAACTGGGCCATCGCAGGCCATCGCAGAAGTTGAGCTTGGCTCAACTTTTGCGATGCGATGCGCTAGCGATTTGGCGTACGATTTTGACCTTTTCTACAGCAAAGTTGTACAAGGGTGCAATAGTTGCTTATAAATTTGTACAAGTTGTATCAAACCACGCGAATATCATGGTGACGTAGCCAAATCAGCAAGATGTTGTCGCATCACAGACTTCTTCTGTGAATGGTATTTCGCGAGTTCGCATCGCACGCGTCCTTCGCAGATCGCGTCGCATCGCCAAAAATCTTCTGTGAATCAAGCCTCTCTTTCGCGGCCTGCCGAGCATTAGGGCCGGGTTCCACTGCGGCTCCGCTGCTCGTCTTTCGCGGCTTGAAACGTCATCATTACCATAGTGACCGCGGCTCGAGCTGGAGCAGCGAGTCCGCGGCTCACCGCGAGCTTTTGCTACGATTCTTGAGCAAAAACTGCGAGCCGCGGTCGCGGCTCGACCTGTTTCCCGTACTTTGCATTGTTTTGTACGCCAGAATTTTAAAATTCAAATTTTAATTCGTTGCGCAGGCCAGAACACGAGGATTTGTTTGATTTCGCGCGCGCAGGCAGGTGAAACGTCATCAAAAAGTGTGGACCACGACCGCGGTACCGCGAATGGCGAGTGACAGTGGAACCGCGCTGCTCCGTTGCATGCAGCCAAGTGCCGCGGAGCAGCGGAGCCGCGGAGCCGCAGTGGAACCCGGCCCTAATATACCTCCCCTTGCAGCTTGGCCCACGGACTGTACCCAAATCAGCAAGACGTTGTCGCATACATATGCGCATCGCGTGTCGCATCGCAAAAAAAGCTTCTGTGAATCCCGCATTTTTTTACGATGCGACAGCCGCGAAACCGGGAAATCCCCGAATCGCAACCATCGCGGACCCCACTCAACTGCCGCAACACAGTCCGTGCGCCAAATTCAAAAAAGTCGTCTAGAAGTTGCACTTTTATTTGCCACCGCGGGAAATTTGAGAGGTCTGGAGAAGAAAATTCTCAATGGGACTCAAAATTGACAAACAAGACGACGACCAGCGCTCGAGCATAGTACCTTTTCGCCATTCCTTCGTGCATGATACCTATTCTAATTGATAAACACTACCCTCATGTTTCGTTTCATGCGCAACGGACGAAGCGAAGTGTCTTTTTTCGTCCACAAAAGAAAGGTAAGGAAATTGTCGTCTTCGCGACACCCTTCGGATTATTTAGTGGGGCATTGTGGGCCAAGGATATTTTTTCTTTTTCTTTACAACTGTCCCCAGGTACTGAGACGGCGCTGATATCCTAGGAGTTCTGTTAGTGCAAAATGCCAGGTTACTGACTTATGGCGAGGTTTGTCCACCCAAAAATATGGGAGATTTCTTGGATAACATACACACAGAATACAGTGAATGGTATTGCAATGGGCATCCAAAACGGTTGAACCAAACAAATATGGTATGATACCTAGAGGCTAGGCACACATAAATCACTCAGGAATTGGACGCAAGTCCCGGGACCTTGGTGCGTCATTACACCCGGACATTGAATGTTTGCCGGCGCACGGCTTTTGCTTCACCAATTCATACAGGTTTACGCACTCACTCAATTCGAAAGACTGGAACGAGACCAAACCGAATGTGACAACTAAGAGCGAGTTGTGCATTTGTTGGAACAACGTTCGGGCATTGCGAGAAGGATATCAGCAGGGTCCAACAATGGCAGCAAAAGCACCAGGTGATGATGGAGTACCAAGGAGCTTGTATCATGCACATTACAGTGAGCAACAAGAGAAACCGTACTGTGGTACGTGAAATCAGAGCCTGGGCAGGATGATCAACACTGTACACTGTGCTACAGCGCCTCAATTGTGCGAGAGAAACCAACCAGACCAGCAAGCACAGATCATGAACTGGTACACAACATTGGCAAAGCTCAAACCGCACAGCAAAGTTACAGGGCCGAGCGTTTTGTTGCCAATGAATTGCTTGAGAAGGGAGCAGTATTCCTTGTAACATTGCATGGAGTATACGAGAACGCAGAGTCAGAACCAGGCGTAACAAGGCAAGACGGCTACTGTACAGGGGCAGGCTTGACGATCACTTGCATACTCGCAATTTTGGTACAACCAGGAAATTAGGCATCACGTCATACCGAATTGGCTTCAACACGCTACATTGCATTCATAGCTGTACGGTGAACCTGTTGCACGAGCTTATGTGAAACAGACAGCATGCCAATGACCTGCAAGCACCAACAAACGCAGCCGGTAAAACAAACGCTACATAACTGCCCAACATAAACTTATACATGCTGATGAGAGGCAAGAATGTGCTTGATGTTGGAAGTTATGCTCGCATATTCAAAAACATGCATGGAAAAACATCAATGACATTGTTCACGAATACAACAGAAACATCATACAGGGAGAGTAAGTAATCCTTCCTCCGTTTTGTATACGCGCACGCGCGCGCGCGTGGTAGATAGATCCGTTTGGCATGACTTTTGATCGAGGTTGCGTTCACCGTAGAGATAGGTGAACTCGAAGCCAACACCTCTCACTTTCGCTCTACTGCCCCTTTGGGGCCGATGCGATCCTTGTGCTAAGTTGTGGTAGTGGCTCAACAGAACAGGACAGGTGTGTGTGTGTGTGTGTGCACGCGAGTGCGTGCGCGCATGTGTGTGTGTGTTTGTGTGTGTGTGTGTGTTTGTGTGTGTGTGTGTGTGTGTGCGTGTGTGTGTATATGTAAGTGTGGTTTCTGAACTTTTCTCACAATCGTATAAGTTTCATTTTTTCGTGAAAACCCAGCTACACTGTAACCGGTACAATCGCATGTCGTTTACTAGTATCTGGCGGTCAGTCACATGGCATGTCGGGTATCCAACAGCACCGCACTGACACCTTATAGACCTTATATTTAGTATTTATAGTCCTACTTCAAGTAAATGTAGACAGTCAGCATCATGAAAGTTGCCATTACGTAGAGTTAAATACAAGCCAGTCTCTAGAGATGAGCACGACTGTCTCAGGGTAATACTAGTGATAAATACAGGTACTTCGAAGTACTGTCTTTTTGATCTGTTAAGTTAACACAAGATGGCTTTGTAGCTTCAGTCGTCCAGAATATTCATTTTATTCCGCGGTTGCCGCATAATCGACACGCAACTGTACTTGTGCAAATCTCCAAACGCTACGTAATTTACTTGTCCACGGTGATGAGAAGCACGGCTCCTAATTTTTAAATCATGAAAGGATTACATATGCAGGTACATGCATACAATGTGCACTATCCTGAAGTCGTGCGCAAATATTCAAAATCATTCACCGAACACAGAGAGGCGCACATACCGTAAAGTACCGCGAGAGCGCCCCACCTTGATTTTTGCTGCGACAGATTTATATAATACAGCCAGGGAAAGGAAAATCGTATGGCAGAGTGCAACGAAGTTTGTACGGTGTGAGCAACTTAGTGTACTAAGGTCACACTAAGCAGGTTTTTGTGTGGAGCTCGTGTTTAATAGCTCGAAGGCACAGATTGTCTGCAGAACGTGCAATATGTGTACAAAGCTCGTGTCGTATAACCTACAGACAGGAGACCGCCCCCACAATACGACCCCGAAAGGACGAGATGGTGGGGGCGCTCTGGCGGTACTTTACGGTACATGTAAATACGAAGGAACCACATGCGCAGCAAGGAGATTAGTCATTACCTTACTAATGAGTTGATGGATAGAAGTTTCCTTTCAGCTGACCATTACCACTCATGAAAGCAATAGTGAGTGCTGTTGTTCTGATTCACAGGTATATATTCGGCACTTAGCGCAATGTGTTTTCGAAGCTAGGCACACGATTTGCATGAGGAAATCATGCAAAGATGTGGCATAAGGCCCTACAAACATGACCTAGGTAAAGGGATGCCATTATTTGCATTTGCAGTACTTTGGCATAGGATAATTTGTGGATGATTGTGTTGATCAATTTCACATAATTTCACGACAGGTCATAGTTTTATTTAGTGGGGTGTTGTGGGCCAAGGATCTACGACCATCTCTTTTGCATTTCGAACAAGAAGACACTTTCAACAATTCATACAAAAAATGCCTTCAGTGCAAAACATACCGTTCGGACACACCAGGCAGTCCTTTCCAGCCTTGATGACCTTCGAGTGAACTGCGGCTTGGAACACTTTGAATACGAACCACACACTCAAACTAACTAGACCACCGCATAGCTAGTGTATTCACGGAGCCAAAGAAGTCTCCTTCTGCCCCTACACGGTCTTGGTTAGTTCTCTGGAAGGGACGAGAGCCATACCTAAATTCAATAAATTCTCCAATTCCAAAAGCCTCAAATGAAGGGGTCTTGGTGACTTCGTTTCCCGCGGTTGCAAATAAAATCAGCCCTTGAGTACCCCTTGGCGCACGGACTGAACAGGGCCATCGCGGAAGTAACACGTTAGTTGAGCTTGGCTCAACTTTTGCGATGCGACAAGCGATTTGGCGTACGATGTTGTCCTTTTCTACTGCAAAGTTGTACAAAGGTTCAAGAGTTGCCGATCAATTTATAGAAGTTGTACCGCCCGCGCGAATACCGTGGTGGCGTACCCAAATCAGCAAGATTTTGTCGCATCGCTGACTTCTTCTGTGAATGGTATTTCGCGAGTTCGCATCGCACGCGACTCGCGATGCGACGCGATCTGTCTGCGATGGACGCGTGCAATGCGAACTCGCGAAATGCCTTTGGTTCATCCCAAGAAGTCAGTAGGATAGGGAGGTTTAGTCCCACGTAATCCGTGGGTACTTTACGTGGGTGTACCACGTGATACTCAGTGACCCACGTACAGACGTTTTCTGATTCACGACATACCGTGTATGGAGGCTCACCCACGTTCCGCCAGAACGTGGGTGAAAATCAGCAGAATGGAGCGCATTGTGCGAGCTGTGAGGGTGCTCAGCTGAATAAGGTTCAGAAGCACGAAATCAAAATATTGGATGAGCTTCTTAGGCCGGGGTAGCTTCGTCTTTGACCAGGTTTTGGCCTTTAGCTTCATGCTTTTGTTTGTTCCGTGTGACTAAACACAACATTGCAACGTGGGTGCCCTTCATCCACTTTACGTGGATCACCCACGTACGCGTTTCCGTTACGTGGGAACTAAACCTCCCTAGTGATGCGACAACATCTTGCTGATTTGGCTACGTCACCATGATATTCGCGTGGTTTGATACAACTTGTACAAATTTATAATAAAAATTATGACAACATACACAGTATCGGTTGTACCGAATTTTTCGGTGCGTTTTATTATCGGTGAAAATTGCCTGTACCGAAGTGACCGAAAATAAAACACCACCGAAAACTTCTGCTTTTACAGTATCCAGGTCGTTTTTAGCGAGCAGCGGAGTAATAAAGAAAGCACTCTCTCAGTCTCTGACAGAAACTAACTGAGGCCGTGAGGGAATGCAAATCCTCAGCATGATCATGGCAGATATTCGGATTGCTTCACAGCCATTTTACCTCCCTCCGTATATTGTTTTCACAGCTACATGTATTTCAGTTCATTTTCTCCCTGTTGACGTTGCAACGTTGCATTTGTGTTTAGTTTGCCCGTACAAGAGGCTATTATACCGTAAAATCCCGCCAGAGCGCCAGAGCGCCCCATCTCTCCCATCCGCGCCCCTCCCTGACTTCTTTTCAGGGACGTGATTGATTGTATCCTCGTATGACCAGATGACTCTGTGATGCCGTACTACCAAGAGTACATAACCCCCCCCCCCCCCCCCCGACGTTGCACACTCTGGGGGGTTATGTACTCTTGGTACTACTGTACTGCAGACGCATGTTCGACCCCATTGGAAATGTACGTAACAGTGCCCACCAAGGAGTAGTACAATACCAGTTTCTTTTTCAGGGGATGGCCCACGCCTGGTAAGAATTTCAATCTGAGAAGAAAGAAAAAGGCCCAACCCTGCCCGTTATTTGGACTTACGGGGGTCGCCATGGCAAATAATAAAAATAAAACTGCACACGTTCGGGCTCGCCGCCTTCTCCGTGAAATTATAATACCGTAAAAAGAAAACTGGAGGGGAAAAAAGAAACAACAATGAGGAACTGGTTTAGGAACCACTTGCAGTCAGTTATACGGGGCAGCGGGCCTCGGCATCGGCCAAGGTAGCAGGTACTGTACTACTCCCTGATGCCCATCCTCTTGACCAGGCCAGGGATCGCACAAACCCTGATTTTTGACGGGTCTGTACGACTCCTGGCTCTTGACTTTTGGTCGGTGCACGAGATGCACGAACAGTTTTCGTAGGGTACAGCCTTGGCGTTGGCCGTTAACATTCATGCGTATGGCACTTGTTGTTGTTGTTGTTGTTGTTGTGTGAGTGCGTGTGTGTGTGTGTTTGTTTTCTTTCTTTTTATTTTCAGCTGTCTTGTCCTGATCATGCCTCATGCGTGTTTCACAGCATAGTATGTTCCCGCTCATTTTCTTCTTCAACACACGCTAGCTGTATTACTTTGTTCTTGCCCGTACAAGAGGCTTTTGTAGGTTTGGAATCAAGGGTTTTCGTAGGGTACCGGGTAAGTACTTTTTCATGTACAGTACAATATAGTACAGTACTGCATGCGGCAAGTAGGACTCGCCCATACGCCCCCCCCCCCCCCCCCCCCCCCAAAGCGTCGAGGAGGTAGGGGCGCTCTGGCCTGTTGGCGGGATTTTACGGTAATTGTAGTTTTGTCAACAAAACCGCATGCACACTATCCTTCGTTTGTACGTAGTACGAACGTATTTGACACACGTGCTGTGAGTTTTCGTAACCCCCAAAACTGGCAAAAGTGTGCAACTCTACATATGGGGCCGGGGTCTCTTTGTGCGTATCACTCATTTTGTCTATCGTACAGACTTTCAACTGAGCCTGAACTCGACCCGGGTTGAAATTTCTCATGTAACCAAATTTGCAAAGCCTTACAGTATAGCATTAGTGCATGAACCCGGTACATGTAGTCCCGCACAGTTCTTCTTTCACAGTCATCAGTACCATTGCCAAGAGAAGGAGCACTTTGGCCCAGCTTTTCCGAAAAGCACTACTAGTACTGGTATTTCTTTGTACCGGACCAATCGGCATTTCGCAACAGAAGGAGGGCTGTCGAGAGAGTGAACCCAAGTTCCTATGTGGCATAATATCTTTGGATCTCACAGGCTGTTTGCAACGAAGACATCATGAACGCTTCAAACTTGTGTGTAAGTACTCAATATTTCTATGGCTGTTAGTTTTCTTTGTTGTCACTTGTAGACATCTACTGTGTTATCAAAAACATAATAATATTATGATAAGGGGTCGTCCGTATTATTCGAAAAATTAAAAAATCCGTCCTTATGCAGAAAGGCCAAGGGGGTGGGTGGTGAAGAGCGCTGGCGGAATTTAATTTTTCGATTTTTCGTACTTTTTTCCGTCAGTGACTTTCATACACTTGTTGCACTGTAGACGTAGTGTAGGATCGCAAACACCAGTATGATATACCGGTACATGACTCTTTTGTAGTTGTAGGACGTGCATGGCCATCGGTAGACCTACTCACTTTACTTAGCTACTAGTACTTGACATTCATGTACATGTAGGTGCAATCAGTGAACATGGGGTCAGGACTCAGGAGTTATCTTATTTTCAAGCCGGGTATCGGTAAAAATCCCAAAATTAATGGAAAAAATTGGGAGGTGGGTGGGTGGGTCAGAGAAAATTTTGCGCGAGGACGGATTTTTTAATTTTTCGATAATTACGGACGACCCCTAAGTGCAAATCGGCATGCCCTTTAATACAGTTGTGGCAAGTGAAATCCAACACTAGGCATAAGGGACTGCACCATGCAGTCTTCAGCCCCTGTAGCCCTGCATACGGACAGTACGAGGTCATTTGCTATTTTTGGACACTCTAAATAGCACCCCATTATGTTGGTTTGTAAGATAACTTAAATTTCTTTCTTGCTTTCTACTGGCACACTTATGCTTTACCACCACCCCACACACCTGAAGGCATAGAGTTGAAGCATGCGGTCACAACTTGACCTGATTCATGCATTGCCCTGCTCTAGTAATGGTTCATGAATCCGCACAGCCCACATTCCTTCTCCGTTTCTCTCCGTTTTTCTTTCCTTTCAGTTGCATCTTCCTCTCTGCTCTGTTTTATTTTCTCTTTTCGTTCGTCCCTCTTGATATTTGTACTTTGTACTGTTGAGGCAACGAACTGAAATAATAAAAACCAAACCCAACCAAACCATTGAAGGTGTCTTTTTCTACTGCTTTTTCAATGCGAGCAATTATTGGACAACTAAATTAAATAGCATCTAGCAGCAGTCTGCAATGGTGTGAACAAGTAAAACTTGCCCAGGACATGAAAATGGGGTAAGGCTATGCCTATGAGACCGGCTAATATGAGTTCTAATGACAGGCCATAGCAAGCTTTTCAAGGCTTTTCAATGTGACAACCAATTTAAAGGGTCACTAAAGGTTTTTCACGGACATAATATTAAAGAACAGAGGAGAGCACTCCAATGTGGCCCATCTCCTTCTCATATTTCGCAAAGAGTGGAGGGCTAGCGCCGTAACTAGCCACTGCGTCCTTCTTGGTTAAGAAGTGCTCACTGGTGCCAGGTGAGTGGACCGCTCGCACTGCTAAAAGAGATCTCTCCTGACCAGAAGCCCTCCACAAACGCACCGGTTGAGAAGGCGAGGAGACTCTTCCAGGTGGATTCAAGCTGGAAGACATAGTCCCTGGAGTTGATGGAGGGGATACAACATCCCCCATGTCGACATTCTCTCCGTTATGCGACGTAGAGTCAACGGAATCCTCCGTCATTTATAATTAAATCGAAATTTTCAAAATTACTCATTACGATACCTAAGAATAATAAAGAAAACGCCCAGAAAGAAACGGCCTTCACCGCTAAAAATTGGCACGAAGAAACTTGAGGACCACAAGAAGACACTCTTGTCAAAGATTTGTCCACCAAGGAAAGGACAACAACTCAGGAGGATTCTACTTCCATATTTAACTGATTTTTCCAAAAATTACGACATGTCCAAAAATTGCGAACCACCTCGTACATGTGTTACATACAACTTTATCTGTCTGATGACAAAACTCGTGCTCATCACAGTCAAGGTTCAAAAGATGCTGGCAAAAATGAATAGGGATTGGATACCAACACTCCTTATGATTGTGTACCATGTTTGTGAACTGTGTGTATCTACACTGTGACCTTTCGATCTGTTTGGGATGCATACGGCTCTATAGTACAAATTAAGTGCAGTACATTACATCATTGGTGTCCATTTGTGGCGCTGTCCCCTATGACAAGTGTCGGATTTCACTTGCCACAACTGCAGATCTGCAAATAGCGAAAGTTTCACACATCACGTGGTCTAAATCTCATATTGTACTTTCACCACTCGTGCTGGTCATAACAAGCAGCGGATTAAATGTTCCAGCAGGGCTCTCATCGATTGGCAAATCTGGATTGAGTGCAGGCACACGGTGTAGTCCGAGCAACACTGGCCCAATCGAACCAAACAAGGGTGTAGTTCGCAACATGTACGCATATTGAACAAAGATGATGTGAATGTTGTCAAAAAAGCACCAAAGTTGTTTGAATTCTTTATTCTCACGATGGCACCATCGCCAAGAAGAGATACATTTATGAGAAGGTGAGATTGTGGGTTAAACAGTTGGAAAGTGATTTACATCACTTTAAACTTTACAAGTATGGGAGAGGGTGAGCGCTGCAGGAGCAGATTGAGTTAATCAGCAGTGAGCAGATTTCTTGTTTGAAAGCAGGTTGGGAGGAGACGTCATGAATGCTAGCAGGGAGGGCATTGTAGTGTTCTAGGGACTTGTACAGTGGGGAGTCTTTACAGCGATCGGTTCTGGAGGGTGGGAGGTGCCAAGTGCGTGCGTGTCGAAGGCTGTACTGGGCCGTAACCTGAGCGGGGGTGTTGAGCATGCGTATGTGTTGTGGGGAATATTGATATTTTATAGAGTGAGCAAGCTGTTGTTGTTTTTGTTGTTTATTTAATATACATCGCATGTCAAACGGGCAGTTCTGCCCAATACCGTAAAGTACCGTTGATCCGCCCCCACGCCATGCCATTTTCCAGCTGGTTTTTCGACAGGGGGTGGGAATTAGATCAAGGCTGTCAAGTGCAGTACGATGTACAACAACTTGGAGGACTCGATGTGCTAAATTGTGCACATTCTCATCCTGGATTGGCACATATTTAGTACAGCAGTGCAGGCGTCGGTTCAACATCGTATTTCGTTGTCTACGCCGAATTCGCTTCACAGGTAGAAAATCGACAGGGGGTGGGAATTAGAGAGGGGGCGGATCAACGGTACTTTGCGGTATTATGAAAGCGATGACAACCAGAAAAAAGAGTCAGAGATGAAGAGAAAGTAAAATTAAAATTATAACACGAAAATGGAAGTAACAGTGAGGGGAGGCAGGGTTAGGACGAGCAGGAAAAAGGTTTGTATTATAAACATGGGAAATTGTGGACACAAGGTGTGCTATCGATTTCCATGTTTAAAAAGTTCCTTGGCTCTCCATCTGAGAAAAAGAGATCTCAAATTTACAAGTCGGGTCATCGTAGCATGATTCTATCGAGCCTCATCAGCAGGTTACGAAAGCCATTGCATTTAACCCAATAAAAATACGCGTAGCATGCGTTTGAATCCACCGTCAGATACTAGCGACTTCATATTATCGGGCAGGCCATTCCAGAGTCGGTAGCTGGCTAGACACCTCGGTTGAAACACCCCCTCCAGCAACGAATCCACATACATAGAAAGGTACGCACTCACCCGTCAGATCAACAGCTTCGGCAGATGTATCGTGCAATACGGCGAGAAGGCACTCTCCTCAATAGGCAGCTGAAGTCACAGTATTACATCAGAGAGTTCGAAAATCGTCGCCATGACCCACGAGGCTAATGGGCCAGTATCAATAGCTAGTCTGGTAGAACAGCAGTGAGGGCTGCACCAGCAGCCACACTCGCTGATCTGACGACTACTAGTGCCTTTGGCGAGATCGTCCATGACCCTGCCAGACCAGTCGAGGTGCCCCTGCCTCTTGCAGACCCCAATGGCGCTACCCTTTTGGAGTTTGATACTGTCAGCGTCGATGCCATCTCGAAGTTGCTTGAATCTCTTGCATCCAGCAAAGCCACCGGCTCCTATGATATTCTGTCCGGCATCCTGAAATAATGCAGAGATAAAGTCTCGTATCCCCTAACTTTTATCGTCCCCCAGTCCCTTAGGTCTGGCATCTTTCCTGCTGCCTACACAATTGCCCATGTCTGCCCTGTTTACAGATCCGGTGATAAGACCTCAGCCACCATCTACAGACCAATCTCATTGTTACATATCGCTGCCAAGATCCTAGAGAAGATTGTCCACAATTAAGTCACTTCGTATTTCACCCAGAATCCAGACATATCTGCCATAGCAGCTGAACAATTTGCGTACCTCTCACATCATAGCTGTGAGGATGCCCTGACACTTTGCATAGACAGAACTTGACTAGAAGTCTTTGCGAATATGGGCAATGCGTTCGACCGTGTGCACCCCACAGGTCTACTGGATGAGCTAGCCGCAACTGGCGTAGGCAACACTGTCCTCAAGTGATTCTCAGACTACTGTAAATATACAAATTTTCGGCAGCTCTATAATTTCGGCTATATTCGGCACCGACCCAAAACGCCTAAATTAAAACGCCGATGAAATTTTTCACAGCATCTGTCGCACTATACCATGCCCTCTACCCCACGCCGAAAATAAATCGCCGCCGAAATGTCAAAAATCGTGAAGTGCCGAAATTTTGTATATTTACAGTATCTCACGAATCGCAGTCAGCAGGTTACTGTCAGTGGTTACAAGGGTGACACCAAACCCTGTACAAGAGGGGTCCCCTAGGAGTCTGTTGTCGGGCCATTGCCTTTCTGCATGTACCTTCGCCGAATACCCGAACTTATTCGCGAGAGTATGGTGCAGCTGCATGCTGATGATATTGCGTTCTACGTATTCGGCTCTGATGTGGCTACAATCATGCTACGCGTGCTTTTTTTTTTTTACTTAGGCCACAGCTTCCAATCATGACATGCAAAGCAGCGGTGCAGCATCGCAGGCATGAATCGTGGACGTGGTGACGGGGTCTTATGTGCTCCACTGACCTAGGGTCTCGGCTTCACTGCACAGCAAACGCGTCGAAAGAAAACGGGGGCTAATAATTATCGGGAGATGGGGGGGGGGGAAGAAGAAGAGAAGAAAGAGAGAGAGAGAGAGAGAGAGAGAGAGAGCGAGAGAGAGAGCGAGAGAGAGCGAGAGAGAGCGAGAGAGAGCGAGAGAGAGCGAGAGAGAGCGAGAGAGAGAGCGAGAGAGAGCGAGAGCGAGAGAGAGAGAGAGAGAGAGAGAGAGAGAGAGGGAGAGGGAGAGAGAGAGAGAGAGAGAGAGAGGTGCAGGATAGTATGCGGTGCCTAGAGCATCACCTCGATGAAAATGGCCTTCGGTTCAACTCCTTTAAGACACAGGTCATGTTGATGCGGCGTCCTGCCCTGCCTGCACGAGCCCAGCCTTGTAAAGTGTACCTGACCTGTAGAAATATTGTCATTTCCCCTGTCCCTACTGAGAAATACCTCTGTATACTAATCGATGATTTTTTTTATCTAGGATATGCAAGTAATGCGTATGTGCACTGTTGGAAAATTATCCCATATACCCAGGCTGGTAACGGTCAGCCACCTTGCAATGAAAAATTCATTTCGTTTAGATAGAATGACCCCAACTGCATTAGTTCTACAACTGTGTCATCTGTATTCGTTTGAGTAAAGAGTTAAATTGAAACTATACGGTTTGGTCTATCACTACTTGTCATCAATTGCTAGCCCCTCCTTCAATCACTGTTTACCCTAGGTTCAGCTGGCCCGCACACAAATGCTCGTACTCGTGGCCAGGATACAGCTGCCTTAGTATTACCTACTGTAGAAATTGAGTATGGACTGCACTGGGTTTCATTTCTGGCGGCAGGTCGGTGGAATGCTATTCCTCCAAATTGTCGTCGGGCACAATCTGCTGATACATTTGCTCACCTCACAAAGATTCACCTAGGGTTCCCTGTAACAATGGCGGGGCCATGCCTGTTGGGACTCCCTAGTCTAATAAACACTACTAATACTTCTACTACTACTAGCCCAGCCACCTTCAGTTCTGTGCCCTGCTAGAAGCGCATCATGGCTTCCTTTAAATGCTTTTCTGCTAAATGGGTTTCTGTAGTATAGCGGACTAAAGAATAGGAAACATGTCACTCAATATTGTATTATGCTATTTTGTATTTAGAATGAGGTCTGTCTTGTTATCCAGGAAACGACCAATGAGCAACGTTGCCGCCAAGGGCCTTATCAAAGTTTAAAGCCAGCTCAATAGTAATTTTACTATTCTTGATATTAACATGAGAGAGGTTGGAAGCTCAGGGTCCTACGCTAAGCTTTTTTTTGCCTAGCTCATGCATGTTATTAGAACTGATGGAAATGTTTTTTTCTCCATTAATTGGCTATAGTGTTTTACTTCGACCATGACAGCTACAGTGCCCAACCATACCATAACGAACTGATCGGCTACATCATTGTACTGCAAAAGTTTCCATCTGTTCGAATAACATGCATGATGAGCTAGGCAAAAAAGAATAGCGTAGGGCCCTGAGCGAAAGAAAATAACTTTCTCTTCGCATTCGAGACAGGTACGGGATAGCGCCAGGCATGCCGACGTACGCGACGGCACAAACAAATAAAACACAAGGCATTAAAGCTGTGTGGACCCTGGCTAGCGCAATACGTTACTGAAGTTACACCTTTTGCATAGCTACGGGAATAGCAAAGTCTGGTAATTCGAACCTCAAACCGGGCATATGTTCTGGGGGTTGGATAATTGGAATGCCCTGGCATACTGGGGTTTGATTTGCCCAGATTCTACCTATATTTTTGCACCTCAGCGTTGACTTTCTCATCTTGTCCGCAAAATTAGAATGTTAAGCGTCCTTGTGTACGTATACAAATACTATGTTTAGGTAATTGATAACACTGCCGTGTTGTATTTTTGAGTTTCTACCAGAAGCCGTAACGTTTTCTGTTCTGTTCTGGTTGTGCGTCTGGTCATTTCCTTTGGATATTCGCAGGTCTTATCGGTGGCTGTGATTTGTATGGTGCTAGCTTGGAGTGAACCTTCCAAAGCCTGTGGTTCGTGTACATGTAGCAACGGAGTTGTCATGTCGTGCCCAAACATTGCCGAAATGTGAGTTCTACATGGTCTGGCATTTGAAAGCTTTAACTTACGTATTCAAAGCAGCAATTAGAAATATTCAGCATGCCCATTTTAGTCTTCACATTGAACACTATTCAATGATGGAGTTAATCTTTTGATCCTTTTGAATGAATGAAACAAGTTTTGATGCAGATAATACATTATGGTCTTTTCAATAACATTGTTGCATGCTTTTTGCTATACAAACGTCAAGGTGATACAAAGGCACAAAGTTGCATAGATCAACTGATTTGCCGAGTTGGAAAACCAGCTTTAGAGTTACACAAACAGGCGATGGCGCCTCCTTTTATACATGTGAGCGACATACACGGCATGGCAAGGTTATTGATAATAGTAATGGGAAGTAATGGGGAGGGGAAGAGAAAAAATTCACAAGTGAAAGAAGTCACAAGGGTAAGAGAATAAATAATATTAAAGTCGGATGTTGAACCAACGATAACTGTAGAAATGAAAAGGACATTTGGATTCGAGTTAAGAATAACTCTCCATCACTCTAACTAGATACTACATACTAGTGTTAAAACGATCTCAACGGGTACTCGTTAGCTCGCTCGCCAGAAACTCGGCTCGTTTGTGCGGCCAGCTCGTTTGCACTAACGAACACCGTACACCGTACACATGGCAGTACATGTCGACCGGGGAGTCGTAAAATATGTTACGATTCCCTGGTCGATAGAGAGTCCAGTCCCGCGCAAAGTGAAATCACTCGCAGTTACAGTGTCTGTATGCCTGCGCGACACTTGAGTTGTTTCTGTTGTCGTTGCAGCTTTGGTGGATGTATTGATTCGCATCTGAGTGAAAGTTACGCTCAGTCGTTTGGAAGTTTTCTCCCGCGATGCAGCGAAAACCAAGGCTACTTGCAATCTTTGCAAAACGGTCTATTCTTACAAAAGGCTACTGTAAAACGACAAACTTTCGCGAGAGATTAACTTTCGCGACTTTCGCGAGCAGGGTCGAATCGCTAAAGTTTGACACGCGAAATAAATTTGTACGATCGATCGTTCTGCAACAAATCTGTACCGTACATGCGCATGCATCACTCACTGCACTGACTGTACATTAACAGCGCTGATCGATGCTTGCACGGCCGGCTATGTCCAACCAAAGCGCGCAGCTGTTGCAACGACGGATTACGTACCAACACCAGTCTTGCAAGTCACCGTTGAAACATTAGTTGTCGTTGGAGTACGGCGACTTGAACCAGAAGAGAATAAAACGATCGATTGGAGATTGAAACTCGGATGTTGAGCCATAAATAAATGTGGAAGAGAAAAAAGACATATGGATACGAGTTAAGAGTAACTCTCCATCACTTTTGCTCGTTTTCGTTGCGCTTGCCTTCCCCTCTTTGGTCTTTCCATAACCTTGAACCTTCCAAGTTGGAAGGCTGTCGGTTAGCGCTACGGGGATGTGTTGAAGCTAGGTGTCAGGACGTCGAATGTTTCAGTACTCTGTCAGTTTTGTGCCTAGTTATTGCACTTTCTGACTGTATATAGTATCATGTTACAGTGATGGAGAGTTACTCTTAACTCGATTGGAGATTGTCTCAGTATTGTGGAGAGTATTGTTGAACTTCTTGGAGCGCTTCGCCAGCTTGCTGTTGCGTAGATTCTAGTGTTGTACTACTCGAAGAAGTCTTCTATGAGCATCGCAGTGGCTCAGCAGTTCGAAGAAAAAGTCTTCCGATGATCCTTCTTCGAACATGCCATCCTTTCTCCCAGTACTAGTACTTACCTTATGGTTCTCTTTGATGCCTTGATTTATTTATTTCAATTATTCCAAGCAATACATGGCTGGGGTAGCCAATGACCACTTTACGTGGCGATTGAAGGGTTTTATAGCCAACCATGGGTAACATGGAAAAGAGTAAGATTCCTTCTTACATTCCTTGATTCCTTCTTTCATTCTTTGATTTCTTCTCTCATTCTTCATGCACTCTGCGCCCAGCACTCCGAGGCTTCGTAAAATACAATTCTTTGATTTTCGGTGGAAGGTAAAAATCGCTAAAATTAATCGCCACTAACTGGTCCAGTTTGCAAAACGCTAAATTTAGCCGCCGCGAAAGTTTGTCGTTTTACGGTACTTAACTACGGCGCCGAAAAGACATCTCGATACCAAACAGCACTCCAAAGTGAAGCAGCAGCAACCCCAATTATGCCAGTGGTGATAATTTGCGGTGATAATTTGTACCAGCTGGAAAAATCGAACTTAGAAAAAAGTATATTCAAAAATTCATATTTGCCACATCAATGAAACTCGTTAGCTCGCTCAATAGCTTGCTCGTTAGTGGAGCTGTTCGTACGTTTTTTATAGATATGCTCGTTTCAACAATACTATGTACAGTCAGAAAGGGCAAGAACTAGGCACAAAACTGACAGAGTACTGAGACATCTTGAATCGTGATTTGACCTTATTGTCCATTGGTCTTGCCAGTATTGTCATCGCAATGCATGAACATCCGCCAACGTCCTTCACAGCGGAGACTTTCAGCTCGTGCTTATCTTGCTTGCGCTCACCTTCCCCTCCTGATGTTATTTCTATAATTTAGAACCATCCAAGTTAGAAGGCTGTTGGAGTGCACATCCAAGATCTGCTAGAGCTGTTAGCCAGTTATTTGTGAAACCAGGGCTGTTCCGAGTGCGACATTTATCAATATGGCGGCGTACCGTAGCAACCCGCATCGCAACAGCTCGCGTTCGCACAGCGTACCGACGCGTGCAGTCTTTCTGCTCATTTTTCAAATTTATCGAAGAAAGTTTTTGTTTTTGGGGCGATGGATTCGTGCCTTGGAGAGGTCGTATGAGGCCATGCTGGAGAAGAATAAGTAAGCTTGGCTCGCTACCTTCATGGCGTGAACAGATGGAACCCCACTGCTCTTATTCTAGAACATGTTCTCCCCTGAGGACAGCTTACAGCCAGATTTCCGTGCATAAGAAAAGAGCACAAATAAATCGTTAGACTGATTGCAATTCATCTTGGAGAAGGAGAAGGATAGAATTTGATCGTCTGCTCCTCTCAACGCAAAGTTGATGACATAGCAGCTACATGTACGTCTCTTCATGCGTGTGCTCTTCACCTTGGGGATCAATGTGAGGATTTTAGGATTGCTGGAAATCAGATTCTGTATACTATTGGACAGCAGTTTCTGCATTGCACATGCTCCACAGTGCTCATCGGCAAGGATGTTGAAATTGCGTGTACCCCTTCACAACCCTGTTCTCCATACTATTCCAGATCAGCACTAACTGAACATTAAAGTGTTTCATTTCCAGTAGAATGTGCTCCTCCAATAAGTGCGGCATTGGATGTGGTGATATTTATTGCCACAGTTGCACTGCTGATCTTCGTCATGAAAGAAGCAATGGTTGGTCAAGTCAACCAGTGGGCTTGCAGTGATAAGCAAAGTACCACAATACATCATCAAGTGTCATAGCATGGCGGAGTTGGTCGCCCGCAATGCTTCCATGTTGGTGTTGTTAGTGTACAAATAGAGGATATCTTCCAGTGTCTAACTTTTAAAGCACATGGACCTGCTATAGGTGCTATTCTTCTATCAATGCTTGTTTCAAGTCACAGAATTATTTAGCTTCTTACAGCTTTGATTTAATTCGCCATATTGTAATTAATGTGAGGAAGAGGCTGATGCGACTTCGGCGACACTTGGGGAATTGTGTGTTGCTCCCTACGTTGGAGCTTGCGCTATTCCTGCCGACTTGAATTCTCACTTGACCGACTTGTTATTTTAAAATGAATTCATGGACATCTGTCAATTCAGCGGGTGAACTGCATTGCCATCGAGCCCTGAGCCAGCTCCATAGGAATGGCACGGTCATGAAGATGCGTGATGCTGTGTATCTTATTCGCATCAGAATAATAACCTGTTTGTTTTGGCTACACACTCCGGTAGCAACAGATACTCTGCATAATGCAGCTTGTACAGTAGTCCTCACTGAAGAAGAAAGCAGTTTAGAAGGGACTCTAGTGAGGAGTGTACGAGGATAGCCTATTAGTGTTCTACACAATCATTTGCATATTGAACATGTTACATGTAATTATCATGAATGCCGAGAGTGGTAGAACCGGGTACGGCCATCACCAGCGGCTGCGGCACTGTCCTGAGTGCCATGCTGTGCTTAGTGCTGATGCAGTGCAAGATATAATTATAAGCTGAATCATGGTTGCCGTTTGTTGTTGTTCAATTACTTTAAGTATTTCCGTATGGTCTTCACGCATGCGTCGACAGACTTTATTGTGCGAGGCCTAAATCTGCAGTAAAACTAGTATTACAAAAAAAACCATGCCTATCTGTCTAACTTTTAAAATCTGTACACAATGTCCTGCTTCTACATACATTTCGAAAGCATGGATTTCAAAAAATGTTCATTGGATGCATGTCTGATTTGTACTTGCTGACATGCAGAACGAAGCATGCACGGATCCCTCCTATGGCGGACGAAACCGGGGTCTTCGTTAGACATTGAGGCAGGAGAACACACCTCCACTCGCTCTGCATATATCAGCAAACACTTGCAATTGACGTCCAAGTACGCCACGCAAATCGACTTGGGCACGAAAACGATAATCAGGGCGGCAATGAAAATATAACTACGACGTAGGAAAAGGACAAACCTTTCAATCAAAATTGGCGTGAAGGCTGCCAAAATATCTGCACCCCTTAGGAGGAAGCCTCGAATGTGAGCCAATTCTGATAAACGCCAATGGCCGGCACGCCGAGGAAGAACGAAATGAAAAAAAGATCGTAACTTCACTTTCCCATTGCGCATTTTGACGATCAAAATATCTGCTTGCGCAGCTTGAAGGCAGGAAGGTGAATTCGCTGAGACTTCGCGAATCCAGCGTAGAAAACGGCTGGAATCGACAGAAACATAGGCTAAACCTTGCCGAATATTTCCAGAGATTTGAAAAAGGCAGCAAGGTCGTGTAAGACCGCATCATGGATCACTGGGGCGACGGGGAAATGTCGTACGGTACATAATGTCGCTGGATTATGCATGCATCACAGCCGTGAAACGTCTGTATCGTCGGTCAGTGTCGTGCGGTATTATAGCACGAGCTGATTGTTTCGTAACTGGTGGTGTTAATGGACTGTATAGCATAACGTGTAGTTCCTTTGTCCGTTATTTTTTGTATAAAATACCGCTTTATTCTGTGCTTTATTGCATCTAGTTCTTTGCGCTCTAAAGGTTTGACGAATCTCAGTGGCTCAGCATTTCAGAATAGCAAGATCGTTACGGATATGTAAGTCAATTTTCAAAACGAATCTCACTCTAGATGGCAATGAAGAGTCCTCACTATGCGGTAATGATGCTTAAGGCTGCGTTTACACGATTGAAAACGATTTGCGTTTACACGACAACGAAATACAACCCAACCGGAATGATATCGTTGGGTTTACTACTATCGTTTACACGACAACGATACCTAAACGGAACGAAATGGAAAAGCACTTCAAAGTGTTTTGAAAAGTTTTCAAAACGTTATCATTCTCGTGTAAACGGTGAAAACAGTGAAAACGATTGGAAACGGAGCGCGGTCATGGAAACCATTCCGTGCCAGAGTATAACTAGCGGGAAATACCCATTCCTTGCGACCACCAGCACGTACCAACTCCAACTAACGTGTTACTTCCCGCCCCTGCGCCAAACCAGCACGTGCTAACTCCAGACTGATCGCCCGTTTTCCGAATTTCGTGTAAACGGTTCAAAACGATTTTCCGTTCTCGTGTAAAAGGTTTGAAAACAATTCAAGGCCAGCCCGTTTTCGTTACATTTCGTTTCTTTTAATTTTGTCTTTGTGTAAACGCAGCCTTGTTACCGTAGCTATGAAAAAGATGGGGTACATGGACCGCACAGCATCATCAAAGACAGCTCGTCACCTTATTCAAATAGGGCTTTCAACTGCAAATTCATAACGTGGTTGTTGTCAAAACTTTATTCTCACGGTACCCAGTGACCAATAAGCGATAATGGTGTGAGAGAGGAGGAAGAGTGACGAAGAATTGGGTGAGCAGGGATTAGTGAATACATGTATGGGCAGGGTGGTCGCTACACGAGCATACAGAGTTTTGCAACAGCAGGGATATCTGGGATTTGAAGAGAGTGCCAGAAGGGATTTCGCGAAGCTGGGTGGGCAATCAATTTTAAAAGTAATGAAGGACATTGTACAGGCAGAGTGGAGACAGGGATCAGTGCTTCCGGTCTGGAGTCCGACCTAGGATGTGAAAGACGGCCAACATGGTTTAAATCCACAAGCAATCTTCCCGCTCAAACCTTAAGAATTACAGGCCCGTACCCATGCTGTCAAGAGTACATAACCCCCGAGAGTGTGCAATTCCAGCTATGGGGTCTGCGACGGCAGAACTTCACATCACGTGATGAACCCGTACACATTATTTGCACTCTGTGCATGATAGATACAGGGTTGTACGCAGCCCAGCTTTGGGTACAACTCTCTTGTCGTCACTTTGCACTGTTTGCCAGCATAACCTTTTGCACCATGTCACGTGATGTGAAGTTCTGCCGTCGCAGCACAGCATAGTGGTTGTGCAGGCAGTTGCACACTCTTGGGGGTTATGTACTCTTGTTGCTGTGCATAATCTCGAAAGTCATGGAAACTCTTATTGTTATGAAGCCACAATTTCTCAAGTGTGACAGGCCTTCTCGCTTGTGGCATTGTGTTCGTTTCAATGCAGCTGTATCTTGACTCTGCCGTACCACTGATGTGTACGACGTGGTATACGCTACATGCGCTATGTGTGATTTGCTGTGTGCGCTATAGTTGTATGTTGTATGTGTTTGCTGTCATTTTCACGCTATAACTACCTGGTGGTTTTAGCGTTAGTTGCTGTTGATCGAAGTGAAATATACTGTCAAGAGTTGATAGTTGTCCTCGTGCATTGTGGTCGTTCGATCCTGACAATTTAGAGAATCACAGAGGGTTCACAACATTTGGAGACCACTCCAGGATACGAAGCGAGCATGGAACAGGAACTAGGTTATTTGGAAGCCAACTTTTTCGCCAACGGAATTCGGTATGTATTTGAAGGCGATAAGTTGATGGAATGGGTGACGCTGCGCGTGTGGGGTTGATGGGAGGTACAGCAGAGGCTCCCTGTCACTGCGGTGGGCGTGGGCCTTTAATGAAAGTATCGACATACGACGGAAGGCAGCCACTGGAACGTTATCTCCACCTGTTCGAGGACATCTGTGTCAAGAATGAGTTTGAGGAAAACGAATGGCTGCTGCGATTGCGTATCGCTCTATCGGGTAGCACTGTGAAAAGGAACTGCATTGGCTGCAGCAGGCTGGGCATTGACAGACTGCACCAGTGGGGCAAAAAAGGAAAGTTATTTTTCTACCGACCATATCCAAGGCCATGACAGCCA
Source organism: Sycon ciliatum (assembly GCF_964019385.1). NCBI lineage: Eukaryota > Metazoa > Porifera > Calcarea > Leucosolenida > Sycettidae > Sycon > Sycon ciliatum. The sequence goes on from NC_088649.1 coordinate 25,124,072, forward strand.
CCCTCAGAGGCCATACATGGAAAGTGATTTTTGACCCGACCAAATCCCAGGCCATGACAGTCACCCTCAGACGCGCCGGCTTAGATCTCCCTGCACTCCTGTTTGGTGGCACACTGGTACACGAGACAACCGGCATCACCCTCCTTGTTGTGAAGATGGACACCCAGTTGACCTTTAGCGATCACCTGATCCCCAGATAGGCTATGCCTTTGGGAGATCATTAATTTTAAGGTGGCAGACCACCCGAAAATTCGGTGAAAAATCGAATTTGTAAATTCATATCGAGTGCTACGTCAGTTAAAAGAGCATGAATACCTGCAAAATCTCTGAATATTTTGTCTCGATCTGACCAGACGTTCAAGAGTTATGGCCGAAAAAAATGTGCCCTTGCAAGGAAAAACACAGTCAGCGTACATGTACTGGCATTCGGTATGAACGGGCTCATGTACGTGACTAGCCCGAGGAACTACTGGAGCTCGTCCTCCTTCTCGGGGTGTTCCATCTGCTTCAGCGCTGAGACCTTCTTCGGGTCGGGCTGTATTGTATCGCTTCTAATTTACATGGCAAGTCAAACAGGCAAACATGCCCAATGTTATGATGATGATGGAAAGAGAGGAAAGATCTAAGAACAAGATTAGTTATCCTGGATTATGGGGAGTGAAGAAAATGGTGAGATGTGCTAGGGCAGGACAGCTAGAGGGGAATGCTAGGCTGTATGATTCCGAAGTACATCTATTTTGTGTTTGGTTCATGTAATGCATTTCAAATCCAAGGACATTCATCCCCAAAAGGATAAAAATCTAAGATAACCTGGATAGGTGGAGTAAAAAAAAACAGTGAGTATGGAGAACTCTCGGGATAGGGAACATCCTAGCATTAGCCATGAAAGTAAACTTTCAATAAACGCTTGAATCGGCATGTGGTAGGGCATGACTTTAAGGACTAGGGCAAAAGATTCCACAACTTAGCAGCAGCAAAAACTGGTCTGTGAGATCCCGAAGTACTGCGGATGTTGGGAAGGGGCAGATTGCAGGCATCCTGACCTCTGGTGGCACGGGGCAGCGAATTGTATTCCAGGCGTGATTTGAGCAGCAAACTGACATTGCCGTGAAGAATACGGTGTACGAGAAGCCACAACTTGCAATCCGCCCGCTCGACAGCCGGACAAATGCTGAGTTGGGCATACAGCTGCATAGTGTGGGCACGTGAGGGCTGGGTTGTGATACAGCGGATGCAGCGCTTATCCAGTCTGATGAGGATCTGCTTGAGGCTTGTTGAGAGGCTGGCGAAGTAGGCGTTCGAGGCGTAGAGTATGTCAGATAGGAGAAGAGCTGTGTAGTAAGGGAGGGACTGCGCACGGGTGATGTCTGGTCTGATGTGGCGCAAAACTCGGAGTTTGTAGGACACCTTCTTCACTTCAGCAGCCACTTGACCTGCCCAGCTCAACCGCTCGTCCAGACAAATACCAAGGTGTTTGGCTGGTTGTGCTGGTTTGAGCCAGAGGAGTGCCACGAAATGTAACTTCAAGCTCTAGTCTGTTCCGCCTTCCGGCGGAGATGCCCAGAACCTGGGTTTTCTGCGGGTTGAGGATTAACTCCTTGTCTGCAAGAAATTTTGCAACTCCGGACACTGTAATGGAGAGGATATGGTTGATGGTAGCTACATCAGAACTGCTGGTGTAGATCATGACATCGTCAGCAAACATCAGAACCAGCGCTGGTGACGCACACTGCACTACGCTCCTTGTGTAAAGGGAGAAGAGTACCGGCTCCAATACACTGCCCTGTGGAACACCGCACGTGCAGCTAGTCGTATCACTGAGAGACTTCCCCGTCGGCTAAGGCAACTCTCTGGTGTCTGCCACTGAGGTAGTCCACGAACCAATCGAGGGCAACTGAGCCGATACCAATATCATGTAGCTCCTTCACCATCGCTTGGTGGCTAACCTTGTCAAAGGCCTTGCTCATGTCCACCAAGACAAGGCCACAGTGCTGGCTGTGGCAGTGAGAAGGCTATCGACAGCAACAGTGATGGAGTCCTCCGTTGAGTGGTGAGGACGGAAGGTGAACTGGTTGTCGGGAAGTAGATGTTCCGCGTGGACAAACTAGCAGAGCCGCTTGAGGACGATTTTCTCCATGATCTTTGACACTACTGGGAGCAGCGAGATCGGCCTATAGTTCTTTGGGATAGATGGGTAACCGGATTTGAAAAAAGGACGTACATTTGCTGGCTTAAGAGAGCTGGGTACTTGCCCCTCGGCCATTGAAGCATTGATGAGGATGGTTATAAAAGGAGCTAGAGCACGGGCGCAGTGTTTCAGTATGCTGCACGGAACTCCGTCACTGCCGGTTGCTTTCCGGTCGTCAATAGCCTGCAGCAGTTTAAATACCTCTTCACAGGTGGCGGGCTCGAATCGAGTGAGTGACCTTTCCCGGTGTGGACCAGCAGGTGGCACAAGGTGAGCTCGCTGAGTGGGATCTGTCACGACATTTCCGAATTGCTGACTCAAGCTGCCAATAGGTGGCAGCGGCGGTGTGTCCTTCTTTTTCCGACCACTAAGGTCGTTAACCACTTGCCAAGTCTTCCGCGGATTCGACCTGCAGGAGTTCAGCAGTTGATGGTAATGGTTGGCCTTCAGCTCTCGAGAGAGTTTCTTTGCGCTCGAATGGGCTAGTGAAAACTCCTGATAGAGCTGTTGATCTAGTGGACTGATTCGCCACCGGCGATGGGCTCGATCCCGAGAGCTGATAGCGGAGTAATAAGCGGGAGTCTTCCATGGCGTCGATATTTGGTGACTAGTCTTGACGTGGCACTTTCACACAGGTGGAAACCGATCGAGAGTGAGGAGTGGCCATTGGTACCACTGCTCCCACATTCTCTCAAGTGTCATTGCTGTGGAGAAATCCTCAAGTCCGGAGTTGGCGAGGGCTTGGGAAGTTTCGTTCATGTTCGACTTCCTGAAGTCAAGGTCGATTCGTATAGTGGGAAAGTTTCCGCTAGGAATACAATATCTAGGTCATGCAAGGTAATGAGGTCAACAATGTCATCAATTTTATGAACTAGATGATTTACATTTTTCCCTAGAAGTACTGGAGGCATCATATGAGCCGCGCCAAGCTAAAAAGTGGCTTAGCGTTTTGCCAACAAATCGAGGAAATCACCAAAACGTCACAGTCGGCAAAATTCTAAATATTCACTTTCGAGCATCCTTTCAAATTCAAGTAAATAGTTTGCAAGTGGAGAAGAAGGAAGAGGCCTTTTATTTTTGAGCAACACTTCTTCAGTGTTCCCTCTTTCATCGTTGAGTGGATTTCTCGGCGCTGCCAGAGATCGTAATGGAGCGTTCTGGAGAATGCGGAGGCGAGCTGGATGACACTCTGTCTCCGTGTGCGCCCAACCCTAGTTGACGAGGAAAACTCGCCCATTCATAGTGGCTATGGTTCTCATCGTGGCCATGACTAGTCTAGAGCGTCTGGTATACCTATGTGGAGACGTCTACAAGCCGTCCGGCCATCACTCTGACAAGCTCCCTAGTGAGTTGGATCTTGCTGCGATGTTTCACTTTGTTTTGGGGACCTTCAAATGTTCATGACGTGGCGTACTGTACTCCAAAAAGTCCTCATTTCAAGGACAATAGTGCGACATGACGAAACGATGCATTGACTCTACCTGCTAGCATATCGTCCTTTGGTGCTTATACCACTACCTACACCAGGGAAGGAGAATGACATGGACTAGGACGGACAAAGAATCAGTGCCGCCTTTTAGCGATGTGCAGTCAGTTGGACCTACGTGCAAGGGACCAATGGAGCTCGATCTCTGGCACAACACTACGAGCTACAGGGAAGGATAAATTCATGTTGGCGTAGGAGATTGGAGAGAGGATGACGGACTGCCTTGGTAAGATGCGACGTTTCCCAGCCCAGCGAAAAATATAGTCACAGACTCACAAAATCATTGAAGGATATGAAAATTCGTGTTGCGTGATGAAATGACATGAGATGAATAGATCAATTATTTCTTCTTTCTTGGATCTTCTAATCAGAACACAAGTGCTCGTTCCTCTTGTATTGCTTCCACACCTGCTAAGCTCTGTCTCTACTTGGTGTCCCATGTTTTCTGGAGTAGGTCTTCATAATTATTATCTTAGTTTCATTGATACCAGGCATTCTGTGCAGGCAATGTATTCTTATTTATGGCACATATACATTTCAGATGGGCACCAAAATTTCCTTGATGGAAGTTGGATAGGTAGACATCGCTTTGGCATGAAAAAAGAAATTTCCAAAAATTATGCCTAAGCCACCTTTTTGCTTGGCTCGGCTCATATGATGCATTTGCGAATTTCAAAATGGGATTGCTGTTATATGGGGGCTTAGAACCTCCCCAAATTTTGTGACTTTTATTTATTTTGTTTTTTGTTAATGGCAGTGGGTTGTGTTTTCAAAAATTTAGAACAGTTCCGAAATACCAGGCGGTGCTACCTAGAAGTACAGTGCGGCATCATATGACTCGACATACCATAGGCATCAATAAAAGGGCGAATTTGGCTTAGAAACACACGTGAATAACGTGAAGAGGAATACATTTGGGAGCAAGGAGATTGGGGACCATGAAGGTGGTGATTTGTACATATGGACATGCTAATATGCACATTTCACTTGTCCTTAAGGTCAATATCGTAATCTCGAATCCTGCCGATACAGACAAATTTATTTGTCCTAAGTTTGGAAAGTGATGCACTATGTCATCTGCAGCATGGAATGATATGAAGTGCCAGCAGGCAGTTCTAATAACCTAGGAACGTCCTTTGAGTTTACGTTGGTCTGGCGGAAGCCATGGTCAGTAGGCGCAGTGTCGCTGCCGATAAAGCATTTCATTTGATTTTGAATTTTTTTGGGCAGGAGTTTGGGGATAGATGCGAGGAGAGGACCTGGAGCATTGTGCGCGAGCAATTAGAAGTGACCGAACACAGAGACACATAGTTATATGCTTCAGATGATGATATAATACTAATTGCTCCGGTTTCTAGATCAATCTGATACAGGACCGGAGTCAAGGGAGCAAGAGGATAATGGTGGTGATAAAGCTATGGAGCCATGGTGGAAAGAGGTGGAAAAAAAAATAGTTGCAAAATAATAAAAAGGCTGATCAGAGGTGTATGCACTGTACATAGCACAATAGCTCGTGCATGGTGTACATTCGAAAGAAAAATCGTACATCGAAGCACAACATCTGGGTTATCAGCATGAGTAAATATTCACTTTGGACAGAGGAGGCAACCATTGGTCATGGTGCCTATGCTTCGCTGGAATATTGTACTCAGACTTCAGCAGCGGTGCAAAGAGCTCCGGAACGACGCATCCTCTCAGCTAAGGCGATCAATGCGGTCTGGTGTAAGCTCATAGAATATTGCTCCCAGATGCGGAACAAACGATTTACCAACGCTGGCCTAGGCTAGAGGCCATTTCTGAATCCCAGCTTCGCAGTATGCAACCTGTACACACTGATGACTCGCACAATCGTACACTCACTGTGCATGTTCGATTTTTTTTTCCCGAAAAAATCAAAACGTATGCGTGCGGACGACGCGAAACATAGCTATAAAAAATGATGGCCTTACTGATTGCGGTTATCAAATTGTTGTCTCCTCGCTGGTTGTTAAATTATTGTTTGACTTATTATTGCTATTTGCATTTTCGCATCATCGTCAATCAAATGATTGATAATTTCGCTTATGCTGAGTGGTGGTAAGCAGATATCAAATCTGCAAGATGCTGATGTTTAGGCAGAAAGCAACATGCACGACGGAAAAAAGAAAACAGGATAAGTATGGTTATCGAATGCGATACGGTATGATAGTTATTGCATGTTGATATTGTGATAAATGGTGTGATTCTATTGCTACAGTGTAAATACTGAGGGGTTGATAATCATAATGATATTATGTTATTCGGGTAATATAAGGTAGTATTTGGATGTTTGATGATATTACATTTCCAGTTGATATTGATAGGGTCAGTGAGTGTCAACCCAAGTAAAATGGAACGTACTCAGGTGCTCAGAAGCAACGAAAGGATTGGTGAGGAGTGGAGAATGGTCCGAAAAAAACTAGGATCTCTTCTTGGCGACGAGGTTGACGTAGCACGAAGGAAGCAGCTTGCTTCAGGGGCCTTCACTTCGATGTTTTACCTCTGGAAACGGAGATCTGCTGTGAGTGAGCATCTGCGCCTGTGACTGTAGTCGGCGTTTGTCCTACCCGTCCTCGCATACAACTGTGGCACTTGGGGCCTCACGCAATCTGCTTTCCAGAAGTTGGATGCCTTCCACCGACGTCAGTTGCGGTCTCTCCTTGGCATCAAATGGCCACAGCGCATCTCCAATGAAGCACTGTACCAGAGGTGCCAAATAGAGGAGATCAGCATCTTCGTACGCCTTGCTAGGTGGCGTCTATTTGGTCACATCTTGCGGCTGCCACCATCAACCCCCGCAGTATCGGCAATGGAAATCTGTTTCGCAAACAACAGCACCAGATGGCTTGGCCGGCCATGCATCACTCTTCCCAGCGTGCCGCATCAAGATCTGCAGAAAGCCGGGCAGGGTAGATTCCTGACTCTGGAAGATCTCCATTTCTCCGGGCAACAGCTGCCTGTCGTAAGAGCTGGAAGGCTCTGCGTGTGGCAATATGTTCATCCAACTAGTTACAAATCAATGTACTTGTAATCCTATATTAGCCCGACAGTGCAAATCAACCGGATGTATCTCCTTAATTTGTTCATCTCCCTATGTTTCTCTCTCTCTCTCCCTCTCATTCTCTCTCTCTCTCTTTCTCTCATCTACACCGGTGGGTGGGACGCAGATCTCACTGTAACCCACACACTTGACGTACAATGTACATCTTATCCAAATTCTACTTTGTTCTCCCAGAAATTTGAAGTATAATCAACTGGTTGACCTACCTGACGGGCTGTTCAAAGCCACAACCGAATTACAAACCCTGTAAGTCATGGTGGGCATGTAACGGAAAAGAGGTTTTTTGCGTAGTTCTGTCCAGCTGCCTTTGAGGCATCAAGACGAGGTAGAAGCGGGTGGTCTACATTGTGACGAAAGTGAACTGTACTCAGTGCAGGTGCGCAAGTGAACGCCGTGTCCAGTAGGTCCATCATACACTGCATTTCTTGGAGGAGAGACATGCTCTCTTAATGATTATGAACATGGTAGTAGATGAGTGGGGAAGAAGTGAAAAATCAAACTTAGGTCGTAGATACAGTATGACAGAGAGAACAAAAGAGGAAAGGGAGAAAACGAGAGAGACAGAGAGAGAGAGAGAGGAGAGAGAGAGACAGAATGAGACAGAGAGAATGAGAGAGAGATTGAGAGAGCGAGAGAGTGAGAGAGTGAGAGAGAGAGAGAGAGAGAGAGGGGGCGGGGGGTGAGAGGAGGGAGAGTGAGAGGGGAGGAGGGGAGGGAGAGAGAGGGGGAGAGGGGAGAGAGAGAGAGAGAAAGAGAGAGAGAGAGAGAGAGAGAGAGAGAGAGAGAGAGAGAGAGAGAAAGAGAGAGAGAGAGAGAGAGAGAGAGAGAGAGAGAGAGAGAGGGGGAGAGAGAGACAGAATGAGAGAGAGAGAATGAGAGAGAGATTGAGAGAGAGTGAGAGAGTGAGAGATTGAGAGAGAGGGAGAGGGGAGAGAGAGAGAGAGAGAGAGAGAGAGAGAGAGAGAGAGAGAGAGAGAGAGAGAGAGAGAGAGAGAGAGAGAGAGAGAGAGAGAGAGGGAGAGGGAGAGGGAGAGGGAGAGAGAGAGAGAGAGAGAGAGAGAGAGAGAGGGAGAGAGAGAGAAAGAGAAAGAGAGATAGAGGGAGGGGGAGAGAGGAGGAAGAGAGGAGGCAGGGGGAGATGAATGTTGCTTGCTATAAGCAAATTGTCGGGCGATAGCTGGTGTGCCTCCAAATAGGCAGTGAGCTGTCTCTTAACCATTGTCTCCAGAATACGGGAGATAATGGGGAGGAGAGACACTGGACGATAGTTCTGGGGCAGGTTTGGGTCGCCACATAATGGACTGACATGTGACATTTTGAAGGTTGGCGGAACCTGTCCAGTTCTAAGAGTCATATTGATAATGCTGGTGAGATTCGGTGCAAGAACAGAGGCATGCTACTTGAGCGGGATTATTTTTTTTCTAATTTAGAATTAGATTCTCGCGTTCACAATCCGTCTACACGAGTCGGCTGCTTTCCAGTTTCTAACAGTTTTCTAATGTTTTATACTGGCGACTTTGTGTTGCGAATTTTTCCTTGAGAGCAATTCTCAGCCTAACTGACTTTTACCCGAATTCAACTGAAAGAAACGGCTTCATAAAGTGACTTCTGACGACAGCTGCCGCTTGACTGTCGCTGCCAGCAAACCGTCCAGTCTCGTCCGCCACAGCCGGTTTCTGGGCTTTCCGTCGTCTCATGAGGTGCATAGCCTTAAACATGCATGCCCCGTCCTTCAGCCTCTCACACGCTCTGCTGCTTTGGCCTCCAGAAGCGCCTCAGCATTGGCTCGACACTTGTCTCTAATGGTGTGTTGAAGGTCATTTCGCTGTTTTTCAGATTGGCCTTGGCTGCTGGGTTGGTGAAGTTGTTGATACTCAGACGAATACTATTTTGCGTGAGTGATAGCTCTTGTAACGCAAGATCTGGTTTCTGGTGTCTGCTACGGTTGACGTATCCCAAAATGTCCTTGGCCACCCTGCTTATATAGCTGCTTATAAAGAGTTCAATATTCTTCCAGGATCATACATCCTATCCAAATTCTACTTTGTTCTCCCAGAAGATTGAATAATAATCAACTTGTTCACCTACCTGACGGGCTGTTCAAAGCCACAACCAAATTACAAGTACTGTAAGTCATGTTGTGAATGTACCGTAAAAAGGCGTTTTTGTCGTAGTTCTTTTAAGATGTAGCAAATGGGATTTCGGGATATGGTATCTCGTTGAATGATCCCATGTACCCTTTATGACCCGAAGCTAACACCGCTCGTGGAAGACTTTTCCAGGTAGAACTCTTTTTTGGAAGCAACGAGCTGAGATAGTGTCTTTACAAGTTCCATTGTGCATTCCTTCAAGAAAGAACTAGCTCCCGCGATTTCTTTTCCACTTAGCCACCTATTTAACCTCTCCTTTACCACAGGCAAGTTCCCTACTGAATGGAAACTGGCTAAATTTGTGCCTATTTGCAAGTGCAAAGGCAGCAAATCCCAAGCGAGTAACTATCGCCCAATTTCCCTCCTGTCCTGTCTTTCCAAACTTTACGAACTGGTCTTCTTCAATCAATTATATAATCATATTTCTCCTGCTCTGGATCCCGCGCAATCTGGGTTTCGTCGTGGTGACTCGACCGCTCTACAGCTCACCAAGCTGATCCAAAACATTTCCGACCATCGTCATATGGGGCGGAAAGTTGCCATGTGCTTTTTCGACCTCGAGAAAGCTTTCGACACCGTGTGGCACTGTGCATTACTTGCTAAACTTTCCAAAGTTTTCGGTGTGTGTGGTGCAGCGCTAGAGTGGATAACAGACTACCTATCCGACAGAACGCAAGTTGTCTTTGTAGTTGGACTTCTCTCAGATGCTTCACCTGTTCTGTCCGGAGTGACGCAGGGATTCATCCTAGGGCCCCTCCTTTTCCTAGTGTATATTAATGATCTTCCCAGTCATGTTGAAGGTGTGTCCTTATTGGCTGACGATACTGCACTGCTCCGGTTCAATGAGTGTCTAGAGAGGCTGCGAGACAGTCTCCATCGCGGCATCAACTAAGTCAATCAGTGGATGACTACCTGGAGATTAAGACCTAATATCGCCAAGACTGAGATATTATTCCTGCCGAACTCTAGAGCCAAAATAATCATTTATTCTTCCCAGATCCCTCACAGATCTCACAGTGGTAAAGTACCACAAGCATCTTGGTTTGGTTACTGACTCAGACTTATCGTTTAGTAGACATGCCGACTATATTCGTAGCAAAGTCAGTAAAGCTGTTGGCTATCTCGTGTCTCATTGCTCCCACCTACCGCTTGAATGCATTTGCCTTTTTTATCATTGATATATTCTCCCCATTTTTTTTCTATTGCTCAACCGCCTGGTCATCCCTACTAAGTAAATCGTTAATGAGTACCCTGGAAGTCCACAATAAGAGGATACTGAAAGTCCTTTTCCGCAAACCTTCCCTATCTCTAGTCAAGCGGATCGAAAACTGTGTATTGTTGTTCATTCTATTCGTCTTTACAAAGCCCCGCCACACTTGCGTAAATATAACTGGTTTCTTCACACTCGTTCTACGCGCAATCCCTGCACTTTACCTAAAGCTCGAACATCAGCTTATACCAGATCTCCGTTTTTCGCTGCCTATTCTCTCTGGCTGGCCCTGCCTCTATCAGTAAAATCGTTTTGTACCCTAAATGGTTTCAAGGCCAATATGAAGCTCGTGTTCTAATAGAGAGGTTCTGCATCACGTGAAACGCAGAGAAATCACGTAGAGAGCAGGTGTCTGCGTTACAGTCTACAGCTCCCTATGTTTTGGGTCCAGATTTCTACGCGGAGATGAGGTTCTCTATGTTGTGGCACACGCAAAGAAAATGCGTACGGATTGGCTGGGTATCGATCAACTGATGCAGAAAACTGCCAAATATAGAAGGGAAAATCCCAGTACTCATTCCACGTGACTTCTCTACGTGAAGAGTAGAGCAGAACAGGATTTCTTTACGTTACGAGAACGTGAAGAGACTTCGCATGATTCTTTGCGTCATGTTCCCGAAACGTAGAGCAGAACCTCCCTAATACCGTATTTTCCGCGGTATAAGCCGCACCTGGGTATAAGCCGCACCCCCCCCCCCCCGTTTTGAGGCAAAATATTGACTAAAAGTTGGTATTCGGAGTATAAGCCGCACCCACAAACCAAAATTTTCACACTCATTGACAAATGGCCTTTCTACAAATTTATTATGTATGGATGTGTGGAAACCGGCACTTGCAGTACGCAAAATAGAGTCCCCGTATCTCTTTGCCTCCAGTAATGTGTAATATTTATTTTTCTGCTTTGTTTTTGTTTACTGCCATGGCTGGCTACTGCCCCCTCCGTCGATATTGGCCTATATTCTCTGGCCACGGTACGGTGAAATAAATAAAAATAAAACAAAATTGCATCACAGCTCAAAGAAACTATTTGATCGCAAAACGAAGTGGGACCCATGCTGCTCGTCAACATTTACAACACTTTCGTTTCGACAAGTTCTCTTTGACTCAATTACCGATACGAGGAAGAACTCGTTTGTTGTAAACGAGACGTGCATGACTGTATCAACGTGAGTGAGTTGTCATTCTTCCTGCTTTCACGTGGAATATTTCTTCCAGTTCACAGTGAGTTTTTCCAGGCAGCTCTCGAGTGCTAATACGGTAAGACGGCAAACTCCGCGGGCGATAGCCAGGATTGCTCATCTTTTTGAAACGGACTGTAGGTCCTTCACATTGATTCAATACCGAATAGCTAATGTTTATTGCATGAACCATATAGCTGGCAGTACTTATTGAAGAAATGAAGAAAATCTATCTGGCCGCTTTTGGAAAACGCCCGTCGGAGTACAGATATTTGCGTTCGGAACCGAATGATTCTAGTCTATACATGTTGCCACTCACCGACTTACAATATTTAATACTCGCTCCATAGCAAACCTGTCGGGCAAACTCATTCAAATCGGTGAGTACGACGGAAAGCGCCCCCTCAAGCTCCAACACCAGGCACCGCTCCAGACGCCAGCACGCCAAACACTGTAGCGTGGTCACCTCCACCGAGTCTGACAAGAAATTTGAACCGACAACCCTTGTCACTCCAAACAACAATCATTAATTTACTGAAGAGGGAAACATCCCCGACACAAGTTGTTTCACAGAACACATATTTTCGGTTTTACAAATCTTTTTAAAGGACTGACCAGTTTCGCTGTCTAAGGCAGCTCATCGGAGTGAAGAGAAAATGTAAAAACACAACAGAATTTATGCAGGCGAGAGTGGCACTAAATTATACATAGATACAAGTAGGCCGCCAAAATGCTAGGGGCCCCAAGAGCATTGGGAGTTCCTAATTTGGAAGTGCTGCATTTCTGTTATGACATATGTGTAATAATGTGGGCTTGAATACCAATATGGATGAATGCTTATATGGAACATGCTTTGTGATTATGAACTAGTTGTATGTTGTACATGAAAAAGCATGCAAGCCCAGTTTGTACATTATATCTGTCTGGTAATGTGTACAGACTTATTTTTGGCAGTGTCAATATATAGTGTCAATATATTGACACTGCCAAAAATTTCAGGAAAAGGGCCATAAGTCGTAGATTTCACGAAAAAACTGCTGTTTGATACTGACTTTCTTCTCATCGCGGACCAGTTTAGTACCATCATGACTTTTCAACCCGTGGCTTCTTTTCTCTTCTTTTTTCACATCACCCCATGTGGATCCGTGGAATCGATTCTGCCCAGTTTGTACATTATATCTGTCTGGTAATGTGTACAGACTTATTTTTCAGGAAAAGGGCCGTAAGTCTTAGATTTCACGAAAAAACTGCTGTTTGATACTGACTTTCTTCTCATCGCTTTTCTTTCACATGTACTTGTACATGATGTAGTCACTTTCGCATGTAAAATATTCCATGTTTACTTTGACGCTAAGTGTTGCCTGAAAAATGGACAATGACTAGGCATTCCCGATCTCGACGGTGTTTGATGATGACGAGACAGAAGAAATGCTGTTCTCTGCTCGGTGCGATATTGCTCCGTTTATGATGTTCCTTGTTTGTTACTGGAGCACAGCAGTGCCAAGAGTAACAAATTTTGCTGAAGCAACTGTGCCTAGCTATTCTATGAACAATTTTTGCCAGCATTTTCTTCTCCCTCCTTTATTTTGCCTTTCCCCTATTTTGTTGCTGGAAGAGGTTTGATGGAGTTGTGTGCATGTGCATGTGGCGGACCATTTTAGTACCGTCATGACTTTTTCAACACGTGGCTTCTTTTCTTTTCTTTTTTCACGTCACCCCATGTGGATCCGTGGAATTGATTCCGAATCGATTCCAGGGCTCACGACATGGAAATCGAACGACTTCAATGCATGCGAATGGATTTATGAAACAATCCAAGTGTGAAATCGAAAGCACTCAGCCGGGCCATCCTCCACTTGCTCTAGCGTTTCTCGGCCGTAAGTCGCAGGATCTGCACTCTGGAACCTGCTGCCAGATGATGTTGGGACCATAGCAAGACAGAACAAGTTTAACATAAGTTGCCTACCATATTGTTGGTAAGATTAGCCCACCCCTAGCTCTCCTCAACCACACTGTCACCCCTGATACTCGCTTGTCAGATACTTTCGTAATTTTCTAATTAGTGTCTTCTTTTTTCTAAATGCGGCTTATCCATTCGCCTTTATAACATTGGGTCTAGTTCCCGCTTATTGTGTGAATTAGAATAAACCAAACAACCCAGCAACATAGCCGATCGACGGATTTGATTGAGTTGATCGACAATCAAGATCAGAATTAAAATCTGGACGATGAAGGCTGATCAGCAACACGATATTTGCGTACATTTACCCGAGTTGCCAGAGTTCGCAGCATGCAGCAAGGTGTGGGTTTTCCCCAGGTTCGGTGAGGAGCGAACGTACGTCTGCTTGTTGTAATTTTCTTGTCGAGCAACCATTTGTCTCAAAAAGGTCGACACTCTAATCAGTGAGCTCATCACGTTATCTGGTTGCAGGAATATAGATCAGGTGGGAAAAGAGACATTATGTCGATAGGAATCAACTTTATTCTCTTTGTCGAGCTATGTCGCTCCGGCAACAGATGCCATCCATGCGTGAAACACAAAATTACTGTTGGCATCCTAAAAAATGCACGAAACACACGACCAACTTACCAGATACACGAAATAGCCGTGGATGCATTTCCGTACCCAACAAGTCGATCTCTCCGGGGTGCACCTGAAAAGCAAGTGCTCGAACCTGTCATACCTGTCATACTGGCCAACCCTCCCGGTTTTCCTGGGAAAATCCCGGGAAATCAACACTACTCCCGGGGTCCTTGGGATTTGACGGAAAATCCCGGACAAGTCACAGTTTCGTCTGATACAGGATTTTCCTGAGATTTGGTTTGAATGTCCCGGTTTTTTCAAAAATATGTACGGTGCGCACTTGCACTTCGTACTGTAAACGGCACTTTCAAGACCTGACCACAAGATCTGCACTGACAGGCGCTATAGGTGGGCGCCGACGCGCCGACTGATCAAACAGCAGTGCAGGGTTGAACTGTGCCGTACGCAGATCTGCAGAGTTGAACTTTTTTTGGTGGGAAAAGCCCTTTTCACTTGTTTTTGTGCCATCAAGGGATTTTGCGAAAAATCCAGGGATTCTGCATGTATTGTCAAGGGATTGAGATTTTGGTGGTTGGTCAGTATGCTACGTGGTCGAAATTTCAAATGATATTCCTGGAAAACAGGTTGCAGCTAGATCCCAAATCATGAAGTGCAGGGCATCGTGCCTCTTCATGGTTTCACTCAAGCAGCATTCCATCATACATCAAAGTAGTAGCATAGCAAATATCATGTGGCTGATCTACCTGATCATCTAGATTTTGATTCTCATCTTGATTGTCGATCAAATCGATCAAATCCGTCGATCTGCTATGTCACGCGGTGGTCGGCACACGGCCAGTTTCAGGACGCAAAAATATCGTGCTTGGATCGCACAAATTGAGATTTGTTCAATATGTTTGCACTTCTGCAGAGCGTTGCTGCTAGTGAAATTCAAGTTGTTCAGGGAAGGAAATGGTTGTTGTTTGGAGTGACAAGGGCTGTCATTTCGAATTTCTTGTCAGACTTGGTAGAGGTGACCACGCTGCAGTGTTTGGCGTGCTGGTGTCTGGAGCAGTGCCTGGTGTTTGAGCTTGAGAAGGCTCTTTCCGTCGTCGGGTATGAAATTGGCAATGTTGAAATGTGGTGAAGTGAAAGTATTTGAATTTGTTTATTTCCAGAAAACCTGGAACACTTACGAGACATGTCCTGGGTGGTAGTGGAGTTAGTCCACTATCCTGCAGTGCATGGTTCAGAAAAATAGACGCCGTAAATGGCTCCCGCTATGGCCCTTGACATTTGGCTATTCTAGCGATGCAATTTAGTGATATTTGGAGATGATGGCCATTGCTTTCCTGGATGTAGCCATGGCTCTATGTGGTGGTGATGTGAAGACTGCTCAGGTGAGGTAATGTTGGCATGGTGGTGGTTTGTTTCTAGCTCCATTGCGTACGCTGTACCAGCGCTCGTTTTGGACCCAATATTCAGTTGTATTTTGGGCCCATTTTAGCCAAGGTGTTACGAGCGCTTTTGCATGATTGTTGAGGACCCCAAAGGAAACCTACTTGCAAATTTTGAGTGAAATCAGAGAGATGGCCCGCCCAGCGTTTCTGGTTTTCTCAGATAGTTATGCTTTCTTAAAAATGCTACAAGATGAAAACCTTAAATTTCCCTGTCACACAATTTCCAACATTCCTTCATACTCTTTCCTTGTTCAGGTATTTGCAAAATAATAATCTCCGCTATCTTCCCGGTGGACTGCCTCATGACACACCTGAATTACGTGCACTGTAAGTCTTGCCTGACGAACAAGAATACAGAAAAACAATGTCACGGTTCGCGTGACACTCGGCAAGAATACAGACATTACCAGTATTTCATGATTCAGCCGTTTGCTCTTCCTCTAAGGATCTCTGCAGACCTGGGATAGTGGGTAGGCTGGGGATGTTGTTTAGGATAGCCATCAGAAGTGGCCCTACTATTGTGACTATCGAGTATGCAAGATAAGTAACAAAGGATACTACTGTCGATGATGAGGAGTATGAGTGTGATTTGCTCAGTTTATGATGCAGTTTTATCATCAGCAGATCAAGACTTTGCAGTGTGTTGCAAATTCCTGTAGGAGGACGTATAGCTTCTTTCGGTCTCCAATATAAGCGCGGGGTAGAGGGGTGTTTAAAAAATATAAGCACGGCGCTTATAATAGAGAATATACGGTATTTCTGGCCCTGACACTCGCTTTTCCTGGATAGTGGTGGTTTTGCACCCCATGTACTGTCACTACTACTGTTGTTGCTTGCGCCTGCAATTACATGTCTGCACGCAAATAGTGTACATGTACATTCTGTTTGGTGCCTGTACCCGTGCCATATTTAGAGTGGCTGCGTATTGCGTTATTTCTATACCAGGTTTTTTGTGATGTTCAGTTTAGTCTTTTTTTCTCTCTCGTAATAGTGCATGGAGGTGTGATATATTATAAGTTCGCAGCGCTCCTCATTTATTAACACAGCCTAACCAGTGTGCCAACTTCATTCCTGACGATGGATATTTCATGACCGAAATGTTGAAATAAATTAATTTTCTGGTGAAAAGCAGTGATTGAGTGTGAGCCGGTGTTGCCCACAACCAATTTATTATTATTATTATTATTACACAAAGGCACACAATGAAAACCTTGGCAAATTAATTCCGTTCTGACTGAGTTTCATGGCTGAAGGCAGCGCTGGTATATCTAAGTTGAGAGAGGTGTGATAATACAATAGCGAGAGGAGTAATCGCGTGAATGTATACAGGGACAGGCTATTTCAGAGGCAGATGCAGTAGGGGCAGGTCTAGCACTAACAAGCACGCGCTTAATCTCGCTCACACACCACACCCACCCACACGCACACACACACACACACACACACATACCAACACGCACAAGTAACACCCACACACATACACGAACACACTAACACACACACATACACCCACCCATAACACCCTAACTTCCACACGGGCGCACGCACACACAGACACCCACCCACCCACAACACCCTAACTCGCACACGCACAAACACACGCACACACGCATATGCGCACACCTGCTCGTAGCTGTACTGATGAGGCATTTTATGGCCGAAACAGTTTGCTGTCTACAGCATTGGGTATACACACACCTATGGATATATGCACACACACACACATACAAACACACATGTCCACACGCACACACGCATACACACTGCGTTCGTATGACAAATCTAACCGCACACAAACTCCTGCAATCACGCGTCAAAAACTCGCAGCGGTCATAGCTGTCTATGTTATAGGGGTGGTCAGCAGATGTGCTTGGACAACTTAGTCGATGCGGCGTACTTTTCATGGCGGAAGTCCGAAGTGTGTTTGTTGTAGCGCTGCTTGAATGTGGTAGCTGTCATGCCGACGTAGGTCTTAACTTCGTTGGATGCTATTGCCGCCGTCAAACAACAATGCACGGAAGTCAACATCTGTCAGCCCGTACCAATTGTCGTGAGTTGTACAGTGATAATGTGTTCTCAATGTTGTCACGTGGTAGATGTGCGTTGCATCTGGCTGTGTTAGAGGCTTTGGGCGGGGAGCTTGACCCATCTCAGACTAGCGTGGGAAGCGAGGAAGACGTCCCGAAAACCGCCCAATGTGACACCGGAGCTCGCGGACACCGGAATAGTTACCAGAAGCAAAGTGAAGAGACAAAGTACTGGAGATTTGAATACGTCGGTACTGGAAGTGACAACAACGATCAGCAAGAGGAAACGAGGAAGACCGAGGAGTCAAACGAAAACGACCATGAATTCAAAGGACGTTGGAGGTATCAAGAGAACAACGTCAAAGGTGACAGAGCTAAATGATCGAACATTGTCCATCAAGCGTCATTTGTTGGGAAGTGCTGATTGTCGTGAGTTGTACGAGGTGAATAGCAATTTCTGGACATGAAAATAAAATAGAGGCCCACTGGCTGTGTGTTTTACATTTTTCATATCTTTTCGTATCTATTGTATGGCCTAATCCTTCATCTTTCCAAATATGTGACAATTGCTCATGCTGTGATCCCAGAGACTTTTTAGCAGGTTGTTTTCGACAGGCCAATTTTTTTGGCCTAAATTTCAGTGTATGGAATTCTGGACATGAAAGTAAAATAGCGTCAATAGGCATCCTATACTGCACCATTTTTGTTATTTTTTCTATTGGTGGACTGCAGTTGGCCTCTTCACACTTCCAACCAACAGGTCCAAGACAATACAGCGTCTGAAGTGGAGTGCACATGGGGAAGCCAACGATTCGTCCATTACTTCTTATTTTACTCAAAATTCAAAATTCTCGTGCGACATAGTACCACAAAACTCGTTGAAATGCCTCCCAAGAAAAGGTTATCAACAAGGCACCGACACGAGGAGAAACTACAACAGCCCAGCTGTCAACTGCAACAAGAAAAAACTTCATCAACCTGATTGACTTGACTCTACACGCGACGAAAAATTATTTTACTCGAAATGTCCAGAAATGTACAATGTCCAGAAATAGCAATTCACCTCGTATAGTGAAGATATCTTTTCGGTTATAACTCGTGGAAGGTCTAAGTTACATCTTGCTGTGTTCGAAGCTCTGTATATTTGTAAACTAGATCCAGACCTATGTGTCCAGAAGGAGAATGTGTTAGAGTCGCAGTTGTTTGGTGTCACACCGCGTGAAAGTGTGACAAGTGTTCATTGATGTGTTTCAACGTGTTTGTCTACAACTTGCAGCTTTTGTTTTCGAGTTTTTAACACTTTAACCATTTTATCGCCTATGTTGAAGTGTTGACTTTTTCTCTATTTTCTATTAAGTTATACTTATGTGTTTTTCCAAATTTCCAACATTCCCTGTACTATCCTGAAGAGAAGGGAACGAAAACGTTTGATGGAAAGGAAGTGTCTACCGAATTGTGTGGATTTGCGTCGTTGCATGCGAATACTGATTACGAAACTGTTTTTCCACCACCTCCAAACTACGGTTTGAATAATAATAATAATAATAATTAAAAACCCTTTATGTACGGAAAAATGTACAAAGACTGAATTTGATCTCGACTCAACTCGAATTCCATAATTCTCCGGGTCATAACTTTAGTCTCCTTTTGACGATTGTTTCAATCCTGGGCTTCCTGGAAAGCTCGTCGCAAGCGGAACACATTGAGCCCACGAATGCCACCATGAAGGTCAAATCGCCAGCGTTACAGCCCAGCGTATTAGCTGCAATGCCAATTTTCCGACAGAAGTCTTCTTGTATCAGCTGTTTCGCTCTCCATGCTCGTAACAACTAGCTGTTACTTCCAAAAATTTCACAAACTGCCACGAGTCCGTTTACCATTCTGAACGTGTTTCTTCGTCACTCCATGCCCAGAATGATGGGGAAATCCCTCATTCAAATCTGCGCAAGCGGCTATTGAGCGACAATAGGCGCGATTCGACTTTCGAGCTTGGTAACTCTGGAACCGCACATCGGAGCATGTCAGCGATTGTTTCAGTGGACAGCTGGGAGTTTTTAATTCGATCTACATATTGTGGTTATTGGAAATAACCCAGGAACGACTGAGTTACGGTTGATTGAAATTTTGAAAAGTTTCGATCCCAGGGGATCGAAAGTTGTACAGTCCGTACACAAAGGGTTAAAAAGCTTCCGTGGAGATAAAAATGTATTCAACGCAATAAATAGAGTAAGCTGCGCACTCAGTACAAACACCATTAGCAAAACTTGTTTTCATGTAAATAAAGAAGCTTGTTCCTAAACGTTTTCGTCGCCATCTCATCAGAGGATTGTTGATTTGCCAGATTTGCCAGTAATCCTCTGATGAGATGGCGACGAAAACGTTTAGGAACAAGCTTCTTTATTTACATGAAAACAAGTTTTGCTAATGTTGTTTGTACTGAGTGCGCAGCTTACTCTATTTATTGCGTTGAATAATAATAATTTGAAACTCGGATGTTGAGCCATAAATAAATGTAAAAGCGAAAAGGACATATGGATACGAGTTAAGAGTAACTCTCCATCACTGTAACATGATACTATATACAGTCAGAAAGTCGAATGTCGAATGTCTCAGTACTCTGTCAGTTTTGTGCTTAGTTATTGCACTTTCTGACTGTATATAGTATCATGTTACAGTGATGGAGAGTTACTCTTAACTCGTATCCATATGTCCTTTTCTCTTTTACAATAATAATAATAATAATAATAATTTGAAACTCGGATGTTGAGCCATAAATAAATGTAGAAGAGAAAAGGACATATGGATACGAGTTAAGAGTAACTCTCCATCACTGTAACATGATACTATTATACAGTCAGAAAGTGCAATAACTAGGCACAAAACTGACTTTATGACTGTATAATAGTATCATGTTACAGTGATGGAGAGTTACTCTTAACTCGTATCCATATGTCCTTTTCTCTTCTCTTCTACAATAATAATAATAATAATAATAATAATAATAGCATCAGTCGTTTCTCTTTTCAGGCAGTTCACTTCCCCGACTGATACTTTGAATTTGAAGTTCTCCCAATCCTTTCCAAAATTTAATCACTTTCTTTCACCTCTGGTAGTTTCCAGAAACTGACCGTGGTTGGTCCCCTGGGGGAGGGAAAAAGACCCAAGTGCCATCAGTATGTGTGGCACGTGTTGTGAGCTGCCTTTGGAGTGAAAATCTTGTCAGCGCCTTCTGGGTTCAGCCTGGTCCCATAGCTCAGTGGTTAGAGCATTGCTCATGACAAGCAGGGTCCCAGGTTCGAGTCCTGGTGGGTCTGGCGTTTTTTTCTCTTTTCAGGCAGTTCACTTCCCCGACTGATACTTTGAATTTGAAGTTCTCCCAATCCTTTCCAAAATTTAATCACTTTCTTTCACCTCTGGTAGTTTCCAGAAACTGACCGTGGTTGGTCCCCTGGGGGAGGGAAAAAGACCCAAGTGCCATCAGTATGTGTGGCACGTGTTGTGAGCTGCCTTTGGAGTGAAAATCTTGTCAGCGCCTTCTGGGTTCAGCCTGGTCCCATAGCTCAGTGGTTAGAGCATTGCTCATGACAAGCAGGGTCCCAGGTTCGAGTCCTGGTGGGTCTGGCGTTTTTTTCTCTTTTCAGGCAGTTCACTTCCCCGACTGATACTTTGAATTTGAAGTTCTCCCAATCCTTTCCAAAATAATAATAGCAATGAAAAATATCAATTGTGCACTCATAACCATGTATAAACAATTAAAATGAAACAATTCCAGAACGTTTTCGTGTGACCATCATCAGTGGAACATCGTCACATAGTAAAAATCACTAAAACAACCAGTTATATAGCTAGAGTAATATGAAAAGAAGCGTGAGAATGCAGCACAGCTAGCGGTTATGCATAACGCTAGCTGTGCTGATGATGGTCACACGAAAACGTTCTGGAATTGTTTTATTTTAATTGTTTATACATGGTTATGAGTGCACAATTGATATTTTTCATTGCTATTTTACGACTGTTGTCTCCTCGTCGGTTATTTAAATAATAATAATACTAATGAAGTTGGTTGCTCCAACGAGGAGCACACGCTTCTTGCCGAACTTGACACTTGACTGACTCACGACTGCCATCCGGAGCACACCAGGAGCACGTCGCACCTTCCGCTCGGCAAACCTGAAAGAAAGCACCACTCCCTGCTCAATACACAGTGTTTCGGGGAATTCACCCCAACTTCATGACATTACCGCCGAAGTCGCAACTTCTAAGTTCGTATTGTTGTCCCTCACGCGGACGTGCGACTAGTTGTTGGAGGTGACAGCGTTGTGAATAGCTATACTGGCGCTCAACGTCTGTTTAGCACAACTCCATGAGCGACTCTGACTCACGCTGCTACCTGGGGCTTCACGAGGTGTTTGTCGCGCTGGAAACAAAGTGTCTCTGTAAGTTTGTATCCCTGGTGATGGTTTGGCCTGGAGAGCAGTATATAAGTGGAGCTTTTCAGGCACAATCTTCCTCAGCCTACTCAAGCTCAACTGATGAGGGGTGAATTCCCCGAAACACTGTGTATTGAGCAGGGAGTGGTGCTTTCTTTCAGGTTTGCCGAGCGGAAGGTGCGACGTGCTCCTGGTGTGCTCCGGATGGCAGTCGTGAGTCAGTCAAGTGTCAAGTTCGGCAAGAAGCGTGTGCTCCTCGTTGGAGCAACCAACTTCATGACATTACCGCCGAAGTCGCAACTTCTAAGTTCGAATAATAATAATAATAATAATAATATGAAACTCGGATGTTGAGCCATAAATAAATGTAGAAGAGAAAAGGACATATGGATACGCAACGTCATGACGTCGAATGTTTCAGTACTCTGTCAGTTTTGTGCCTAGTATCATGTTACAGTGATGGAGAGTTACTCTTAACTCGTATCCATATGTCCTTTTCTCTTCTACAATAATAATAATGACAATATTGAGAACACATTATCACTGTACAACTCACGTCAATTGGTACGGGCTGACAGATGTTGCTTGATTGACGAAGTGCGATTCTTAGCTCCGTTGAGTGTTGCCTCCTCCAATATTCCGTCATCTCACCTCTTCGTGGCATCACCACTATCCGTCTCTTCGCGTTTCCGCAGCCTTCCACATTTCTTGACACTAGCCGTTGGGTGCGCGATGCCCAGTGTCCTTTCAGTTTTGTCTCCTCCATTGCGGATTTCTATTGAGCTTCTTACTCCAACTTGTCCGGTGTCCGGTATTGAAGTTCGTTTTCGCGGTCTACCACGTTATCGAATACTGACTGTTGTTGTCACTTCCGTTGTCATTGTATGTGTCCTCACCAGTCCGTATTTTTATTTGGCTTCGCGTCACCCTTCCCTGTCCTACACACGCAGAGGAGGACGGGCATGCAGTCACATCATCACGGGAAGAGGAAGATCCACTGATGGACAGGACAGCACGTTATGGAGGACGACCACGGCGAGGACGACAATCGCGCACATCAAGCGGAACACAACTTAACGGCACATGTTGATGGTGTGCTGCTTTGCTGCTTCGAATTGTAGTTAGACCGCTTTATTCCGTGATATTTGTACATCCAAGAAGGATAAGCTGCCGTTTTGTTCTGCTTCCGGCGTGAATCTCAACGCCGGGGTGGAGGCTATTCAGAGTCAATAGAAAAGTTCCACAGACATCCTCATCCTCATCGTGACAGTACACATCGTCTACAAAACGACAGTACATAGAGGGCCACAATGGTGGACTAATGGACGCTTCACAGAATCCTTCAAATATATTAGCCAATACAGGACCAAGCGGCGAGCCCATGGCAACACCATCTATTTGTTTACACATAGTGTTGCCAAATGAAAACTCAACGCCCGACTACCATAACAAGTAGTTTCACTCGACATACGTTCCGCCGTACTGTTTGTGACGGCTCACCAGGAGAAGAAAACACGGAAATCGAGTTATGTTTTTATCTCTGATATTGCAGACCCACCCAAGTTGCGTGGTATGTTGCTTTGCATAGCTACGGGAATAATTGTAGTTGTCATGTTATTGTCATGTAGTTGTCATGTTATTAACTGGTCTCGTCATCGTGCTGTAACAGTCGGCATTCTTTGTTGCCGTGGGACCAAGCTAGTGCTCATTTCCACTGCCCCCACCTTCCACTCTTTGGTTCTACCCAACCTTGAACCTTCCAAGTTGGAAGGCTGTTGGTTTGCGTCCTGGAAATGTGTTATAGCTAAGTCTTAGGTCGCTGAAGGTCTCAGTAGCCTGTCAGTTTTGTGCCCTATCATTGCACGTACTGACCGCTTTATATCGCTTATTATCTTTCTACATTCGTGGATAGCTGCTTCATAATTTGTTTATACTTTCTGCGGTAATAGCTCTGTCGAATCCCCGCGCTCAGAAAACCGGACCCAGAAATCACTACGAGCGGCGACCGAACAGACGTGTGGCCTCATGTCGAGCCCAACACAACCCAGGGGCCAACCAATATTAAATTTTGTTTGTTTCTTTAATTTGAATTCGTTTAGAGCACAGGCAATTCTGCCTTCTCACCAGGGGAAAAAACCTCCGGTTCCTGCTAAGAACGAATATAGCTGCATGGTCCAAGTTGAACCCCACACAATCAACAGATAAGGATTGTTAGCTTCACGTTGTGAGTAGTATTCAAATCCGAGCTCAAAGTAAAACCAAGACTTAAGCGGGATTCACAGAAGCTTTTTTGCGATGCGACACGCAAAAGTTGAGCCAAGCTCTACTTCTGCGATGGCCTGCGATGGCCCAGTTGCGGCAGTTGCATGGGTGTGACATGGCTGCGATTTGGGGTTTTCCCGGTTTCGCGCCTGTCGCATCGCGTGTCGCATCGCAAAAAAGCTTCTGTGAATCCCGCTTAAGAGCTGAGACCCGAGCATCGACTGCTCCGACTGAACTGAAGTGAAAGAGAGAATGTATGTATGTATGTAAGTGTGTATTCTTTATTTTACTTCGCAAAGTCAAATGGGATCGTTGCCCAATAGCGAAGGGGGGGGGGGGGGTGATAATACATATTGATTATCTGATAATACATATTGATTATCTGAAAATACATATTGATTATCTGAAAATTAGTGGTGAAACGAATGGCAAAACCTACTAGTCGAATATTCTTCAGCTTAACGAACGAATGAACGAATGTTCTTTTGGTAACACAGATGACATCACATGCCCTCCTCTCAGTCATTTGATGGATATTGTCAATACTAATATATTATTAGGTATGACAAACGGTAGTGCCACGTAAGATATACTGCCACATAAGGCTACTTCGAAGTTCATAAATGTTATGTGCAACATTGGCAGTCCAGTATGGACATACATGTGCATGCATGCAGTACAAAGTCACAGGCAGGCTGTACCTACTGCACTGTACCGTGTTCGGCATCCATGTATGTACAGGCACTGCATTCGAAGTGACGTAACGAATACTCGAATGTGACTTAACGAATATTCGAATGTGGCAAACCGAACGAATGTTCGAATATTCGAATATTCGTTTCACCACTACTGAAAATACATATTGATTATCTGAAAATACATATTGATTATCTGAAAATACATATTGATTATCTGAAAATACATATTGATTATCTGAAAATACATATTGATTATCTGAAAATACATATTGATTATCTGAAAATACATATTGATTATCTGAAAATACATATTGATTATCTGTCTTAATCAAATGTGTCAGTGCTCAGTAGGGCAAGATAAAAGAGCAGAAGAACATCAGCTGCTGAGAGCTTCTTTTATAGTGAAATTTAGAGATTATGGCGTGATCATTGCTTTGAAGGGTACGAGGTATTTCCAGGAAATAGTAGAACACGTGAAACAGGAATATGCGCAGCTAGCCAGTATGCAGAAAAACAGAATGCACGTAAGGTAATCATTCGAGAAGAAGGAGAAAAAAAGACATGGAGAGAAGAAGGACCAAATTGGGACGTGGGGAGCCCGCTCAGGCGCTCACCGTCAGAGTACAATGTGCATACATGAGGGTCACGTTGGGGAGCCCGCTCACCCAACGCGCCATTGCTCAGCGGCTTCTTATAGGTAGGTTCTGCGGTGTTCTTCGCTCTGCTTGCATGATACCTTTGACCTGGCATGGTTTAGCTCTTGCAGACTTGCACCCGTCTTGGCTCTTCATTAGTTGCACTTAGCTCTTTGTTATAAATCCCTTTATTGACGCACTGTACGAGTTTCGATCAAAATAATATATGATCGAAAGTCTGCAGGCGGTAAAATCTTCGTAACTCCATTGTTTCTTGAGCAGATTCCACAATCGAAGGGTCTACGTGGTAGCGGAAACTCCAAGCTGTCCAATGCAACAGTCGCCGGAGAGTTATGATGTCGGACGCCAGGGATATCGCACGCCGTATTCTTACCTCGGCAAATTAAAAATTTTGATCGATCATTTCGCCATTTTGGGGGAAAATCCCTTTTCGTGTGCTCTTTGAGCGACTGAGCACATCATAATGACGTAGCCGGCTGAAGTTTGAATCGTCTCAAACAGATTTGAGCGTTCTTCGATGAAGGAGAGTGGAACGGCGTTGATGGGACGAATTTGCTTGCATATCAGGCTGGGAGATGACTTTGCTGTGTTACCGCGCCTGATTTGCGGCGGCTGGATAATGGAGCTTGGATAATGGAGCTGGGGCATTCACTCCAGAAGTTTTAATGCGCCGTTAGTGGCAGAGCAGAGTGGACATGAAGAGTCGGTGAAGAAAGAAGGAGAGATGACAAGACGAGTCGGTGAAGAAGGAAAGAGGAAAGCAAGACACTCTGCAACATCTTTGTTTGATCAAACTGAGCTGAGCTGCTGATACGAAGCGTCGACCAAGCCTCCCTGACTGGAGTGAATGCCCAAGCTGGCCTCTCGTTTGTCAGTGGTTGCTACTAGACCTGTTAGTATCACACTCACGACTAAAAGTTTCCTGGTGTGCATCGACATCGACATCAGTGGGGCCTCCCGCTGTCGATCCTGTTGACCGGCGGACAGGTCGGTGTGAATCCTAAACAGCAACCGAGCCTGTCGCGTTCGGGGATCACGGCGGTGAGTCTCGCCTCGCCTGCATACATGGACATTGCCACATCATAATAATAAACAACATACATGTACTTTCCATTGGCATCAGTATTCCGCGTAAGATTTTCGTCGCCTGTGTGGTGTGTTTCTCCACCAATGAGCGCGTACTATGATTATTTATCGCTGTTCTCACACTTTACCATTTTAGCAGCTTGCATATGCCATTGATATAATAATGTGGAAAGCGCGCACTTGCGCCATTTCTGGTGTATAAGAATGATCATTCCTCCATTATCATCATTATCATCCTCTACTGATGAGCTCCGACAGGGAGCGAAACAGCTGTCTAGAGGCGTGGAGCAATATTATCTCTCAACGGAAGTGTCCTTGCTTGTGTCTGTATGGTTCGGCTGAAGAGCGCGTGGTTGTGATGAGTTGGGAATGCAATGAATTGAAAATATGGCCGAAAGCTCTGTCGCAATATTTAGTTCTGAAGTTTTAATGCGCCGTTAGTGGCAGAGCAGAGTGGACACGAAGAGTCGGTGAAGAAAAAAGGAGAGATGACAAGACGAGTCGATGAAGAAGGAAGAAGAAAAGCAAAACACATCTGCAACATCTTTGTTTGATCAAACTGAGCTGAGCTGCTGATACGAAGCGTCGAACAAGCATCCCTGACTGGAATGAATGCCCCAGCTGGCCTCTCGTTTGTCAGTGCTTGCTACTAGACCTGTTAGTATCACACTCACTACCACAAGTTTCCTGGTGTGCATCAACATCGACATCAGCGGGGCCTCCCGCTGTCGATCCTGTTGACGGGTGGACAGGTCGGTGTGAATCCTGAACGGCAACCGAGCCTGTCGCTTTCAATAACATTGTTGCATGCCTTTTGCTATACAAACGTCAAGGTGATACAAAGGCACAAAGTTGCATAGATCAACTGATTTGCCGAGTTGGAAAACCAGCTTTAGAGTTACACAAACAGGCGATGGCGCCTCCTTTTATACATGTGAGCGACATACACGGCATGGCAAGGTTATTGATAATAGTAATGGGAAGTAATGGGGAGGGGAAGAGAAAAAATTCACAAGTGAAAGAAGTCACAAGGGAAGAGAATAAATATATTAAAGTCGGATGTTGAACCAACGATAACTGTAGAAATGAAAAGGACATTTGAATTCGAGTTAAGAATAACTCTCCATCACTCTAACTAGATACTACATACTAGTGTTAAAACAATCTCAACGGGTACTCGTTAGCTCGCTCGCCAGAAACTCGGCTCGTTTGTGCGGCCAGCTCGTTTGCACTAACAAACACGGTACACCGTACTCCGTACACATGGCAGTACATGTCGACCGGGGAGTCGTAAAATATGTTACGATTCCCTGGTCGATAGAGAGTCCAGCATTTATCAATATGGCGGCGTACCGTAGCAACCCGCATTGCAACAGCTCGCGTTCGCACAGCGTACCGACGCGCGCAGTCTTTCTGCTCATTTTTCAAATTTATCGAAGAAAGTTTTTTGTTTTTGGGGCGATGGATTCGTGCCTTGGAGAGGTCGTATGAGGCCATGCTGGAGGAGAATAAGTCTACCAAGACCTGGAAGCCTCCCTTCGGCGAAGTACTGAAGTTAGTATGTCATGGAGGCAATACAGGAATTGTTTTCAAGACGATGCAGTGCAATAAATTCTAGTAATGTAGTGCATCATGGAATTTGGTGTGTTTGAAACTTCGGAACAAGAAGGGGGCACGTTTGCTTGAATCACTACCATCATGAAGTGAACAGATGGAACCCCACTGCTCTTATTCTAGAACATGTTCTCCCCTGAGGACAGCTTACAGCCATATTTCCGCGCATAAGAAAAGAGCACAAATAAATCGTTAGACTGATTGCAATTCATCTTGGAGAAGGAGAAGGATAAAATTCGATCGTCTGCTACTCTCTCAACGCAAAGTTGATGACATAGCAGCTACATGTACGTCTCTTCATGCGTGTGCTCTTCACCTTTGGGGGCAGTGTGAGGATTTAAGGATTCCTGGAAATCAGATTCTGTATACTATTGGACAGCAGTTTCTGCATTGCACATGCTCCACAGTGCTCATCGGCGAGGATGTTGAATTTGCGTGTAACCCTTCACCGCCCTGCTCTCCATACTATTCCAGAGCAGCACTAACTGAACATTAAAGTGTTTCATTTCCAGTAGAATGTGCTCCGCCAATAAGTGCGGTATTGGAGGTGGTGATATTTATTGCCACAGTTGCACTGCTGATATTCGTCATGAAAGAAGCAATGGATGTTGGTCAAGTCAACCAGTGGGCTTGCAGTGATTTTTTTTCTTTTTTTTACTATATTCACATAACCAGCTCGAAAAGAATAAGGAAAGACAATGGTACGGAGACTAGGACAAACTGACAAGTAATGAGCAGGCGCTGTGCCGAGACGCAGCAATGATGGTGGGGCATTGATGACTCTGCCGACTCGAGGTCTCGGCGTCACGGCCAAAAACACGCACCAAAACAAGGAAAAAAGAAGAAGATAGAGCTGTACAAGTCAGAAAGATGCGAAAAACCCGCAAAACCCAAGGCTTAACACGAGTGAGTGTGGGGAGAAACTATCATAGCATCATACTATTCATAGGGAATCGACTGCCCAGAGCCAGTTTGTGCTGCAAAGATGGCGATAAACGTTCGTTTTGAATGATTGCATTCTCTTGCTGTGGGAAGGCTGGGACAGGAGAGCTGCATGGAGGGAGTTCCAGTCACTGATGCTGCAGTGTGGGAAGGAGCGCTTCAGTGTCAGCGGGGCAGATGCAGGCAGCTGGTGTTGGAGCTGGTGGTCATGGCCACTGACACTACCGT
The DNA here is from genome assembly GCF_964019385.1 of Sycon ciliatum. Lineage (NCBI taxonomy): Eukaryota > Metazoa > Porifera > Calcarea > Leucosolenida > Sycettidae > Sycon > Sycon ciliatum. The sequence continues at coordinate 25,153,350 of NC_088649.1, forward strand.
GCTCGCTGCGGGTTCTGGGGTTGGCAGAGGTGATATGGCGAGGTGGCAACACAGAGAGCAGCTGCGGTGGACCAGGCAAGTAGTGCAGCTTGTACAGGCAGGCAAGCGAGGCAACAGTACGGCGGATGGCCAAGCTGGGTAGGTGTGCCCCAGGGCCGATAGCATGGAGTGCGCGGCGCTGAACATTGTTCAGACGCTGGAGGTGACTCTGCGCAGATCCCATCCATACAAGAGGCGCATACTTCATGACTAATCGTACGAACGCCTTATACAATGTCGTCCGGCCGGCGGGGGTGAGGATGTGGGCGGCTCTGTTTAGGACCCCAAGCTGTTCGCGTGCACGGGTGGCTACGGAGCGTAGGTGATCGCCAAAGGTCAACTTGGCGTCCACCTTCACACCAAGGAGGGTGATGCTGGTTGTCTCGGGCACCAGTGTTCCACCAAACAGGAGTGAGGGGAGATCTAAGCCGGCGCCTCTGAGGGTGGCTGTCATGGCCTGGGATTTAGTTGGTTCAAAAGTCACTTTCCACGTACGGCCCCACTCGTGCAGTCGGTCAACAGACACCTGCAGTGACTGCGCTGCGACTTCCGGAGTCTGCTGGGAGGTGACTAAGCTGTATAAGGTTGTGTCATCAGCATAGGCCTCCAAGCTGGCGCCGTCAGCGAGAACGTCTGGCGCGTCGTTGACGTACGCCAGGAAAAGCGTTGGACCAAGAATGCTTCCCTGGGGGTCTTCAGCGGAGGTCGTATACGAAGCTGACGTACGCCCTCCAACAAGGCACTGTAATGAACGGGTGTCCAGGTACGAGGCAAGCCATCTCTGGAGCGGACCATCGATGCCTAGGCTGCGCACCTTGTGGAGGAGGCCGACATGAGAGACACGGTCAAACGCACCTGCGATGTCAACAGCCAGGATACGAGCCGCCCCTCCGCAGCCCACAGCACTTGCCCAGGCAGTTTGGAGAGCTTGCAAAGCGTCTGATGTGCCGAAGCCTCTGCGAAATCCAAACGTGCGACGTGAGCAGATGGTGGTCCTCAAAATATTAATTAAAAAGGGGAGTGGAATTTGGCATAAGCAGTTGCATGGCTACATGTATGGCTCTAAAAATCTAATGAAATACCTAAAAGGTGTGGAGAACAACGTCTCTTAACCAGCTCCCCCTTCGCGAAGAAGTTTCAATAACTCAATAAGCGTGACATTTAGTGCGACAACAAGAGATAATCACTGGACATAACTAAAGAGGTTTTCACAACCTACCTAACAGCCTAAGTGTGAATTTAATTTGCTTATGCTTGCTAGCAAAGGTTGATTTTCTTTGTGTGGATGTATACGGCTTCAAAACAATCTAGCACTGCGTACACATGACACAATCGAACAAAATCATCTGAATACACAGCACAACAATCAGGATGCTCAAACAAATGACGATGGACGACTCATACATCAGAATAATCAGCATGTGCGGTGGCCACAACCGATACCAAATGGCTAGTCGTGTGGACCCTAGCCATTGCCGCTGTCAGTGCTTTAGACGCTGCCATCGCCGTCGGTGCCGATCTTTGCTGTTGCTTGGCGTTGACGTCAGTGCTTTAGACAGCCATCACCATCGTTGCCAAATGTTGTCAACACCTGGACGCACGCATCCGACAACAGGAGACGTCCAGCAAAGAATCATCCTGGTACAAGATGATCTAACGCAGCGGCATCAACACAAAGCAACGTCACCTCACAATTAACTAGACCACCGGAAAAAAACCACCGGACAAGACACTTACTGGCATGGCAGTGACAGGAACCGCATCAACTAGAAGAATGACAAGATCAGAAACGACGGCAATGGCAGCAGGAGCAGTCTGAAGAACAAATTGCCTGACTCCACCAAGACTCGAACCAGGGACACTCGCTTGTAGCCAGCAATGCTGTAACCACTGAGCTATGGTGTAGTGGTCATCCCAGCAGAAACCGTTCAACATTTTCTCCAGACTTCGTAACTCACACTTTGTGTGAATCTATACAGGTGGGTGGGACGCAGCCCTCACTGTAATCCACACACTCCACCTACAAACTAGCACGCAATATTCTTTCAGGATCATACATCCTATCCAAATTCTACTTTGTTCTCCCAGAGGTTTGGGCGAAAATCAACTTGTTCACCTACCTGCCGGGCTGTTCAAAGCCACAACCAAATTAAACGAACTGTAAGTCACATTGTGAATGTACCGTAAAAAGGCCTTTTTGTCCAAGTTCTTTTGAGATGTGGCAAATGGGATTTCGGGATATTGCATCTCGTTGAATGATCTCATGTACCCTTTATGACCCGAATCTGACGCCGCTCGTGGAAGACTTTTCCAGGTAGAACTCCGTGTTGGAAGCAAAGAGCTGAGATAGTGTCTTTACAAGTTCCATTGCGCATTCCTTCAAGAAAGAAACTAGCTCGTGCGATTTCTTTTCCACTTAGCCACCCATTTAACCTCTCCTTTACCACAGGCAAGTTCTCTACCAACTGGAAACTGGCTAAATTTTTGCCTATTTACAAGTGCAAAGGCAGCAAATCCCAAGCGAGTAACTATCGCCCAATTTCCCTCCTGTCCTGTATTTCCAAATTTTGCGAATGGCAATTCTTCAATCAATTATACAATCCTATTTCTCCTGCTCTGGATCCGGCGCAATCTGGGTTTCATTGCCGACTATCGTCATATGGGGCGGAAAGTTGCCATATGCTTTTTCGACCCTGACAAAGCTTTCGACACCGTGTGGCAGCTGACTACCTATCCAACAGAACGCAAGTTGTCTTTGTAGGCGGACTTCTCTCAGATGCCTCACCTGTTCTGTCCGGAGTGCCGCATAAAGCAAATAGCTTGGACAGTGGCTCTGCGAGCTCGTGGGCACATTCCTTAAGGACGCGAGCAGAAATACCGTCAGGCCCTGTAGCCTTGGAGACGTCGAGCTTTGTCAGAAGGCGGCGCACAGCCTCTGGGCGGAAGTGGATGGTGCGAAGAGGTGGAGCATCTGAGGGAGCAGGGTCCGGTAGGTCAGCCTCCACAAGGTCCGGACCGGCAACGCTGCATTTCTTCGAGAAGAAGCGAGCGAATGCCTCTGCTTTCTCTGAGCTCGTTGCCCACTTGCGGCCGTCAGAGTCGACAATTAGGGGAATTTCGGGCTGTGTGCGGTTGCCTGCGGCGCTCTTCAACTTCGTCCACCACTGTTTGTCTCTGAGGGACCCAGTTGTAAGGCTGCGACGGAGACTTGCCTCCTTTGCACGTCGTGATCGGAACTGGGTGGCGATCGCTACAGTCACGGAATTGCTGAACGCCTGCTAAAGTGCTGGGTCATAAGGGTGTTTTCTTCAATCGAGCCAGCGCTGAATCGCCCGTTCACGCTTATTTTGGAGTCGACGAGATGTCTGCCCTGACGTTTCCTGTGACCGGCGCTGACTCTGCCGATCACGGGCGTTCTGGCCTCGACGGGATCTCTCTTCCGACGTTTCCTGTGACCGGCGCTGATTCGCCTGTTCACGCTTATTTTGGAGTCGACGAGATTTCTGCCCTGACGTTTCCTGTGACCGGCGCTGACTCTGCCGATCACGGGCGTTCTGGCCTCGACGGGATCTCTCTTCCGACGTTTCCTGTGACCGGCGCTGAATCGCCCGTTCACGCTTATTTTGGAGTCGACGAGATGTCTGCCCTGACGTTTCCTGTTACCGGCGCTGACTCTGCCGATCACGGGCGTTCTGGACTCGACGGGATCTCTCTTCCGACGTTTCCTGTGATCGGCGCTGAATCGCCCGTTCACGCTTATTTTGGAGTCGATTCTGCGTCTGCCCTGACGTTTCCAGGGACCGGGGCTGACTCTGCCGATCACGAGCGTTCTGGCCTCGACGGGATCTCTCTTCCGACGTTTTCTGTGACCGGCGCTGAATCGCCCGTTCACGTTTATTTTGGAGACGACTGGATCTCTCTTCCAAAGGATCTCTCTTCCAAAGTATGTTTTTGCTGACGCATCCTATCACCTATTCCGCAACTAGCGTCCATTCCAATTTTATTTCCACCTCGTCTCCCTATTAATTTTCTTTCCAAATCTCTCTCTACATCAGGGAGTCGTATACATAATACGACGAATACTGTGGCCAGCTGTTTGTGGCCAGCTGTTATGTACAATCCTGTAGAACCTTTATAGTCACATATAACGGGACAGATACGGTAGCTCCAGGCAGGACACAAACAAACAAACACCAAATCACAGATACGGGACAGATACGGGACAGTTACGGTAGCTCCAGGTGTGACACAAACACCAAATTAAAGCTGTGTGGACCCTGGCTAGCGCCAGACGTTACTGAAGTAACGTCTTCTGCATAGCTACGGGAATTAAAGCTGCGTGGACCCTGGCTAGCGCCAGACGTTACTGAAGTAACGTCTTCTGCATAGCTACGGGAATAAAGCACTTCCTTATGTCAGTACATGACACAACATGGTGTCAGAAGTTAGTCAACCAGGTCTTCTACACTTCGAGTAGAAATGGCCAAGTTCGCGCCGCCTGCCGACTTTGATTCCTCCATTCCAGATGCCTGGCCGGCTTGGAAACGACGGTTTGCGAGATATCGCCTCGCCTCAGAGCCCAACGCGATAGACGAGAAAGTGCAAATCTCTACGTTGCTCTACTCGCTGAGCCCTGAGGCCGAAACTGTCTTCGATCAACTGGTATTTGACTCCGTTGGAGACGAGGACAAGTATGACAAGGTCATGACGAAGCTGGACGCTTACTTTACGCCAGCATTGAATGTTTTTCACCAGAGGACCATTTTCGAACAGTGCGTCCATCTTCCAGGAGAGTCCGTGGAAGAATTAGTTCGGAAACTTCAGGCAGCAGCGAAGTTCTGTGACTTTGGTGACCAGAAGGACAACAGATATCGAGATTGCCTCGTGGCTCACATTCTGGATCGTCAAGTCGCGAAGGACCTGCAGCTGATTGAGCCCGCAAAACTCACCCTCACGGACGCAGTTCTCAGGGCCAGGCAGGCCGAGAACATTTCCGGAGACGTTGCAGCGCAAGCCGCCAGGCCGCAGGTCAATGCTGCATCCCGCTTTGGAGGAAAGCAGCAAGATGCAAGGAGTCGCCGCCAGCGCAGCCTGCACCAACGCCATCCACGCAGAGGAAGAGCGGCACTGCAGCTTCAACATGTGGGTGGTGTGGCCACGCTGGTTCGCACAAGAGCAACCGTTCTGCGTATCCTGCGTTCCGTCGCAAGTGTGATTCATGCGGCAAGCAGGGCGACTTCGCCGGCGTCTGTCTTTCCACTCCAGCAACCACGCGTGGTGCCAGAGCTGTCGAAAATGAATCGCTCGCGTCCCCGTCGCCATTCATGGGTGGTGTTGCAGAGCTGTCATCCAACGCCAGTCCTTCCCAGTCCACCGACGCCTGGTCAGTAAGTCTGCCTGTCTGCCTGCTTGCTCGACAAATTTGATATTCAAGATCGACACAGGTGCAGACGTATCATGTATCACGCACTCCACGTATCAGAATCTCGTACTTGGTCTGGCTCATCGCAATTGTCGCTTATCTATCGCCACTAAGAACAGGAGTTTTTTTACCGCTCTGTGAAATTTCCAACAGGCATAGTGAGGAAGCATGATACATGAATACTCTCCGCTACAAGAAAAAAAATTCAGCAATGGAATCAGGTGAAGCAAGTCGAAGAAAGGAAGCAAAGTAAGCAAAATGAAGAAGAAGCGCGTTCTTGCACTCACACTAGTAATACAGGTCCAGAGTACATTCAACTCCGCATCTCTGGAGCCGCGCGGCTACATGAGCTGACATTTGCAGGTGTCTAGCTGCTGGCATAGACTGGAACATGGTAGAGTATCTCTCGCGTTGTCATAATTATGGCAGCAATGGGAAAGAAACAGTTGTGGCTGTCACTTCGGTGCTTGAAGGAACCGTGGGCAGTGTGACCTGTGTGTCACCACAGTGTGTTTCAACAAAGCCTTCGAATGAGGCATACAGGCCTCTCCAGACAGCTGTCATACGCTTCGCTGGATACCCTGGCCTCAACTCTTGTAATGCGGCTGCTAGGTCCACTAAGAGAAGGAACAACCAACACGTCGGCCGGGCGCATCCATCAAAAACACTTTTCTTCTTCAGCATGGGGCTCATACTCCTCTGCAGTGCACGCGTGCCTGTCACGCTTTCCAGGCCAGGATGTCAGTTGCCCCTGCTACAGTTCCGGTCTTCGGGTCTCTGCGCGCGCTTGGCTTTTAACAACACAGACAGTGAATGGCCAGATTCCCACTTCCCAAAAAAGTCGAATACATCGCGATTCAAAGCGCTAGTCGCGATCATTTTTTCCTTGGTGCCTCCTTTGATTTTGCCATCACGATCTCCCAAGCAAAAGTAAGTTCGATATCGTGATTGGACTGGGTTTTACCTGTCAAAAAGTGCGTGGGGATAAGTGACAATTGCGATGAGCCGGACCAAGTGCAACGCCCTGTACTCACACCATCCACTACCAAACTTCTTAGTCCATCCGGTGCACCTCTATCCATCAAGGGTCAGTTCACTGCAGACACCATGCACAAGAGTGAACTGTTCTCTATGGAGATCGTAGTTATCGATGGACCTGGATCTACCAACCTGTTGAGTCGCAGAGACTGCCCCCGACTTCGCCTGATCCAGCATTTAGATGCAGCAGAATCGTGTACCAGCAAGCCAGCACAGCCCATCGGTTGTATGGTTGGGCCCCCAGCTGATATCAAGCTTGTGGATGACGCCACGCCGTACCAATGTGGTGTTGCCCGCCGTGTGCCTCTGCCTCTACAGGACAAGGTCACAGAAGAGCTCGCACGTATGGAGGAAATGGGCATCATCGTCCGGGAAACAGATCCCTCTGACTGGTGCTCTTCTATGGTGCCGGTTCGTAAACCTAATGGTCGCGTACGGATCTGCGTAGACCTAAAGAAGCTGAACGGCAACGTGAAGAGCGAGCACTTCCCTCTTCCGACAGTTGAGGACACACTGGCTAGGCTCGCCGGATCTACTGTCTTTTCCACGCTGGATGCCAACAGCGGGCTTCTGGCAAGTGCCTCTCACGGAGTCTGCATCCAAGCTGACCACGTTCATCACGCCTGTGGGTCGTTTCCGTTTCCTCCGGATGCCATTCGGTATAACCTCTGCACCAGAAATCTTCCAGCGACGCCTGCAGGATTTCCTGTCCCACGTCAAAGGTTCTGAGGTATTCGTGGACGACGTTCTGGTCCACGCCGCTAACGAAGCTGAACACGACCACCAGCTGGACACAACGCGCCAGGTCCTTGCTGATGCAGGCATCACTCTTAACCCCGACAAATGCCACCTCAAGCAGTCGTCAGTCAAGTACCTGGGACACATCGTCAGCGGGTCCGGTGTGAAACCCAACCCCAGCAAAGTCTCCGCCATTGACGAACTCAAAGAGCCTACAAATGTTCCTGAGCTCCGGCGTGCCTTGGGTCTGTTCACATACGTCGCCAGATTCATCCCGGAATTGGCTACGATCTCAGTGCCCCTCCGTCAGCTCCTGCACACCAACACTGGTTGGTTCTGGGACTCACCGCAGCAGGACGCGTTCCGTCGGCTGAAAGAGCTCGTTGTTTCAGCCCCGTGCTTAGTGCACTATTACCCCAAGTGTCCCATCATGGTCAGTGCAGATGCCAACAGCTATGGCATTGGTGGTGTTCTGCTCCAGAAGCACGATGGCGACTGGCGCCCAGTAGGCTACGCCTCTCGCTCCCTGACCAAGACGGAACAAGGCTACGCGCAGATCGAAAAGGAATGCCTCGCAGCGTTGTGGACGTGCGAGAGGTTAGACCAGTACCTCTTCGGCACTCCCAGGTTCATCGTGCAGACGGACCACAAGCCCCTAGTGCCACTGATCAACACCAGAGACCTGGACAAGGTTCCCATCCGATGCCGCCGAATGCTGCTAAGCTTCCTCGGGTGCGAAGTCCATGCCATACACGTTCCCAGCAAGGATCTGGTGGTGGCCGACACGCTTTCACGAGCGGCAGCATCGGCGTCAGTTGACAACGTTCTGCAAGACGACATCGGCATGGTTTTATCAACCACTGCCGAAGATCTCACGAGTCCATCCGTTCTCGCCGACCTAGCCAAGGCTACGTCTGAAGATCCCTTGTTGTCCAGTGTGATGCGCTACGTCATCCATGGCTGGCCTGCTACCGTCCCTGACGACATCAAGCCGTTCCATCGCGAGCGAGGCCAGTTGTCTCACATGCAAGGTGTCTTGTGCCACGGCTTTCGCCTGGTGGTTCCGTCCGTGCTACAGCCTGAGATCCTCCAGAAGCTGCACGATGGTCACCAAGGTGTAATGAAGAGCAAAGTCTGTGCCCGCTTCTCGTCGTGGGGGCCTGGTGTCTCTGCCGACATCAAGGCGTACGTCGCCAAGTGCACTACCTGTATCAAGCAGCGTCATCAGTCTCCAGAGCCTCTTTAGACAACTCCGTTCCCCGAGCGTCCGTGGCAGCGTATTGCATCGGATCTCTGTGATGTCGACGGCCGCCAGTACCTGATTACCGTCGACTATTTCTCCCGTTACATTGATGTCGCTTGTCTCTCATCGACTATATCACGGGCCGTCATCACTCACCTGAAGAGTATATTTGCTGTCCACGGCTATCCGGACATCTTCGTCAGCGATAACGGGCCACAGTTCGCTTCCGACGCCTCTCACATCCAGTATAAGAAGTACCCCACTCTTGACAAGCTCACCCATTACAAATCTGAGCGGAACAAGGCCCGGAATATGTCTCGCTCATTTTCGCTGCGCTCACCTTCCCCTCTTCGGTCCTACTTAACCATGAACCTTCCAAGTTGGAAGGCTGTTGGTTTGCGCACTGGAGATGTGTTAGAGCTAGGTCTCGGGTCGCTGAATGTCTCAGTAGCCTGTCAGTTGTGTGCCCTACTATCGCACTTTCTGACCGTTTATCATCTCGTTACCGTCGTGGATAGTTGCTGCATAACTCGTTCTCAGGTGTTTCTTCTCTTTTTTACATTTTATTACTCGCTCTGTATCCGACTTTAAACTTTCTTTGAGTGCCGATTCTTTTTAAAATAATCTTTCTCTTTTGTAACTCGGGTATTGAGCCAATAATAAAAGTAGAAAGGAAAAGGACATATGGAAACGAGTTAAGAGTAACTCTCCACCACTGTAACTAGATACTATATACAGTCAGAAAGTGCAACAACTAGGCACAAAACTGACAGAGTACTGAGACATTCGACGTCCTGACACCTAGCTTCAACACATCTCCGTAGCGCTAACTGACAGCCTTCCAACTTGGAAGGTTCAAGGTTATGAAATGACCAAAGAGGGGAAGGCAAGCGCAACGAAAACGAGCACAAGCTACAGTCCCAACGGAACAAAGAATGTCGATTGTCACTGGACGATGACGAGTTTCAAATTGCACACCTGATGAGCCGTCACGAACCATACGGCGAAACTTACGTCGTGTGAAACAACTTGTTTTGTAGTCAACTAGTCCATCACAATGTCATGCATGAGGAGTACTGTAGGAGTTTAGATTTCGGCTTGTACAATTCGTTCTCGCAAAGCTTCCCCCTTCTTAATTTATCTTTGATATTTTTGACCCACCCAAGTTGGGTGGTGTGCTGCTTTGCTGCTTCGAATTGTAGTTAGACCGCTTTGTCAAATCGCCTACTGGTCTCGTCATCGTCCAGTGACAATCGACATTCTTTGTTCCGTTGGGACTGTAGCTTGTGCTCGTTTTCGTTGCGCTTGCCTTCCCCTCTTTGGTCTTTCCATAACCTTGAACCTTCCAAGTTGGAAGTCTGTCGGTTAGCGCTACGGAGATGTGTTGAAGCTAGGTGTCAGGACGTCGAATGTCTCAGTACTCTGTCAGTTTTGTGCCTAGTTGTTGCACTTTCTGACTGTATATAGTATCTAGTTACAGTCGTGGAGAGTTACTCTTAACTCGTTTCCATATGTCCTTTTCCTTTCTACTTTCTCTTTTGTATAAATAATAATAATCCCTAGTCATAACTCGTAGCAGGTTGTCCTTCTCCTCTGAGATGCCAAATAGAGTAATAAGAAATTCTTCCAGGAAGTGATATACATCCTATCAAAATTCTACTTTGATCTCCCAGGGGTTTGACAAGTAATCAACTTGTTCACCTTCCTGCCGGGCTGTTCAACGCCACAACCAAATTACAATACCTGTAAGTCATGTTGTGAATGTACCGTTATTATGATCCCACCAGAGCAGTTCAGGACAAGACAAAAGGGGCACTGTTGACTTCAAGATCAAAGCTAGAACGCCAGACGTGCGACCAGACGTGCGACCCTGAAGGACGCCGTGCTGGGCTGGGCTCATAGAAAGACAGCTGCGGACTTCAGTTACTGTGCATACACGAGCACGGCCAGAAGAAGGCGCGAAGAGACTCGAGGTGTGAAGAGCAGCCTGCACGTCAGTCGTCACAGACCACGCGGGAAAGCACCCAGCCGCGAAGCACAGCACAGCAAGCCAGCTGATCCAAGGCCAAAGGCGAAGGCACGGAAAGCGAGCCGAAACAACAACGCAATGGCCGGTTCTCCAGGTAAAAAGAAACCAGCTGGAGGGAGGAATAGTGGACTGGGCAACTCCACAGCGGTGAAAAGTACTACTACTTTGATAGTGGTGACTGCTAATAATTGCCTGGATTTGATTCGAGTTCGGATTTTTCTTCCATCATCTTTCCGATCACATTATCATGGATTTTCAATAAAGTTCTTTGACTACTACTACTACTACTACTACTACTACTACTACTACTACTACTACTACTACTACTACTACTACTACTACTACTACTACTACTACTACTACTACTACTACTACTACTACTACTACTACTACTACTACTACTACTACTACTACTACTACTACTACTACTACTACTACTACTACTACTACTACTACTACTACTACTACTACTACTACTACTACTACTACTACTACTACTACTACTACTACTACTACTACTACTACTACTACTACTACTACTACTACTACTACTACTACTACTACTACTACTACTACTACTACTACTACTACTACTACTACTACTACTACTACTACTACTACTACTACTACTACTACTACTACTACTACTACTACTACTACTACTACTACTACTACTACTACTACTACTACTACTACTACTACTACTACTACTACTACTACTACTACTACTACTACTACTACTACTACTACTACTACTACTACTACTACTACTACTACTACTACTACTACTACTACTACTACTACTACTACTACTACTACTACTACTACTACTACTACTACTACTACTACTACTACTACTACTACTACTACTACTACTACTACTACTACTACTACTACTACTACTACTACTACTACTACTACTACTACTACTACTACTACTACTACTACTACTACTACTACTACTACTACTACTACTACTACTACTACTACTACTACTACTACTACTACTACTACTACTACTACTACTACTACTACTACTACTACTACTACTACTACTACTACTACTACTACTACTACTACTACTACTACTACTACTACTACTACTACTACTACTACTACTACTACTACTACTACTACTACTACTACTACTACTACTACTACTACTACTACTACTACTACTACTACTACTACTACTACTACTACTACTACTACTACTACTACTACTACTACTACTACTACTACTACTACTACTACTACTACTACTACTACTACTACTACTACTACTACTGCTACTGCTACTGCTACTGCTACTGCTACTGCTACTGCTACTGCTACTGCTACTGCTACTGCTACTGCTACTGCTCCTGCTGCTGCTGCTGCTGCTGCTGCTGCTGCTGCTGCTGCTGCTGCTGCTGCTGCTGCTGCTGCTGCTGCTGCTGCTGCTGCTGCTGCTGCTGCTGCTGCTGCTGCTGCTGCTGCTGCTGCTGCTGCTGCTGCTGCTGCTGCTGCTGCTGCTGCTGCTGCTGCTGCTGCTGCTGCTGCTGCTGCTGCTGCTGCTGCTGCTGCTGCTGCTGCTGCTGCTGCTGCTGCTGCTGCTGCTGCTGCTGCTGCTGCTGCTGCTGCTGCTGCTGCTGCTGCTGCTGCTGCTGCTGCTGCTGCTGCTGCTGCTGCTGCTGCTGCTGCTGCTGCTGCTGCTGCTGCTGCTGCTGCTGCTGCTGCTACTACTACTACTACTACTACTACTACTACTACTACTACTACTACTACTACTACTACTACTACTACTACTACTACTACTACTACTACTACTACTACTACTACTACTACTACTACTACTACTACTACTACTACTACTACTACTACTACTACTACTACTACTACTACTACTACTACTACTACTACTACTACTACTACTACTACTACTACTACTACTACTACTACTACTACTACTACTACTACTACTACTACTACTACTACTACTACTACTACTACTACTACTACTACTACTACTACTACTACTACTACTACTACTACTACTACTACTACTACTACTACTACTACTACTACTACTACTACTACTACTACTACTACTACTACTACTACTACTACTACTACTACTACTACTACTACTACTACTACTACTACTACTACTACTACTACTACTACTACTACTACTACTACTACTACTACTACTACTACTACTACTACTACTACTACTACTACTACTACTACTACTACTACTACTACTACTACTACTACTACTACTACTACTACTACTACTACTACTACTACTACTACTACTACTACTACTACTACTACTACTACTACTACTACTACTACTACTACTACTACTACTACTACTACTACTACTACTACTACTACTACTACTACTACTACTACTACTACTACTACTACTACTACTACTACTACTACTACTACTACTACTACTACTACTACTACTACTACTACTACTACTACTACTACTACTACTACTACTACTACTACTACTACTACTACTACTACTACTACTACTACTACTACTACTACTACTACTACTACTACTACTACTACTACTACTACTACTACTACTACTACTACTACTACTACTACTACTACTACTACTACTACTACTACTACTACTACTACTACTACTACTACTACTACTACTACTACTACTACTACTACTACTACTACTACTACTACTACTACTACTACTACTACTACTACTACTACTACTACTACTACTACTACTACTACTACTACTACTACTACTACTACTACTACTACTACTACTACTACTACTACTACTACTACTACTACTACTACTACTACTACTACTACTACTACTACTACTACTACTACTACTACTACTACTACTACTACTACTACTACTACTACTACTACTACTACTACTACTACTACTACTACTACTACTACTACTACTACTACTACTACTACTACTACTACTACTACTACTACTACTACTACTACTACTACTACTACTACTACTACTACTACTACTACTACTACTACTACTACTACTACTACTACTACTACTACTACTACTACTACTACTACTACTACTACTACTACTACTACTACTACTACTACTACTACTACTACTACTACTACTACTACTACTACTACTACTACTACTACTACTACTACTACTACTACTACTACTACTACTACTACTACTACTACTACTACTACTACTACTACTACTACTACTACTACTACTACTACTACTACTACTACTACTACTACTACTACTACTACTACTACTACTACTACTACTACTACTACTACTACTACTACTACTACTACTACTACTACTACTACTACTACTACTACTACTACTACTACTACTACTACTACTACTACTACTACTACTACTACTACTACTACTACTACTACTACTACTACTACTACTACTACTACTACTACTACTACTACTACTACTACTACTACTACTACTACTACTACTACTACTACTACTACTACTACTACTACTACTACTACTACACTACTACTACTACTACTACTACTACTACTACTACTACTACTACTACTACTACTACTACTACTACTACTACTACTACTACTACTACTACTACTACTACTACTACTACTACTACTACTACTACTACTACTACTACTACTACTACTACTACTACTACTACTACTACTACTACTACTACTACTACTACTACTACTACTACTACTACTACTACTACTACTACTACTACTACTACTACTACTACTACTACTACTACTACTACTACTACTACTACTACTACTACTACTACTACACTTCCAGCAAGAATGCTCTACATGTATACCACTTGGCCTGACCCAACCTGACCCAACCCGACCTGGTCTGGTTAGGTTGGGTCAGGCCCGGTCGAGTCAGCCAACCTGGCCCGACCCAACCTGGCCCGACCCAACCTGACCCGAC